>NC_132924.1:53207822-53852245 GCF_047675955.1 Chlorocebus sabaeus | reverse complement strand
GAACTAACCGAAGGGTAAGAAGATAACACAGGGATAAGAAGCTAAGTCCATGACCTCATTTTACAGATAAGAGGTAAAGGCCCAGAGAACTGAAGGGGCCTGACCACCAGCTTCAGAGTGAGGAGGGGTAGGGGGGATTGCAAGATAAAACCCAGGCTCTGAACTCCTCCCCAGTGTTTCACTGAGCCAGGATGCCAAATAGTCTTTTTATTTTTTTGATACAGGGTCTCACTGTGTTGCCCAGGCCAGAGTGCAGTGGCATGATCACAGCTCACTGCAACCTCCACCTTCCAGGCTCAAGCAATCCTCTCACCACAGCCCCCCAAGTAGCTAGGACTAGAGGCATGCGCCAGCATGCTCAGCTACTTAAAAAGAAATTTTTTTATTTTTTACTTTTTGTAGAGATGGCGACTCACTATACTGCCCAGGGTGGTCTCAAACTTCTGGCCTCAAGCAATCCTCCTGCCTCAGCCTTCCAAAGTGCTAGGATTACAGGTGTGAGCCACAGTACTTGGCCAACCCAATGAGATTTTCTACTCTGTGTTTAGTTTGACTACTTAGTCATTTAAGTGGTTTATTGAAATAGGTCTTTGAGATTATCTGGTTGATCAGGGGAAGCAGTTTCAATATAGGGTGGCCAATGTTTAATAATAATTATTAAACTATTATATATAACTATTCATGTGCATAGGTAGATTTTTTTTTTTTAATAGACAGAGTCTCCTTCTATTGCCCAGGCTGGAGTGCAGTGGTGTGATCTCTGCTCACTCTGCTTCTCGGGTTCAAGTGATTCTCCCGCCTCAGCCTCCCGAGTAGCTGGGACTACAGGCGCGCGCCACCACTCCCAGCTAATTTTTGTATTTTCAGTAGAGACAGGGTTTCACCATGTTGGCCAGGATGGTCTAGACCTCTTGACCTCATGATCCGCCCGCTTTGGCCTCCCAAAGTGCTGGGATTTCAGGCGTGAGCCACCATGCCCAGCCATGTACAGGTAGATTTTCTAGGCCATGGATGCAGTGAAAAAAAAAATCTCAAGTTAACATTCATCCTTTCCTCTTTTTTGAGGGGACTGAGGGTCCTGATAGAAACATAGAAGGCAAAATTTGACAATAGGATCAGTTATGAAGCAGAATGTCCATCCTTCATTTGTAACAAACATGTGTTGAAGGATCAAGGATCCCTGAACTGGGAGCAGCTGCTGGGAATCTGTAAGTGTGGCAGAAGCTGAATGGGCTGCTTATTTCAACCACCTAGGTTTGGCTTTTTTTCCTCCTATCATTTCAATTCTGTAGGTATTCAATTGGCAGCTGTTTGCATGCAAAGGAAATAGTACAATAGTTACAAGTTAACTCAGCTTTTTTTTTTTTTTTTTTTTTTTTTTTTTTTTTTTAGAGACAGAGTCTCACTCACTCTGTCACCCAGACTGGAATGTAGTGGCATGATCTCAGCTCACTGCAACTTCTGCCTCCTAGGTTCAAATGATTCTCCTGCCTCAGCCTCCTGAGTAGCTGGACCTACAGGTGCGCACCACCATACCCAGCTAATTTTTGTATTTTTAGTAGAGACAGGATTTCACCATGTTGGCCTGGCTGGTCTCAAACTCCTGACCTCAAGCCATCTGCCCACCTCGGCCTCCTAAAGTGCTGGGATTATAGGCGTGAGCCACCGTGCCTGGGTGGTAACTCCTTTAACACTGACCTTGATAGAATCCCAGCAGAGGAAATAAAACTTTTAGCGGACAGAATGACCCTTTTAAATAGGAAATCAGATCATGTTACTCTGTGGCTCAACATGCTGTGATGGCTCCCAGTTTTACTCGGGCTGAAAAAAGGTCTAAGTTCTTCCAACAGCTATGAGTCCCTGTATGGCCTGGCCTCCGCCTTTGCATCCTCTGAGCATCCCTCCCCCTTGCTTTGTTGGCTCCAGCCAAGTGCCCTTCCTGAAGACCCTTCACTGTACCAGGCATGTCCTCACCTAAGGCATTGGCACAGGTTGTTCCATCTGCCCAAAGCTCCACATGGTTCATTCTCACCTCCTGCAAGTCTCTGCTCAGATCTCATCTTCCCAGTAAGAACCTATTCAGTTGTGCAGCCTGACCTACTACCCTGACAGTCCCAACACTCCATTATCCCCAGGCTCTACTTTTTCCTTTTCTCCCTAACATTGATCAATTTCTAGCCTACTGTGCGATTTGCTTATTATTATGCTTATTATTCTCTGCCTGTCTGCATCCTGTTACAGTGTGAGTTCCAGGACAGCAGACAGCCTTGTCTGTTTTGTCCTCAGCTGAATTCTCAGCGCCTGGCACACAGTGGGGCCCAGTAAATATTTGTTGAATGAATGACAGACTTGCTAAAGTGCTAGTAGGATGGCAACCTCAAATGAGATTTTGTTGGCCTGAGTAACAAATGGCCTCCCTTTGCAGTTCCTGTTTCTCTTTCCGTAGCATGAGCTTGTGTTTCTCTCTCCCTCTCAGAACACCTCCCTCCTTAGACCTCAATGTGGTTTGGTGCCTTTCCCATGTATATAGGGCAAGGCTGAAGTGCAATTCCCCGTGGCCGTTGCCCTTGTCATAGCTCTCAGGCATCGTCTGGCAGCCCCACTGTGGGCACTGAGATGAGCCTCTCTCACTTTGCCCGCTCAGGAAGTGGGCGTGGAGCTCTGACTTCTTGGCTGTCTGCGGATGTGTGTGCATGGGCTCTTACAATGACTGACACTCAGTCACCCTGGCTAAGCAGGAACATAGTCCCAGCCATTCCCTCTGGGTAGTAGGGGCTCTTGTGTTTCCAAAGCTGAGGATCTGAGTGAGGTTCGTTCTGCAACACACCTCAGTAGCCCTAAGATATCACTTGAGGATCTGGGCTCTGCCTTGACTCTCTCAGGGCTTGTTAGCACCTCCACCACAGGTGGGTGGGGATGAAACTCTAGTCAGTTGGCAGCCTTATTCATTTGCAGCTCCCGTGAATGAGGTGGTGAAACCTGGGGTGAAACTCAGGGTGGAGAAACATTTTTGGATTTCATTTATCCCTGCTCTCTCTACCTCCATTACTGCACATAAATGAAATGGCTATGAAACAAGACAAAAAAAAAAGGAAGATAAAAGGAGTCATGTATTTCATTTAAAAAAAAAAAGAGACTTTTTTTTGGTCTTGCCCACCAACTCTTGTGTCCATGATCTCATCTCCAAAGACCTGAGGTTTTAATAGCCCATAATTACTTAATTGTTCCAGCTTTACCGTTTTGTTCTTAGCTTTAAGTGCCAGATAAACATGTTGTTTATTAGGGAGGCAGCCTAAATTCATAGAAAAACCAAAAGAGTTTGAGAATTTCTTAAGTGATTCCTGTTTTACAATTAAAGTCACATGAAAGAAGGAAAAAGTGTTGAAATACTAAAAAATGATTTCCTTTGTGTGTTTAGAAACTCAAACTTAAAAATTTAAATTTCAACCTGAGTTTCAGGCTTCGCCCTGTAAACCAATGTGTTCCAGTGCCAGCAATTCTCAGCCAGCACTTGTTGGTGTACCTTGAACCCTTACTGATGTTGACAACTCCCCCCAGCATTTTTTTTTCCAGAGAGTCTCACTGTGTTGCCCAGGCTGGAGTAGAGTGGCACGATCTTGGCTCACTGCAATCTTTGCCTCCTGGGTTCAAGCGATTCTCTTGCCTCAGCCTCCTGAGTAACTGGGATTTGGGATTACAGGCATGTGCCATCATGCCTGGCTATTTTTTTTTTTTGTACTTTTAGTAGAGACGGGCTTCCACCATTGTTGCCCAGGCTGGTCTCGAACTCCTGACCTCAAGTGATCCGCTCACCTTGGCCTCCCAAAGTGCTAGGATTACAGGCATGAGCCACCACGCCTGGCCTGACAAACCACTTCTGATCAGTGTGGAGACTCTTATTTTTTTCTGAGGCTGAGGAGGTACTGTTTGGCCCTGTGTTTCGGGCAGAACCACAAGAGTGGAGCTAGTTGGGGGTCCTCAGGGAAGAGGTGGATCAGAACAGAAGGGGAGCAGAAGTGCAAGATAAAACTTAGTCTGCAAAAACAGTGAAGAAGCCCCGTGCAATGTCAGTCAGCACCCAGGAAGAGGGCATGCTTATGGGAACGTGGAGAACTCAGGGCGGAGTGGCCAAGTCAACAGGGCCTTGACCATGAAAGCAGTTTGATCCTCTCAAGTATGCCACAAGTCGTCTAAAATCCAAGGATGACAATATGATTTAGAACCACTCCTCTAACCTTTGATATTAACACAGGGGGAGAATTATGAAAAGGAATGTATTTTAAACCCTGCAACATAAAGTTGGAATGTGATTCTGAGTCTCCAGTTTAAAAGTCAATAAAAATAGAGAAAACATTAAAAAACACAAAGAAGGAAGAAATGTGCGTTTGGATTGAAAATAAAAAGAATGAACAAACAAAAAATCCCATTTCAATCCCCACCATACCTACCTTGTAGCGAGGCCTGTAAGTCTTTCATATTTTGGTCTAAAAGCTGCGAAGGAAGGAAACCTGAGCCTGTCTGGGGCTTGGGGTCTGGCTCTCCCAGGGCCATAGTGGGCGCTGCTGGCTCCTTCACTTGGCCATCCCCAAACACAGCAGCCCACTCTTTGCTGAACTCGCCCTCTTCCAGGGAGGAAGCATTGAAGATCTCACTCAACAGCAGCAGGTCATCTTTGTCAGCACCTTCGGGTTCCGGGGTCCCTGCCACTGGTCCCAGGCAAGCTGATTGAAGTAACAGAGAACAAAACATCACCACGGAGGGCTCAAGCCCTCAGGAATCAATGTTGTGGGGGCTGCGAAGGGGGAGACTGGGTGATGGCTGGATTTAAGAAAAAGGTCATCAAAATATAAGTTCATGCCATTATTATAGCCTCTCTTAAGAGTTTATAGAATTAAATTTCTAATCCCATGTTCCCTTGTCCCCTGTCCTCCAAAGCAAGTTCAGTTTCTGAGCATCAGACTCTAGGGTTTTGCTTTTTCTTTAATATAAAAGCAAATTTGCCAAAACATTTCTCAGATATGAAACAAAGCCAAGATTGAAAACGTGTTGGAGATCTTAGTTCCTTGTGTGTATAGCTTCCCAAATCTTCCCACGCAAGCCCTCAATACACATTGCCTGGCTGGAACAGCAACACACCAGGTGGCAGCCTGTCCTACCACCCAGGATGGGGAAAGAACCTTCACCACGCCCTGGTTCAGGGCACGACAGGGAAGGGGAGGATGTCCAGAAGCTCAACAATGCCCAAGAGAGGCATCCTTACTTCCTTCCCACTTTGCTGAAACTCCATTGCATGAAGCAAAGGAAAAGTGGATCTGGTTTACCTGAGTACCTTTTGCAGCAATAAAATAAAAGAGAAAGAGGCTGCAGGTCAGGGAGCTTCACAGGCTAGAGACACAGTTCTGGGGGAGTTGAAGTGAGCACCAGATCAGAGGCGAAGCCTTAGGTCCACCTCTTCCCTACTGTGTGACTTCAGTAAAACCCTTAGACCCCCGTGAGTCTCTGTTTGCTCATCCATAAGGTTATCATGTTAATAAGGGCCACCTCGGTGTTGTCAGGAAGACCAAAAGAAATACACCTTAACCCTAAATGCCTTTCCAGAAGGAAGGCTTTAAAGAAGACAGCCATCCTTACATTACGAACATTGGCAGAATACTGAATATTGAATACAAGTAGCATTACTATCAGAAATCTTACACCAAGTCCTTTCATTGGGTTTATTACATATTTTGAGAACCAAAGACAGATAGTATTATCAACTGTGGCTTTGTGGTGGTATCTAATTGCCACTTGGAAACTATAAACATTTTTGTTGTTAATTCATAAAGATAAGAAAAAAATCATGTTTAATATTTTTTTTTCTGAGCCATGCTGCAATTCTGATATGGTCATATTAAATGAGATGACCAGGTTTTGAAGATATATCATCTTCAAATATATAAGATAATTAGTAAGTAAAGGCTTTTTTTTTTTTAAGTTCTCTGTGTTGGCTTTACTGGATCTATTTTCAATCACACTTTACATAAAGATCTAAAGATGAAGGGGATTTCTGATGTGCTGAGCAGACAGGCTATAAATCAGGGAGGGGAAGAATCTAGTCACTCTCATGTCGCTGTGGTTTAAAAATAGTGGCAAAACATCATTTTAGTCGGACAACTGTCTAATGTAAGCATTCTTATTGTTTGTGTTATCACAGAAATTCTCACTAAGACATAGCCTGTAGGTGTTGTGGGTGAGAAGATGGGGAAAATGGCATTTTAAACAGGCTTCTGAGACAGTGTGATATTAACAGGGTTGTTCAGGAACCACTTGAGCCTGCACGTGGTGGGCGAGGCAGCACTGTAAGGTCAGGCAGGTGGCCCACCTCTGTCGATGAAGGCAGGAGTTAAGGAAAGGAAAGCAACCTTCGCAGTTCAGGATGTGTCCATCAACACCTGTATCTATGCATGCTCCCCTCCCCAGCATCACCCTTTTAATGATTATTAACATTACAGAACTCTACACTTCCTACTTTCAGGTGGGACTAGAATGCCCAAACCCTTTCTTACAGTTTACTTTTTGCCCTGACTGAAACCAGATAACTACTGAACCAAACCTGTTTTATTGAAACCAAGTCAAGTCAATGTGTAGACCCTGGAGGAGCAGATAATTTCAAATGCACCTTGGAAATGACGTATGTTCCTTCTACAGTTGCTTTGTACAGCCCTCCACTAAGTCAAATCCTAGATGTCTGTCCAGGGAAGATCATTACTAACATTAGCAACAACAAATAATAAACTGTAAGCCTTCTAAAAATAACCACAGACTGTAACAGCTCCATCTTTGTTTTTATTGTTTAGGTTTTGTGCTGTGGTGTTTATAATGGACTTTGGTGGTTTTTGCTAACTCAGCATCCCTTCCCTCTGCTTCTTCAGTCTTTCCTTTGGGAAAATGCCTTCTCCATGTGATCCTGGTGAGATGCCACTGGAAATGACTCATTGCCCTCCACCCCAGTGAATGAGCGGCAAGGCTGGTCAGAGTCCTCCATCCCCTAGGCCGTGATGACTGGCTCAGGGGTGGACACATGTCAGACACCTCCCTGAATTTGGTATATAGAAACTTAATGGAAGAGGGCCTCCCTTTCTTTGGGATTCCAATCTCTAAAGATGCAAATTTCAGGCTTCCAGTGATAATGAAGTCAACACATAGAGGGAAACAGCCTGAAGAGGTGGGGAGAGAAGCCTGACAAAACTGTCTAAGCCCCTGGATCCAGCCTTGCTTGAAGCCAATCCACAATTGAGTGTCCCCACTACATGGATCAATACATTCTTTTTCGCTTTTAAAAATTTAAATCTAAACTATTTCAAATAGGGTTTTTCTAACTTGCAATCAGAAAACTTTTTATTAATACCATATCCTATTCAACTCAAACTTTTTAGTGACCAAAAAGAGAAAAGGACCCTTGGTGAGGATATTGCCTACAGCCAGTTCTAAACACAGATTCTGCCTACACCGAGGTCTACTATTGAATTTAGCCTTTTATTTAGCTTCCTGGTTATTCAACAGTTAACAGGCTACGTAGTGCACATTTTCTCTTTTAAGAGAACTCACCACTTAGCTAAAAGCAATGAAACTGGCACTGACTTGAACCATAAAATACAAAAACGTCCCAATTATTGCACTGATAATTAAGATGCTTAAAATTATTACACATATCTCATAAGAAAAATCTAATTACAAGTAGAAAAGGACAGGTTCAGGTCTGTAACCACACAAGTTGAGACTTGAGAAATAATTCTATAGTCAGTTGGCTTTTGAGAATCATGCTGTCATTTTCTTTGAAAAAAATTCAACTCAACTGAGAGAAAATGGAGACACATGCAGAGATGTGATAAGCTCTTCGGGAGAAACTCTAGTAAGAAACTCCCAACTGGAGTCAGGGCTTCCACCCATGCAGACGTGGATTGCTTCTGGGTTATGGTGCCCCACTCCTGCTTTTGTCTTAAAGGATGAACAAGGGCTGAGGATCTCTCAGGTGCCAAACCCACAGATGCTACTCCAAGCTCCCTTCACTCTCTTGCAGGCTCTTAAGTCTCCAGGTTTACTTTCTTATCAGATAACCCAACCACAGACACTGCTGCAAAAATAAGAGCCAACAGACATGACGTACTCACATCCTCACCTGTCTCCAACTCCATGAACTTGCAGGCATTGCCTCTCCTTTCTAACATAAGCCCTCTCTGTGCCCTCCCCTCCTTCCTGAAGCATGCTGTGTTCCCACCATTATTCAGATCCAGCATCTTTAGTCTTTCATTCTCCAATGCTTCCTTCCCTTAGCCACAGGAGATGTGTGCCTATCTCAACAATAATCAGCCTTCACTTGATGTTGCTCTCCACCGTCCCCTCGCACTTTCAAGTTACTGTTCTGGTTTCTTCTTCCTTCTACAACCACATACTCTACTTTGGCTCTACTCTTTTCTCAGCTGCTTGTAATTAAGTTCCTGCCCCCACCCTACATTGAAGTAGCTCTCTTGAAGGTCAGTAGTGAGATCCTCATGGCCAATTCCAACGCTCTTTTCCCAAGCCTTGACCTGTACAGCATCATTTGTACCACTGCCCGGCCTGGAAATGCTGCCATCTCCTGGGAGTCCCCATGAGGCGGCTCTCTTGGATGACCTCCCATCTCCCTGACAGTACCTTCTCCACTGCCTCCTCCTACTCTGGCTGCCCTTAAGGTTTCATCCCAAACCATCATACCTTCCCTACATTCTCTATAGAAGATCTTTCCTATTCTTAGGGTTCCAATGTCACCTCAGAAGGTTCTCCAATCTCTACCTCCAATTCCAAGTTCTTTCTGGAACTCCAAAGACAAATTCCTGTCTGGGAGCCCTTCTGGGTTTGCCCATTGGTGAAGCTGCTGGTGCTCCATAGAGGAACGCTCTTACTGTGTATCTTTGCTTAGCATGTGTTATGGTTTGCATATCTGTCCCCTCCAAAGCTCAAACTTATATTTAATCCCTAGTGTGGCAGCATTGAGAGGTGGGGCATTTAAGAGGTGATTAGGTCATGAGGGCTCTGCCCTCACATATGGGTTAACCCATTCATGGATTAATGAATTAATGGGTTATCATGGGAGTGGGACTGGTGGCTTTTATAAGAAGAGGAAGACAGACCTGAGGGAGCACACTCGGCCCCCTCACCATGTGATGATGCCCTAAGCTGCCTTGGGACTCAGCAGAGTCCCCACCAGCAAAAAGGCCCTCACCAGATGTGTCCCTTTGGAATTGGACTTTTTAGCCCCTATAACTCTAAGAAATAAATTCCATTTCTTTCTTTTCTTTTCTTTTTCTTTGTGGAGTCTCACTCTGTCATCCAGGCTGGAGAGCAGTGGTGCAACCATAGCACTCCAGGCTGGAGTGCCTTCTGAGTAGCTGGGACTACAGGCACATGCCACCATGCCTGGCTAACTTTTAAAACTTTTGTAGAGATAGGGTTTCACTTTGTTGTCCTCTTGGTCTCAAGTGATCCTCCTGCGTTGATCTCCCAAAGTGCTAGGATTACAGGCATGAACCCTTTTCTTTATAAATTATCCAGTTGCCAGTATTCTGTTATAAGCAACAGAAGGCAAAGTTAGACAAGCTGGCTGTGAGATTACTCACTTACTCAAAGGCCTTCAATGGCTCCCTGACTACTGGGTAAAGTAACACTCTGTCTAGTGGTATTCAGGACCTCTACAGTCAAGCACGAATGCAGCCCTTTCAGTCACTCATCCACACAGCCATCTAAAAAGCCTTCATTCAATTCGGCAGAACTTCTCTACTTGCCATTGCCCAAACATATTCTGGGAACCGGATGGTTTGTCCCAGTGAGAAAAATCATAATTTTTTTTTGCAACCAATAGGAATCTTAGAGATCATCTCCTCTAACTCACTTTACAGACAAGGAAAAAGACACCCAAGTTAAATAACCTACCCAATGACACAAAATTTATTAGTTACAGACAATCTTGCTAGGGACCCCGACGCACAGGTCAAGGTGTTTTCTCACTGCAGCACTCTGCTGTTACTTCAGAACCTATTAAGGATCTCATGTATAAATTAATATTTAAGCTTTTGTAAAGTGTTGAGGGTTTCTAAGGTCTGATGGCTCCGCTGGCAGCCAGGCACCATGCAGGCACCATGGCAGAAAGGCTGAGATGACAGATCCACTCAGCATGTTTGCTCTGTACTGCACAAGTTCTCAAAAATAAAAACCCTATGCCCCTGGGAGAACATTCCCTAGGAGAACTGATCCTGATCCAATGAGCAATATCTGTGTGAAAACTCACATAGAAAGGAAGCTCTTCTAAGTTCAGACGCAGTGTGGGAAATCGGTGACAGCTCACTCAGGTGGTATTTTTGAACTCATACTGAGTTTCATGACCTCAGCATAAATTAGAACACAGAAGATGGAAGGAAACATAACTACATAGAACAAAAATGAGAGCACAGGAAAGCTGGCAGATAAATGTCACTTAATTTACCTTCATCTGCGTGTGAAACAGGAAGACTCCATCTCTCTGGTTTTCTCCCCCATCCCCACTCTCGATATTATGACTAATCGTAAAGGCCACACGCTTGCAATATAGATGAAAAACCCCAAACACCAACACTATCCTCACATCACTCAAAGAGAGTAGGGGTAAGATAGGGAGGAAAACACCTTACGAAAAAGGCTAACAAGAAAAACATATTCTATGTTATAACAAACTGTACTTGTTTGGAACTCAAGAACACTGCTTCTAAGAACTTCCCTCTGATGAAAAATGATATGAATTATAATAAGAACAGATAGAGGAAAAACTACTCCTACTCTCCGAAAAACAAAACAAAACAAAAAACAAACAACAAACCAACAGTACTGGACCCTAAGTAGGCACTAAAAAAAAATTCTTGCTCATGATCCCCAAGCTTACTACTCCATTTCAGCAGTAGATCTTAGCAGACAAGTAATCTTACTGAAAAACATAAAACCTAGGGCAGGGATAAATATTTATAGAATCTTTACAGAAATTTTTTTTTTTTTTTGAGACAGAGTGTCACTCTGTTGCCCAGGCTGGAGGGCAGTGGTGCGATCTTGGTTCACTGCAACTTCTGCCTCCCTGGTTCAAGTGATTCTCCTGCCTCAGCCTCCAGAGTAGCTGGGATTACAAATGCCCATCACCACGCCTGGCTAATTTTTGGATTTTTAGTAGAGACAGGGTTTCATTATGTTGGTCAGTCTGGTCTCGAACTCTTGACCTCAAGTAATCCACCCACTGGGGCCTCTCAAAGTGCTGGGATTACAGGTGTGAGCCACCGCCCCCAGTCAGAATCTTTATAGCAATCTTTAAAAAGGTAAATCTATAGAGAGCACTACAGGCTACAGGGTGATCAGCTAAGAACAGTATTTGGTTAAAAAAAAAATGTACCCAAGCCAGCAGTATATCCCAGGGTGCTGAGGAAGACTGAGAGGAGGGAAAGTTTATG
The DNA here is from genome assembly GCF_047675955.1 of Chlorocebus sabaeus. Lineage (NCBI taxonomy): Eukaryota > Metazoa > Chordata > Mammalia > Primates > Cercopithecidae > Chlorocebus > Chlorocebus sabaeus. Next base: position 53,840,762 of record NC_132924.1, on the reverse strand, counting down.
AGAAAAGAGAAGGTGCTTATTAGTACTTGCCACTTCGTATGCGAGGAAGCAGTCAGATCCCTAGTCGGTAATATATGGATAACTGCAGGAGGCAATTCTGAGTAACTCAGGAGGAACTCAGAGGTAAACATGTATGATTGCTGTGGGCCAAAAGTTTTCACCCACACCTGTGGTAGCTGTTGAATGAGCTATTATTCTGACATGCAACCACAATTTAGAATCGTAAGTCTAGAAGTAGTAACCAAGGAAGTAGCAGGAGGTAAACATTTTATTTAGAATATAGAAAATTAAAATTATTTTAATTGGCTCAGTCTTATCCTAGAGATGGATCTTTTGGGTAAGGCCAACTTACGAGACTTAGGTGAGTTGAATTCATTGAACTTTCTTCTGCCTTGTAATACCACTTTTTTGTTCAGGTATCTGCTATTCATTTTTCTTGGCCCGATTTTGGGAAACACAAAGACTTCTCCATGTTATAATTAACAAATTGAGGTCAAATTGCCACATGTGGTCATAAGGCAATTTGAGAGCACTTTCACGTGGCTCAAAATGTCACTAACTTTTTTACTGAAAACAGTTTTATAAACTGTGGTCAAATAATGGTTTTCCATCACATTAGCTATTTAGAAGGAGAAAGCCAACGTCATTACAACACTGAATGGAGGTGATTTTCTGGGCAATGGCTCTTTGAGAATCGTTGCTGTTGTCACGAGCGGTCTGCTTTTTGATAACATTGTACCACGGCTTAGCCATTACTTGTCTAACAGAATTACCACTGGGAGTGAACCGGCCCCCAAGCAGCAGGGTGCTACAGCTTATCGCCCCCAAGTCCTATAAAGTCAGTCATCCCTGGATTAAGCTCTTTTTATTTCTTGACTGTTTAATGTTGTGCATATTGTAATCAGCATTTTAATTCAGGATTTGGGCCTTCCGGCAGTTTTTCAAAGTGCACACATTTTGAAGTCAACAAATTAATGAGTGTTCTTTTCTTCAGTCACCACAAATTTTCTGTGCACTGACAGAATATTTTTATTCTACAGACCACGTTAATATTTAAGCCGATGCTACCCTACGGATTGACAACATAGAAGCGGAGGCACACAGTGGGGCAGCACTGCTCATGCCTGAAGGAGGGCTGTGTGGGTTGGCAGTGGGAAAGAGAAAAGAGATATTATGTGACATTGCCTTTAACTGAGACAATGTGCAAACCAATACTTCTACCTGAGAACAACTACACATTTTAAGGGACCAGCATATTAATATCTCTATCTTTAGAATTACATAGAGTGCTCAAAAAAAGGGGTATGGACTGCATCTACAAAACTAACGAAGATCGTAACTATAAACTAATGAGATATGAAAGCTGTTTTAAATAAGTAGACAAGTGTCAATCTCATTCCAACATATCTTGGCACATGCTTTTGAGGAAGTTTATAAAAGTAAGCATCTATCGCAGGCAGCGGCATTTCTGATTTAATTCTCTGAAGAAATGCATGACCACTGGGTTAGGGTTGTACCTTTACTGCTGAGTTAAAGAAAATTAAATCTAAAGCCAAGAACCTTTTTTTTTTTAAGAAAGAGGGAAACAAAATACAGACTCGTATTTGCTGTGTCTGGGTAGAGAAACACCAAGATACACTGGGGGATGGAAGTATTGGAATAGGGAGGGGGTTAAGGAAGAGGAAAGAGAGTGAGGATTCTTTTACTGTGTATTTTTTTTTTTATTATAAGTCAGCTTTTGTCCCAATGTGAGTGTACTACCTAGTCAAATTCAAACATTAAAATGATAAAATTAAAGAAGGTGATAATAAAAGCAAAGAGCAAATTATACAAACAAGATGTTGGGAACGAGAGGAATAACATCCTTCCTATGAAAGTAAGTTAAAGCACGTGAAGGATTATAAATACATTTCTTAACCGGTAAGACTTGTTGAAACTGGGTGGTGGGTACCTAGGCTTGTTCTATTATTGTCTTTACCTAATTTTGGTAAGAATAAAATATTTATCCCTGCCAAAGAATAATTTGTAAAAGATGCCTTTACTCTATCAAAGTAATGTGTTCTAAAGCCAAGGAGGAAAATTTTTTACAAAAATGGACACCATGTATAGCAATCTACATTAGCTGCTTATTACTTCCACTACCTGGTATGATTTCAATGTTTACAAATGATTAGTCATTTTGATAAAACATGCATGGATATTCACACAATACTGCATAGTATTCTACATGTCATAAGACAGTAATAGGGAAAGCAGGTATCTGTCCTCAAGTTTATATCCCTAAACCGTGAAAACTTAATGCTAGAGGTGTGGTGCCTTTCCACTTTTGAAAAAACTTTAACCAATATCCTCTGTCTTCCAGAAACTCTTTTCCTCGTACACTCTGTAAATTAAATCAACATCAAGCCCAGGCTGAACTGAGTTGTCTGCCCTGGTTGACTGGGGCCTGCAGGATGACCTCAGCCAATCTGTAGTCCTGTGAGAAACCTGTAAAGCCAGGGGAGGCTGCATGACAGCCACCAGGGCATAGGAGGCTGTGGAGTTTGGCTCCAAATTTCAGGGGTATTTTGGACTCTTGGTACATCATTAAAAAGAAACCCTTGGTCAGATGGTGAGCTAAGGCTATAACTAGGCTGAACCCTCTCCATGTCTTAACATTACTTAACACTATACATGTCTCACTCAAATCCATGGTTCTGGATTCTCTTTTGGGAGATTATTTTGTAAGTGATTTTAGGTTTGGTAAATTCAGGTGTGGGACTTAACTAAGCAAACTCTCCCTCTGCATCTACCTAAGGGTCAGTAGAGAGTTAGCACAGTAAACCACCCAGAAAACATTACTAGTCCTACTATCTCAACTCATGACCATTTGACACAACCCTGTGTTAGAGGCCATCAAGTACCTCTTACACACGATCTCCAATTCTGACAAGAAACCACCAAGGCTGTTGCTACTGTTTCCATTTTACTGATGAGAACAACTGAGGCTTAGAGAGTTTAAGTATGAAGCAAATCGCTTAAAATACAGGCCATTTATGGTAAAACCAGTTTTTAAATCCACATGTGCGATTCTGAAAGCCATGTTTTTTCTACTATAGCATGTGACCCCTGACATAACTTTTAGCTGTAGTAGTTTGAACATTATGAAATTCATTATACCAATGATGATAGATCCCCCATACTAATTTGTGCTTGGGCATATTTAAGGTCATTTATAAAGACTGTCACCCAAGAAACTTTGCTTTGGAATGCAAAGCTATTAAAAAGAATAAGATTACATTTTCTTACATGCAAAAGAGTAATTTAAAAAATCAAACATGTAGTCCCAGCTACTCGGGAGGCTGAGGCAGGAGAATGGCATAAACCCGGGAGGCGGAGCTTGCAGTGAGCTGAGATCCGGCCACTGCACTCCAGCCTGGGCGACAGAGCAAGACTCCACCTCAAAAAAAAAAAAAAAAAAAAAAAAAAAATCAAATCATAATCCCAAAGAAACACATAAATCTTACCACCTTCCTCAGGTTTCATGTCTAACAGTTCATCTATGGGTCCTTTAGAGGAGAGGAAAGAAAACAAATTATGAGTTAGTTTCATTTTGTGAGGAGTTTGAGTCAAATAATTAAAATTGAGTAGTTTTCCTTAATCTAGATTACCTGAGCCTGCAGTATGTGTAGCGCTTTTGTCTAAGGCAGATAAAATACTTTTTCCATCTTCAGCTGTAATATAACATGTGCAACTGGTTACCAACAACTCGAAATGGTGTGCATGTTCATATGCTATTGCAGTGTAAGGTAAATGCACAGCCTCAGGAAGAAATGGGATCCACAAACTCACTCAGGCAGAAGCAGGGGTCCTCAGATTACACTGGACTCCTGCTACTGGCTCTCAGAGAATGCTGAATTAACAGCCCTGAATCTTTGCTTTGTTTGGCAGACAACCTGAAAATCATACGACATTGATCTAACAATTCTCCTTCCATGGACAAGTGTGTGACTTAAGTAACTGACTATTACTTGATGATGCTAATGAACTTTAGCCATATGGGCCTGGCTAAAATGAAAAGGTAGATTACTAAGTGAAAGAAGTCAATCTGAAAAGGCTACACATTGCATGATTCCAGTTATAGGACATTCTGGAAAAGACAAAACTATGAGGGCAGTAAAAAGATCAGCGTTTGCCAAGGGTGTGATGGGAGGAAGGGATGAATAGTGGAGCACATGGGGGTTTCAGGGCAGTGAAACTATTTTGTATGGTCCTGTAATGGTAGATACATATCATTATACATTTGTAATACCCACAAAATGTATAACACCAAGAGTGAATGCTAATGTAAATTATGGACTTTGGGTGATAATGACGTCAATGTAAGTTTATTGACTATAACAAATATACCACCTGGTATAGGATGTTAATAGTGGGAAAGGCTATGTATATGTTGGGGAAAGGAATATATGGGAAATCTCTGTACTTTGACCCTAATTTTGCTGTGAACCAAAAACTATTCTAAACAATAAAGTGTGCCTGTGTATATGTTTGTAATAGAACAACCTTAAAACTTGATTTGCTCATATGTTCATTAGCCTTTCTGCAAGTCACAGAATAAAAGAAATATGATACTTCATTATAATGGATTTTATTCTGTGCATATATAAAACAAGATGATTGACATTTACAGTCTCAAAATATGCAAATACCACAAGCAATTACACTGCACAAGGAACGAGAGAAAATTTGATTCCCCTGCATTGTCGCATATTGTATGAATATATAATTTATATAGATTTATAACTTGCATACAAATATAATAAACTGCAGTTTATATTTTCCCACAGAACCCATGTTTTCCTATCCAATTACCTTGACTATGACAACATTAGTATTCGTGCTGTGGGTACACTGAGGCTGGAGGGCTTGGATCCACATAGACAGAGAGCTCTTCTGCGGCCAACAAGAGCAGGCCCAGCTGCTCCCTTTCTCCTGCCACTCTCGCTCCTCATCATGCTCTGGAGCATGGTTTCTCTGACTTTCTCCAGGTCCTCCTGGGCCCAAAACCTTTGCCCAGGCTGTTTCTTCTGCTTTGACAAGTCTTGCCATAGCACTTGGATTAGCCAGTTTCCCGATCTCCTCAAAAAGTTGTGTCCTCTCCATCACATGTGCCCAAAGCCCCGCACCTCTCCCTTGGAGCTCCCACCAAAGCTGGAGCTGCTGGATTACTTGTGTAATGATTAGATTACCATCTGCTTCCCCTTTTGACTGTCAGCCTCACCCTGGAAAGGACTATGTCTGGTGCACCACTGTATGCCCAGAGCCCAGCACCATGACTGGCACAGAGGCGGCTCAATAAACATCTGTTGAACAAATGAACAAGTGTGTGAGTACTTGTATGTGAAGGTGTACATGCGTGAATGGATGACATGAAGCAAGCATTAGAGGCAAAAAAGTGAGTCTTTTTTGTTGTTGTTGTTGTTGTTGAAAGGCAGATAGGAGAAAAGCAAATAGGAGGAGAAGTAAGTGGGTAGAAAGATAAAAAGGAAGATAGAGGGTGAAGGAGAAGAATGGAGCAGAGGGGAAGTTCCAGAATCTGCTTTGCCTCCTCCTATCTTCCAGAAAGGTACCATACCAGAGGGTGAAGCAGGAAGAGGTGCATATGTCCCCAGGGAGGCCAGGTAAACACACTGTTGGGGTAATTTTAGTTCTCTTCATAACACCTGTAAAACACTCTCCCGCATCTCCAAGGAGCTTGGGTGCCAGTGAAGTGCTTGGTATTGCATCACATTAGTTCTACCACCATCTAGCAAACCCTCTACCCCTTGGTGAGGTGAAGGACCAATGAAAAAACTGGCAGTAACAGCGGGAGACAGAAATAGCTGATGAGCCTGCACAGCACACTGTGCCACCTTCCAATGCTCTGACCCCTTCTCCTAACACATCAGGTTCACTTCACCTGAGGGATCCGGGGGTTGCTCGGCACTGGCAGGCTGAGGCATTGGCTGGCAGGGCAGAGTGAGCAGTTCCCATCTGTTTCCAACATCGACAAATACCCACCCACCCCACACATACCACCAATCCACCTCCCCTGAGGTCACAGCCTCATCTTATTAAAACTAGAACTAGTCAGGGTCACAGCAGAAATCTTACAATCTGCTGTGAAAAGAAACAGTGATTTGCCAGTTCCCGTCATGGCTGCCCCCTGAAGAGCTGCTGCTGACATGACTGTGATGTGATTTTCTGGTTCACAATACACAGCCTCTCTCAGTAACGCTGTAGGGTTGACATCGTGGATATCTGAACATTTAGAACTGAGTCTAAAAGCAAATCAGCTTTTTCTCAGTTGAAAAAGAAGAAAGGCCTAGGAGGAGTTTGCCAAAAAGGAAAATGACTTGGCTGTTGAACATTAAGTAATATTTCAGAAGCAATTCTAAATAAAAATCAAAACTTACTCTTAAAACTAGAGGATTCCTTGCGCTGGTTTTCTTCCTCTAATGAAATTAATCTTAAAATAAAAAAGAGGTTTAGTCGTCAAGTTCTACCAGTGTTATATTTATGATACAGCCAGATTTTCAGTACAATATTACTTCACTTTTAACACAGACACATACACTACACACACACACATACACACGAAGAAGTGTCAACATATAGTCATTTACACGCCAATTTGCTGGCCTTCTGTCCCTTTCTGTAGCATCTTAATATCTGAATTTGCTTTCATCACAAGGCAAATATTCTGTAAATATCTAGATGGGCAGCTAGATATAAATAAGATAGATGCATACAGTCATCACTTTAAAAAAACAGTAAAAATTAATAGTGAAAAAACTGTAAAAAATCAATCAGAATTGATTTCTTCTGATGCCTAGTGTTACAGGAGAGGACACCTCCAGAGGTTAGCTCAGCTACAGAGGCTGCAGGCAGGACCACTCACAAATCCAGGCTGGCCATCTCCTACTCAACTCTCACCACCTCTTTAAAGACACATCACTGCCCTGAGACTCACTTGGTGCCTCCGAACCTTCTTCCTAGAACCATGATGCATCTTCACCTGCTATTTCTAAACAAAATTCATGTTCAATGTTCACTGTCATTTTAAATAGTTACTGGGTTATACTTTTTGAGCTTTTGAAATGAAGTACTAAAGTATTTGAGAATTCTGAATTAATTAAAACAAATCAAGAAAATCCCAGGTAATCCCCTTCTAAGTAAAGGTGAATGCTTTATTTTGATTGTATGAACTTATATGGTGAAAAGAAGGTACAGGGACCCACTCAAGGCCTCACGTCTTACTACACAAGAGTATGTGGGCAGCCCCTTAACCTTCCAGAGCCTTCCTTCCATCTTTTACACAATGAGGAAAATCCCAGCCTTGATGTCACTGAAGGTTGTCATGAGATGGAATTAACATAAATAAAACACCTGGCATTGTACCTGGTTCATAGCAGGTGCTCACTAAAATGATAGCTAGCAGTATTACCATCATCAGGAATGGGTTAAAGTGCTTCACCACAAACTAGCCAATTGTACTAGATTCAGATCATATTCTACAGTCTGTCCTTCAGTGGGAACTTGTCTTCATTCTGCACCAAAAAATTTACCTAGTACATATATGCTTTAAAATTTAAAAAGGCTAATATTGGCAGCAAACTCTCCTGTGGGACAAAAAATATGTCTGAAAGTTGATTTAGAAATACAATAAAAGTATACGCCTATTTTACTATAAGATTGTCATCTAAATTTTTGTGTGTATAGAAAAGGAGTAGAGAATAGAAGCAAAGGCATCCATTTTGTTTTCCTAGGTCGGCCAGTTCAAAGATTAACTACTTTCCTGCAAGCTACTACATCTCCACAGAAAATGATATAGATTCACATTTAAACCTCCTTCTCACTGTATGAGAATGGTAACCATGCACCACACATGCTGAAAAGTTCATCTCAGTATTTAAAATGACAAGAGGCACCTTCTTTGAAAAGGGGCATGAAATGGAGATGGAGCAGTCATTTCCTGTACTCAAAGCTGTTCTCTGCTTCACAGAGAAAACAGACATTCTGCATGGTAGAAAACACAGTGCCAAAATCCAACACTTTCATATGATGATGCCTTAGTATGCATGTGTCCCAGGGCAATTTCATAGGAAAGCTCCTTCAGTGAGAGAAAAACCAGGGGATTTCCTATCTAGAAGAGCATATAGTGTTGACAACAGACCAGATAGGGTCCAGAAACCAGAGAAAGTGCAAAGCTGGGGCTCAGGCCACAGGCAGAGAGCCAGGGAGAGCTGGGGACATTTGCCCTGTCTTGCCCCAGTCAGCTCCTCATAAGTGTGCCCTTTTAGGTCCCCTGGAAACCGATCTCTTACTGGGATACGTGAGTCACGACCTAGCAGGAACATGTGTTAAAGGGGTTTGGCCGGGATGCTAATACATCTACTCTGAGAAGTGAGGAAGTAAGACAATGAGTCTGTGTCTGAGGCCCAGCCAGGTTCGGTCAGCGAGAACCATGTCACTCTCACCTGTGGGAAGAAAGATGCAGAGGGAAGAAACCTGTGACTTACTGACTCGGCTCCTGCACGGCCTCATCTGTACTCTCCTGCTGGGTGATTTTCTTCTTCTCTTCTTTTTCAACTAATTTTTTCATAGGGTCTTGTAAGCTCTTGATCACAAGCCACAGAAAAATGAAAAGAAAAAAAAAGAAGAAGAAATAGAGACAAAAAAAGAAAAGAAAGGTTATCAACACAAAAATTCAACTGTCATTGGTCCCAGCAACCAAACTTTGAATTACAGGTATTGGGAGGTGACCTTGAACCAATCAGTTGGAAGAAATAAAATTTTATATGGTTAAGCAACAATGTTCTCAGACACATCCAATAAATAGTAGCATATATAGCAGAGCTGATTTGCCACTAGATTTATGTTTTCCCTTTTGAGACAAGTTATTCAAACGTGGCCTTTTGGCTATTGCTAACTTTATTTTTCAACTTCAACAGGCAGTTAAGATAAACATTCTGTTCTGTTCGCAGCCCACACACTGACAAAGTAGAAGTTCCTCCCACCTCCACCAGAGATGAGACAATTTCATTTTATTTTAAATTTTGTTTGCTATTTTGCAATCTAAAACCCAGTTTTAAAAAATAACAGAAAACAAAACCTTTTCTTAAAAAACCAAAAACAGTGGCCTAACATATTCTGACAACCTAACTCCCACGAGTGGACAGAGCAGGTGCGTCCAAATCTTTGTAAATTAAAACGGGTGAGAGTCTCTTTTTGGCATATCATTTGTTGGAGTTACTGTTTTCTTTCTTTCTTTTTTTTTTTTAAAGGAAGTGCCTAGAAACTGTAAATGACCCTGAAAAAAAAAAGCAAAACATTTTTAGAACTGAATAATGAGTTATACAAAAAGATCTCTATTTCTGGCCCTAATTAAAATACAAACCTACAAATACGAAAGAAACATCTCAGGATACTTATCCTTCTTATATTCTCAGAACTACTAAAATCCAAGTCATGAGCCTGGGGCCCTCACCTGGTTTCTCCTGTCCTTCTCCTGCCTATCATTCACTTGTCTGACACATACAGGAGGCAATCAGGTTTCATGGCCAATTCTGATTGATTAGTACTGGCTGACTGGAGGGCCAGTGAAGATGGTTCTCAGGCTGCGTCTCGGCAGAGCAGACCTGTGATTGATTTTGGTGTCTGCCATGGACACCAGATGGATACTGGTGTCACACTTCCAAACTGCCAGCTCTGTTTCTCTCCCTGCACAGAGTAATTTTCCTAAAACACCCACGCCATCATGTTATCCTTCTTTTCAAGAATCTTATTTCTTGAGAAGGACCAGCGTATTTCTTTATTATAAGAACTTCTTTATTTCTTTCCACTTCTAATATCAATCTCTCTGACCAATTTTGAAGATCTTCTAAAATGTGATCTAGCCTAACCTTCCCAACTTGCTTCCTACCATCCCCCAAACATGAGTTTTCTTTCAATCAGGATGGTCTCCTCATAGTCTCCCATGTGCTAGTTTCTTCCTTCCTTTGTTCATTCTGCTTCTTTAACCTAAAATGCTCTATTTGTTTATCCTCATTAATCCAATGAATGTTTTCAAAGCGCAGATCAATTACCAGTATTTTCTGTAAAGCTTCACTAAGCATGCCAGATTCAGGAAAGTCTTTCCATATCTAAACTGCACTTCAGTTTTATGAATATTTGATCATATTTATCCTGTATTATGTTTTGTCTCTGTAAAATATTTTCTAAATTAGAAACATAATAGAACCACATGCAACAAGTTTGATAAAAAAGTAAAAATTACTCATAATTCCATATCCTTAAAATGATTATTTTCATATATTTTCTGTTTTTTTCTTCATAGTCACACTACTTGTATGATTGGAATCATTGTATAAACATACATATTATGTAAATATATAGAGAGACAGTGGTCCTTTTAACCAACATAATTTGTATAGCTATTTCATAATTTAAAAAAGGCTTATTAGACTGGAGAATATAAAAAAGATTTTATATACCTTAAGGAGGTAATATTAAAATTGAAATATAAAAGTGTGCATTCCTTCATCAATATTCTAAAGTAGGACTCAGGTCTTCTCTGAGTATATGTCCCCTGATTGGAGTTCGGAAGCATTTTCTTGCGTAAAGCACATCCGTAAGGCACTGACATCATTTTTAATGACTCTTATTTCTGGGCATTTAGATCAGTTAATTCAGTTAACAAATAGTTTTTGAGCACTACCCAAAGACAGGTGCTGTTGGGGTTCTTTGGATACACCGGTGAACACAACAGACAAAATTATTAGCTAGCGATGGGTCTAGGCAGGTAATTAAAACAGAGGGATAGAAAGTGATTGGGTCATTACTCCAGTTAGCAGGATGTCCTCTCTTGTAAGTGACATTTCAACTGAGAGCTAAATGACAAGAGGGAGCCAGCCATCTGCAGCTCAGGGAGAAGAGAGAGCTCCAAGTCAACGGCTCAAAGGTAGGAATAGCTTGGTTTGTCTGAGGAACAAAAAGAATGCCACTGGAGCTGCCATGCAGTTGGCAAAAGTACAAGTCTTATGAGACTGGGATAAGGAGGTCGGCAGGGGTCAAATGGGGAGGACATTCCTTTACCCAGATTCATCAATATTTAACATTTTGCCCCATTTTGTTCCATCATCATCTTTTGCTCTTTCTGTCTCCCTAATGCATGACAACTAAATGCAATACATGATCCTTGGCTGCTGCAGCCTGCACTGGAGAGGAAAATGATACAAAGGGCAGTGTCAGCACAAATGAGACAACTGGAATATGGACAGCAGTCTGGATGTTCATGATTTTTTTATATACCCCAAAGCTTCCAGCGAAAGTCAGGCACGTGTGTGCGTGTGCGTGTGCGTGTGTGTGTTTAGTATATGTGCAGCCAGGAGGAAGCAGTTCAATAGATGTCAAGCATGTACTCTTTTCAATCCATCTGCCAATTACAGCATTTTATTCATGTACAAACACACACACACACACACACACACACACACACGCCTTTCAGTAGTTCTATTCCCCCACAAAATGGTCCAACTCTGGTCAAAGTGAAACCAGAAATATTTTCAGCCAAGGTTCTGATGGCTCCCAAGACTCACTTTTAAATTTTGTAACACTTGTCCAGGCCTCCTGGTTTGCTCAATTATCTTCTCATTGTGTTTCCTTTTTATCAATCAACGCTAGGCAGGGCCAGGACATGTCTGCTCTCAGCTGGCCCTGTCTAGCTGCCACAGCGCTTGCCTAAACCCCTGAGATGCCCTTGACAGCTCCACAGTTATCATCCTTTCTGTCTCCAGCCTGACCTCCCCTCATAACCACACTTGAGCAGCTCTCAGACAATCCTTTTGTAATGTAAACCACTCACTCCTCCTTTTCAACCCCTTCCCCTGTTGGCCCATTAGCAGGGACTCAATTGTTGCTCCCTGTCACCACAATCACAGTTAAGTCACTATTGTGCTTCTCCCAACAGAATGGCTGTAGTTCCAACTATTTAAAACTATTATTAATAATTCCTGTGGCAACTGCTCCTCTCTCCCTACTATGACTATTATTCCTATGACAATTTGGCTGTTGCAGCTCAAGAGAGGTGCTAAATGTGTACTTGTTGATTGATAAATGCATGTACATAAGGTTACACTAAAAAAACTACAGCTCTTTAGCTAGGAAATTCAAAGGCTCAGGGGAGTAATTTGAAAAGGTTTATAAAACCACAAGCAAAATTAATACTAAGCACACGAACTTATTTATTAAATATTAGAATTTTGAACCAAGGGGAACACACACACATACACACACACACACGCACACATACACACAAGCTTAACTGAGCTATAATTCAAATACCATAGAATTCACCCCATTTTTAGAATTCACCATACTGTTCAATGGTTTGTAGTACACAGCAAGTAGGTCCTTGAATAATGTCATTTTGTTATAATGTTGATGAGAAAAAAAAAGGATTTCCTGGCCCAGGGCCACTGTCAGGGTGGAGTTTGCACATTCTGCCCATATCTGAGTGGGTTTTCTCCTGGCTCCACTCCAGCTTCCTCCCATATCCCAAAGCTACATAAGTCAGGTGAATGTGCGATTCTACAGGGTCCCAGTGTGAGTGACTGTGGGGGTGTGTGTCGGTGCGACCTGCTACGGGGTGGCATCCTGTCTAGGACTGGTTTCCATCCTGGACCGAGTTGCTGGGATAGGCTCCCGCCATCCACCACCCTGAACTGGAATAAGCAGGTTGGAAAAGGAATAAATGAATAAATAAAATTTATCATAAAAAATCCTTCAAGTATATAATTATACAGAAACATGACAATAAACACTGTGATAGAAAAGCACCCGGTGAGCCCACTGTATTTGTGATTGTGATTGAACTGCCTGGTGGTAGGCAATGCCTTAGAATTTTCGCTTCGCCAACACTTATTAATTTAACCCACTAACACTCTGACTTCCCGTCACTCACTGATCCACCAAGAATTGGGTAAGGAATTATCTTACTTTTTTTTTTTTTAAACTTTCTTAAATGTACATATAACTTACAGTTATTTCAATGTTAAATATTAGAAGTGTTTTGGGTCTTTATTTGTAAGTTTGGTGATGTTTTTGTGACCATAAATTGTTGCATCATAAGAACTTAACTCCTGCTTGTATAATTAGACTGTGGTAAAATTGATTTCATTATACATTGTTTTGCTTAAAGTCACAGTTTCCCAAGAACCAACTGATGACAGTAAGTAAGGACTTACTGCATTCACAGAGTTGTACGACCATCACCATAATCAATTTCAGGACATTTTCAAGGGACATCACCAAGACAGAATATTTAGACCAAACGAAGCTAAAGACTCTTCGATATAGCAAGGAAAAACACAATAACACATATGGAACTTGTTTCTTACAAAAGATGGTATACATTGAAGATATAAAGAGGATAAGGGGAACATTAAAAGGTCATGGAGGGGCCGGGCTCACTGGCTCATGCCTGTAATCCCAGCACTTTGGGAGGCTGGGGCGGGTGGATCAGGAGGTCAGGAGATCGAGACCATCCTGGCTAACAGTAGAGACAGTAGAAAACCCTGTCTCTACTAAAAGTACAAAAAATTAGCCGGGCGCGTTGGCGGGCTCCTGTGGTCCCAGCTACTTGGGAGGCTGAGGTAGGAGAATGGCGTGAACCCAGGAGGCGGAGCTTGCAGTGAGCCGAGATTGTGCCACTGCACTCCAGCCTGGGCAACAGTGCAAGACTGTCTAAAAAAAAAAAAAAAAAAAAAATCATGGAGGAAAAAATCATAACCCTCTTCATCCCCCCAAATGAGATCCTGGGCATGGCCATCAGACAGAGGATATTCTATAGACTGCTCTCCCCGACATTTGATCACAAAGGCTCAACTAGGGGTACAAGGTGAAGGTGAATTAGGAACTTCAAATTATTTTGAAGTCCACAACTCAGTTGAAATGCTTAACTCTATAGAATGCATAGAAGTCAGGGGTGACAATATTTTCTGTGTGACATGAACACCTGCTCAGGCAAAATGAATCTAAGGGGCCTGTCTATGTATATATAGATGAGGCAGCCAACAGAAGAACTATTATTTCCTTACTGGCTGATGGGAGCCACATTTGAATCCATGTCCAGAAATGAAAACTCCAAAAACATTCTGTTTCTAAACCCCAAACTCACTCAGTCTCTCATGAAAATTGCTGTGTATTAGCAGCACATGGAGTCATACAAGACTGAAAGGTTCTTTGTGGAGGAAAGAATGTTTTTAGACTAAGTAACTTTTCTCTGTTAAGGCTGCACTAACACGCTAATAATTTCCATCAATGCTTAAATGGTTTCAGGAAGCACACATACAGTATATAAGATCAACGTGACAGAGGAAACGCGCAGATCGAGCTTGCAAAAGTGTCTTAGAAAGGAAACAGCTTAATATAATAATGGGAGTTACTACTTCCTGTATTAGGAAAATAAAAGCAACAGCAACATTCATCTGAATGAATGCAAAACTACTTAGCAAAACAAATTTCACAGACACAAGGCCAGCAGCCAGTTCTAATAATCTAAATTTAATGTTTAACTTTGACAGCTGAGTAATATCTTCTCTAGCCTTTAATTACGACATCTAATTTTCTTATGCTACTTTCCATTAATTACATTGTACACATATGAAGGTGCCAAGTAATTGTCTATAAAAAAAAATAAAAGCGTTCAAGATAGTGGGGCATGGTTAAAAAGTGCTGAATTCAGTTGGCTGTGTGTATATGTGTGTTTATACAAGTAGAAGTACGTGAGAATAAAAACAGAGGCCACAGTGATGTGTATTGGCCACATAATTCACGGACATTTAGCACATACGTACTCTCTTGCCCTCACCATGCACTTACAAATTTATAAAGACACTATATAAGAAACACTATTACTCTATAACTAGAGGTAACCTTGAATTGTACTGTACAAAAAAGTAAAATTAGAGAAAAATAATCACAATCATAAACAAGAGAGATAATATTCTTCTTTAAAAATAAGATGGAAAATTGATAATGAGAAGGCACCACACTGTCCTGGAAACAAATGGACTTTGGAGATGGATCCCATAGTGCTGTGGCACAGACGTTGTATCCACTCCTTGGAGGTCTTGTTTACCCATGAGAACAACGGAGGTAATGATGAGTATTCGTCATGTGATGTTGTGAGGATGAACTGACAGGGTGCTTCTGCACAGTACCAAGCTCATACCAAGCACTCAGAACTTGATTTCTTATCAATGACTTTTAAAGTTCTAAAGGGAATTCGATGTCTGAAGTGCTCCTCCTGTGGGAGATACTGTACTCTATGTTTTCTATATCTCACTTAATCCTCACAAAACCCAGATAAACCTTGTATTCCTGCTTTCCTGACAGGAAAATGGAGACTTGGAGAGGTGAACTGACTTGCTTCAGGCCATTTGGTTATTAACAGGTAGTAGCAATATTTGAATCCGGGTCTTAAAAATTCTACAGCTAGTTAAGAAATGGTATTAAATACCCAAGCCAGTATGTAGTGACCTTCCCCTTCAATATGAGGTGTTGGGGAGCTCGAGAAGACTTCATTCCAACCTCTAAAAAGAAGAGCCATACATTCCCAGGTATCTGAAGGACTGACACACAAATCATGCTTTTTGCCTATAAGCAAACACTTCAAAGTGCTATTTTTAATTGAAAGTTTGCAGCTGTATTATTTAAACGTGGCACTTCTGCTTTCTCCTCCTCCCTTCCTGCCCCATGACCAGAAGTACCCCTGGGAAGCAGCGCATGGCCCTGCTGGGGAAGGCAGGAGCACCCCCATTCCCAGTCTTCTGCACAATGGGCATGCAGGCCCAGGCAAACGACTAGACCTTTCTGAGTTTCTGTTTCCTCATTTGAAACAGGGAAACAAGAACAAGTATATCAAATGTTCCAAGGTTATTTTGAGGGTTAAAGGAAATATATTCACTTTCTATATGTCAGTGCTGAACCTAGCAGTATTATTAATTACAATCCCAACCTTGGCACACTGTGTGACAAATTCTCCTAGACATTATTTCACCTCACCCTTAGCAGAGCGTTTGGCCCGGACAACCTACCCACACAATAGTAGTATTTTTCCCTTTCCCCTCAGGGAGGAGTTAGGGAATGACAGAGGTGGGGGTTGGAGAAGCAACATGCCGTTGTGAAGGCCTGAGCTACCAGCTGCCTGGAAGAACCAATGCCAGTCGCCATCAGGCATGGATGAACAACTGACAAGCCACACTCTGGCTTGTCCCCCTCAGATTTCAGTGGTGGCCTTGGTCAGTCCCTCCACTCCCTCCTTTCTTGGTGACCTGGATGCATCCCAATTTGCTGTTTCCAATGATCCGGACTGGAGCAGCTTGGGAAAAAAACAGCCTTGCTAAATGCTGTGTAAAGTAATGACACTGAGAGAAAACTTGAAAGCCTGAAAGGATATCCTGGATGCTCGCCATATGTAATTGCCTTGTTGGGACTGGTAACTAAAATAGCATTGCAGGGATATTTACCCAATTTTCATAAAAACTATTATGGCTTTATTTTGAAAGCAAGTAACTACAGAGCCATGTGGCCCGTTGGTAAATGTTCCAGTGATTAACTGAGAAATGTGGAGGTGGGTGGAAGAAGGCTGCGAGGCATACGAATCTGAGAAAAACAAAATTTAGAAAAGGATGTTTTTTGAATTTTCAAAGCTAAAAGCATTCTGGTCTCTAGAATGATGTTCCATCTAACAGTGCTAAGACCTACACCCCAAGAGAGAAAGGAGGAAACATGGGCACATCTGTTTCAATGGTTATTTTTGAACATGTTCAGGGTTTTCAGGGTTATGTTTTCAAATTCAGGTTTCCTTAGCGTTAAAATCTTGGCACAGATCAAGAGCAAGTTACAAAGCCAAACTGCATTTTTTAGAATTAGCCTTCTTGCAGAGATGGGAGGCCCTACTGCCTTTTCTGCCTGCAGGCCTGTCCAGCCCTTTTCTATCCCTGGTGGGAATTCTTTGAGCCCAGACCAAGGTCTGCAAAGCTGAAGGACAGGTTTGGGAGTTGCCAGGGTGTCTGTGAAAGCCAGGGAAGGCATGGGTTGGGTTACCCTGGGGTGAGATCTGGCCAGACCTCCTGTCCCACTGCCATTCATAGCCTCACCTGTGAAACTCACATAAAACTGATAATCTAGGATGAAAATGGAGAGTAAGAAAGTAACGTAACCAATGTAACCTAGAAACCCCAACAAACTCTCCTGTGTTGACGCTTCAAATGGCTGTCTTCTGGATCTACTAAAGAATTCATAGTAAGTACATCCCCATTACCAGCACTATGTCATTACTGGAGCCTTTACCATGGCTGTTATCCTCACCACCGCCACCACCATCTCAACAACCACCACAACTATTACCATTACCCTTACTACCACCACCAACACTTATCTCTTTCACCACTGCTATTACCATTATCTCCTCCACCACCACCACCACCATTATCTCCTTCACCACCACTACCCCCACCACTACCACCATCACCTCTTCCACCACCACCACCACCATTATCTCATTCATCACCACTAACCCCACCACTACCACCATCACCTCCACCACCATCACCACCACCACCACCACCACCACCATTATCTCCTTCATCGCCACTACCACCATCACCTCTTCCACCACCACCACCACCACCATTATCTCTTTCATCACCACTACACCTACAACTACCACCATCACCTCTTCCACCACTACCACCATCATCTCCTCCTCCTCCACCACCACCACTATTATCTCCTTCATCACCACTACCCCCATCACTACCACCATCACCTCCTCCACCACCACCACTATTATCTCTTTCATCACCACTACCCCCACCACTACCAACATCACCTCCTCCACCACCACCACCACCTTATCTCCTTCATCACCACTACCCTGACAACTACCACCATCACCTCTTCCACTACTACCACCATCACCTCCTCCACCATCACCACCACCACCGCCACCATTATCTCCTTCATCACCACTACCGCCACCACCTCTTCCACCACTACCACCATCTCCTCCACCACCACCACCACATCTCCTTCATCACCACTACCGCCACCACTACCACCATCACCTCCACCACCACCACTACCACCACCATTATCTCCTGCATCACCACTACCCCCACAACTACCACCATCACCTCTTCCACCACTACCACCACCACATCCACCACCATCACCTCCACCACCACCACCACCACCATTATCTCCTTCATCACCACTACCCCCACCACTACCACCATCACCTCCTCCACCACCGTCACCATCACCACCACCACCACCATTATCTCCTTCATTACCACTACCACGATCACCTCCTCCACCACCATCACCATCACCACCACCACCACCATTATCTCCTTCATCACCACTACCACCGTCACCTCTTCCACTACTACCACCATCTCCTCCACCACCACCACCACCATTATCTCCTTCATCACCACTACCCCCACCACTACCACCATCACCTCCTCCACTACCGTCACCATCACCACCACCACCACCATTATCTCCTTCATCACCACTACCACCATCACCTCCTCCACCACCGTCACCATCACCACCACCACCACCGTTATCTCCTTCATCACCACTACCCCCACCATTACCACCATCACCTCTTCCACCACTACCGCCATCTCCTCCATCACCACTACCACCACCAGCTCCTCCAGCACTGCTGCTGCCATCATTTTCACCTCCTTCGTCACCACCACTGTCATCACTAGCATCACCAACACAAACACTGCCACCACTATCACAACCATTCACACCCCTCTCACTACCACCACCATGCAGAGCCAGACTTAAAGCCAGGTCTGGCTGGCTCCAGAGCTTGTGCTTTTACATACTTTGTTTTATTACAAAACCAGAGAAAAAGAAGAGCAAAGTAAAAAAACTGGCTTTCCTTCCAAAAACACTGGAACGAGACATTTCACAGGAATCCACTTTACTACTGGCCATTTTCATTAAATACAGGCACTCTGATCTCCTTAAAAATACAAATGCAGGAGGACACGCCCCTGGATGAGTATGTCCACTGCTGCAAGGGGCCCAATGCTCACTGCGACACCCAACTCAACCTGCTGCTAGCATGCCAGATAGAGGGAAAATGGTCACTGATATAAATATATATCAGATTTTCCAGGGAAAAGCCATTCTACTCATGAGGTCTTTTTTTTCCCCCCTTAATAATGTCTGCTCTGGATCTGTGGAGAAATGTGAAAGCAAATGACATCCGGGAAAGATGAAGCAAAGACCATCACATCTGAGTGTTGGTAATTTAAGATAGGGTACTGCTCTCCTAACAAGACAGAATTTCATTTAGTATTTTAAAATGCCATAAACTCTTAGTCTAAGTTACTTTCTCTAGAAAAGTGACCATGTTTTCAAGTTCTGGCTAGTAACATTATTCCATTCCTAGTCCCATGACTCAATAATTTCTACCATGTGAAAGATAGTCCCAGATGATTTAGCATCAATATAAAATAAATATATTAATTACAACTCAGGCTATATATATATATATATATATATATATATATACACACACATATGTAGTAACATTTCAATGAATTGATAAATGTTTGTTGTGTGAAAATACAAGATCAGGGAATTGCTTCTGTCATTGGAAACCACTTAGAAGATAGTTTCTCTGCCTTAAACTTGAGCTGTTATAATTATCAGATTAAAACTTTTTAAATATTAATTTTTTTTTTTTTTGAGATGGAGTCTCATTCTGTCACCCAGGCTGGAGTGCAGTGGCCAGATCTCGGCTCACTGCAAGCTCCGCCTCCCGGGTTTACACCATTCTCCTGCCTCAGCCTCCAAGTAGCTGGGACTACAGGCGCCCGCCACCTCGCCCGGCTAGTTTTTTGTATTTTTTAGTAGAGACAGGGTTTCACCGGATTAGCCAGGATGGTCTCGATCTCCTGACCTCATGATCCGCCCGTCTCGGCCTCCCAAAGTGCTGGGATTACAGGCTTGAGCCACCGAGCCTGGCCTTAAATATTAAATTTTAAAGCTAAATTACAAAGTTAAAAATGCTACAAAAATCTATTTATTATAAAAAAAATTAAAATGAAGGAATATGTCAGTAAAAGTAGAATCAATATAATTATATTAGGCTTGGGTAAAAAAGCAATATTTGTTGTCACATAAAACATTACAACAAAATATCACAACAGTCACTTGGATATTTTTCAATTCATCTTTATAATAAAATTATTTTGTAAAATAATTATAACTCTATTTCCTACAGAAAGGTTCAGTAGAAGTAAAACTTTGTACTTCTTGGGGCATGAGTTACATCTCTGTAATTCTGTAGCAAAAAACCTGTCCCTCCAAACAGGATGCACCGAGTGTTTAACACATTAATTATCATCCTTCATCAAGCATAAAACTAACAGTCAGGAAATACAGCTGCAATGGCACAATTACTAACACACTCAGAATACACCCTGAAGCAAAGAAAACAAATGGCTTGCTTTTCATTAACAGAGCTTGGCAACCCTTTTTAAAGACAATGTTTTCTTTCCAGTCAGAGTCCCAAAAGGCATTTCAGGGGTTATTTGCTTAGGTAAATCCACAGAATAAATTAATCGTGGAAATATTTACTTAAATTTCAAAATGGCCATTATCAACATACAGTGCCATTCAGAATAAAATTATATATATTAAAAGATGACTTGATAAAATACAAATCTTATAAACACAGGACATGTATTAAAAATACTGGTGCAAGAGGGTTGAGAAGTCACACAATATCCTATCCTTGTATTTTACTGTGATACATAAAGTATTAATGGTTTCCATCTTCATGTTTTGTGGCATACAAAACAATATGCAATGTACTTATATCGATGTAACAGTTGTGTCATAACAGGATTCCATTATATCATATTTGAGTCCACATAAAGAAAAATATTAGGTTGGTGTAAAAGTAATTGTGGTTTTTGCCACTAAAAGTAATAGAAAAACCTGTAATTACTTTTGCACCAACCTAATAATTATCTATCAGCTTGAGATTCTAATGTAATATGTCATCATTGAAAGCCTAGATGAATAACATTCTAGAGAGGTAACAAAAGAACAAAAGTACAGTTTATTTGGTTGGTTTCTGAACATTTATTCTTAATATTACCATAACATCATTATACCTTAACAGATACATTATTATTCCCACTAAGATTATACTAAATTATCTGCCCAGAAATGCTCTAGCATAATCAGCTTGATCCTCTCTGCAGGATAAATGTCATAGCAAAAATTAAGGAGCCATATTTTCCTCAGCACAGGAGGCCAGGGATACACATATGGGTTCTTCCATGCTTGTGGCACAACTTCAATTTCATGAATTCACATTGTACTTTATATGCAACTAACTCATGCCTGAAGTTCTTCTGAATTATATCTGGGGTAGGCATCATTTCATCTTGGTGTATGTAATGTACAGTTGTCTTGTAAAAGACAGATAACCTTTGAAATGATATATAAAAGAAAACCCGATCCACATTCATGCCCTCAACCCTAAAAGCCTCTGTCTCATCAAAGAGTAAAATCCATGGGATTTCGCTCAGGCCTGTATAAGAATTGTGAATAGTGTGAGTTATACTTTTAACCAGTCTGCCTTGGTCAGAATGCCTGCTTCTGAAGGTGCTGAAAACAGCAGTAAATCAGAGATGATGAAGCTCCTGCCAACACTGGTAACATTGCCAGTGCGAAGGGGAAGGCTGAGGGCACACTGTGTACAAAACATTTGGCTGGACAAAAGAGGATACATAAGAAATAAAAGGTCCTTCCCCTTTCCCTGAAGTGCTTATAGTTGACAGAGCAAAACAGTACACACTCTGAATGCATTCACCATGCAACATGCCAGCTAGTGCCAATCAATGGGCATGCAGCCAGCTGGGAAGGGATAATGAGGAACAAATTCTTTGGCCAGGTGTCCTGTCTGCAGCACAAGGTGAGCGGACTTTCCCGGGTTCCTCTTGGAACCTTCATTTTAAGGGCCAAGGTCTTAAAGCATTTTTTGGTACTTGTATAGATGCAGTGACATTATACACATCTCAAAATCAAAAAAGTGATTTAAGGCAAAAAAAAAGAATTTTAATGTTTTGATGTCTTGTCAAGCAAGGTGATGAAATGCATACAAATTGCTTGAACAATAAAGAGCAAGGCAAGTTCAAGGTGAACTTTAGCTAGTTCATGCCTCTTTTTTTCTTTCAAAGACATGACCTGGCAATGAAATAACCACTGTTCTCTCATCATTCTTAAAATCCTTTTGGAACCAAAATCACTTCTTTATCTCAATATGCATTCATCTTTTGTAATCAGGAGAGAGAAAAACAACTCTATGTGCAGATCCAATACTGAGAATCAGACACGGTGCATGTATCCCTTCTGAGCCGAAAAATCATTGAGTTTAATACTGCTTTTTCATTTGAGAAATGTCTGTTCATATCCTTTGCCCACTTTTGGATGGGGTTGTTTGTTTTTTTCTTGTAAATTTGTTTGAGTTCTTTGTAGGTTCTGGATATTAGCCCTTTGTCAGATGAGTAGATTGCAAAAATTTTCTCCCATTCTGTAGGTTGCCTGCTCACTCTGATGGTAGTTTCTTTTGCTGTGCAGAAGCTCTTTAGTTTGATGAGATCCCATTTGTCAATTTTGGCTTTTGTTGCCATTGCTTTTGGTGTTTTAGACATGAAGTCTTTGCCCATGCCTATGTCCTGAATGGTACTACCTAGGTTTTCCTCTAGGATTTTTATGGTATTAGGTCTAACATTTAAGTCTCTAATCCATCTTGAATTAATTTTCGTATAAGGAGTAAGGAAAGGATCCAGTTTCAGCTTTCTACTTATGGCTAGCCAGTTTTCCCAGCACCATTTATTAAATAGGGAATCCTTTCCCCATTTCTTGTTTCTCTCAGGTTTGTCAAAGATCAGATGGCTGTAGATGTGTGGTATTATTTCTGAGGACTCTGTTCTGTTCCATTGGTCTATATCTCTGTTTTGGTACCAGTACCATGCTGTTTTGGTTACTGTAGCCTTGTAGTATAGTTTGAAGTCAGGTAGCGTGATGCCTCCAGCTTTGTTCTTTTGACTTAGGATTGTCTTGGAGATGCGGGCTCTTTTTTGGTTCCATATGAACTTTAAAGCAGTTTTTTCCAATTCTGTGAAGAAGCTCATTGGTAGCTTGATGGGGATGGCATTGAATCTATAAATTACCTTGGGCAGTATGGCCATTTTCACGATATTGATTCTTCCTATCCATGAGCATGGTATGTTCTTCCATTTGTTTGTGTCCTCTTTGATTTCACTGAGCAGTGGTTTGTAGTTCTCCTTGAAGAGGTCCTTTACATCCCTTGTAAGTTGGATTCCTAGGTATTTTATTCTCTTTGAAGCAATTGTGAATGGAAGTTCATTCCTGATTTGGCTCTCTGTTTGACTGTCACTGGTGTATAAGAATGCTTGTGATTTTTGCACATTAATTTTGTATCCTGAGACTTTGCTGAAGTTGCTGATCAGCTTAAGGAGATTTTGGGCTGAGACAAGGGACATGGATGCAGCTGGAAACCATCATTCTTAGCAAACTATCACAAGAACAGAAAACCAAACACCGCATGTTCTCACTCATAGGTGGGAACTGAACAATGAGATCACTTGGACTCGGGAAGGGGAACATCACACACCGGGGCCTATCATGGGGAGGGGGGAGGGGGGAGGGATTGCATTGGGAGTTATACCTGATGTAAATGACGAGTTGATGGGTGCAGCACACCAACATGGCACAAGTATACATATGTAGCAAACCTGCACGTTGTGCACATGTACCCTACAACTTGAAGTTTAATAATAATAAATAAATTAAAAAAAAAATACTGCTTTTTCAATTAGAAAATACTGCTGTCGTCTTACAGAAAAACTCAATTTTATGTTGGATGGTACTCTCAGAATAAAATGATACATTTCAGAAGTAAGGGAGGAAAGAAGGATACCTTCTTAAGTGAGGATATTTGAATATAATAATTAAAAGTAGTTTATGGGACTTGTACAATCTCCCCTTTAGCAATGTCAAACAAGTATTTTAAAGGAGCAGGACCAATCATTAGACTCAAGTTCACCACAATTCATCTCCCAATAACACGTATCCTAAGGTTCAATTTGTGTTTTTGGATTGCAGTAGATTATCATTGTATTGAATCCTGACGCAGTTAAAAAAAAAAAAAACGTCTCCGCTTGGGGCACAGTTCTCTTTGGCATTTTGAGTCCTGGAATTATGATGCTTTCTGCAATGGACTTTGCTTGTGATACAAACAAAATTTCACTTTTCTCAAGATTTTCTAGTGGCCCCTCTAGCTTCCATACCTTTAAAGTAGTAAATTCATATGGTTGATAACCTTTGAAGCTCTCATGGATGGCTGCCATAGTGTGAGAAGTTTTCTCCCAGAAATGAAGCAGAGTGGTCTGCAAAGAAAGACAGTAAAGCTATTAATGTTTTGAATGCCCAGTTCTAGTCCTGGGCCCCAGGGAAGTATGACTCTCTGTAGCTTTGAAGATTCTTTAAAACATGATTCTAACTCATTCCCAAGTTTCCCATTATGCCCCTATTTACACTCTGTATTTCAGCCAAACTAAATGCCTCCCTCTTTCCCCGAATGCTGCCTCCCAGAACTCATCCTGCTCTCACCACCTGGGACCTTCTCCTCTCCATTCTCTTTTTCTCATCTGATAAATCCTCCAAAACCCAGAGTAAATAATTAATGATCTATTGTTGCGATCCCTCAGCTGATTCTATTTCTCCCTCCTTAAGCTTTCATTGGATTTCTTAGAACTTATTTCACTTAGCACACCCTGCTCTGTCCTAGAGGTATAGAAAAATAGACTACACTATCTCCAGATTCTTCCTAAACTTTGAGCTTTTTGAAGACAAGGAACCTGGTCTTAATTTTTTTTTTTTTTTTTGAGATGGAGTCTCTCTCTGTTGCCCAGGCTGGAGTGATCTCAGCTCACTTCACCTCCCAGGTTCAAGCAATTCTCCTGCCTCGGCCTCCCAAGCAGCTGAAACTACAGGCGCCTGCCACCAAGCCCGACTAATTTTTGTATTTTTTTAGTAGAGACGGGGTTTCACTATGTTGGCCAGGCTGGTCTCAAACTCCTGACCTCAAGTGATCCACCTGCCTCGGCCTCCCAAAGTGCTGGGATTACAGGCGAGAGCCACTGTGCCCAGCCCTGGTCTTGACTGTTATATTTCCTACAACATCCAGCATTCTGCATCCTGCCCTCAGTTGGTGCTCAGCAGCGTTGCTGATGGACAGTGTTATCTGGAAGGAACTCAGAGGCTAACAGGGGAAACAAAAACACATGCATCGAATACTGACAACCTGATGAGAAAGATATGCCACGAGATGGACAGACACAAAGCTAAGTGAGTTTAGAGAAGGCTTACTGGAAGAGGTGACATTCTGTCTGGTACATTAAAAAGAATGGAATTTGGAAAGGCACGGATGGAAGAGAAACACACTCCAGGTAGAAGGGACCCCATAAGTAAATGTAGAGAAGTGGGAAATTATGGTATATACAGAGAATAACTACTATTTGGTTTGATTAAACTGTACGATGCTAGAAGGCAGAGATGTGGGAAGTGAAATTATGGAAAGGCATTCAGAACTTCACAATGGCAAAAGCATACTTTTAGCTCAAACACCATTTTTATGTTACTTAAACCTCGTGCCATCCTTGGTTCATTGCAACAAACATCACTTTGTTACCTGGTATGTTGCTAGCATGTGAGACAAGAGATTGCATCTGCTTGCTCCAAGAAGATCCACTTTTTGACACACATCCATCTTCAATTTGTCAAAGTTTTTTTTTGCAAGGCGCACTTGTGTTTGTACCTATGAAAATAAAGAGGAATTTCTGAATCACTCTAACCCTTAAGTAGGTAAAATTTGCAGGTGAGATGAGACCAACAGCAGGCCTTTTCTCTTTCACACATGAAAATACTTTTGAAAATTCCAGACAAATGGGAAGATGTTACAACATCCATTCTTTACCTCCAAAGGAGCCAAATGGGAGTATAGCACATTATGATTTTATAGCACACTTGCCATCCTAATTCTATTTTTCTTAGTCTAATGTTAAAATTCCTTTCTTCTCAAGGCATTCACAAACTGACCATGGTTGGGAGAAGACTGGAGACAAGCAGGGTGGTGAGGAAATCATCTTTGCTCCATTGTTTTCCTACAGTCTTTGGAAGCTGAGTTCCTGTATACCCTTCACTCAGCTTCCCCTAATGTTCACATCTTACAGAACATGCTACATTTGTTAAAACAAAGAAATTTACATTGATACAATTCTATTTACTAACCAACAGACTTTATTTGGATTTCACCAGTTTTCCCACTAATGTGCTTTTTCTGTTCCAGGATCCAATCTAAGATTCCATAGGAGGGAATTTTGACACAGCCTAAAAAAACTTTCCCATGGATGAAACTTTTTACTATTGAGTAATGTGTACGAGCAATCCTCAATCGATCCTTGAACCATACAGGAATTCAGGGATGGAGTGAAGGTCAGGGAAACATTCAGAAACATCTATTTTACACATTATTTCATAACAAAATAGAAAGTTTTACAATTTGATACAGCTGCATTGAAAATTGTGAAGTTGAGGCCAGGCACAGTGGCTCAAGCCTGTAATTTCAACACTTTAGGAGGCTGAGGCGGGTGGATCACTTGATCTCAGGAGTTTGAGATCAGCCTGGGCAAAATGGTGAAACCCCATCTCTACAACAACAGCAAAAGCGTGGTCCCAGCTAGTAGGGAGGTTAAGGTGGGAGGATCACTTGAGCATGGGAGGTGGAGGTTGCAGTCAGCCAAGATTGTGCCACTGCACTCCAGCCTGGGTGAGAGTGAGAGCCTGTCTCAAAAAACACAAACAAATAAACATACAACAACAACAAAACCAAAAAACAAAACAAAATAGGAACTTAAAATTTCACCTTCCTTCAATCTAAAGTGTCAACACACAATAGTTTGGCTAGAGAAAACCAGTCAATTTTTCAAAAACCACCTTATTGAGGTATGATTGACATATAAAAAGCTGTATATATTCAGTGTATTCAGTGTGATGAGTTCAAATATTAATTTATCTCAGATCATCATAAAGTTATAGATACTAGATAGGTTACTGAGAGTTGGAAGTAATACTGATGTATTAACAATAACTCTTTCGTCATAGATACCAGGAGGGCATGGACAATGTTACCTTGTTCATCATTATATTGCCTAGCAACCTGGTGCAAAGCGGGTACTGAATACATATTTGTTGGCTGAATAAAGACATTTTTCAGGCCATTGCAAAAGATGAGGTATTTGCATGCATTTTAAAGTATAACCTTTAAAGTAGTTTAAGGCTGGGCGCGGTGGCTCACGCCTGTAATCCCAGCACTTTGGGAGGCCGAGATGGGCGGATCACGAGGTCAGGAGATCGAGACCATCCTGGCTAATCCGGTGAAACCCTGTCTCTACTAAAAAATACAAAAAACTAGCTGGGCGAGGTGGTAGGCGCCTGTAGTACCAGCTACTCGGGAGGCTGAGGCAGGAGAATGGCGTAAACCCGGGAGGCAGAGCTTGCAGTGAGCTGAGATCCGGCCACTGCACTCCAGCCTGGGCGACAGAATGAGACTCCATCTCAAAAAAAAAAAAAAAAAAAAAAAAAAAAAAGAAAATTAAAGTAGTTTAAGAAGTGATGACTTTATTTTCTAATAAAAATAAATACATAGATCATTTTATATAAAATACATTCATTTTTACCACCAATATGAACATACTTGCAATGTATAAAATTATAGGATGTTATATAATAATACTAAATCTAACAGTGAATACAATTTACTTATCACATGCCAGTGTCATTCTATTTTGGCTGCTGTTATTACTGTCTCTTACTGACGAGGATTGAGAGGCTTCATCAAGGCAAGTTACTCACGGGCAGGGCTGGCATTCTAAATTAGCCGGCCTGACTCTGAAGCCATGCTATTCTGCCTCCCAAGCAACTGACACTACTCACTGGAAAATCAAGAA
This sequence comes from Chlorocebus sabaeus, assembly GCF_047675955.1. Taxonomy (NCBI): domain Eukaryota; kingdom Metazoa; phylum Chordata; class Mammalia; order Primates; family Cercopithecidae; genus Chlorocebus; species Chlorocebus sabaeus. Next base: position 53,812,590 of record NC_132924.1, on the reverse strand, counting down.
GCTCAGAATTACGATTGTACCCAGACATATAAGTTTTCCCTGAAGGATTTTATGGAATTGGGAAATAATGAGGCAGTACATTGACCACCACACTGATAGAAAGAATTAATATTCTGTATGAATAGAATCTTGTGTCTATAGCTATGTCAAACCCGTACTAAGAATTCTTCTGTATTCTTGGTCTACAGATATGGGAAGATCAAAGAACAGCAGCCACCCAGTTCCTTTCAAACTGACCATACTATGAGCTGGACGATTCTCCACTGCAGAGCAAAGAGCCAGTAGTTTAAATTCCTTGGGAGCTCTGACTATAAAAAGAGTCTAGGAGGAGTAAGTGTTAGAGATTTCCTACCTCCCTTTGAGAGGAATAGGAAGGCAGAGAAAAGAAAAATTTCTGGAGGGGAGAAGTGGGGAGTCTAGAGGGGAGGATGTTCACTGTAGATCCCTATATTGGTCATCAGTTGCTCTGGCCAGGAAGGCCGCCTCAACTGGGGTCCTGAAAGGCATCTGTCTTCAGCCTTTTCCTTCAAAGGGGAAGAAAACACACACGGGAGTGGGAGCTTTCAAGTATGCATTCATTCAACACATATTTACTGAGTGCCTGTTATGTATCAGGACCAGTGCTAGGAACTAGGGTGTCTGTAAAGCTGTAAAGGAACGAGGCACATAACACGGAGTCAACAAATATTTATAAATGAATGCACACAGCATAAAGACCCCCTCATCTCTTAATGAGGACAGACAAGTTAGCCACTATATTATAATAGAATGGGTAAATTATAAACATAGAACTAAGAGGAACAGAGAGACAGCACAGACAAGGAAATAATAAATGCTAGTGGTGGAACAGAGTGGGGGTAGGGTTGTAGGATGATGGCATTAAAGCCGTAACTAATGGCCTCCCTGTATTCCCATTCTTTGCCCTGTAACTCTGTAGTGTCCTCCTACTCTGACTTTGAGCTTGGCCATGTGACTTGCATTGGTCAATGGGATGTTAACAAATGTAATGAAACTGCAAGCTTGATAAAACAATGCTAGCCTGTTTCCACTTTCTCTCTTGCTTCTTTGAGATGGCCATCAGAATATGCCTGGGCTGACAAGTTGGAGGGGGGTAAGAAACATATGCATGCAAGAGACATGAGGAGGACAGACCAGTTGTCCCAGCAGATCAGTCTTTGACCAGCTGACTCCAAGACATGTGAGGGAGCCCAGCCATTATCTTCGGAGGCCCTCTCTGCCCACAGCTGACCGCAGACACAAGTGAGCCCACAAAGATGAGAATGGCCCTGCTTACCATAGCCTTGTGTGCAGTGAGAAATGCTTATTGTTTTAAGCCATTGAGTGTTGTGGTTGCTTATTTCACAGCATTACTGTGGTGACAGACAACTGATATAAACTGTAAGGAAACGGACAATGAAGGCTTCTGAAATGATGTGATATATGAGGTGGGTCTTAGGCATGACTAGGAGGTAAAAAGTAAATATAAGGCATCCATAAGCCTGGCCTACTTATATGGAACCTCTAGATTTTCTAATGAAATGCAAATTAACTTTTTCTGCAGGGGTGTGAATTTTGCTTTTTCCTTTAATATAATCAGTTACTCATAGATTCTCTTATATCTTAGGAGAAAACTCATTTCACTCGCTTATAACACAAAGCTCATGAATTAGTGTAGTTTGAAATGTGCCCTAATTTAATTTTGTTTGAATTTTGTAAGGTAATTTTAGAAACCTAGAAGACAACTACAACACTTGACCCAATGATTCTGAAAGGCCATATGCTTTGTATGTCAACAATGATTATTAAAATACTTAATGCACTGCTGAGTTTCCAAATGCTGAGCCCTTTCCCTGCCAAACAAGGAGGATGCTACACTGTTGGGTGTTTTGAATACAGCAAAGTTCATTTAACATTTTGTGCTCCATGTATGCTCTAGAAAACACATTTCCAGCCTGAAGCCTGAGGTTAAAACACCAAGGACATAGCCAAGCATAGGCCACTATCAAGAGTCTAATTTCATATGCCTCCAGATGCACTGAAGTGACAAATGTTTTGAATATTATTCTTCTCAACCCTGGATAAGATATATTCTATTACATAAATATCTTGAGGAGCTCCTGTGGTTTTCAAGGCCCTTTAAAATTTTCTTCACTCAAATAAATGTACCCTTTATTTCTTAGTTTTATTTCTGTTACCCCATCTCTCTTCTCTTATTCTCCAAGTTGTAGGAAATGGCCATTTATTTATTTATTTATTTATTTATTTATTTATTTATTTGGAGATGGAGTCTTGCTCTGTCACCCAGGCTGGAGTGCAGTGGTGCGATCCTGGCTCACTGCAACTGCTGCTTCCTGGGTTCAAGTAATTCTCCTGCCTTGGCCTCCCTAGTAGCTGGGATTACAGGCCTACACCACCATGCCTGGCTAATTTTTGTATTTTTAGTACAGATGGGGTTTCACCATGTTGGCCAGGCTGGTCTTGAACTCGTGACCCCAGAAAATCCACCCTCCTCAGCCTCCCAAAGTGCTAGGATTACAGGCATGAACCACTGCGCCTGGTCTAACGGTCACGTATTTTAGCGCCTCCTTAGTCTGGGTTCTGTCTTCCTCAGGCCACAGCAATTTGGTTTACCAGAGAAAGGAGCAATGACTTGACTGGCAAAACAAGAGGGCACTTCTCCATACTTATTCCTCCTAGCCTGAAATTCTAACTCTTAGTCCCAACTTGAACAATGCATGGTGAAGCCAAAGCTATTCATCCTTTCATTTCAATCTGGCTTTTCTTACCAGTGGTAAGGTCTTTATTATTCTACAACCAATAATATGAGAGTAGTTTTGCATTTTTCTAAGAGTTTATTAACCTTACAAAATAAAACAACAATTCTACTCTTATTTTTGTATCTTCTTATAGGAGATAGCGCTGCCCTTAGATCCGTTCATTCAGCAAATACTTACTGAGTATCTTCTATATGCTGGTAGCAGTAGGCACAAATGGAATTGATAGTCCAGTGGGTATTTTTCAGATCAGCAAAGGTGTAACTATGAACTGAGTGAGGTGCTCAGAAGGAAAGTCACATAGTCCCTCAAGAATGATTGACCAAGGAACCCAGAGGATGTCCTCCAAGGATGTAGTGCTCAACCTCCACCCTGAAGGACTAGCATGATTAACTATGCAAGCAGGGAGAGAAGTCCAGTGGAGGGAGAAGTGTGTGCAAAGGTTGTGGGGTGGAGGACAATACGGCAGGTCCTAGAGCTGAGAGTAGGTCAGTGTAGCTGGGTTGCTCAGAACAAGCAGGAGGGTGGCATGAGATGAGGCGGAGAGGGGAATTGGGGCACATCCTGGAGCAGCGCCTTGTTGATATGCTCAGGATTTTAATTTTTATCCTGGAATAGCAGAAAAACACTGGAGGCTTTTAAGCAAGGAAGAGAGAGGATCCTATTTTCAGTTTGAAAGATTACTCACTGCAGTGGGAGATGGACTGAAGGAGAGAGCTGAAGGTAGATAAGAATAGATCTGGGCCGGGTGCAGTGGCTCATGCCTGTAATGTGCACTTAGGGAGGCCGAAGTGGGTGGATCACCTGAGGTCAGGAGTTTGAGACCAGATCTGGCCAACATGGTGAAACCCCGTCTCTACTAAAAATACAAAAATGTGCCAGGTGTGGTGGTGTGTGCCTGTAATCCCAGCTACCCGGGAGGCTAAGGCAGGAGAATCGCTAGAACCTGGGAGGTGGAGGTAGCAGTGAACTGACATCGTGGCACTGCACTCCGGCCTGGGTGACCGAGCGAGACTCTTTCCCCCCAAAAAAACAAAGAATAGATCTGGAGTCAAGAGGAAAGATGTCAGTAGTTTAGATTTGGATAGTGATGCTGGATATGGAAAATACTGCTCTGATCCAAGAGACACTTAAGAGGCAAAGCAGGTCCTGGTAAGGTGCTGAATGCTGGGGTGTAAAGGATGACTTCTCTGTATCTGACTACCCCAGGCTTAATGTTATCGTCTGGCTTGCCTTTTCCACCAGCCACTTCTACTCACATCAACTTCTCATGGACACCTCAGACCCAGGTGTTCAAGACCAGCCTGGGCAACACGGCAAAACCCTATCTCTACAAAATACACAAAAATTAGCCAGGTTGGTGGCACCTGCCTGTAGTCCTAGCTACTCAGGGAGCTGAGATGGGAGGATTGCCTGAGCCCAGGAGGTCGACGCTGCAGTAAGCTATGATCACACCACTGTACTCCAGAAGCAGCCTGGGTGACGGTAAGACCCTGTTTCAAAAACAAGCAAACAAACAAACAAAAACCCCAAAACAGATATTTATTTGGCTTCATTAAAAGAGGATCTTTTCATTTGAGTCTGATGACCAAGACCTCTCGAGGGCCAAATAACCAAGAATTTTGCTGAATTCCTTTAATTAACACTTCCTTTAATTAACAACTTATGTTACCTCATTTATCATATATGCATCCACTCATGGGAGAAGCAATTTTCATATTTTATTATGCAAAGAAGTATGTGTAAGTGAATGTGTGTGCACCACACATGTAGACTTCAGGATCTATTTTTGGTCTCCCCTCAACAATATCCTTACCTCATTGAAAAAATGTTTCTTCTCAGCATTCCCCTTGAAAACCAGAACAAGGATGTCCTCTCTCACTACTCCTATTCAATATAATATTGGAAGTCCTAGCTTTGAGCCATCAGGCAAGAAAAGAAAGAAAAGGCAACCAAATAGGAAGAGGGGAAGTCAAACTATCCCTGTTTGTAGATAATAATACTCTATACCCAGAAAACCCCATCATCTCTGCCCAAAGCTTCTTGATCTGATAAACAACTTCAGCAAAGTTTTAAAATACAAAATCAATTACAGAAAAAAATAATCAGCATTTATATACACCAACAACAACCAAGCTGAAAGCCAGATCAAGAATGCAATTCCATTCACAATAGCCACAAAAGGAATAAAACACTTAGGAATGCACCTATCCAGGAAGGTGAAAAATTTCTACAATGAGAACTACAAAACACTGCTCAATGAAATCAGAGATGACACAAACAGATGGAAACATATTCCATGTTCATGGATAGGAAGAATCAATATTGTTAAAATGTCCATAACTGCCCAAAGCAATCACAGGTTCAATGCTATTCCTATAAAAGTACCAATGACATTCGTTACAGAAGTAGAAGGATCTATTTTTAAATTTCACATAGAACCAAAAAAGGAGCCTAAATAGCCAAGGTAGTCCTAAGCAAAACGAACAAACCCGTAGGTATCACATGACCTGACCTCAAACTATACTACAAGGCTACAGTAACCAAAACAGCATATTGGTGTTATTAATTACCAATAAAAGGTAATTATTAATAATGACCTATCATGAAAGGAAGCTTCAATTTACTTCTTAGGGCTAGATTTCTCCGTGGGCCTATATGCACATACGGCAAAAGCACGGTACAGGTACAAAAACAGACACATAGATCAATGGAGCAGAATAGAGAGCCCAGAAATAATGCCACACCCCTACAACCATGTGATCTTCAACAAAGTCGACAAAAACAAGTAATGGAGAAAGGACTCCCTATTCAATAAATGGTGCTGGGATAACTGGCTAGCCATATGCAGAAGATTGAAACTGGACTCCTTCCTTATACCATACAAAAAAATCAACTCAAGATGAATTAAAGACTTAAATGAAAAAACTAAAACTATAAAAACTTTGAAAGATAACCTGAGAAAAACCATTCAGGACATAGGACCTGGCAAAGATTTCATGATGAAAATGCCAAAAGCAATTGTAACAAAAACAAAAATTGGCAAATGGACCAAAGTAAACTAAAGAGCTTCTGGACAGCTAAAGAAACTATCAACAAAGTAAACAGACAACTTACAGAATGGAAGAAAATATTTGCAAACTATGCATCTGGCAAAGGTCTAATATCCAGAATCTATAAGCAATAAACACATTTACAAGCAAAAAACTAACCACCTGATTAAAAAACAGGCCCAAAACATAAACAACACTGTTCAAAAGAAGACATGGCCAAGAAGCATATGAAAAAATGCTCATTACTAATCATTAGAGAAATGAAATCAAAACTACAATGAGATACATCTCACACTAGTCAGAATAGCTATTAAAAAGTCAAAACATGACAGATGCTGGTGAGGCTGCAGAGAAAAGGAACGTGTATATACTGTTGATGGGAATGTAAATTAGTCAGCCTTTGTGAACAGCAGTTTGGTGAGTTCTCAAAGAACTTAAAATGGAATTACCATTTGACCCAACAATCCCATTATTGAGTATATATCCAAAGGAATGTAAATCATTCTACCATAAAGACACATGCACACATGTGTTCATCACAGCACTATTCATAATAGCAAAGACATGGAATCAACCTAAACACCCATCACTGGTAGAGTGGATAAAGAAAATGTGGCACATAGGCACCATGGCATACTACACAGGCATCAAAAGGAATGAGATCATGTTCTTTGCAGCAATGTCGATGGAGATGGAGGTCATTATCCAAAGTGAACTAACACAGGAACAGAAAAACAAATACCTCATGTTCTCACTTAGAGTGGAAGCTAAATATTGAGTACATATGGACACAAAGAAGGGAACAACAGACACCAGGGCCTACTTCAGGGTAGGTGGAGGGCGGAAAGAGGGTGAGGATAAAAAAACTGTCTATCAGCTACTATGCTTATTTCCTGGGTGACAAAATAATCTGTACACCAAAATCCCCTGGCATGCAATTTACTTAAATAACAAACCTGCACCTGTACCCCTGAACCTAAAATAAATGTTAAAAAAAAGCATTATTAAACAAACAAAACGCCGGGCGTGGTGGCTCATGCCTGTAATCCCAGCACTTTGGGAGGCCAAGGCAGGTGGATCATGAGGTCAGGAGATCGAGACCATCCTGGCTAACACGGTGAACCCCGTCTCTACTAAAAATACAAAAAATTAGGCGGGCGTGGTGGCAGGTGCCTGTAGTCCCACCTACTCAGGAGGCTGAGGCAGGAAAATGGCCTGAACCTGGGAGGCGGAGGTTGCAGTGAGCCAAGATCGTGCCACTGCACTCCAGCCTGGGTGACAAAGTGAGACTCTGCCTCAAAACAAACAAACAAAACAATTTTCTGTTTACTTTAATAACGTGGTTTAAATGGGGCCTGGTAAGCCTTTTTATAGGCCAAATTCCACTGACTAGACCAGGGATGGGCATCTTTACTCAAGTTTAATTAATCATAATGCACTGCGGTTGGCTAATTCAGTGAACAGCACCTGATCAAAGCTGGGTGAATCAGAGCCCTTCCTTAGGATTTTTGAACCTGGAGCTAGAGTTAAAAAGTCTCTTTCCTTCTCTATTGGCTAAAGCACTAGGGGCAGACAATCCTGCCATTTGAATTTCTTGTGGTGTAAGGAACATTGGTCTGAGAGAACAAAGGTGACCTACAAAGAAAACAGAGGGGAGAGGGCAGAGAGAGAAAAGAGAGAGGAGAGGAGAGAGAGAGAGAGAGACTGAGAGACCGAGAAGCCTAGTAACACTCAAGTTTCTGGATCCTGTTGCTTTTCTTATGGTCACATGGGATTTCTAATTAACTCCTCTGCTTGCCTCAATGAATCAAGAGGGTTTTCTTTTTTGTGGAATCCAGATAGCACTGACACAGACTGCTTACTTTTGCCTTCTTAGCAGTTCATATGAAAGGATCTAAGAAGTTTCATGATAAAGATTTCTTTTTAACTTTGATTATTCCAGTGTTTCTAAAATTTATTTCTAAAATTTATTTTAGAAACACAGTACACTTTCCATTTATCAGATACCACCTACTACATGCCATAACATTTGTTTGGGAAATCCCTATTTTACAGAAGAGGAAGTCAAGACCCAGATATTAATCTGGCATACAAATATTAGATCCAGACTCAGGTGTATTTTGTTGTATAATCCACGCTCTTCAAACCATGGGACACAGAGTCACAAATCTACCATTGACCACATGACTGACAGTGTTCTGAGACGTGCACAAAATGTACAGATACCATCTCAAGAACCCCTGGTCAACAATGTTGATCTTATCAGTTTCAAAGTAGGCACAGGGAAACTTCAAGCCACATAGCCTGAACAGAGCTTCTATTATCAGAAATCTTGCTAAGTTTCTTTAGCTCAGACTTTTCAACACAGTAGAAAGAAATTAGCCCATCAAATTCCCTCAAGTGCACTGTGGTCAGTGGATTCCCTGTTTTTACAGGAAAAATATGCAGAGAGGGTATCTGTTTACTGTGTGCCTTGGAGAGGATGCCACCATTTCCTTCATTATCATATCATAAGCTTCATCATCATTACTTTTAAGCAGCTTTGTTGAGCTACAATTTAATTTCAGATGTGCAATTCTATGAATTTTTGAACAAATGTATATGGTTATGCAACTACTACCGCAATCATGATATAAGACATTCTATATTCCTAAAAGTTCCCGTTGTAGTCAATTCCTTCCCTCAAGTCCCAGCTCCTGCCAACTACTAATCTGACTTCTGTCACTATAGATTATATTTGTCTTTCTACAGTTTCATATAAATAGAATTATGCCAAGTAGTCTCGTCTTTTTTTGTGGCTGGGTTCTTTCACTCAGCACAATCCTTTCTGAGATAAATGTTGTTGCATATATTAGTAGTGTGTTCTTTTTCATTTCTCAAGTAGTATTTAATTGTATGAATATAGTGTTATTTGTACATCCATTTTTTGGCTATTTTGTTTATTGTTTCCAAGTTTTGGTGATTTTGAGTAAAGCTGTTATAAACATTTGAGCACAAGTCTTTGTGTAAACACATTTTTCATTTCTCTTCGGTAAATGTCTAAGGGCAGGATTGCTAAATCATATAGTAAGTGTGTGCTTAACTTTATAAGACATTGCCAAAACATTTTGCAAAGGAACTACATCATTTTGTATTCCTACCAGCAATGAATACAAGTCCTATTTGCTCCACATCCTCATTAACATTTGGCATTTTCAGTCTTTTCAATTCGAGCCATTATAGTCATAATGATTGTGATTTTAATTTGCATTTCTCTAATGATGAATGATACTGAACTTCTTTTCATGTCTTATGTGCCACATAGATTTTTAGTAATGTGTCTATTCAAATCTTTCACCTATTTAAAAAATGGGTTTATCTTTTTATTACTGAATTTTAAGAGTTCTTTATATGTTCTAAATATAAATCCATTATCAGACTAAATTTGAAAACATTTTCTTTAAGTCTGAACTTGCCTTTCATTTTTCTTAATAGTGCCTTTTGAAATAAAAGTTTCAAATTTTGATTTACCAAGTCTGATTTACCAAGTTTTCTTGTGTGTGTGTGTGTGTGTGTGTGTGTGTGTGTGTGTGTGTAATGCCTTAACAAACTTTTCCCTAACCTAAGGTCTCAAAGATTGTTTTCCTGCACTTTTTCTTCTAGAAATGTAATATTTTTAGCTATTACATTTAGACTTGAGGTCTGATTCAAGTTCACATTTACACATGGTATGGGACAAAGATGTAGACTCATTTTGTTTTTCCTCCATACGGATACCCAATAGTCCAAGCACCACTTCTTGAAAAACCACCCAATCATCCATTGTATTAACTTGGCTCTTTTGTCAAAAATCCATAAGCCATATATGTGGAGATCTATTTCTGGACTTTCTATTCTATTATTTTGATCTATATGTTTATCCTTATGCCAATACCACACTGTCTCGATTACTGTCACTTTACAATAAGTCTTGAAATTGGGTAGTACAAATCCTACTCTTTCATTCTTGCTTGAAATTGTTTTGCCTATTCCAGGTACATCACATTTCTATACAAATCTTAGTGTCAGTTTGTTGATTTCTACAAAAAAGCCTTTGGGTCATTATTAGGATTACATTGAATCTACAGATTTATTGGAAAGGATTGACATCTTAATATCTTCTGACCCACGAATGCAGTCTCTCTCTCCATTTATTGGGTTTTTAAATTCTCTCGGCATTTTTTGGGTAGATTTTGGTGCACAAGTCTTGCACATATTTTGTTAAATTTATTGTTAAGCATTTCATATTTTGATGCTATTATAATTTCTAAAAATTTCAATCGCTAGTTGTTCATTACTAGAAATATAATTAATTTTTATAACTTGATCTTGTATACTGTGACCTTGCAAAGTTCAATGATTAGCTTTAAAAGTTATTTAGGAGATTCCTTAGAATTTTCCATAAAAATTCATGTGGATAGATCTATGTACATATGTTGTTTAAGAATGAAGACAGCTTTACTTCTGTTTTAATTTATATGTCTTTTATTTTTCTTGCCTTTATTATATTGGCTATGATAATGTTGAACAGAAGTTTATGTGAGAAAGCATATTTATTTTGTTCCTGATTTTAGGAGGAAACATCAATTCACATATTTAAAGTGTACAATTAAATGGTTTTCACTATATTCTCAGAGTTGTGTAATCGTCACCAAATGAAATTTAGCACATTTTTATCAATCCAAAAAGAAACTCCATCATCATTTCTTTTTGCTAATATTTTGATAATAATTTTTCTTGTCTATGTTCATGAAGGACATTAGCTTGTTGTTTGCTTTTCTTGTAGTATCTTTTTCTGGTTTTGCTATTAGGGTAACTCTGCCCTCATAAAATGAACTGGGAAGTGTTCACTTCTCTTTAATTTTTTTGGGGAACAGTTTATGTAAAGTTGATCTTATTTCTTCCATATATGTTTGGCACATTTTACGAGTGACATCATACAGAACTGAAGTTTCCTTTGTAGAAAGATTTTTAACTACAAAAATGATTTATTCATAGATATACGGCTACCATGTTATTTATTTCTATTTGAGTGAGTTTTGGTAGCTTGTCTTGGAAGAGATTTGTCCATTTCACTGAGTTATCAAATTTGTTGGCTTAAAGTTGTTCATAATATTTATTATTCTTTTAATGTCTGTACTGTCTATAGAATGTCCTCCTTAATTCTAAATATTAATAATTTATGTCTTCTTTCTTTTGTTTCTGACCAATCTGACTATAGCTTGTCAATGTTATTGATCTTCTCAAAAGACCAGCTTTTGATTTCTCTATTGTTGTCTGTTTATGGTTTCATTTGCCCCTGCTCTTATTGTCTTCTGTGTGCTTAGGTTTAATTTATTCTTTTTTTCCTAGTTTCCTAAGATAAAAGTTTATATTATTGATTTGAGAATTTATTTTCTAATATAAATCTTTAATGGTTTCGATTTCCCTCTAAACATTGCTTTAGCTGTATCCCACACATTTTGATATGTTGTGTTTTCATTTCAATTATTATTTCAAACTATTTAATTATTTCAAAATATATTCTGATTCCCCTTGTGATGTCTTCTTTAACCCACAGGTTATCTGGATAAATGTTGTTTAATTTCCAATTATTCAGGGGATATTCCAGATATATATTTGTTACTGATTTCTAGTTTAATTCTGTCACAACTAGATTACTTTGCATAATTTTGATTCTTAAAAATTTATTCAGACCTGTTTTATAAACCTAAACACGGTCTATCTTGGTGAATGTTTCATGTGCGCTTGAAGAGAACATATACTGTGATGTTGAATGGAACATTCTGTAAATGTCAATGAAGTCAAGGTAGCTGACAGTCTTCTATATCCTTATTGATTTCTGTCTATTTCTTCCATTAATTACTGAAAGATGAGTGTTGAAATCTTCAACTATTATTGTAGATTTGTCTATTTTTCCTGTAAGTTCTTATTCTATTTTGATGTTCTATTATCATTGTATACAATATTGGGATTGTTATAACCTTTTTATGAATTGACCCTATTATCATTAATAAATATCCTTCTTTATTTCTGGGAAAAGTCCTTGTGCTGAAGTATGTTTTTGTCTGATATTAATAAAGCCACTTCAGATTTCTTTTGATTAGAATTTGCAGGCTATATATTAATCTATCCTTTTGTTTTGAATAGATCTGTTTCTTTACATTTCAGAGGTGTCCTATGGAAAGTGTAGAGCTGGATCTTGGTTTTGAAAAAATCCAATCTATAACTCATTTTACTCCATTTATGTCTACAGAGATTACTATGAGGTTTACAAAATATAACAAGAATAAACAGGGTTAGTCTGGTGTTAGATTTAAAATAAACTCATTCTGCTTCAAAATAATCACATTTTTTTTTTTTCTGAGTTGCTTATAAACCATCTAGCAGTGATCAGTTCTAGAATTGGTTAAGAACACAGTGTAATTCGGTATATTCAATTACCAAGTTTTGAAATTCTCTTTTAAAAATAGGACAATATTTTCTTGTTATGCTATTTCTGGCACCTCCAATTTCTCAAATGTCACTGGCAGTATTACTGTGCTTGCATACATGAGTTCTTTCTGAGACATAACTCATCTAAGTCGGGTGACTAAATGTATTTAAATATAACTAGTACACATTTGCTCCTTTCATAGATTGAGCTTCAATTTTTCCCTAAAATCTTTCTATCATTTCCAGTTTAAATATCACTGACAATGGAGGTGAAAGTAAAATAGGGGCTTAGTCGCTTTGCTTTCTTTGCTTTTCTTATTAAGATTAAATCATATAAAAATGTATTTTCTGGCTCTGTTCACTATAAAGGTCTACAAATAATGGCTAACTCAGAAGCAATGTCCCTCTCTAAGTAACCAGGGCTCCCTGACAAAACTGCTGATTCCAGGACTAGGGCAGGAAATACACAAGATGATTCTGAAATATTTGGTTGTACTAGAAAGCAAAAAAGACTATTACTGGGACTCAGGGGTCAACCTAAGAGATTCCCACTAACCAAAAATGAGACGTGAGCATCCATGAAGTTAATATTGGCAATGATTAAAACACATCAAATATATCTAAATCTATGCTTCCATAATAATACTTAAAGATAAGCAAATGAATAAACAGAAAAACAAACAAAACCCTCACTGGGCACCTGCAGAGAATGCTACTCAACCAATTCAATATTTTGACAAAGAAAAAGAAACAAACATTTATCCTGCATATCCTATCAAACCATCCGTACTTCAGGATGACCTGATAGTTGATGAGGGAAAGTTGCTCATTGCTGAAGCATTCAAACTAATAAATGAAGAAGGAATATAATCTGTTTCCAGTAGCGGGCCTGTCTTTTCAAGGTACTAGTTCACGCTCACAACAGCCTTGTTGTTACTAAGACGTTTCATAAACTTCAGGCCATTCCAGGTTTTAGTTTTCCTGACACCATTACTTATTTCTTAATTCCCTTCTTCCCTCTCTGCCTCCTCCCAAGCAATATAATTGAACACATATAGTTCTCGGTGCTGGAGATAAGCAGAGAGTAAAGCAAAGTCTTTGCTTTCATGATGGTTATGTTGTAGTGGGTGAAACTGGACAATAAATAACAAAAGCAAACATATTGTCTGTTAGACAGTGAAAATAAAGCATTGTAAGAAAGATACGAGTGCAGAGTTTGGAGGGGTAGTAGAAGATTCTGTTTCACACGGAATAGTCTTGGAAAGACTTTCTGAGAAGGTGATATTGGAGCAGAGACCTGGAGGAAATGAGGAAGCAAACCATACTGATTTCAGGGGGAAGAGGACTCAGCAGAAAGAAGAGAGAGCACAAAGGCCCTGGGAATGGAGTATGCGTGGCTTGTTCTAGGAAATGTGGTCAGTCTCTTTAATTATGTATTTCTTTTACCATCTGTTTTACATGCTTTGTAAGTTCATCAACAAATAGAGAACATGATCTTTCCTCTTAATCTAACTTAATGGGTGATTTAAAAACTCTTGACTTTTGCAAAGGTACCTATGACAATATAAATAGTTGTAGTAATAAGCATCCACAGAAAACTCATTTATATATACATTTTTTCTTTATGCTTTTATAATGAACCTAGTGCACTGGAAATGGATGAGTTTTAAATGTGCATATAAAGTTTGTCCCCCACATTATAGTGTGAGAATTTCCCCCAAGATGGCAAGAAAAAAATGAAGGCTGGGCGTGGTGGTTCACGCCTGGAACCCCAGCACTTTGGGAATCTGAGGCAGGTGGATCACTTGAGCTCAGGAGTTTGAGACCAGATTGGGCAACATGGCAAAACCCGGTTTCTACAAAAAATAAAAAAAATCAGCTGGGTGTGGTGGTGAGCACTTGTAGTCCCAGCTACTCAGGAGGCTGAGGTGGGAGGATCACTTGCACTGCGCTCCAGCTTGGGTGACAGAGCCAGACTCTAAGAAAAAAAAAAAAAAAGAGAGAGAGAGAGAGAGACAAACAAGACAATTCAAACTCTTTAATGCAGGAAACACAAACATGTCCATCCTTAGCAGCATCATTCTACCACTGCGTTGAAGAGAATTACACCTGAATAGTGGGGGAAAGAAACAGAGGAATAAGAGTGCAAGAGAACAAGGCCAGAGAGAAATGCATGTATGTTCCACTGCTATGAGAAAGAGAGGAATGGGGTGGTTAAACACAGCCTTGGAGACAAAACTTCCACCATCTGGAGGGCAAAAGAGAGAAAGGATTGTCTCATGTGCTTGTCAGGTTCAGCACTTGAGGTAAGGAAAAGGAGGTGGGTGGAGTGAGAGGTTGAAAAGAATGTGGGGGATAAACTGCGGAAGGGCACAGAGCGGGTTGGCCAAGCTGATGCTTAACCTTACTCAAGGAGGGAGCGGAGTAGAGAGATTTCAGGGAGAGGGAAGTTGAAGTCAATAAAGAAACAAAAGGAGAGGAAAAAGAAGGAAGAATGTGTATGTTTAATGCTGTGGCTAAGATGGTTAATCATCACTATTTTGCCAAAAACAAGGAAGATGTGGTTGCCATTTTACTTCATTTCCTCCTAAACGTGCATTTTAAACTCTAACAATTCAGTGATAATAAATAAGCAGTGACAACATTAGGTTTTCCAGCTACATCTCTGCTGAATTTATAGGAGTTTAAATTGAATCATCCAGATAATACCCCCTTCACATGCATGAAAACTGTTTAAGACAAGGGTTGTTTTTTTTTTTTTTATATATCCACCTGAATAAGCCACACATGCAGCTGACACAATTTCAACTGATTTATAAAAACATGGCATGCAACCTTCGTTCAGACACTCATTTTCAGATAATAGTGAAAAAGCCACCAAATTTCTTCCCTACTTGCTCTTCAGAAATTCAGGTTTATACATGTTCTGATAACACAACAAAAATCAAACAGTGATTATGGGTTCAAAAGCCGCCTAGGAAAACAGAGCACACCAATGCCTCAGGGTCATTTTCTAGTAATATATCAAATATTGTACTGGATCAAAATCTCAAAATAATTATCTCAACGATAATTCAGGAGAACTGGGCGCTCCTAGCACAATCCACTTTTTGGAGTTTCCAAGGAAGAGAGCTGTGATCCTTCTGTTTATTCCCCACTCTCCTGCCTTGTCAGTCTTTAGTTACAGAGGCGGCAAAGGGGAGAAAATGGAAGTGAACACTTATGGAGGGCTTCCTGTTTTACAACTGTTTCATTCTGCAACTCCCCTCATTTTATAGAGGAGAAAGCTTAGGTACAAAATACTGCGCCCAAAAGCAAACAGTCAGTGAGTAGAAACACCAGGACTTGGGTTGGATGTTGTCACTTCTTGTATGAAACACAAACTTTGCACCCAGGCCCTGCCTGTCTGCCTTAGCCCAGAGGTCTCCTTTCCCACATTACCTTTCAGGCACCTTATCCTCCAGGCATGCTGAGCTATAGCAGGCCAATCCCATCCACGTGCTTCTTCACTTCCTCTGCCTGGAAAGCCCACTTCCTTTTTGTCCACATGGTTAATTCTCATCTTTTAAGTTTCCGCTTAAGGGTTTGCTCCTCTGAGAACCTTTTCCTGTAATGCCCCTCAGCAGAGTTAGCAGCTTCTTCCTCTCTGCAGTCAGTGCACTTTGCAGACACCGTTATGAGACAAAACCATGGTAAGTGCCACCTGATCCTGTGTGTGCTCAGCTACCCTCAAGACTCTAAGCTACATGAAGGGGGAAACCACACCACTCAATTTTCTAAGGCTAGGGCTTTGTGCTTTGTGGGCAGCAGGTATGCACAACAATGAGTAAATGAAGAGACGATAGCAGAATGAGTGAACAATCACTCCTCAGGCCTTGCTTTTAAAACCCACCACATAGTACTGCTCTTCAAAAGGGCACAACATGCTCTGTTTGCTGAATTACTGTTTAGGCTTTCTCAGACACCATCGCTTGTCTTTATCACCACCACCACCACCACTTACTGATTAGATGTCATACATACATGCAAATATTCTCATTTGACTTTCACAATGTACCGACAGCATAATTGTGGTACTGTATTTCTGTTTCACAAAGAAGGAAAGCAGGTTTCGGAACTATGAAGCACTCAACTGGCAGGGGTAGAGCCAGGATGTGAAAGCCCCTGCTCATTTCACTAACCACTTTACCTCCTCAATTATACCAAATCTTAGAACAGCGAGATTAACTTTATGCTACCCAAAATGGAGTGTCAACACTTCGTCTACTACTCTCTGTCCTTATCACTTTGTTATCACATGAAAATATTCTAATTTATTAAAATTTTGTGATTTTTGACTTATTTTAAAATACAAACTATTATCCACTATGCAATTACATCCTTTAATGTATGATCACAGAGAAAAAGGTCTTCTATTTTCAAGCCCACGGCAAGTCAAAATAAATAAAGTCAAAATTATTCACAATCGTGTAGTTTGTAGTATGTAGATACATTTCAGGTTAATTTGGTCAGTTTTTACATTGTCCCAACATTCTTAATGTTTGCTCAGCTGGTGAATTTTTTTTTCTGTTTTCTGTTTTTAACTTAAGGAAGCAATTTTGTCATCAGAAAACTTAGCTAACTGGGTTCACTTCCTCTTTCAGGTCATTAGTGGAAGTATTAGGTCACAAGACTGAGCCCAGGGTACCCTTTTATCAATTTCTCTCTAATCTGAGAAGCACACATTTCGACAGTAAAGGTCTACAATATTTTTATCCCATTGGTATTTCCTTTATTTTTTGTCATTACTTTTATTTTTATTACTCTTTCTTTTGATCTATATGCTATGTGAAAAGCTGAAGAATTTGCTTATGTCTGTCTCTTGGTTGCCTAAGCTAAACCTACTTGTATTTTATATTACAGTATAGTTTTATTATGCTTATTCATGGCCAGTCACTGTAAGTAAACATAACTCACATCCACAAATCAATGAATAAATTAACAGGTGAACTGATTTGCAGAAAGTGATTCTGTTAGGGAGATAGTATTTATTCACTCTGTAGTGGGTAATGAATAGAGCGAATGGGGAAAAAGATTAGGTCCTTCCCTTTATGGATCCATTATGCTGTCCCTGAATTCCAAAGTGTGGTTGATATCGGTGTTCAGAAGTATCTGGAAAGACCGATGCATGAACAGCACTTTCAGCAGTTCCCAGACATCAAGGGTAAATGCAAACTCTGTAATGTGAGCACAGGACCTTCATGATCTGGCCCTGGCCCACTTCTCTACCTCCATCTTTGTCTTCTTTCACATTCTTTTCTCTAGCAAAACTAAACTATGCACCATCTTCCAGCACATCAAGGGGTTTTATCTTTGAAAGTTCCTTCCTTTGCAAGTTCCCAGTGTTCATCCCCTTCCATGTTGTTCCCACTGGTGTCACGTTGTTTCTCCTTCACAGGCCCTTCAAAATTCAGCTTGTGCCATTCCTTCCAGGAAGCACATACCTTGATCCCAAAGTCTGATCTTAGATGCCCCACTTTCAGGCTCTGACAGCAGTTGATTATATACCTCTATTACCTCATAAGACACTTATCACACTGAATGGTCACTGTTATTTTAATTGACTGCTACATTCCTCAGGGAGGGTGTGGCAGAAACCATATCTTGATTTTGTTGCCCTAGTACTGATAGTAGGTGCTAAAAATGCTAGTCAAATAATTGTTAACCTAGTGCACAGAAATATACACCATCTTGTGCTTTGGGTCTGTAGCTTCTATTTTTGTAGTTCTGATGACTAACATTCTGTCGCTTGGTGTAGTCTTTTTTTTTTTTTTTTTTTTTTAAAAAGAAGACATTGCTGCAGTAATTGTGTGCCAAGAAGGAAGCTTGTCCAGCTGCTTCAATTTCCCATTAGTCTAAATCTTTAAAACATTTTCTGTGTTAAGATTTTATATATTGCTGTACCATTTCTTTGCTCCTTCCTGGGGAAATTACCTCATTCTAATTTGCTCTGCTCTGGAAAATGTGGATCCCAGGTTCTTTGTACACACCTGATCCAGTAACGCTTGGTGTCAGTGATGGCTCCTTTTGTCATCATAGGCCTGACAGCATTTCAGCATTTCAGCATGACGACCAGGTGCTCTTGTGGTGGAATCTGCTAGCTTTCCCCCCAAATCCATTTGCCCTTCTATATTTTTCAGTCTCCTCTGAAAATGGTTGTCGCCACAGACAAAGTTCTCTACAATGGAATCTGAGCAGAAGTAACCTGCATCACTTCCAGGCTTGCCCATAAAACCCTTCCATACAGGCTCCTGTATGCTCTTTCTCCTTTTGGAATGACTGAGATGTACACATCCAGGGAATACTGGAAGGCAAGCTTTAAGGACTGCAAAGCTGTTGTCACCCTGAGTCTCTAAATGACTTCTTAGAGGACAGTCACCCCACCAACCTGGATGCCTGCCTGGGACTATTTGGTGAACACAAAAGAAAAACTTCTATTGATTTAAGTCATAGACTTTTGGGTGTCTCTTTGTCCCATAACCTAGCCTAGCCTATCCTACCCAGTGTGGAGAAGACTTTAAGAAGAGGCTAAATGATGTAAGATTCTAGCTATAATGTTGGAAGTGGGTTAAAGTCTAACAATGCCATAGACAACTGACAGTGATCCAAAGATTTCTTATTTCCATTGCTAGTTTGACCATCAACAAGAATGTCATCAACAGCATCAGATGATTACTAAAGTCTTCAGAAATTCTCAAAATTCATTTTCATACCACTGCATTTGTAAAGAAATGTTGTATAACAACTATTGAGGGGTTTTGTGGGGTTGCTAAATGTGGTGGGATGATTCTGAAAACTGCTAGAAAATTCTTCAGTGTTTTCTTTTAGCATAATTATTAGAACTAAGAAGTCCCAGATGACTCTCTGGTGAACTTCTGGTGCTCTTAGCCTTTTGTTCTAGTTCCCCAAACGAGTTTCCAAATGTTAAATATACTTTCCTTAGGAAGGGAGAGTTTTTTTTTTTTTTTCATTCACATTTTTACAGAAAGAGTTATCCGAATATTTAGGGCTGGGAGATATATGTTTGAAATGGTAAAGAACTTAAAAAGGTGGATATGTAAACAACAGAGATACTCCTGATTATATGGTCCTTTTCTTTCTAAAGGGCTTCTAAGTAACCACACTACTAAAACTCACTTTATTCTATTTTTTTTTTCATGTAAGCTCTATGACTCTATTCCTCCCTTCCTCTTCTCAAACTCCTTACTATCAGCTGCTTAGATTTTGTTGTTGTTGTTGTTAAGGTCTAGCTCACACGGAAGTGCAAAATATACAGTTTTTGGCTCCATACCATTTTAAATATGTATATACCCACATAACCACCACCCAGAAAAACATACCAAACATTTTCAGCACTCCAGAAGACTCCCTTGTATTCCATTCCCAGTCAATACCTCCTCAAAAATACAACCAACATTCTGATCTCTATCTCCATGAATTAGTTTTGTCTAATGTTAAACATTATATAAATGAAGTCATATAATTTATATACTTTGATATCTAGTTTCTTTCATTCAACATCATGCCCATGACAGTCATCCATAGTACTGCAATGTAGTAATAGTTCATTCTTTTTCATTACTGTATAGTATCCTATTGAATGAATGGTACAATTAATTTACCTGTTCTACTATTTATGGACATTTGGTTCACTTTCATGTTGGGGCTATTATGAAAATACTGCCATGAACATTCTTGTAAATGTTTTACATGAACATTCATTTTCCTTGGGTATATGTCTTAAAGTATACAAGTTTTAGTAGATAATGCCAGTTTTCCAAAGTGGTTCTACCAGTTTACACTCCCACTATCAATGCACGATAGTTCCTGTTGCTTTACATTCTCATTCATTTGATACTGTCAGTCCTGTCAATTTCAGCCATTTGGTGGGTTTTAATGACCATTTCCGTGATAACTGATAATGCAAGTACCTCTACAGTTTCATGTTGGCAATTTTGATATTCCTTTTTGTCAAGTGTCTACTCAAATGCAAATGCTTTGTCCATTTTTTAAATAGGTGGTGGCCAGTCTCTTTTTTTTTTTTTTTTTTTTTTTTGAGTTGTAGAACTTCTTTAGATGTTCTGGATACAAGTCCCTTGTTGGATACACGTGTAACAAATATCTTCTCCCTCTCTGCAGTTTGTCTTTATCTTTTCCAAATGGTGTCTTATAATGAAAATATTTAATTTTCATAAAACGTAATCTATTATTTTCTTTTATGATAGTGCAATTTGCATCCTGTTTAAGAACTCCTTATCTGTTCTAAGGTCACTGAGATATTTACCTATGTTTTGTTTTGAGTTATTGTTCTGCCTTTGGACTTTTAAGTCTACAATCCAGCCCTAGTTAATTTTTGTGTATGATACGAAATAGGGGTCGGGTTCCTGGTATTCTGTACAGATATCTAACTGATCTAGCACAATTTTTTTTAAAAGACCATTATTTTCTCCAATGAATTACAGTAGTGCTGTTAACATAAATCAAGTGACCTTATTATTATGGGATTATTTATGAACTATGTAGTCTGTTCCATTGGTCTACTGGATCATTCTTTAGCCAATGCCACACTGCCTTAACTATTTTAGCTTTATAATAAGCCTTAATATCTGTAAATGTAAGTCCTCTATCTTTGTTCTTATTTTTGAAGATTATCCTGGCTATTCTACATCCTTTGTATTTCTATGTAAGTTTATAGTCATCTTTACAGTACTTACTAGCAGGATTTTGAATGGTGTTGCATTTAATCTGTGGGTCAGTTTGAAGGGTACTGACATCTTAACAAAATAAAGTTTTCTAATTCATAAATATGGTACATTCCTCCCTTTTCTTAAACCTCCTTTGATTTTTCTAAGCAATGTTTTGCAGTTTTAGTATAGAAGTCTTACATGCCTGTGATAAGATGTATTTTTAGGTATTTGCCATTTTCAATTCTTAAATGTGGCTCAGAAAATAAGCCAGTGCTTAATTAAGAAATGTGAGGAATGAATAGTATTCACATCACCTTGCTTAAGAGGTAAACGGAATATACTTCAAATGCAAAATAAATATATAATATAAATATAGTTAAAACTATCCAGGAGATTATCTGAATGTTCCAGTCTTCTTACTTTCTATGAGCTGAATGTATCTGAGCATACATTATTACTGGAGCAATGTTCTTTGAACCTGCTCCTTTATGATCTAATTAAAGCTAATGGTAGTTACTTGCAAAGCTTATGGAAGAAAAACTCAACGCTCCAGTCAATTCCTTTCATTTCCTTGACTATGCCATTTCTTCTGTCTCTCACTTCTGGGCTTTCATATATCCTACAACTCTGCCAGAAACACTCTTACCCATTTTTCCCTTTTTTCACTTGGCTACTAACTATACACTCTTCAGGCTCAGCGTAAATTGCAGAATCTCTGAGAAGCCTATCTGGACCCACTGGATAAAGTTAGTCATCCCTGCTACGTTTCCCAACAAGATCCTTTATGTTCTCTTTCCCAGAACTAGACTCCCTGCATTTCAATTGCTTGATTAATGTTTGTCTTCCCTTGTACACTTTGAATTCTAGGAAGGCAGAAGCAGTGAGTGCCTTATTCACAATTTTATTCTCAGAGCTCTGCACAGTGCCTGACACATCTTAATTGTTCAATAAATATTTGAATGAATGACTATGAAAGTTGGGCAGAGAAGAAGAATAGGACTGTTCTTTCTTGGAAACAGAAGTCATTAAAGTCATTAAACCAGCCACTGCGATGTTCCAAAGTGGAATGAATTAAAGGGACACCCATTATCCCTGGAATCAGAGTAGTTATCTTATGGGTGATATATTTCCCCTAAATTTTTATTGTTGATAAAACATAAAATTAAAAATAATATATTAAAGGCTTATTAAAGAAGGTCAACCTTTCAGAATGGCCAGCAGATCTAACACTCAGGATTTATTCTGTTTTTAAAAACATTTTGTCTTCTACAAACTTTGTTTTTGTATTGTATGTTACAGCTTTCTATCTATTGACTTTAGTGTTCAATATATTTGTTTTTGTTTTTTTAAAGAAAACCCACTGTCACTCTAAGGTTGGCAGTGTAAAAGAGAATCTCCACATGGGGAGATTATATCCTTGGATGGTATGTCCCTGAAGTTGCTGCCTCCATCACTAGTGTCTGCAGGGCACAGCTTCCCAGTAACAACATTAACATGTCCCTGTACAGACAATGACTATTTCCATAGTTTTCCACAACACAATGGTGATTAGGCTAGAATCTCTAACCACAACTTTCCTAAAGACTTGAGAATAACAGACAAGAAATAGACATAAGAAAAGAAAGTTACAACTAAATAGACTGATTTACAAGATTTAGTTTGCTTTTCTAGCTCTTGGTCTCCTATGGGAATGGGGGACGATTAGCTTAGTAACTATCTGACACCTAAACCTACCTGACACCGAAACTTACCTACATGCTTAAAAGTCTTTACTTAAGAAAGTGAAGGTTCTATCGTAACAGTTAAAGATCATTCTGGGGACTTCTTCCCCAGATATTTGTCCCATTAAAGGCTATTCTAACCCCCATCTACCGATGTGGTCCTATCGCAAAGCTTGAGCAATGCAGCCGCATTATAATATAATGGAATATAATCCAGTAAGAGATACACACATACTGATGTGTATATGTTAGAGGGAGATGTAGAAGGTTTTTGCAGAGGGGAATACTTTGGGGACAATTACACGCATTCAGTCAACAAACAATTATTAAAACCCCTGGTAATGTGGTGGAGTGGAAACAGTATCCAATCTGGGGCTAGAAGGCTTGGGCTATGCCTGGATCAGAAGCTTCCTGCCTTTGTAACCCTGGGCAACTTATTTAACGTTTCTGAATTTCTGCCATTAGATCTGGAAGATAGGCATGAGATAAATAAGATAGAAAATGTATATGAGAAGCTTTCTTTAAAACTGTAATGCTTAATGCTATTATTAGCAGTTGCATGCAAGGCCCTGTGTTTAGCACTACAGAGGTCAATTATGCCTCTCTGTAAGGGTGGTTGTGAGGGTCAATGAGATAAAAACATTCAAAAGCTACAGATAAGGCATGATCTCTACTCTTAAGGAAATTCCAAATTGTCAGAAAGATGAGACTTGGGCACAAACAATATATAAAACAAAGTAGTATTTGAAAAACACCCTAAGAATAAAAAATATAGACTAGCATTTACATAAATTTATTGTTCATTGCATGGTATATTATCATTAACATAGAAAATTACTTATTAGTCTCTATTAAGATGCTTATCTCACTGATAAAATAAAAAGAGCTAGTTAATTTGCTAGCATCTTCTGCATACAGAAATCAATGGGCTTTTAACTTCGAAAAGCAAGGCCATAATCACTGTGCCTTCTAAACTGGCAAATGTGGTGCCTAGTCAAACAGAAAAGTGCTCAGGTGCATTTTGAAGTGCTTGCATTTCCTATGGAAAATACCCCTCTCATTTTGTCTCTGTAGAGTAATAAGGAGCCTTACATTATAGATGTACATAATGGTCTGGTGCCATTTCCACGCTCCAAGAGGACTACAGGAAGGGCATGCACACTGCCTTTTGCTCTAGCTGTATCTTTTATCAATAAGATACAATGTGCTCAACAGTGAAAGGGCTACTCTCTTTACTTTGAAAGAACAGCTGAATTAATATCATGGGTCATTTTGTTAACAGGTGAAACAGTGTGGGGGTTGGAGAGGGGAGGAAATTTGCTCTAACCATGCTCCTCAGGGAATATATCACAATATATAAATCACAAGATAGCTTTCTCTCTTCCTAGGCCACTTAAAAATAATCCCTTTAGAATACATTTAGGTTTGAGAGAATAATTTATACTTAAAATAAAACCTAATGAACTATTGGGGATTAAAAGCCTATTGTGTGTTAAATATACATGCAAGAGTACAGAAAAGATATTGGAAGGAGATGGGAGACATGTGTACACCATCTTTAACATTATTTTGGACTAAATATTTTTAAGATAGAAAAGAAAAGGCAGGGTGCCATGGCTCACACCTGTATCCCAGCACTTTGGGAGGCCAAGGCAGGCAGATCACTTGAGGTCAGGAGTTTGAGACCAGCCTGGCCAACATGGTGAAACCCCATCTTTACTAAAATACAAAAATTAGTCAGACGTGGTGGTGTGTGCCTGTAGTCCTAACTAACTGGGAGGCTGAGGTGGGAGAATTGCTTGAACCTGGGAGGCGGAGGCTGCAGTGAGCTGAGATTGTGCCACTGCACTCCAGCCTGGGCAACAGAGTGAGACTATGTCTTTAAAAAAGAAAAAAAAAGGAAATGAGAGATAAATTTTTAAAATTCTGTCTTTAGTTTAAAAAACTGAAAAAGTCAGCTCATATTCAAACTTAAACAATATTATGAAACAGTAAAGATGGCTCTGTAAAATAAAAGTAAATTTTAATCCTGATCTTGCAAGAATTATAAGTGAATATATCAATGTACCTAATGTATAAAATTAGAGCAGACTTATAAAATTTTAAACCAAGTGATAAATTTAAATATATTCATCCAACCATCCATTCACCCATCCATGCATCTGGCCATCCACATCCATCCATCTATCCATCCATCCATCCACCCACCCACCCACCCACCCATTTATTCATTGATGAATCATTACACTTACTTATGCTCAGTGTGCTGTCTGGACCAGCAACATCAGCATCACCTGGGAGCTTGATAGAAATTTAATTATTGGGCCCTAACTCGGGCCTATGGAATCAGAAACTGGGATGGAGCACATCAATACGTTTTACCAAGCCTTCCGGAAGACTCTGCTGCATACTTAAGTTTAAGAACCATCTGCCTGGAGCGAAAAGGTTAAAAGCATGCTCTTTGAAGTCAGAGAGATTTGGGCTCAGATGTTTGCATTTAGGCTTACTGCTTCTGTGATCTAGAACAAGGTCATTTGATCCAAGCCTTAATTTCCAAATCAGTAAACAGAGACCCAGTATTTCAAAGCTATTGTTAGGATTAAATGAGACAATATATGCAGATGGTATCTAAAGTGTATATTGATTATGCATACAGTGCTTGGTGCATAGTGAGCACTCAGGAACTGATGTCTGTTATTTTTCCAGGCATGTAAGACCCTGGGTTAGATGCTACAGGGAACACTTTGTTAATCAGTTTCTTTCTTCAAGGGTCGTATTGTGAAAAAGGAGCTATACAGCATATAAATAATCATGATACACATTAGACAGTGTTAGGTGGCAAAAGAGTGGTGTATAAAGAACCCTGGGAGAGTTTTGAAAGAGTGGAGGAAGTAACATTTGAATGAGCCTTTGAAAAAGGGGAAGCTTTTGGACAGGCACAGATCAAGGGACGGCAATTCAGATGAAAGGAACGGGGGAGGAGACAGAGAATCCTGGGATACACGGTTTGGCTAACGGGATAACAGCAGGGTGACCATACAATTTATTGTCCAAACAGGGACACTCTGTGAGTGAAGAGGGGCATCATTAATAGTGAAGCCTGGACGACAAACATAAATGTGGACCATGCCAGGTACAGCAATCATATGGTCACCGTGGAGACTAGGCTGTTTGGAGTACAAGTATTGGACCTAGGGAAGGACATTGGGCTGGATTTATGTGGTTCTGAACGACAGGCTGAGGACTTTGCTTGTTAAGCAATGGGGAGCTCCTGAAGGTCCTCAGCAGGGAAGTGGCCACAGTAGCGTGGTTTTTCGGGCAGATGAGGTTGGCAGCTCTGTGTAGGCTGCTATACGAATGGAGACAGGGGATGGATGACAGAGAGATTTCCAGGGTAAAATGATGAAATTTTGAAACCAAATAAATGGGTCAGAAAAGAGGAAAGTGAAGTTGAATCTGAAGTTAAGATTTCAAGCTGAGGTCAACAAAAACAAGGAGGGCAGGAAAAGGGGCAGATCAGGGTAAGACATCACAAGTGTACTTTCATGCATAATGCATTCAATTTGATGGGCTCCATTACTTATATGTGACAGGGCCTCAACATGCTGCTGAGATGGGAAAATATGAAAACTAGTTATGGGTTGTATTCTTATTCAGTAATGTTGTCTCCATTTCTCAAAAGAAAAGCCATTCAATATCTCAATATAGCACACAGGCTATTATCTTGTTTTGCATTTATTTATTGAACACTTAAAATTGGGCAACACAGAATATTTATGTTGTGCTTAATATGGACCACACTCAGTTCTAAGGACTTTACAAATATTACAGATTTAATCCTCATTAGAATCTTATGAGCTTGACATGATTACACTTATGTGTCACTTAATGATGGGGATATGTTCTCAGAAACATGTTGTTAGGTGATTTCGTCCTTGTTCACACATCATATAGTGTAGTTAAATAAACCTAGATGATATAGCACCTTTACACACCTATACTTTTTTACAAAGTATATATTATATTACAAAGCACTTTTTAATGTTATATATTATATTATTAATATAATATGTATTATATATAAAACATTTTATACATAATATGTATTATATATAAATATACTTATATATAATATGTATATTACATATAATAGATGTATTATATGTAATATGATATATATTTTATATATAATAAATATTTTATATTATGAAGCACCCATTACACACCTATACTTTTTTACAAAGTACACATTATATTACAAAGCATTATATTACATGAGATGGCCTACTTCTCTTAGGCTGCAAACCTGTACAACATGTTATTGTACTGAATGTGGTCGGCAATTGTAACACAATGATAAGTGTTTGTGTATCTGAACATATCTAAACATAGAAAAGGTACAGTAAAAATATGGCATAAAAGATAAAAATGATAAACCTGTTTAGGGCACTTCCCACAAATGGAGCTTGCAGGCCTGGAAGTTGCTCTGGGTGAGTGAGTGGTGAGTGAATGTGAAGGCCCAGGACATTACTGTACACTACTGTAGACTGTATAAGCACCACACTTAGACTACACTCAATTTATAACAAATGTTTTTCTTTCTTCAATAATAAAATAACCTTAGCTTACTGCAACTTTTTTACTTTATAAACATCTTTAAACATTTTTTATCTTTTTGACTCTTCTGTAATAATTCTTGTCATAAAGCACAAACACATTGTACAACTATATGAAAGATTTTTTTTATATCCTTATTCTATAAACTTTTTTCTATCTTTAACTGTTTTCACTTTTTAAACTACTTCGTTAAAAACTAAGACACACATTAGCCCAGATTTGCACAGAGTTAGTATCATTGAGATGTCACTAGGCAATAGGAATTGTCAGCCCCATTGTTATCTTATGGGACCACCGTCATAAAATGTCATTATATGGTGCCTGACTGTATCTCCATTTTTCAGATGAAGGCACTGAAATATTCAGAAGTTAAGAAACCTGCCTGAGATTATACTGCTATGAAGTGGGGAAGCCACAGTTTGAACCTAGGAGTTGCTCACTGCAGAGACTGAGTTCCTCACCAAGGCACCAGGCTGTGTCTTATGCTAAAGGCATCCTAAGGGAACATAATGGAATGGGGATGGGAAAAACTGTTAGATAACGTTTTCTTGGGGTGTTTTGTTATCTATACGAAAAGAAAAGATTTTCCAGTTATAATTATCAAACTGCTTTCACAGAATCAAAATAAATAAGATACTTTGAGAGTATAGAAAAGTTATATAACTTCATATTGCATAATGACACACTTACTTGGTTTCTAAGTTTCATCATTTCTACGCTGAAAATCTCTCATCTTTTCCCTCCTCTCCATTCTTGTAGCATCCTACACAGAGCTACCAAAATTAACTTTCCTCAAAACTGCTTTTCCATGGTTGCTTCCTTGCTCAGAACCTTCATAATGACATAATTTCATAATGTCTGATATCAAGGCACAGAGTCAAGATTCCAACCTGAACCACTCTGTTATGCCACCTTCCAAATGATAGGTGACTTCTTTGAATCACTTCGATTGTTACTATTTTAAAAGTGAGTGTTAAGTAAGGGTGGGAGCCTGGCAGGGATTTTTGGTAGAATTATAATTAGGGAATTATAAATATAGGACGGCAAGAGGTAGCTGGGCCTTTAGAAATTTTGGGAGGTAAGGAATATTTTAAACTTGGGGGTACCAGAGTTGCTGCCAATCCTGCCTCTCTTCAGGGCAGGGAAGGCCCCAAGGAGAGCAAGAGAGAGCCTTTTTGGCCATGGCTCCCTAGGGCAGAGAAGAAGCAAGCATTCAGGGCAGTACTCACAGGAATCAAGACAATGGTTTGGTGGGAGGGAGCATCCCTGTATTCTATCTTTCAGTGACGCAAAGAGGAGGGTAAGACTTTCTTTGATGAGGCCAGGGGACCAAGTCAAACTGTTAGGATGGTAGATGCAGAAGCTATGCTTCCCCGTGAACCAGATTTGATACCCTGGGAGAGGAGTCAATTAAAATAGAAATCAGGGGAGTGAGCCCGTGAGCCAACCCCTCTGCAAAGTCCTCATCTGATTCAGACCCTCCTGAGCTTTTACAGCACCCAGTGCCCATCGCAATCATAGCACTTACGAGCATTCGCTTAAATATCTGTCTCCCCAACTAAACACTGTACCCTGTGAGCGCTGGGATCTGTGTTATTTGACTGTATTCCTACCAAGCCCAAAGCCTGCACAAAGCAGGTGCCCTAAGTAAAATGCCTCTGAATGAATAAAATGAGGGTAGAGCTTTGATCAATTGGGGTCATTATACTAGAAGGAGGCTTATAACTCATTTAGTACAATCCTGTTGTCTTACAGATGATGTGATACCCAGAGGTTAAAGGGCTTACTAAGGTCCCATGTTGGGTTTAGTGCTAGAGCTGGACCCAGAACCCAGAACACACAGGCGGATTATTTCGCCTCCTCGCCCTGCTGGGGCATGAAGACAGAAGACAGCCCCCACAGTCATTCTAACATTTGTTGGCCGGCTATTGGGAATGCAGAATACATTTTCCCATGGAGGCAGGTTTTTTCTTCTTCTTTTTTTTAAATGGTGGTTCGGTTCCCAGGCCAGGCCACAAAAGCCTATTTACCCCATAGCTGAGCTCAACTATAAAACCAGCGGTAGCTCTGAGGCCTCACTGAACCCCCAGCTCCGAGCCTGCAGTCCGAGGGGCAGGTGGGCAGCTGGCTCTGCAAGGGGGGTGGGCAGCGCTCCCTTGAGCAGACCAGGAGTGTGGGGTGGGGGCTGGGCAGGGGGGCCGGGCAGGGGGCCCAGGCGGCAGCTGCAGGAGCCTACAGCAGCCTCTGAATGCCTTGGTGGTTCTTAAGTGGATTGTTTGTAAGTTGGGAACTGTCTGTACTTAGAAAGGCGGATTTCAAGAGGTAGGGGATCCTATTTCACTTGAAGGCCCACAGTAATGAGGGTTCTTTATTCGTAATGAAGTAGCCACTAATTGGAGGGACGGGCTCAGGAGGCCTGGTGGAATTTTGTACTCCTGGACCAGAACTGAGTAATATTATGCAGTAGCCTGGCAACCCTTTACTTTTGCATAAAATTCATATAAAAATCTACTATGAAGTGCCTGTCTGACATTCACTGTGTTTATTATTAATAATGATAATAACAGGGTAGCTTATACACAGCCTTAAGGCTAAGAAAGTAAATTGAATTCTCAGTTTCCTCCAGTTTTTTTTCCCCCAGTCAGATTAGGAACATTTGGAAAGTCCTTACTCTCTGAGTGGGCTGAAACCTTTCATATTTACCCAGAGGAGACATGGCTCTAGTTTCTAAGGACTCATCCAAGAGATGATCTCTTTCTTTCCTCTGCCTCCTCAGAGAGGCAGAAACATTCCATAAACTCACAAATGTTGTAAAAGTAAATGTACAAAAAAATAATGTTAATGGAACTGAAAACATTACAGTAGAGGAATCAATTATAATAAGGTAATACAGTTAGCCCTTCTGGACTTAACGAAATGTGTTCAACTAACTGCATGTTGAATGTTCTGGTGCCCCCTGGAGGATTCTAAAACCTCACAGAACTGGTTATTTAGTACCTTTCTTCAGATGGCTTAGAAAACCCCACAGAGGCAATGTGTTTCTTTTCTCAGGTTCAAGTCAACTTAACCTGGCTCAATCGCATGCACAGGGACAAAGCAGGAACTCAAACTAACATTTAAAAGGTTTTTAGCCACCATAAGTTTGTCATTAGAATGGAGGTTTTTGGATCAACAACAGAAACTATTTTTGGTTTGTGAAGTTTATAAATCCAACAGTGCAAAGTTCACAGTCATGTGTGTGATCTCTCCATTTTTCTGGGCTGAGTGTTTAGTGAACAAGGAAGTTTGCTTCCATGAACCTTGCTTTGACTTAGTGCAGAAAAATTAAACATTCTGGAAAGTTAAACATTTCGTTTCTAAATTTTTACTGCCCTGGAATTCCTCAGGGACATGACTCTAGTATGATGATGAACAAATGGTCATCAGAGTTGTTTATTCCAGTTACAGGTCAGCAGATGTGAGGAACCACGTCTGGACTCCAATAAGCTTTTAAGATGATAGCTGTCCATCATTCCTGCCCTCCACTTTATACAAGAGTGACTGAAATCACTATTTTGATGTATAACGTCCCTGCTATCATCTAGTCTTAGGTAATTTATCTGAAAGACACTGACCAGGTCGCACTGAATTTGCAAAGAATCATGCTGGCACATAATTGTAATTATATCACAAGAGCTACAACATAAATACAATATTATAGTATTGTGCAGACAGTCCCGGATTTGCCATGGTTTGATTTATGACTGTTTGACTTAGAGTTTTTGACTTTGCCAAGATGCAAAAGCAACATGTATTCAGCAGAAACTGTATTTCAAGTACGCAAACGACCACTCTATTTTTCATTGTCAGTACAGTATTCAATAAATTACTGTGAGATATTAAGCACTGCAGTATAACATAGGTTTTGCGTTAGATGATTTTGCCCCACTGTGGGCTAATGCAGGCATTCCGAAAACATTTAAAGTAGCCTGTGGTGAGCTATGCTGTTTGGTAGGTTTGGTGTATTAAATGCATTTCCGATTAGGGTATTTTCAACTTGATGGGTTTACTGGGCCATAACTCCATTGTAAGTCAAGGAGCATCTGTATATATGTATTATAGAATACATATTGCATATTACATATTACATAGTATTATATAGTAATATTACATGTAATATTACATATTACATATAATAATGTTATATATTATTACATATAATATTACATATTATTATAATATTGTATAATATTATAATACAATATAAACCTCTACTAATGTCACTTTTTTCAGTGCCATTCCTTCTATTCTTTCATATACTGGATGTTTAATTTCTTAATTTGAACATTATAAAGAAATGTATGAAAATTCAAATCACAAAGACACTAACCATAATTCCAGGCTTCTAGAAAAGTTGCAAGAATTCTTTGTATGCCTGGATACCCTTCACCCAGATTCCCAAAATGTTAATTCACCCAAACATTACTACGTTTGTTTCATTTTCTAAATACAAACCACGCAGTTTTTTCTAAACTGTTTAAGAGTAAATTGCAGACACAAAGTTCTTTTATTCTTAAATACTTCAATATATATTTCCTAAAAATAAGGAACTCTCTTACATAACCACAGAACAATTATTGAAATAAGAAAATTAATATTAAAATAATATTATCTAACATTACAGACTGTATTGTGATTTTATCAATTGTCCCAAAAACATCTTCTATAACAAAAGAAAATCTAAAATTGTACATTGCATTCAGTTGTCATACTTTTTCAGTC
The DNA here is from genome assembly GCF_047675955.1 of Chlorocebus sabaeus. Classification (NCBI taxonomy): domain Eukaryota; kingdom Metazoa; phylum Chordata; class Mammalia; order Primates; family Cercopithecidae; genus Chlorocebus; species Chlorocebus sabaeus. Next base: position 53,780,485 of record NC_132924.1, on the reverse strand, counting down.
TCCTTTAATCTGGGAAGTTCCTGGGTCTGTCTTTGTTCAGGGCAGGTGTTTTAGAGAGTGTTCCACATTTTGGGTTGTCTGATGTGTCCTCATACTTAAATTAAGGTGATACGCCTCTAGCAGTATAACAAAAGTCATTCTGGCTTTTCCTCAGTGCATGATATCACGTGGCACATGCTGTTGGTTAGTCCCACCACTAGCAATGTTAACCTTAATCTTTTGGTTAAGATGGTGTTGGCCAGGTTTCTTCATTTGCATTACTATTTCACCCATTGTAAATAAAAAGTATCTTGCAGGAATATACTTTGAAACAATGTAAAGACAATGAAAAGATCCTATATCTCATCAAACTTCCATCCATTAGTTTTCATATTCATAGATGATTATTGACTGAATCAATTATTTTTATGATGGCTTACAAAATATGATTTTTGATTTTCAACATTCTACATTTATTGGTTGGCTTTCTACTGAAGTTTTCCCTTCTTCTTTGTTTGTTTACATCAGAGTAGCTCATGGATTCTTACTTTATTCAATAGTATTAAATTTACTAAAATTATTTATTTAAATTAGTAATTTATTTTAATGCTTAAATGATCCCATATTTGGCCAATGGGAGCCTCTTTGGGCTGGGCTCCTATGTCATTTTGACATGCCCCCATATTCTGTAGGCACTTTCTTCATTTTTGGCATAACATGATGTTCCAGGCTCTATTCTACTTTACCTGCCCCAAATTTGAATTTAACTATTTCTTCAAAAAGCCCTGGTACCTTTTAGTGGAGGGTATGTAGAAACAAAGATTTGGTTTCTAGATATGCTCATTGCTACTAGAGTGAAACTGCTTCAAGGCCATCTCAGAGGACTGAGCTGGGAAATGTGTATATATATATGTGTGTGTGTGTGTAAACAAATGTGTGCATATCCACAAGTACTCTCACACACAATACACATACACATATACATATTATAATCAATGCACATCTATATTCATTTACATATATCTAAACACATACACACATGTATGTATGCATGCATGTATGTGTGTATGTATTAGAAACCAGGAGTTTACATACAGATCTCCAATTTGAATCCAATACCACAGAGTTCATTCTATCTCCTCCTTTTACCACAACTGTAGCTCTGTTCTCTGCAAAACCTGGCTCCCACTGTCCACAACGTATCTGCTCAATCCTGGAATGCATGAAGAATAGTTTCAGAATTGCTAACCTATGCTTCTGCAGAAAGAGAGGTCTACTAACTAGAGTTGAAAATTCCAAGGGACCAGTCATGACATTAAATCAGAGAGGTCAATATATTCATTCTCTAAGTTAGTCCTGTTGTCAAAATCAGCAAGAAAACAGTGGTGGCAAAAGCATTCTATCCTTCAAATCCTTCCCCCTGTAGATTTTGCCATTGCCTACCAAAGTTAGAGTTTGGCCAGATATGACAAGGAAAAAGCTGTCTTTTGTTCCATTTGCTTATTTATTCATTTATTACGTTATACTCGGCCTGCTTTCATAACAAACCTTTGAGTAATAACATCTCTAAGCAGAAGAACTAACAGAGAGAAATCAAAACCAATCCAAAGAAAAGAGGAGATGATTTTATGTGGAACAGAGATGTTCTAAGAAGGTCACAGGAAAGGAGGTACGAGTCTGTGATGCATGGAGTTTGTGTGTTTGTTTGTGATGGCTGTGAACAAATTACCTCGACTGCCTCTAGCCTAACCACATTCTTTTCATTTTTCCAAGTTCACTTTCAGTCTTCGGCCATATAAAATTACATAGTTATCTTCATAGATAAAATGATTTTTAAAATCTTTGCCCCTTCAACTGGTAACATGTTTGATGATATTCTATGCCTGGAACAGAACCAGTGCTCCTCCAAAGCTGGCTTGCTCTGGAATCCTGTCTGTTATACACAAACACACATATACACATGGGTGTGAACTCTCCTTCCCACTATATTATACCCTAGATCCCTGAATCAGAATCTCTGGGGCAGTGGGGTTGGGGAGACCAAATGTAATAAATGTTAATATCAGTGAAAATGACTTACAGAATCAGCCAAAAATAAATACTTTTAAAAGGTTCACGTTTGTTTGTAAAATAAAAAACATTAACATCTTATTTTCAGTTTTCTTTTTATGAAGTCAGAAGTTTATTAAATACAACTTACTTTTTTGTGAGAAGAGGCTATCTCTCCTTTTAAAATGTTTGCAATTTCTAGCTTAATTAATTTTCCCAAACTGGCAAGAGTCTGACTTAAAAGTTCCTTGAGCCATCAAAAGCTATAAAAATGTTACTTCTTCTTGACCAAGTTATTTTCTTGAAGCAGATTCTTACAAATTTAGAATTTTCTAAAACACGGGCAAAGGTTTATGTATAAAAAGTTTCAGACAGCATTTATTTGCTCACAAATGTAAGCAACCTAAAGGTCTAATGTTAGGGCGTTTTATATAATAGAATATTGGGCTATTGTCATCACTTGTTTTTTTAATAAAGAATTTTTTGACACACAAAAATGCTTATGATAAATTGAAGTCCTTTAAATGTGGGAATTCAGTCTTTTTCTGTGTTAAGTCTCCAATGTCCATGCAATGCTAACCACTTAATAGGTGCTCCAAAAAATACTTTTTACGTTCAGTTGAAATAATAAAGCATTAATAATTATATGTGTGGGAGAAAATATTTACAAAAGACATGTATGCATATATGATAAAGGACATGTTATTCAAAATATACAAAGAAACTTCAAAACTCAACAGTAAGAAAAGAACCTCATTTAAAAAGTAGCAAAATATATGAATAGATACTTTACCAAAGATGACATACAGATGGCTAATAAGCATATGAAAAGATGCCCAATATCATATGTCATTAGGGAACTGCTAATTAAAACAACAATGAGACAATACATACATACTAGAATGGCTAAAATCCAAAATACTGACATCAAATGCTGGTGAGGATGTGAGAATACAAAAAAAAGGGGCTGGGTGCAGTGGCTCACGCCTGTAATTCCAGTAGTTTGAGAGGATGAGGTGGGCAGATCCCTAGATCTTTCGAGGTCAGGAGTTCAAGACCAGCCTGGCCATCGTGGTGAAACTCTATCTCTACTAAAAATAGAAAAAATTAGCCAGGTATGGTGGCACACGCTTGTAATCCCAGCTGCTTTGGGAGGCTGAGGCAGGAGAATCCTTGAACCCGGGAGGCAGAGGTTGTAGTGAGCCAAGATCATACCATTGCACTCCAGTCTGGGCAACAAGAGTGAAACTCCATCTCAAAAAAACAAAAACAAAAACAAAATGGTATCGCCACTTTGAAAGACAGTTTCACAGTTTCTTAAAAAACTAAAGTTCTTACCATGTGATCTAGCAACAGTGCTCCTTGGTGTCTACCCGGAGTTAAAAACATCCAGCTGGGCACACCGGTTCATGCCTGTAATCCCAGCACTTTGGGAGGCCAAGGGGGGAGGATCCCAAGGTCAGGAGTTCAAGACCAGCCTGGTCAACACAGTGAAACCCCATCTCTACTAAAATACACAAATTAGCCAGGCATGGTGGTACATGCTTGTAGTCCTAGCTACTTGGGAGGCTGAGACAGGAGAATTGCTTGAACCCGGGAGGCGGAGGTTGTGGTGAGCCGAGATGGAGCCACTGCACTCCAGCCTGGGCAACAGAGTGAGGCTCCATCTCACAAAACAACAACAACAACAACAACAAACATCCATACAAAAACCTATACATGAATGTTTACAGCATCTTTATTCATAATTGCAAAAAATTGGAAGCAACCAAGATGCCCTTTGGTAGATGAATAGATGAAAAACCATCCAGACAATGAAATATTATTTAGTACTAAAAGGAAATGAGATAACAAGACATGAAAATAAATGGAGAAATTTAAGTATATATTACTAAGTGAAAGACACCAATCTGAAAAGGCTAGGTGCTATATGATTCCAGTTATATGACATTCTGAAAAAGGTGAAACTATGAAGGCAGTAAAAAGATCAGTGGTTGCCAGGGGCTCAGGGAAATAGAAGGATGAATAGGTGAAGCATAGATGATTGTTAGGGCAATTAAACTACCCATATGCTACTAGAATGGTGGGTACATGTCACTATACATTTGTCAAAACAGAATCTACAACACAAAGAGTGAACCCTAATGTAAACTCTAGACTTTGGTTGATAATAATGTGTCAACCTTGGCTCATTAATTGTAAAAAATGTACTGCACTGATGGGGGATGCTGATGGTGAGGGAGGCTGTGTGTATGCACCGGGTATGTGTGTTGTGGGGTGCTTGGGATCTGAGGAGTGAGTATGCAGAAGCTCTGTATCTTTCTCTCAATTTTGCTGTGAAGCTAAAAACTGCTCTTAAAATAGTCTATTAACTTTACATATAATTTAATATACAATATACTGATGTGGTTTGGCTGCATCCCCACCCAAATCTCGCCTTGAATTGTAGTAATTCAATTATCACAGTGGCCGGGTGAAGATAAATGAATCATGGCAGTTCCCCCATACTGTTCCTGTGGTAGTGAATATGTCTCACCAGATCTGATGGTTTTATAAATGGGAGATCCCCTGCACAAGCTTTCTTTCCTCCCACCATGTGACACGTGCCTTTGCTCCTCATTCACCTTCTGCCATGATTGTGAGGCCTCCCCAGCCATGTGGAACCGTGAGTCAATTAAACTCCTTCCCTTTACAAATTACTCAGCCTTGGGTATATCTTTATTAGCAGACTAATATATATATATATGTGTGTGTGTGTATATATATATATGATTTTTCTACACATGAGCATTTTAAAAATGTATGTACCTTTGGGAAAGGGTGAAAAAGACAGATGTGAATCCTTAATGTAGATGCTGGAAAAAAAAAAAGACAGATGGTAAAGATGAGAAAAGATAGTAACAATTATGCTTCAGACCCTCAAAAAATGGCTACCATTTGCCAACCACATTAAAAAAAAGCAGAAGACGCTGGGTGCCGTGGCTCACGCCAGTAATCCCAGCACTTTGAGAGGCCAAGTCAGGCAGATTACAAGGTCAGGAGTTCAAGACCAGCCTGGCCAACATGATGAAACTCCATCTCTACTAAAAATACAAAAATTAGCTGGGCATGGTGGCGCGTGCCTGTAGTCCCAGCTACTCGGGAGGCTGAAGCAGGAGAATCGCTTGAACCTGGGAGGTGGAGGTTGCAGTGAGCCGTGATCGCACCACTGCACTCCAGCTTGGGCAACAGAGTGAGACTTTGTCTCAGAAAAAAGAAGAAGAAAGAAAGAAGAAAGAAGGAAGAAGAAGAAAAATGGAATCTTTCTATTAACAATGAAGGGTGGAAGCCATCCATTTAGCTCTACTCACCCCGAAAGCCCACCAAAAACTCTAAACGGGGCACAAATGAGAACAAAGAAGATGGGAAAAGAGACTATCACTACTAAACATTGGAAGCTGGAAAGGAGATAGATGAGTTATAACTAAATGAACAGACCCAAGAAAGCTAAATCCAAATCTGGCAATGGAAAAAACCTAGAAACTACCTGGTTAATTCAGAACTCTCAAAGTTTTGTGAACTGATGGTTTGGATACCTTTGGAAGTGGAAGTGATAGTGAGGTTAATAAGAGCAACCTTGGCTGAATGTCTGTTTAATTTGTTAAATGCCCAGATCCCTCCCTTTACTTCAAGCAGGAAAGGCTGTTTTTCTGAAGAATGTAAAACAGAGGGATATGCTTTGGAAACCCATGGACAGCTGAAGGCATGGACACTGTTATGAACCCAGGGAGATGAGAGGGAGTTTACATACTAAATGTTGATAGTCTGGCTCCTTCCCCTACCCTGGCTCCCACAATTTTGGCAATAATATATATTCTCTTCAAGCAAAAAGTGAAACAGTCTCCCCTATGGAATCTGCCAAGTGCAAGAAAATATATGCTAAATACATAATATACTCTTTAGCATACACTAAAGATACTGACAACCATGTCGCTCTTTAATGAATCACAGTTGACAAATTCCACCCATATACACAGAGCATCTAAGCAGCTTTTCAGGGTCTCTTTCTTTCATATGAGCCCATAACCAAAGATTTTTAGCCCTTTGAGGCCAACCTTTTTAATTAGTCTACAGACAACAGAGAGAGCTGAAAGATGCAAATGGGAGGCCAGTAGAGATATTTCAGGTAGAAGAAAAACAATTCACATCTTCAGAGAGATGAGGAAATACCTTACTCATAAAGCAAGAACAGGATGTTATAAAAAAGGAACATTAAAAAATAAGCAAAAATCTCTAAGAAATAGATGGATTGACGATAAAGCTTAACAGACTTCTCAAAAAGTAGAGCAAGAAGATTAAAAAATAGGATAGGAAAAGACAACACATAGTAACAATAATGGTTGTAGTTTCATATCAATGGTCAGAATGCTATTGTCTGAAATTTTCAATGAGATGAACATTTGAGTTGTAAGAAAGTTCCACATCCATCTGGTTTCTACATTTTATGATTCTTTCCAATTGTAAGTCATCAGAAATGACAGCAAGTCTTGGTTTAGTAACACATTTATACTTAGTTTACCAAATATGTTGTTGAACGTTTTGTGGAAATGTCATGAAAGAAAACATGAGAAGTTCTTGCCCTTATTGGACAGAGTCTCCTCTTAGACAATACATGAATGAATCAGTTAAATCTAGCTTTTTAACAGCACCATATTTCTTTTTAGAACTTTTTCTGAATGGAGCACTGTTCACTGTTTACATTTATAAAGCTAGTTATTCTGAGTTAATACATCAATATTTTCATCTCAAATTTTACACTATCATGAATTTCTTTGGAATGATTGATCCATGTGTGTGAATAGGCAGATACAATACAATGGTAACAATGAAAATGAAAATTAAAGAAATATAAGCAGCAACACATCAACAGTCTGAAAATACATTAGCCATGAGAAACTGCCCTCTGATAGGTGAATGTTTGCCAAGACATAAAGACTACTGACCACTGACCAGTAACATCTTTTGAGGACTGGGTGCACTTTGAAGAGTGTGGAGTTAGAAAGCAAAAGCATTTCTGTACAAATCATGGTAATTTCAATATAACAATAATAATACAATATTTCAAATTTGTAACATGTTTGTGGACCAAATTTTTGGCTCTCTCAAACCAACAAATTGTCTAGAGTTTATTTAAAGGACACATGGTTAGGGAAACCCTGTTCTCTGGAAGTGAAACTACGGACCAGCCTGTACGTAGCTCATCAAAAAGCCTCAGGCTGTAAGCATAAGAGGTAGGCAGAATCCAAAACAATGACCAGAAAGAAGCTGCAGAGTTTAAGGATGGAAGCAGAGGTGGAATTATATGAAAATAAGGACGCTTGAGTCTCAGGGCCCCTTTCAAGACTTTGCACCAAATTTTTTTTTTTTTTTTTTTTTTTTTCTTAAAGAGGGCTCCAAATATGATACAAGACCAGGTCTTCCCTGAATAAAAGGTCCCTAGAAATCACTAAGACGAACTGTCTGATTTTATAGATGAAAAAACTGAGTCCTGGAAAGGACAACTTGTTGAAGTCAAACTGTGGATGTCAACCATTTCATTCAAAGTCAGCCTCCCCTTATGTTTCCCTGGAAAGGACTGCATTGTACCTCTTGGTCACACTGCAATAACAGCCCTGGCTAGGCCCACAGGCTCCCTCTAAGGGAGGCTGCCTGCCTCTTCCCCCTGCCCAACTCAGACTCTGCTGAAGAAGCAGTCCTAAGCTAGTCCCTGAGGAGGAGTGACTTTGTAGCGACCCTGTGACCATGCCCCTCACCCCCACCTCCATTCCATCAACACAGCTGATTAAAGGTTGTCACCCGACCCAAGGGAGTCATTCCATTTGGGTCAATGACCTGTGAGGTCATCTGGTATAAAGAGCTTTGCTCAAACACAAAAACCAGTGATGAGCTAGCCCAATCAAATCCTCTGTCTTAGAAATTTGAACTGAGGACTATGGAAAGAAATAGACAATTAGTAGTGGAACTAAATAAGATACAGACCCAGAGGGTGACCGCACACTTAACTAGAAATCCACGAGTTGTGTCTGCTGAGGAGAGATGAGGTAAGTCAGTTTTCAAGCCCTGAGGGACCCTCTAGTTTGAAGTCTTTGAGGTCTAGTTGTATTGTTGTTCTTCCTGAAAAGCCAGGCATGGTGGCTCCAATTGCTGCTTGATTTCTAAGTTTCTCCTGTCCCCCTACTAACCACTGATTCTCAGAGAGCACTTGATCCTTGTGTATCGTGCGATATCAGCAAAAACTCAACTCCATGCTTTTGAAAACCCTGATGGCAAAAAGCAGGGTAACTACCATCAAAGTGAAGTCTGAAATCACTTATGAAGAGAAATTGCTCCTTTATTTTTGGAAGAAAAACTTTAATAGGTCTTTAATTACACAAAGGGAAGGCTGTTAACATATTCTGGAAAGGAGGCAGAAGTTAGAGACAAGGAGGAGCTAAAGGGCTCTGCATTATGACGTGAATGTTAATCATCCTAGTGGGTAGACTGGATCTCTCAAACTGCTACCCTTCAGACTAGTAAGACATTCATCCTCTCTGAGGACCCCAGGAAGAGGCAAGCCACAGCCAATAGCACTCCCACATGGGAGAGGGAAGCTGTTTCCTGTGACATGGGGCCAGGCAGAGTATGGAGGAGAGAAGCATCCTCAAGTGTACTCTGGGAGTGCATGACCAGTAAATTCTTTGAGGAGTCACATGTCTGTGTTATAATTCTCTCCCATTGCAGGACGACAAGGGATGACCCGCAGAAGAGTGCCACAAGTGACAGCCACAGTAGAGCTGAGGAGCACAGCATTCCTGTGGGATTCCTGACAATGCCTAGGCAGGGACTCCTGAAAAGTCTTGCACCTCCAGCAAAAATAGCAAAAAGGCTTGAAGCATCAGTATTTGACCATTAAAGTGAAGTATGGCTGCTATATTCTAGAAGACAATGGGACATCTGGGTTTCAGTTGGTTTCACAGAACCTCACTAACATGGTAAGTAATAATAATCACCATCCAGTGTCATCTTTAAAAACAAAGGAAGAGTTTTTAGGTGTGAATAAATGCATGTATATAAAAAGAGTATGTATATGTATCAATTTTTTTTTTGATGATCATTAGAGAGCTGATTCAAATGGAATTCAATAATCAGGAAACATTAATTCATACTCCAGAGGTCGCACAGCTTCCAAAGTCAGCTAATCAATGGCTGTGTGAGGTCCTAAGGGGCCCACGTTCTTTGATCTCTCTGCTTGGCCCCTCTCAGCTGCTGCCTTTGCCCTCACCTAGCACCTTTTATGGTCCCAAGAGGGCAAAGCAATTTCAAGATGTCACATCCAGATGTGAAAATATTCAGGTAAACACAAGTATGATCTTTCACTAAGTATCCTTCTGAGGACAAGGACACTTTTCCCAGAGGCTCCCTACTGCCCAAACCAACATCTCACCTCTTACTGGCCAGAACTGCGTTACCCATAAATTCTTAAACAAGTCTGTGGTAAAGAGTAGAATTATCAAGATTGTCTTAGACTAGTGGTTTTCAAACTTCTACATGCATCAGATCCCTGGAGGATCTTATTAAAGCACAGGTTGCTAAACCCTACTTCCAGAATTTGAGTCAGTACATCTGAGATGGGACTCAAGAGTTTGCATGTTTAACAAGTTCTTGAATGAGGCTAATGCAGCTGGTTGGGGGACCACACTCTGAGAACTATTGTTTTAGACTGTCTGGGAGAGAATGGATGTTAGGGAATCAACCAAAAATATGTTATAGATAATCATTTTATCAGAAGAGTATTCCATATATTTTGGAATGATATAATTCTATCAACTTTCTTTTGAAAATTAAAATTTCTACAAGTTGTGTATGTCACAAACAATATAGATTGTGGTATACCACAAGCCAAAATACGGAAGCAGAATACAAGCTAATGGCCTATGGCAGAAAATGTGGTTTGCATAAATGTGACCCATTGTCACAAACATCCACCCAACCTGCTCTGCACACTGTGCTACCTCATGCTCCTTCTCTTGTGAACTTCTATTCTCTTTCTCCAGGTTGAAGGGAAATCATCCACACACCTGCTGAGGTGGTATCAACCTCAACCTGTCTCCTGGCAGAGGAGACAATATGAGCAAAGCATCGTTTGGAGAAAACCAAGCAGCTTGATGTTATTGCAACAGAAAATCTGAGTCTGAAAAGAGTGTGAATTAAAACCCTAGATTTGGACCAGAGTGAAACCACAGAGGGCTTTGTGGGGTGTTGAGGAGCTTGAACTCAATTCTGTGGCCTTGGCAGTTACTTTGCAGAGACGTTGATGTGGTTGGATTTGGGTTTCATTTCAGTCACACTGGGGTATGTGGAAGGCAGACTTGAAGCAGGAAGTCAAGCAGAGACTGGTGGTCCAGGCGAGCATCACAAGGCCTGAACAAGAGCCGAGATGACAGGCTTATGAAGACATAGATCTGGAAAATATTTGGAAGGTCAAAATATGCTAATATGATGATTTGTTGGATGTAGGAGGTGCAAGAGAGTAAGGCATCAAGATGTCCCTTAGGTTTCCAGCCTCAGTGAGAATAAAGACAGCAGTTCTGCACAGCAAAGGAAACAACAACACAAAGAGATGGCCCACAGAATGGGAGAAAATATGGGCAACCTACCTGACAATGGATTAACAACTAGAATATATAAGAAGCTCAAACAACTCAATAGGAAAGAAATCTAATAATCTGATATAAAAGTGGGCAAAAGATTTGAATAGACATTTCTCAAAAGAAGACACAGAAATGGCAAACAGGCATACGAAAAAGTGCTCAACATCACTCATTATCAGAGAAATGCAAATCAAAATGGCAATGAGAGATCATCTCACCCCAGTTAAAATGGCCTTTATCCAAAAAACAGGCAATAACAAATTCTGGCAAGGATGTGGAGAAAAGGGGAGCCCTGATAAGTCAGTACAACCATTGTGGAGAACTATCTGAAGGTTCCTCAGAAAACTAAAAGTACAGCTACCGTATGAGCCAGCAATCCCATTGCTGGGTATATACCCAAAATAAAGGAAATCAGTATATCAAAGACATATCTGCACTCCTGTATTTGTTGTAGCAAATACAGGTTCTTGGCTGTTCACTACAGCTAGGATTTGGAAGCAACCTAAGTGTCCATCAATAGATGAAAGGATAAATAAAATGTGGTACTTACACACAATGGAGTACTATTCAGCCATAAAAAGAACGAGTTCCTGGCTGGGCACGATTACTCACACCTGTAATCCCAGCACTTGGGAGGTTTAGGCAGGCAGATCACTTGAGGTCAGGAGTTTGAGACCAGCTTGGCCAACATGTTGAAACCCTGTCTCTACTAAAAAATACAAAAATTAGCCAGGTGTGGTGACGGGCGCCTGTAATCCCAGCTACTCGAGAGGCTGAGGCAAGCGAACTGCTTGAACCCAGGAGGCAGAGGTTGCAGTGAGCCAAGATTGTGCCACTGCGCTCCAAACTGATGACAGAACTGTTTCTGTCTCTAAACAAAACAAAAAACAAAAGAATGAGTTCCTGTCATTTACAACAACATGGATGGAACTGGAGGTCATTGTGTTAAGTGAAATAAGCCAGGCGCAGAAAGACAAACATTGCATGGTCTCACTTATTTGTGGAATCTAAAAATCAAAACAATTGAACTCATGGAGACAGAAAGTAGCATGGTTACCAGAGGCAGGGAAGGGTAACGGGAAGCGGGAAGGAAAGTAGGGATGGCTAATGGACACAAAAAATAGAAAAAATGAGTAAGACCTAGTATTTGATAGCATAACAGGGGGACTACAGTCAATAATAATTTAATTGTACACTTTAAAGTAACTAAAAGAGTATAATTCAATTGTTTATAACACAAAAGATAAATGCTTGAGGAAATAGATACCCCATTTTCCATGATGTGATTATTATGCATTGCACACCTGCATCAAAACATCTCAGGTACCTCATAAATATATATACCTACTATGTATCCACAAAAATAAAATTTTAAAAATTTAAAAATACATCAACTGAATATTTATTGAGTTAAAGCATAGTACCATGTGTTTCCAGGATGACAGAAATAATTGGGGCTTCTTAAAGTCTTTGAGAACCTTTAGCACAGTTGAGCAAAAAAAAAAAAAAAAAAAAAAAAAAAAAAAGAAAAGGAACAATTACAAAACAATATGTTAGAACAATTACAAAGTACTATATTAACCAAAAAGTGAATTTGTGGAAGTTTGGGGTTTTATGCCAGATTAAAGGAGAGGCCATAAGTTGACATGGAGGAAATAAAGGAACAGACTGACTTCCTGTTTGGGGGATGCAACCATGAAGGGCATAGACATAGGAGCCTGCACATGCCATGTGAAGGTTGACAAGTATGGAAGGGGCCTTGCTGGGAATCAAAGAGATGAGACCGATGAGGTCTCATGGAAAAGGAGCAAAAAGAACACTTGAATATAGGAAACTGGATTTACTGGACTGTAGTTGACTACTGAAGATCATTTTAGATTCCTGAATATAATGAAAGAGTTTCATGAAGATTTAAGCCACAGTTATGAATACTAGTTGAGTTTTGAGCTGGTAACCCTGGATCCATCTATTAAATGTCCAGCCAAACAGGATAGTTTCATAATTTATCATTATTTTCTAATTTCTCACTGCCAATTTCTCAGAAAAGCCATGTCTAGCTTTGGCTTCTTTTGTAACTGTAGACATTTTCTGGACTGAAGTGTTTCATGTCTGATCTACTTTTACCACTGCTCTATTCTCTTGATGCCAAAACCCCCCACAAATTTCATTTAATTTAGTGGTCAGTGAGTATGGCAGATAAAAACACACTTTCTAGAGTGAGAACGCTTGTGTTTTAGTCATGGAAAATTGGGGCAATATTTTTGTAATATGTCAACGTGGTTTTCTCTTTGCATGTCTACGTGCCTGACCTTCTCCATTGCCAGCCTGAGGCATACCTCTCCCTGGCTGTGCCTCTGGATTGTTGCAGGAGAAATACAAAAAGAAAGTTGTACTCTCCAGCTTCTGACAGCCCCAAATTGTGTTTTCAAGTCTGCAGCAAGACAATGAACTTGAAACTTGGGCTTTTAAAAGGATTAGAAAATGTGTATCTCCCACTGTAGCAGGTGGACTTGATCCTAGACTTCGAATTATGGTGGTAATAGTGATGGGGTTAATGATAAGAGAACGGAAGGGACAAATCCTGCCCACCCCTTTCTGGGCTGAGGCCTTCAATCAGGCAACTGGGCAAAGACACATGGAGCCCAACTTTGTCTCAGGGAGGAAAAGCCCTGAGGGAAAAACCAAAGGCAGAAGATGAGCTGCCCCCACCCCGCTCCCGCCTGCTTGGTAGTTTGCAAGGGGGTTGCCTCTCCGGCCTGCCTCAGCTCCAAGTAGGGTCAGCTGCATTAAAATAAAGCAGTGCAGTTGATGAAAAAGGGCCAAGTTGAGCTCCCGGATTTCTCCATGAGCTTTTGTGGTATGGAGAAGAAGAAATTCAGATCTTCCATGTTTTATGCAAAGAAGAGGGAGCTGGCTGAGGGTGCTGGCCAGTAAACTTGCCAGGGAATGGCACTGGGTTAGGGGCCAAATGGAAGTCCAAGGTAATCAGAATTGCCATTAGAGAGATTCATCAAAGGAAAGAGGCTGAGGATCCTAGAACATTCCTAGGGCTGAGGAAGGAGATTAGGCATTCCCCTGGCCACAGGCTTTAGGAACTCACCATGCAAGCCCAGACTAACGATGTTGCAGCAAGATAAGCAAGAAACCAGGGGACAGGGAGCGGCCTCTAGGACACCATGTCCCCTGCCTATGCCCTGGACACAGTCAGCCCTCCTGGAGCAGAGAATGCTTCTGAAGAGCATCCAAAAAGAGATGATTTAAAACAGTACAGAGGAAGCCAAATTTTGAATTGACTCAACATTTAAACTGAAACAACAGAGGCTTCTTAACCTAACTCAACTGACAAGTGTAGAAGACCCCATCATACTGCTCATGAATAAACTGCTTTGGTTCCAGAAAATAAGGGGATGCATGTGTCAATGTGGTCTGAGTCAAATTATAATCCTTTCCACCTGGCCCTGACACGTTCTGACTGTGTCACACTGGAACAGTTATGTAAACTCTCTAAGCGTCAAAATCCTCATCTGTGGAAAGGAGAACATAGTGTCTTCCTCTTGGGGAGTTTTAATGAGCCCATTCATGTAAAATGCTTAGAACTGTAGCTGATACATGAGAAACTTTTTAGATGTGCTAATTTTGTTATCACTTCTACTTTACATTCAATGTCAAAGTTTCTTTTATATTGTTCAAGAATGGCTAACTACATGTTTGTCAAAAAATGTCAAAGTACTGTATTTCTGACATTCTTCATTTATGATTTCACAACCTCTAGTTGTGAAAGGCCAGCACAGAAAGGTCATTCTGGGGATGAATGAGAATTACTGTTTTTATATCACCCTTGACTTTTTCTCAGCTTAGTAAACATCTTGGTAGTCACCACAGAAATTACCTCCAAGCCAGGATGATATTTCTTAAGAATAAAGTTAGCTGTAACAAACCACAAAGTAAAATGATGGAGGCATTTGTAGGACCTGGTGGTGAACCTGCTCTGTCTTAGGCTGATTACTCCTAAGAGGAAGAACCAGCTATAGGCAATAGACACGGCACACAAATGGGGGAAAATGCAGAGGGGAGGATTCCTCTGTGAATCTGTGGGCAATTTTAATATGCATATCAGGACAGGACAGTGCCAGAGTGCTCCTGGAAAATTCCTTGTGATTAACATGGGTACATTAACTGTCAGAATTGTTTGCTGCTGAGTATTCAATTATACTATATTATAATATCAATTAGAGATATTAACTAACCTGGGGCTCCATTCTAGCTCTCTCAGTTTTCTGAATCAACCTAGAGAACACCAAGGGGGCTTTAGTTGAAACAGGAGAAGAGACTTCGTTAGAAAGGTTAATACTGATTCTAGATAAACAAAATAAGTAATCTTTGAGTGTTTGTGATACACAAATTTCTAGGCTCTAAGCCTTAGGTAAACATGTATGTAAGTACTAAAAAGTGCAATAAGCCTTAATATAGTAGAGTTCCTGGGAAATCAAGTGGTTTAAGTGACTTTTCCATGTAGTTAAAGCATACTCTATTAAAAAAAAGTTAAGAAATAAGAAATCTTCATATAAGTCAGACATTATTAAATGTCTATCTTCTAAAATAGAGCAAAATTGCCTTTTTTTGATGGATCAGTCATCATGATGAACATCAGCTATTTCACGATGGTGCTTTGAGAAAGTATTTCTCAAGGTGTGATCTATGGATCCCAGCAAAGGAATTATCTGGCAGCCTGTAAAAGTCAGATCTCCAGGCCTCCAGAATCAAAATCCTTAGGTAGAAGCCAGGATTCTCCACATCCAACTTGCTTCTCAGAGGATTCATACACTCAACTGAGGCCAAAGAGGCCCTAATTCAGAGTGAGTTGAGATGTTCTTCACTGGAAATGTCTGCAGGGGGCCTGTGAATTTTCTGTGCCTATTTGCTGTAGGGCTTCTGCTACTTTCCTCTTGTGACTGCAAACCTTTCAACAGTGACCGGCTTTAAACCAGTGAGGCAATTTGCAGAGGATCCTTTGCTGGGTGCTGGCCTTTGTGATGTCTACTTTCCATCAATGAGCCTCAAGTTTGGGTCCCTGAGTTGAGCCTACTGTTGCAGGATTCAGGCACCAGACCCCAAAGAACTCAGGCTCTAGACCTGCCATTTCACCTCAAAAAACCACTCCCAGAATAAGGTAGAACAGAAATGTGAAATGCCAAACCTAGAAATGTGACTGGATGTTCAAGAGACAGAGAGATTGGTGAGAAGGGGGAAAAAATAGTCCAAATACTCCTTAAGGGTGCTTGGAACATGAACCACTGGGGTCAGAAAAATGAGTTCAGAGGATGTGGCATGTGCTGGAAGATGTGACTGCAACTTTAACATGAAGTCAGGTCTCCTCTACCCCAGAAACCTTTTTTTTCAGTAGTAACCTAATATTACACAAGGATCTGTTTATTGGATTATAGTAATGTGGGGCCAAAAAGGTGAGAAGAGCACTGACTGTAGAGTGAGAGGCTTGGGTTCAAACTCTAGTTCATATGTATGGCAATGGGCAAGTCAGTCATGGTTGCCCTGTGGTCTTATCTGTGAAATGGGAAAAAGAATTCATACCCTTGCTAACGCTATGCAGTTTTAACGAGCTAATGAATACGAAACAGCTTTGTAAACTGTAGAGCATTTTACCAATATTTAATCAAAAATATTCTGCATTATGTACATATTTAAAGAGCTGCTACATCTATCTATAAGGCAGAATGTTAGGGAAAACTCTAGGCTGGGAAAAAATTCAAATATGTTAATTTTCTTACATAAATAAACCTATCATATTGTTCATTGTGGAGTTTAAATATCTGCTGTGCTTTTGTACTAAGAAAAAGATATTTTTAAACAAAAAATGAGCAGTCTTTTGACTTTTGCACAACTCATGTTTAACGTTCTTTTAAAGTACGTTGTTCTTATTTTCTGGATTAAATGGTGAGAAAGTTCATCAAATCTTCATTTTATTTTTCAAAATACTCTTTCCTATTGTCATCTCCTTAATGTCAACTTTACTCGCACCATTTACTAGCTGAAATTGCAGAACAGTGGGGAAAATGGGAACATGCCAGGGAGAAAGGAGGGACAAGTAAGTCCACAATGAATCTAATAGGTTTTGCCTAAAACCTAAAATACACTAAGGATAAGGAAGAGGGAGTCTAACTTACGAAATCTAACCATTGTCTGGTTTCACATCATGACTCTTAGCTGTTGCTTTTTATTTTAAAATGGAAGACATGCAAAAAAAAAAAAAAAAAAAAAAAAGGTGGGGGGGCAAAGCTAATTCTTTCAGTAGAGAATTAATGAAAAGCAGACGGAGGCCTGGATATAAGTACCAATAAAAGCTTTAGCTGACGTAGCTTCAGTTTACAAATCCCTGGCTTTTCCTGGCAGGGCTTGGGGATGGAAGGTGAGGAAGCATGGCATACACAGCCTGGATAGGGAAGAGACGCAGATCTTTAAAATTAAAGATGTTTTCAATGTCTTATTCTAAAATACTTGATTTGTGGTGCCTCTGATAAAATTCCAGTGAAACCTGAGTATGCCACACAGTCTCTAGTAACCCTCGGGAAGCCACATCCTCTGTGTTCCCAGTCATACCTGACTTTAACATATACACTTTGTTAATAGGAGCCCAATCCATAACGTGCGCACAAAAAGATGTGTGGTTTAGAATCTGCATGTGTTTCCACTTCTTTTTAAACTTGAACATTAGGAGACCCTTATGAGAGTATTAAAAAATAAATGAGTAATAAACAAACATGATGAAGCCAGAGGGATATTAGTTTGATTTATGGCAATTGATACTACTCAAAAAATTTTAATGACAAAATTGGGGCTAGCAGGAACATAAATGCTCTTGGGTTTAATTTGTAAGACCTGGAAGACTCCCAGTGAAAAGGAACTGATGAAATCGCTAGATTGAGAGAGTAGAGTTGAGAGAGAGATTGTAGGGAAAGACTGTGCCTCAGCACATTAAACAGCGTGAATAAGAATTAGAGGTGGACGCTGAACACAGAACAAGTCATTAAGGCTGACAGAAAACCTCCACGTCAGGAGACAAAACCTCAGCCTATAGGGTGCTGCAACCCAACTCGAAGGCCTGGAGTGGGGTTGAAAGTGGGGAGATGGTTCTCTCTGAAATAGCTGCTTACCCCCCCACTGCCTCTCTCCCCCTCCCCCTTCATTCTTTTTTGGGAAAGGATTTTCTCCAAGTTCTCACTGACGCTAAACATAGAACATGTTCCTTCCAGGACAGAATTGGGGATATCTGGGAAAAGTTGTCTTTTTACTTTCTCACCTTTTTTCCCTTTCCGGATAAGCATAACTGCTTCTTGAAGTTCTCCTAGAACAGTGAAGGCTTTTAAAAGAAACACTGTCATCTTCCTTCCTGCTCTTTGCTGGCTTTCCCTCAGGCGCTAGTTTTGATCCTTCCATCCCTAAGTGACTTCACCTCCTCACATGGCTCTCCCTGCTGATGGCTTTCGAAAATGACTTCATCTTCCAACCTCCTCCATCCCGCTGCCCACATGACATTACCTTGGAACTTAGCTTCCCATCTTTGCCCCTAAAGCCTGATTTCTCTCTTCCCTTTATTATTATTAAAAACCCTCCCCATTTTTGCCAATTTAAGAAACTTTTCTGTCATTCTCCCTTTTCTTCTGTTCTTCAATCTCATTGATTCTCAATATTTTTAATAAACATTATTGTAATGAGTAACACATGCACATGGCACAACATTTAAAAGACAGGAAAAGGCGTGCGGTGAAACCTCAACCTCATTCCTAGCTTCCTCAGCTCATCTCATCCCCCAACGTGGTTCCAGGCCCTGGAAGCACTTGCGGTTGCCAGCTTCTCCTGGATCTTTCCCCCACAGATTTAAGATGAAAAAAAATGAGAGAACAAGATCCTAAATGTAACATATTTTACCCCACTATTTTCTCAGCTTCCCTATTTGAGAAATTTCTTCATTTATTTCACATGCATTAATCTGTAGACTATTTTCCCCTATGGTTCCTCCTCTTCCGATATGGATATTTTCCAAGTCCCTTTGCCTGAACCTCTCTCAGAACATGAACTAATATCCATGAACTATTTTTGCTTGTAAGCATGGCTGAGTCCCACCTCTAGTGGTCCAGGACAGAAATTTATTAAAAAGAACAAAGCAGGAGAAAACCTCATCCCTCAATTTGTTTATATAATTAATCTATCTTGAAAAACATCCCTCATTTCAATGTCAGCAGTCACCAGCAGAACCACAGTGAGGAATCAGCATCTAAATGACAATGGTTGTCTCAGAGTCACAGCTGGAGAGAGAATTTTAAAAGATGGATGCACAGATAGATGGGTGGTTGGATAGAAGAAGCCAATCAACTGTGAAGTGTTACCAAGCCCGAAAATCATATTTCATTTGATGGTAACAACAGAAGCCTGATTAATGCATGTGGGAATTTCATTTCAGAGTTATACCAATAGGCTCTTAGGGTCTGCTTCTTTTTAGGGCTCCCTGAACCCATGTAAAATCGGCCCATTTAAGATTTTAAGGCTCCTCTCTCTGAATTTGATTGATCTTATTTAATGATTAGGAGTGGGATAACTGCTGAAGATGAAGCAAGATTTCTTCACTTGGGATAATTTTATTATACCTGTAACTGTCCTGAAAATTTTATGTTGGAAAGGTAGTACACATATTTTTAAAGCTGTTGTCTGTTTAAGGTTTTCTTTTTATCAATAACTCACTAAAGGAGACAAAGTGAAGACACTTTTTGAGATAAGTGGGACAAAAGTGGCTGAGAATTGTGCACATTTTAGTGAACAGAGCTCCTGCTGACCAGGACATAAACGGGTAACATGCCAGCCTCCATTTCCTCATTTCCCTGTTAGATTACAGCAGTTATCTGGAGAACAAGGAATCATCCAATATCTTTTTTTTGTTATTTTAAATCTCAGAACTATGAATGGAAACTACCAGTTTTCTATTCAATCATTCTTCTGATAGTTCGAACACTAAAATATAGATAGACTTAGGACTTGGGACAAAGGGGAGTCTGAGTTTCAGTGAGAGACAGGGAACCTATGAAATCATGACAATCTATGACTCCATTACAGTGCCAATACTGCTTGCATAAATCTTGTTAGGAATGCTTTGTTGAGGGTTAACAAAAATAATTCAATCATTAAAAAATGCTATTCAAAATTCTTTAATATTCCCTGATGACAAACTAACACAGAACACAAGTTTTTCCTAAAGCAATTGTGATTTAGATCTTTCTTTCTAAAACACTAAGTCTCCCTAGCCAACTTATAAATCCAGTTTTATGTAAAAGTGGCAATCCAGGCAACCATCAAATCATTATTTTTGCCATCACTGAAACGTCTGTTTGTAAAGAAGCATTTGAAGAAAATTCTTTCTGAGTCTAACAAAAGCAATTTACAGTACTATAATGCTATTGGCATTCGGGAAACAGTAGCTACACTGCTTCTATTTGAAATTTAAAGAAAACTCGCACTCTATTTTGTATAGGTAACTAAATCACCATATTTTAAAATAAAAATAAAAAGTAATGGATCCCTGAAGCATAAATACTTTAAATGAGAGTGCTGGGCTAACCCACCAGGGTACAACTGTCTTCTTTTATACTGAAATCTAGAAGATGGTAAAAATTACAACTATTTCTTCTTCGTGAATAAGAGGACTAGCTGGGAAAGATGATATTTGAGCTATTAACCAAAAAGAAGAAAGTAATCTAGAAGGATGTGTTGCTATGACAGACTTAGGGATCAACTACAGAGGCGAGAGACATTAACTAGTAGAACATGGTAATTTTCCATTGACCCGTAATTTAAGATGATACCTTTTTCAGGAGCTACCAAAAAGAGACAGAGGCCAATGGAACAGTCAGTGTTGCGTGGGGGCAGGGGGAGTTGTCACAGGCACTATGCATCCCTCTGACCCTGCAGCCAAAAGCATTAAGTGATGAAACATGGAAACACGGAAACAGTCATCCAAGAGATTCAAGCTGCTGAGGCACTGAGGAGCCCTTGTTAAGAGATGGGCTCAATTTACAGCAGTATTTTGACCTGGAACTTGATGGTTCCACTCAATAAAACCTGTTATGTTTTGAATGTTGTCATCCATGAAATTCTAGAAGCCAAGCTTGCATGTGCCACCCAATACATACAAACCTTCCAATCTGGCAAAAGGAAAACTATCTTGGACCAGATCAGTTCACACAGATCAGTTTGCAGATAGTTCACTTTTGTCCAGAGTCCACTCTGAAACTCAAGAGCTAAGCAAGCTTTTCCCTTAAACAATTAGAGAAATGTCACATGCAAAGATTTAATGCCTCTCAAGAGAGATGTAGTCCTTCCCACTCCACACTTGAAAAAAATCTGTTTTAAGCCAACATATTAGCATTTATAGTATTACAAAACATGCTTAATTTAAAAAAACTGTATGGATAGTTCCTCTACTTACAGAATTCAAATAACAGAAATTATAAATTAGTATGTATAGATGATATCTTCTAGGATGTTAATATCCTCACTTGTATAACTGAGTCTCATTTTTGTTCAATGGCAGGATTAAATTTCAGTAATACATTTATAAGAAGCATATTATGTTTATTTATTATGCAATTGGGTTCGAGGATGTGTAAGATCCAGATCTTACACATTCTTGAATCCCAATTGCAGAATAATTAAGCCTATTTATTTACCTATTCGTTCATTTGATAAATATTTATTGAATATCTACCAAGTGGCAGGCTAAGAAGGATGTATAAAGTGCAATAGGAACAGTGCAAAAGGGTAACAGCCTTGCTTTGGGAAGTCAGCAAAGGCTCCCTGGGGGTCATGTGGCCTTAAATGATGCCTCAAAGTTTTACAGGCACAAAAGAGGGAGAAGGGAATTTCTGGTGAGAGAAACAGAGCCTGCAAAGGTCAGGGTGTGTTAAGAATGGGGTGAATGGCACGGATTTTAATGAGGCTGGAAACACAGGGTGTGCATGTGTGTGTGGCGGCAGCAGGGAAGAGAGGCAGGAGGGAAATTATTCTAGAGGGAAGCTGGGGTTGGGGGAGGTAGGTCAGAGCCAGCCTGTGGAGGGCCTAGAAGGCCACACTAAGTTTGGACTTGTCAATTGTCCAAGGAAGGGCCACAGAAAGTTATTAGCCAGGAGAAAGACATGATCACTTTGTTACGGAATTAGGACTAGCATTAGTGTGGAAAGGGGTGCCAATTATAATCCTTTAAATTGAGGAGGATCCTAGCTCAGATAAGAGCATTGGGGATGAGAGGAGGGAACCAATTCAAGAGATACTTCGGAAGTAGAATTATTAGAAACGAGAGCCCTCTGGATGTGGAGACTGAATAACGGTAGCAGCTGAGGATCAACCTCTAGCTTGGGAAACAGAAAAAGATGTGAGAGAAATATGCTTAAATGTCTGTCATTTTGGGGATGTGTGTAAATATATTTACTTATTTTGCACAAATGTAACTGAAAACTTTTCAGGACATAAACACATCATGAATATGTATTTATTTAAGTTTAAATACTTCTCACCACGAAGTTGAACTAAAAACAGAAGTAATATAAAAGCTGTGAAGGTATATCAAGTAAGAAAGGTACAAATTAAGAGACTACTATATAATTTCCTAGCCCATCCATTTATAAACGCAAAATTATGCTCAACAATTTTTTTTTTTCAAAGACTCCATCCAACTGAAAGTAGATCACAGAGGGGAAAAAAAAATCCCTGAACACAGAGGTGGGTTGTCTAACCATTATAGCCAAAGGAGAATTTTATTTTTTTATGCTTTATTTTTTGAAACAGGGTCTCACTCTGTCTCCTAGGCTGGAGTACAGTGGTGTGATCACAGCTCACTGCAATCTCTGCCACCCAGGCTCAAGGGATCCTCACCTCAGTCTCCTGGGTAGCTGGGATTACAGGCATGCACCACCATGGGCCAAGGGAAATTTTAAAGCAAAATGTTCAAGGGATCCAGGAGCTCCAGCAACAGACAGGACAGGCAGCTAATCTTGGGTTGGCAGGACTCCCGAGACAATCAGGCACTTTGGAATCGCCTGCCCTTTGGGTTGGAGGAAGGTGGCTGAATCGTAGAAGAGGAAGTCAGGAGTGGCCTATCATACCTGGAGACTCCTGTGTGACAAACTGTTAGACGATGATCCAGAACGATAAATACCATTTACTCCAGCCCACATTGCGGGGGCAATCCAAGGCTGAGGCCAACCTCCCAGAGACCCCACAGCTGATTTATTTAGCATATGTGTTTTGCTGGATGTTAATTTTTTTTTCCCTTGGAGATTCAGGAACATATAAAAAAGAGTTACTATTATCTGAGAGCTTGCCTTGTGCCATGTGCCCTGCTAAGTACCTCCCGTGACTCATGCCCTCTAAAACTCACTGCCCCCCTGTGAGGGGCAACTTCCTCAGGGGCAACTTCCTCAGGTGCAACCTGCAAGGGAGGCTTAGCATGGTTAATGGGTTTGGTAGCTTGTCCAGCATTATGCCCCAAATAAATGGATCTTTTGGTTTGTGGATCAGGACTCATTCTACTCTGAGTACCATGGGCCCTGGATTTCATTTGTTCATAGTGCTCTGTAAGAGTGGGAGAAATGAAGTGGTTTACATATTGAGCTCTGGAATTGGACTGTCTGGGACCAAGATGAAAACATTCTACAGATCCATTGCACAACAATGTAAATACATTGATCACTACTCAACCGGACATGTAAAAATGGTTAAGATGGTAAATTTTATGGTATGTTTCTTTTTACCACAATTAAAAAATTTTAAAACCTCACACTTTCTTAATCTCAACATGCACTAGAGGTACCTATAAAATAGCAGCCAGCAAACTATAAAGGGATGGTGAGTAAATATTTTTAGCTTTGTGAGCCATTAGCCTCTGTTGTAACTGCTCAACTCTGCCATGGTATTGTGAAAGCAGCCAGACTACTTATGGTCATAAGTGAATAGGCATGGTCATGTTCCAATAAAACCTTTATTTACAAAAACAGGTGGCTGACCTGTGGGCCATAGGTTGCTGACCCTTGCAAAAGTATTCATACATAAATAAGAGAAGAATATGACCCATTTGTAAATACCAAAGGCTCCTCTTTGAAAGTGTCCAATAAATTCACCCAATAATTATGCATGAAACATTCTTATCTTTCCAGAGGCCAAGATTAGAGCAATAGCAACAAGAGGAAGCAGACTCAGAAAGATCAGAACTTACATGAAGTCCCAGGAAAACACCACATTGAAAAATGAACACATCAGACCTACTCCAGTATCTACACTTCTCTACAGATGAGCTCAGTGATTTAGAAAAAAAAAAATACTAAGGCCGGGCACTGTGGCTCACACCTGTAATCCCAGCACTTGGGAGGCTGAGGTGGGGAGATCACTTGAGGCCAGGAGTTTGAGACCAGCCTGGCCAACATGGTGAAACCCCATCTTTACTAAAAATACAAAAATTAGCTGGGTGTGGTGGCCCGTGCCTGTAATTCTGGCTACTCAGGAAGCTGAGGCACAAGAAATACTTGAACCTGGGAAGCGGAGATTGCAGTGAGCTAAGATTGCACCACTGCACTCCAGCCTGGGGAGAAAGAACAGGACCCTGTCTCAAAACAAACAAACAAAACAAAACAAAAAACTAAAAATGTTGCAGCTGGAAGAGGGCTCAGCGATCACCCTTAGAGGATGAGAAAATTGCAATAGGTTTATTCGATCTATCCAAGCGGTCACAGCTCGTGTGAGCAAGAGCTAGGACATAGTGTAGCGCCATCCTGAGTCTGACGTCATGCTCCTTCCTCCTCTCCATTTCCAGTCAGGAGCCGCAGCGAGCAGCCAGCCAGCGAGTTATGTTTCATGCATGTTATTTTAAATGGTCTTGGCCTTACCCTAAAGCTAATTTTTGCTATTTATCAAGTTCCATGGGGAGAATCAATAAAGATAACATAAAACCCTGAAAGTCTCATCTCATCCAATTCAGATCTGGAAGCACGGGTGTAATTGTTTGTTCCCTTCCAAGTTGTGCCATGTGAAAATGGCAGGCTTTTCCTTCAGCATTCACATACTCTAAAAAAGCAGCAACCCACGGGTGGGGTTTGGCAGCTAGAGTCAATCTACTTGAATCCACAAAAAACAGGCACCCCAGTGAAACAACCAAACCCAAACAAACAACAGGCACACACCAAAACCCACAAATGAAAATGGCAAGTTGTGAAACAAATACATTTAAGAGAGCATTAGTTTTACAAAAGAAATTGTCCTCATAAAAGAACTCAATCCAGTGTATAGAATTCTAGAACTAGCAGAGGAAGAGAGGATAATGGAGTAAGCCCCCTACCCTACCTCCTTTATAGATGAATTAAGCAAAGTCCTGAGAGATATTAGCACTTAAACATTTAACACTGGTTCATTGTATGGATCCAAAGTGGAAATGTTCCCCATTCACTCAACACAACTCTCTGGGGTAGGGGGAGGTGTCCCAGCCCTACCCTAGACACTGAAGTAAAGCAGAAACTGGTTTAATACAGAGAGCTGAACGGCCCAGGCAGAAAGGAAAGGCCTTCATCCTACAGCCTGAGATGGTTGAGCAGTGACACTCTTGCATTACTTAGTGTCTCCAACTCTCACGGGACCTGCCCTCAATTGCTAAAAGAGCCTGACCTCTGACAAAAACCAATGATTTCAGCAGTAATTAATGATACTGTCAAATTAATTAACCCAAGTCTTTGTTCACAGGAAACCCATCCCCCATATCAATACTGCTGTTTACCAGTCCTTGGCCAAGTGCTATAGACCCAAACCTTCACAATCAGGACACCGGAACACCACTGACTGATGGCCCTAATAAGGTCCCATCTAGTAAGCCACCAACAATTGTTAATAAACCTTCTCACCAAACATATCCTTTGATAATATGATTAGTGGATGAATAGATCTCCAAAAGCTAACACTATTTTAAATAGATATGCACCTGCAAATACCAGTGAGTATCACTCATTTCCTATAATACCTTTTAGCTATCCTTTTGAATTATGGTGATGAAACACTAGACAAATGCTGCAGGATTTCATTCGCCATTTAATAAATGGCTCTCATTAAAACACTGGTTCGCTTGTCCTTGTCTATGAGGACTTAGACTCCTATAAATGCCCACGTATACATTTCCATACTATCTCTTTAGAGGATTCAGGACTATTTTCTTACACCTAACACAGCTTTTATCCCATTTAGAATAATTACCCTCCATCCCATTTCTGACTTTCAAGAAAAACAAGACACTTAATTGACCACAGGAGGACTCTCTCAAGGGCATTCAGGCTGCAAAAGCTCTGCTGCAAGCTCACAACTTCAGCTGATGTAATCTGCTACAAGAAGCTGACTTCTATTTTTAAATCATACCCTTTTACTCTGCCTTCAAAGGGCACATATATCACATGTTGTAACTTTGCTCATAAAATACCTCGTGGTCTCGGGGTGAATCACACTGTCAGGAGGAACTTCCGACTGCACACAGCCCAGCCCTGCCCCTTTAAATTCATCCACCTTTTCCTATTATGTATTTGGTCTTGAGAACAGCTATGTGCGGCCACACTCTCCAGGTATCTCGTCCCTCATGGTCATATTGACAAGGAGCAGATGCCTGGCAGGGTCCTTCTTGAAGGCTGGACTCACGCTTTCCCACCTCTTTGTATTTCCACCCCCTGACACAGACACTTAATAAATGCTCTAATGTTGATGTTGAGAGCTCTGTCGTCAGGCCTCTGTGCTTCAAAGGGTGCCAGAAGGAAAACAGATTGCTTTGTTTAACTTCAAGTTTCTCATTCATCATTTCAGGCATGCTCACTGTGTGCTATTTAAAAGGTTTCTTGGCAATCTGAAGACGCTATGAAAAAAGCCTTGGTTGGAGGCGAAAAGACACTTGAACTTGCAACTTATTTATGTTTATTCTACTTATTTGTAAAGACAATGAAGACCTCAGCAATTAAAGTGGTGCTACCATGGAATCTGGTAGAGGTCAGAACAGCCCATTTCTCTCTGGTCTACCTCCCCCTTCATTTCACGGTTACCTCATGTCTCATCAGGTTTGTATAAAAGCTTCCCAGTATTCTCCCAGCCTCTAGTCTTAGGCTCTTGCAATCCTTTCTCCATCTTACAATCTAAGAACACAAACTTGATCATGCCTCCTGCCTTCCCTACACCCTCCCACTACCCCACCCCCCACACTTAGAGAAGTGCTGTTTTTATTCTAGTCCTGTCTCCCTTTCTAGCCCCATGGTCAGGGCACCCCCATCTCCACACCCACCTCTCCTTCTGTGCTCTGGTTCTAAGTGTGCTGCTCCTTTCCCCTAAAAGATCTTTCTGCAAATTGCTTTCTCAGCCGGGAATGCTGCTCTGTTGCTCCTACTCTTTCTACCCAGCTCCTTCCTACCCACCCTTCACATTTTGTTTAGTGCCACCTCCTCCAGGAAGCCCCTCCCAGGAGTTCCTGAGGCACCATGTGCTACCACAGACACTACTGTTCACCATGCTGTACTGTGTTTACTTGCTCTAGCCCCAGATGACTGCACAAGACAAGATGGCAATGATCAGTCTGCTTCCTTACTACTGTATTCCTCTGGATGCTGCCTGAACAGGGCCCGGCTTCAACATCATTTGTTGAACGGACAATAAATGAATGAGTAGATACCAAGGAATCCAAGTAGGGAGACCACATCCATGAGGTATGAATTTGAACTTTGTCTTCATCAGAAAGTGTGAACTTAAAAAAGAGAATTTATAGCAAAATACTACTTTAGCTCAGGATTCATCCTTTGAGATGTGAAGGTGGTAGCTGGCCCCGCGGAGACTGAAACTCCCCCTCCCACAGTGACTCCCGAGGAGCCACTGGCAGCTGGATCGCTCTCCTAGATGACTCAGAAACACATTTAGGTAACACATTCCTGGGAGAGAAATGGAGACTGTTTAAAATGGAGTCCTACTGGGACGAAACACTAAAGCTTGCTCAAAGTTAAATGTCATGTTATAAACTCCAAGTGAAGAGAAAACTCCACAATTTAAATTCATTCTAAAAAGGGCAGCAAGCCTCACATTAATAATGCAACTTCTTACCTGCAAAACCACATATGTCAATTTCCAAAACATCATGAGGTCAGTTGCAAATAGTGAGAATGCCCCACAGGTTTGAGAAAACATGGGTGTGGCACTTCCAACTCAGTGCCTGGAATCTTGTCATCGGTTATGTGTGTGCTAATTTGGGGCCAGGCGCTGGACTGGCCCTGGGCTGTGAAGATCCCCAACACGGTTCCTGTTCTTGTGGAGAGTCTGGCCTAATCAAATATATACTTGAAGATAGGCTTATTTAAAAAAAGATTCTAAGTACACCATGTTTAGCTGTTTGAATCCAGCACACATGGGATTGAGGAGTAAGGCTTCAGCAACTTCTGTATGGCAGAGGATTTTTTTTTTTTTTTAAAAACCATATTTTCCAAAATCAACAGACTGATGACACTAAGGAATGGGTAATGTTTCAACATTCAAACCAAATGACGAAGGGTTTGGTTTTTATTTCGTCCTTACAGTTAGTAACCACTCCCCCAAAACGAAACCAAAAAAAACACAATTCCACATAAAATTCTTCTGCCTTCCAGAATAATCATATATTTATTTTTATTACCTGACACATAGGAGGTGTTCAATAAATATTAATTGAATGAATAAATCACAAGAGAGGAATTACTATGGAAGGTCTTTTTCAATTTTAGGTAGTCTCTCTTAGGGAAGAAAATTATGTGTATTTTGAAGGATTCTCACTCTCATTTACCTCTCTGATCTTGGGCTAATTTCCCAACATAGGTATCATTTTCCTCACTTATAAAATAAAATCAGTGTCTTTGTTATTATGAGGATTAAAGGAGGCAACAGATATAAATGATAAGCACTCCGCCTTGTAGACAATTTTTTTCACCCTCTTCACTCCATTCTCCTCAACCCTCAAATAAAGTACTAATGACAAACCAAATTACTGGCCTGATTAAAAAGTTAGAAAACTTCAAAAGTAGCCTGGGATCACCAGCATCTAGCTAGCAATTCTTTAAAAATGTTATTTACAATTTGGGGGCTTTGATTTTTCTCTTCTATAAGATGAGTGAGTTTCACTAGAGGATCACAACAGCCTTTTCAGTCCTGATTTTCTACGACTCAGAAGCCTACCTTATGAAGAAGTCAGATGTTGCCGACACATGAAGGACATCTGTGATCAGAAATAAAATGGACCCTGATTTCTCTTTAGAGGGAAGAGTTTTAAATCACAAACCAAGATAAAACTTGACTTTAAAGGAATCAATCTATATCTAGGTCAAGAATTGGTGACCGTATTCTTAAGCACCTTCCTTCCCTCCACCCCTACAGAGCTAACCTCCAACGCAAGTGAAGGTTAGCTTGCGTTCCATTTATAGCTCTGCAATAATGTACATAATAAGAAATCTAGGGATTTTAAGCAATATCACAATTACAAATGGATCATTTGAAATGAGTAAGACAGTTGACACAATATTATGTCAAGCCTAACATTTGGCTGATTCTTTTTTCTTTCACACCCTGAAATACATCCAGGCGACCAAACAAAGAACTACCAAGATTGTACACAACAAAAATGTCGCTACATTTTCATAAATATTCAGTGTAAGACTGCCACCTAGTGGTGGAATGTATTCTTGTATGACAAAATCAAACTGCTAAATTGACACAAGATAATTAAAAAACCAATAAGATTGTTCTTTGCTGCTTATCAAATATTTCAATGAAGTTTAAGAGCATAGCCATCTCTTCAGCCACATACTTTCCTCAGAAAAATTTCTGAGGAATGATGCATGTGTTAACCCTGCAACTAAACCCCACTGCTTCTGAACATGTCACAAAACAAAGGAGCATTATTATTCTATTAATTTTAATATGCATTAGCAATTTTAAAAGATTTCCCCAGTAGTCTGTTCTCACCTCCCAGATCCATTTGATCTAATCTTGATTTTTAGTTATGCATGAAAATGCATTTAAAAGTGACAACCTTACAAAAAGTGCGCATTATAAGAAAATCTGACTTCAATTAAAAGCAGTTATGAAATCCCAGCAATTTCCAGCTGTCTCTTCTATCTTATCCTTTAGAGAATTACGTATCACATTAATTGGTATTCTGTCACATAAAAAGACACCAGCGATGATTAATTGCATCCTTGGTGCTTTTGAGTTATGTCTTCTTCACCAGAGGGATTCAAATCACACCTCATTACCTTCCAGCAGGTACCCATTCTGCTAACCCTCATAAAACCTCCTACCTTCCTGAACTTCTCCATTTGCTTGTAGAGGTCTGGATCAAGCTCTTGAGACACGTCCTTCATCCATAATAGTGCTCCTCTATATTCCGTCCTGCACTGTTCCATGCGGTTCACCGTCAGCCAAGTATCTGAGATGGCCCGATGCCGAAAAGTCTCCACTTCTTGGTGAAATCTACACAGAGGATTTCGCAAGGCCAACCTAGACAGGAGGACAAAGCCACACTTTCAAAACTAAGCCAGTGAGCAATTTAACTCCTTGACATTCTGCCAATCTTAGACTCACGAGTCTAGAACAGTGCCTGGAATGTAGAAGATGCTCCATCGATATTTGCTGAATAATTGAAATACATGTAGTTTGAACTGATGAGTCAGCCAGAGAAGATTATCCATGTACCCATCCCTTAACTTACTGCTACTAACTGGACCACTGGCAAGCACCTCCATCCATGTTGTTGGGGGTGGTCTTGTGCCTGGGCTGAGTGCTCATTTGAAGCTGGGGTCAATCCTGTGTTCATGGAGGACGGCCAAGGCATGACCACTGCCCATTTCTACATTTGGCCCTTTGAGGAGGGATGGAGTGTATATGATTAGTGTCTCTCTGACTAGGCCATTTTAGATCACTCTCCAAAGGCCAAGGCA
Source organism: Chlorocebus sabaeus (assembly GCF_047675955.1). Lineage (NCBI taxonomy): Eukaryota > Metazoa > Chordata > Mammalia > Primates > Cercopithecidae > Chlorocebus > Chlorocebus sabaeus. Next base: position 53,749,767 of record NC_132924.1, on the reverse strand, counting down.
TCTACTGCTCACTCCAGGAGTTACAGAGGAATGAAATATGAACAGAAGTATTTTGAAATGGTACAGGAAGGGGGACTAGCACATTTACTGAGAGGCTATTGTGTGTTAGCACTTTCAGACAGGTTACATTATTTCATCCTTGCTAAAAAAAAACACTTGAGGATACTACACCAGAAATGAATGTGATGAAGTAGGTATAAAATTATTATAATATTGGCTATAACATATGCCATTTACCCAGCCAAAAAACGTTTAAGGCATGTTAAACTTCGGATATAATACTCATCTTGGGGAAAAATACTGCTTCTTCCATCTCCCTACCCAAAAATGAGCAATGTCAGATGAATTATACTCTTAAAATATACTCTTCTCCCTGAAGTTTCAGGGCACAGATGCCAAAAAATGAATATTTAAATTTCAATTTAAACGCAAACTTATTTAGCTAAAGGTAACAATGGTGTCAGTGAACTGAAGTCAGCTTTTGGAAATTCTATCAATGTCTGCGATGCCTTACATGTGTGTAGCACGGTAAGATTACAAATGGTGCAAGGAACTATTTAAGAAAAAATTTCCTTTTACTATTTCCCCAGTTTCCTTCTTGTCTGTAAAGTATTATTCTTAAATACTGAGCACTTGTATAAGAATAGCCTGCTCACACTGTCCTACCTAGATGTTGCAGATTATTTTCAAAGACATTGTTGTGCCATAAAGTAAGCATGTTATTCCTTTTGGTTTGATTTAATACTCACCTTTCATCAAATAGAATATGTGGTTGTAGCAATGACTACTGAATAAGTCAGTAAAACAACACTGGTGTGAAGGTTTGTGTAACTGGTGACTTCTATTTAAAGAGATCAAGAGTCCTCAGCTATCTCCCTAACGATTCTGTTCACTTCTAGATTCTTTTTTCTCTTCCTTTGCCTAAGAATTTTTCTCACTGAAGTTAGTGATAATTATATGTTTAACATATGACAACTTACTCTATGAAATATTTTTTTAGGAATCAATTATTCTTGCAAGGTTCGAAAAGGTCCTATAGGCATAGAAAGTATCTATTAAGAGGTTAAAAGTAGATCATCTCTATTAGCAAAATTTTAGTTGCTTTTTAATTTTCACTTTTTGGTTTGTCTCTATTTTAAAATTTTTCTAGAATGAGTATGTATTTTTATAGAAAAATTATAAATAATACTAAATGGTAAGATTTAAGATGATAAACAAATACCTCTTGGGAAATGTGTGGAGAACTAGAAATGGTTTCATTCCAGCATAAAAGTTGGCATTGCCCACAAAGTCAGGGTCCAAATGTCATCAGGAAGAACCTATATGCCCAGGAGAAGACACCACTGAAAAACAGATGCAGTAGGTCTCTTTTTTTCCTACTCCATCTTTCTTGGGTTTTCATAGGAACAACCATGTACCATGCTGCTGGCCTGTTGTTGGCCCAAAAGGAGGGAAAGCAGCAAGGAGACATTAATAGAAGAAAATGCTGGACAATTTGAGTAAGTGAAATTTCTATAGCCGGAATATTTGTGGGAACTACCTACATTCTGCCTAATATTAGTGGGTGACATTTTGGGGGTTTGTTAGTTACTGGGAGAGAAGGGAGTGAGGAGGAGTGTCACTTTTCTCAGGCGCAGAGAGTGACTGTGTGCAGGGGCTCCTGCTTATTTAACATCCACCATAAAAATGAGTCACAGTTGTGTTAAAAAAAAAAAATACCACTCATCTACCACAATTTTCCCTGTACCAGAGCTTCTCAAACTTGAATTTACATGAAAACAGCAGGGGTCTAGTTAAAACGGGGATGTGGATCCTGCATGTCTGGGGTGCGGCCTGGATTCTGCATTTCTGACACAGTCTCAGGTTATGGTCCGCGGTCTGAGCAGTGTGGACCTGGGCATGAGAACAGCACCTCTCTGAAGTTAATTGGCCCACAGAGAGCGGAGAGGGAACCCTTCAACCTGGTCTCATTAGGCTCCTGCTTTAATCAGCTGCTGGAAGGGGACCAGACTGATTGCTACAAGCAACATGGAAGGTCAAACATAAGCCCAGGACAGCACTCATAGTGATTGACATATACAATGCCCCTATAGACCAAAAGAAAAATGAAAAAAAAATTTTTTTTAATTAACAGGGAGGAAAAAAAAATCCTATGTATTAATCTTAATTAGAGAGTTAAGTACAAACTGCCTAACTAGTGAGTACAGTGCAGCTCCTCAGCCTGAGGGAAAATCCTTCTAAAGAATACTGTAAGATTCCCCTTCATGAGTAGGGTGCGTCCCGGAGTCTCCTCAGATCCCTCCAAATAGAGCCCCACTGAAGGCCACACACCTTTGCTGGGAAGAAAAGCAGAGGGCCTTTCCTGTCGCTTGCATCATCTTTCCTGCTCTGGTTTTATCTTGGAAGCCTTGGGATCGAAGAAATTTTCCCAGTTCGTTTTCTTCTTGAGACAAGACTGATGAAGAAAAGACCAAAAGGAGCCATGAACAATGAGCATTTTGATTACAAAGGGAACAAGAAAGACAAATCACAAGGTCCTCTCTCTTCCAGAGGCGAAGACGAGATGAAATTAAATCCCAGTGGCAGGCTACAAGGTAAGCTCCCCCTACCCCCCATTTAACTTTCATGCTGTTCTTCCATTTACAATACGAGAGATCAAATTCACTTGAATACATCTGTCAGTGAGTTTGGTGCCCTGTAATCAGAACCAGAAAATGACCTCTGTACTGAAAAGCAAGCCCATAATGTGCTGCTTCGAGCTGAAATAAAGGAGTTGGGTTTGTCAAGTATGACTGTGGGAATCTTTTGTGGCTGCCTAGGATGCAGTGCTAGCTGCCTCCCATTATTCTCTCCTGCTGACTTTTGATCTCCGCTTTTTGAGTTACATTCTATTCGATTGTAAAGCAATTCAAATACCTCAGCCGTGACACAGGTTTTTGGTTGGAAGTGGGGGTAGGGATTGAGGATGGGGAGGTCATCAGGTTGATGAGAGTGGGTTTTAAAAACACAGAGCTGGAACCAAATCTGAATTGGTGATGCCTAATCTTGGCCTTATTTTTAAAGACAACCTCAGATGGTATTTTTGGTAGGAAAGTGATTTGGTGCAAGCTTTCTACAGACTGATTTGACAGTAAACATGGAAAAAATCATAGAATTGCATGTATCTTTGGATTCTGCACATCTACTGTTAGGTAGGAGTACTTCCTAAGGAAGTAGTAAAATGGGCACAAAGATGTAAATGCAAAAACAATCATAGCATCATTATTTATAATAGTAAAACACTCTCCTCATACCAGGAACTAGTTTAATAAAATACAGTGCACCCACATAATGGCACAGTAGGGGTCCTGAACACACACTAGCAGCCAAGGCCCCGGCACCAGAGTGACACTTAGCTTCCTAGGATGTGCTTTCCCCCTAAACACAGCATTTACCATCAACAGATTTTGAACATTACTTTTATTTCCTATTTCTGTATTGATGTATTTATACACCATGTGTTTCTAAAACTGCTTTCTAAATGCTACTAGGATTCTTGCCAGTTTTCACAAACCAGTAAGACTTTTCTTTAAGAATGCACCCCCATTCCTGACAGAATCTCACCAACAATAATTGTAGAACATTAGGCAGGAACCACAAATCCAAAGGTGAAGGCTAAACTCGATACTGCCACCTTATTAATTTGCGACTATAGTTTCACTCTAAACATTCCCTTGGGAAGGCCCAGTCAAGAAGAGGCTTTTAGAACCCATTTTTCCTGAGAGATAAACGATGACCCTGCTTCTCTTCTGTCTCTCAAAAATCAAGCTCACCATCAAAGGCCTGCTCGCAGGTTCCTTCCTCTGTGAAGCAACTGATCCCTATTTCTCCGGACAGCAGCGCTATCTGGGCACCTGACTTAGCACTCACCTTGTGTGACTGGGCGTGTGTCTTTCTTTCCCAGGGGGCTCTAAGCTTTCCAAGACAGGGATCTCACACAAACTGTGTATTCCCCAGGCCGAGCATAAAGTCTTAAATTCATGGTGCTAATTAAATGCTTGTGAACTGAATTAACTATAATTTTGCCTTGTTATCTTCATACACTTTATTTCAGTTTAAATACTTATTGCCTTTTAATACTCATGCCATGGTTCTATGTAGCTTTTTAAAACTCCTATAATTATAAGAAGGTTTTTTTTTGTTTTTTAATACCTTCCATTCCTTCTCCTCCCCACTGACTAACATGTGTCTCACTCAAGTCCACAATGAATCTTCCCCTATGGAGAGCAATTTCTCATTTTTGTTCTTAATAGCATGAGGCCCTTTTTACCTTGAAGTCTCAAGTCACATACAAGTGAATGCATTTAGCTTAAGGCTAGGAAGAAACCAATTCGTGGTACCTGAATGATTACATGGTTGGTGAAATGTACTCTTTCCTAAATAAACCTAAGTAGGCTGAAGCATTTTAAAATAATTTTGGCTCATTTTAGGCACTTGAGGATTAACTTGGGGCAGCAAACAGGTTTCATTTTAGGTGCTGACTCTGATTACTTGGCAATACGTACTCAGAGGGCAGTGGAAAGAAGTGTGAGCTCCATCAACGTCAAGGTTAGATTTTCTGAGAAGGGATGGTCATTCTTTAATTTTAAAAATTCAAATACTGAAATTAACTTATAGAAGTTTAAAATTCAGGTATAATATAGGTATCAGGTAATGCACGAGGGCTGGGTGTGGTGGTTCACACCTGCAGTCCCAGCACTTTTGGGAGGTAGAGGCAGGAGGATCGTTTGATAGTAGGAGTTCAAGATTAGCCTGTGCAACATAGCAAAACCCCTGCTTCTATTACAAGAAGAAAGCAAAAATAAAAAAAGATAACTCAAAATGTTCTATTAATAAGGTTTCAATTATCTGGGACTTGAGAATTCAGAGACGAAAACATTTTTATACTTACTTGCTGATTAGGTTTTCAGATGTGCCCTTAAAAACAAGGCAACCATGGAACTATGAAATTAATCAGCTTGACAGCATTAACTCACTCAGCACAGATTTATGGATGATCCAACACATACGAGGCACAGTTCTTGCCACTAGAATACAGTGATGAAGAGGATAAAGGAGTTCCCCACACTTACAGAGCTTATATTCAAGCAGCAGGAGATAGCAAATAAAACATAATCACAAACATGAAACACGAAAAAGAAAAATACCAGGGAGAGCAATGAGAGATGGGGCGTAAGAGTGAGTGGTTAGTAGCTACCTTAGACAAGGTAATCAGGGAAGGTGTCTCTGAGCAGGTGACCATTAGGCTGAGTTCTGAATGACAATAGTCTTGGGACTATGAGAGCAGGGACCTTCCGGGCAGCAGGAACATCCAGTGCAAAAGGCCTCAGGAGTTTGGTGGACAAGGGAAAAGGTAGCTGAAGAGGTGAACTGGGGCCAGATCATATCCTATGTATAAGAATGGGAGTCAGATTCCATTTTATGTGTTATTGGAGACTTTTAAAAGTAGGGGAGCAATGTGATCCAATTTACGTGTATTAAACCTTTTATTCTGAAATAATGATAGACTTACAGAAAAATTACAAACAGTATATAGAGTTCCTGTATACCTTTCCCTAACATCCCCTAGTACTTACTTTTCCCCAGCATCCCCTTATATTTACATCTTACATAATCATGGTACAATAATTAATATTAGGAAATTAACACTGGTACAATACTATCAACTAACCTATAGCCCTTATTTGAATTTTACCAGTTTTTCCATTAACATTCTTTTTCTGTTATAGGATCCAATCTAGGGTCTCGCCTGGCACCAAAATATTGAGTTTCCTTAGTCTCTTAAATCTGTGACTGTTCCTTTGTCTTTGTCTTTCATGACTTTGACAGATTTTAAGAGTACTGGTTAGATATTTTGTAGAATGTGCCCCAATTGGGTTTGTCTGATTTCTCAGAATTAGACTGGGGTTATGGATATTTGGGAAGGATACACAGTGCTGAAGAGTCTTTCTTAGTGCACAGCATCAGAGGTTACATGACATCAGTGTACCTCATCACTCATGATGTCAAGCTCAACGCTTGGTTAAGGAGGTATCTGCTGGGTTTCTCCACTGTAAAGTTAAGAATTTTTTTTCCTTTTATAATCATTAAAAATCTTGGGGGGAATACATGAGACGATGCAAATGTCCATTGTCTCCTCGAACTTTCACTCACTAATTCTAACACTCTTCAGTGAATCTCACCTGTCACAATTCTCACTGTGGTGTTTGCCTAATGGTGATTTTGTAGTTCCCTCATTCTTTCCATTAATTAACTGAAATTATTTTATGAGACAAAGCTGCCCCTTCTCCACCATTTCTCTCTCTCTCTTCATATAGACTTAAGGGAAATTAATTTTATTCTACAGGTTATAATTCAATACTAGCATTATTTATCATTATTTAGTTTGTTGCTCAAATTGTGCCAGTTTTGATCATAGGTTTGCTCCCGTGTCCTTTCAACATATCCTTTCTCAAGCACTACCTTATGTTCTAGTGTTACAAATAATACAGGTGCATTTTGAATTTTCCCTGCCCCAATCCTAGAATCAACCACTTCTCCAAGGAGCATTTCTTTTACTGGGGAAAGGTATTTAGAAAGCAAGATCTGGGTGCCAGATGTACTCACTGCTATGGGGTGTTAGTGCTTCTAGGTCATGTCAGCTCAAAGAAGCAAGAAATATATGAATGTACACTAACCCATGCATATGCCCTCATCTGCATTTATTTCTGTATGTATCTATCTGTATAGATATTAAAAACAATGACTTCAGAGTGGCACCTTTGATGCCAGTGCAACACCACAGTGTTCCTTCTAGCTTCTCCTTTTCTTTATCTGTAACTTCTTTCTAATGTAGGGAGTGAGAAACCTGGCTCTCATCATCCACAATGTCTTTACAGATAGTTCAATTTCAATATTTGCATAATGTAGTTTCAGCATTGCTAACCCATATTCCTATAAGAAACAAATTTACCAATGAGAGTACGGCTTCCATGTATAATTCTTTTTGTGTTTAGCCTCAGAATCTAGTTAAAAATAATTATGTTCCAAAACTACTGAGGTTAGTTCTTGTTTTTCTCAATTCCGGTCACTGTGACAATGTTATTCATTTATAATGCAATTAGATTCATTTATTACTGTTTGCATTCCATTTTAGATTTTCCCACATCTGGCTGGATTTAAGTATTTTTTGAGTCTATGAAATGTCACTATGGTTTTAGGAATCAAAGCTATGGGAAGGTACCTTAGGAAGGTACAGCTCCCTCCTCACCTTTGCTCCTCCATTCTCAACCCTTTTCCCATCCTCACCCACCACTGGTATCCAGTCTCTTTCGTTTCTGGTTTATCCTTCCTAAATTTCCTTTGCACAATGAGCAGGCTTGCTCTCTAGATATAGATATAGATGGTAAAATGTAATGTAAAAAAATGGTAATACACACACTCTATATATATTACCTTTTTTTACATTTATATTTATATCACCTTCTTGCTTGCATGAAGGATAGCATACTATAGATATGCTTTTATCTTTTGCTTCTTTCACTTAAAAGCATATCCTCCAAATCACTCCGTATTAGTCCACAGATTTTCCTCATTTTTCTTTCTTTGACAGCTACATAGCAACATCCTCAATTAACCATACTATTTTTAGTCTTCTATCAAATTGGGATCTCTTTCAAGTCCAAGCAGGGCAGAACTCCTCCCTCCTGTCTCTATTGAGATGGCATGGCTCACATGAGCTTAGTGGGTAGACATAAAAGGGCTTAGCCACCATCCACAGCCAGCTCTGCTGGCACAACCAGGTGACTACTTCAAGGGTGGGGACATTATTGTAACCCTTTATATTACAAGATACTTATGAGCCTTGATGGTGTTCCATTATAATTCTATTAACTACTCTGAGGTGGTTTAGGGGGAAGTTTTTCCTCTATATTCTTTTAGAAACATTAATATAGGTAGAAAACATAATTTCTGTTTAGAGAATCACTATTTACAGAAAATATGCAAGCATCCTTCTTTTCTTCCCTTGTTACAATATGTATTGTTTAGTGAAAAGTGGACACACCAACTTCATGTGACTTACTTAAAAAATTAAAGTTACAATTTTCTAAATTATTTTGTTTTCTACCATAAAAATTAAAATGATTCATTTCATGGTGAGTACTAGGGGGATGGTGGGTATAGTAAGAAGAAGTTTGACCAGTAGTTCCCAGAACACAAGGTTTAAGCCAAGGAAGAATATGTTCGGGTTTAAAAGTGTACTTTGATTGACAGCAGTGCAGACAATAGGTTAGAGAAAGCAGAGGTGGAGGCAAGATCAGTGAGGAAGATGATTAGTAAACCAAGTGAGAGAGCAATGGTGGTGGCCTGAACCAGTGTAGTGGCAGAGAAGACGGAGAGAGGAAGGAGAATCTGAGAGCTACTTAGGAGGCAAAACACCAGCATTTGAGACTGACTGGATGCAGGAAAGATAAATAGGGGAGCGGTGGTCATGTGTCTTAATTTCCTCACAGATCAAGACCTGGAGTTGCAGCCCTGGAGAAGTCTTAGCGCAAACACTTAGGAAATATTAACATAGATAATTTATAAAATACTGCCTCTACATACAATGATTTTGGACTTTCCTGAAGTAATTTTTTTTTTTTTTTTTTTTTTAAAGAGACAGTCACCTTCTGTTGCCCAGGCTGGAGCACAATGGCTCATTATAGGTCACTGTGATCCTCCTGCCTCAGCCTCCTGAGTAGCTGGGACTGCAGGCACATGCCATGGTACCTGGATAATTTTTAGGTATTTTTATTTTTTGTAGAGATGGGGGTCTCACTTTGTTGCCCAGGCTGGTCTCAAACTCCTGGCTTCAAGTGATCCTCCTGCCTCGGCCTCCTAAAATGCTGGGATTACAGATGTGAGCCAACGCACTCAGCCTACCAAAATGATTGTCTTAATAAAATATTACTGACGTAGAAAAATATTACTGATGTAGAAAAATGACGTAGAAAAATTTTCTACTGATGTAGAAAATCTGTGATTACTGAAAAGGGGTTTGTCAGCAGTCAGCAACAGAAAGACTTCCCATAGTCTAGTCCCAAAAATACAGAGATTATATTATTAAAATGACCTACAAGTGGAAACTTAAAAATGTACTAACATATAATTGATATTAGTGTTTCAGAGATAACTTTGTTGTTAATGCTTTTAAGACAGTCTGACTATATGAAAATATCGTTCTGTAGGAACCTAATATCCAATACAAAAAACATTCATGAAGAAATGTTGTCAACAAAATATCATCAACAAATAACTGTATGTGCCTTCTGTCTCTGTTTGTTATCTTAAAAGGAACAAAACTGTGTATCAGAGAGTGAAGATAATCACATAAAAAAAAAAAAAACCTGAAGGTAAAAAGCCCAAGATACAAACTGAGAAAACTCTTTTATAACTGGGAAAATAAATGTCCATATCCATGGGAGATCCAAACAGAATTCTCCTAGTATGATACTTGCTTTGAAAGATAAATAAGCTATGTATATTACTGATAAAATTATTAGAGACTCTCCTCCCAACTGCCTAAAGACATAGACAAACACCCTTAGTTTCCTAAGCATCTGAAATGATGTATCAAGACAAAATACCCTGCTATTTCTTACTGTCTATTTGATCGATATTCATACTGATGTCATACTTACAACATATCCTCTTTTGATAGAGTACAATTGCTTTCGATAAGTCCAGACAGGTTCTCTGAATTGAATGAAACAGCTGTAATAAAAATACAAACAAAACACAAAATAAAATAGACAGTGGTGAGATAAAAAATAATTACATTGAACACAACCACAGTGTTCAATTTGCCAAAAACAAGACCACATGTCTAAGTATGCTTAGTGTTATGTGGTGCACTATATAGAAACTGTGACCAAAGCCTTTAAATATCTCCTATTATTCTATATTTATTGGAATTCATCATCTCTGCAACTTAAATTAAGATCTGCAGAACAGTTATGTCCTCCGGTCTACTGAAATAATAGCTGAAAACAGAAATCCTAAGTGAAGGGTCCAGTTAGATGACTTGGTAAACCAGACCCAATATTCATTCATAAACAAATTTATTCCTTTCACCACTTGCTGTTTTTTTTTAAATGGGGGATCTGTCAATTAAGCATATTTATAAGTTGATGTTAACTTATTTTGTGATCCTAATGTATTTTATGGCATGCTTAAACAACTGGATACAGCAAACAAAATCAATCAGCTGGATGTCCTATGTATTTAGAAAACATCTGATGAAATGATGTTGGGCAAGCAGTCCCCAATACTCCTTATTTTCCCAACAATTTCATAAAACATACAGAGAGAAAATATAATGCCATGCTGTCGCCATACTAGAGGAAACTGGGGGAAAGGCAGATGGGGCTGTGCTGAGAAGAATCTAACTTGATTTCAATGCATGTTGGTTCCAGTCTTTGTTTCAGAAACTGAGATAACTCAAGAAAAGACAGAACAGACTTCACACTTTCTCCACCCTTTGCCCACTAACTTAGGGACCAGATATGGTTTCAATGAGAAAACCTGGCAGATAAACATCCTGCCTCTGTGGAGCTACTCCCTAAGGCAGGGCAAGGTTTTCCCTCTTTCTCTCTCCTAGTTCACTGGCCGCAGTGGTGCAGAAATTATATAATGGTATCATAAAGCACTTCTACATTTGAGTGAACACAGATGATCTGTTTCATTATAAATATGACTAAATTAATAAAAACAGATGCATGCATATATACTTAGAAGATTAAAACCATTTCTGCCGGGCGCGGTGGCTCAAGCCTGTAATCCCAGCACTTTGGGAGGCCGAGATGGGCGGATCACGAGGTCAGGAGATCGAGACCATCCTGGCTAACACGGTGAAACCCCGTCTCTACTAAAAAATACAAAAAAAACTAGCCGGGCGAGGTGGCGGGCGCCTGTAGTCCCAGCTACTCGGGAGGCTGAGGCAGGAGAATGGCGTAAACCTGGGAGGCGGAGCTTGCAGTGAGCTGAGATCCGGCCACTGCACTCCAGCCTGGGCGACAGAGCGAGACTCCGTCTCAAAAAAAAAAAAAAAAAAAAAAAAAAAAACCATTTCTAGGAATGCTTAAAGCTTAGTTACGAAGAATATAAATTTGCTAATTCCCATTTCATTAAATTGCATCTTCCACCTGTTTAGTAAAGAGCCGTAAAACAAAACAGAAAATCAGCAGTCTGAATCCGTCCCTTAGCAAGTGTTTTGTATCAGTATTCTGCATCAAAACCCACTAACACATAGTATTTCCTGAACACAGGAGCAAGGACGTTCAAAAAGTATGTCTAGGAGTTGTTCTGTTGTTACTGTTCACTTTTTAAAAATTGAGGTATAAATTAAATGCACTAAAATGCACAGCTCTGGAGTGTTCAGTTCTGTGAGTTATGACAATTATATATACTAACATAATCATGCCCAAGGCAAGATAAGAAACATTTCCATCATCTACTCAGTCCACTCTGCTGTGGCAGAGTGACTCTGGCAAGAAGATTTCTGTCAGCAGAGATTACTTTTTGTCAGTTACTGTACTGAAGAGCTGTTTTTCAGAAAAGGATTTCATTAGCAAGCAATGTGGACAAATATTAAAACTCAGTGCAACATTTCTATATTAACTTTCCAACAGATTGCAATAGCATCTGACCACTATTATAGCTTGGCACATAAGTTTTCTGTGCCAGAAGAATAAAACTTCTTGGTTTATAAGTTAGCCTTCTATGGATAACTCAAGGTATGAACACATTCAAGAGGTTTTCACATCATTTTCATATGTTTCATGAATGGAATCCATCCTCTCTATACACAGCAACATCAGTATTAACATTTCTGCAACAGAAACCTTTATCATGTGCTAAACTATTTGTCACAGCTAAGTACTCTGGATGCTACAAACCTAGGAGAGCAGCTATTTTGATTAAAGGACATTTGGTTCAGCCAAAATACTGCTGCAAGAGCCTACATATAATGTTTAATATATTTGTAATTAACATATTAAATTACCTTTTGAATAATGCATGTATTTACTAGGTTCTTAAGAAAAAACTATGAGATATAAAAAGCATATATGCTTATAACAATTTACACTGTACTTAGAACATAAAAATCAAAACAGATGCTTCCTAGTTCTACTTTCCTCCATTGCAGAAATATCCATTAGAACATCCTTGTCAAACCCAGTTTCTATCTCAAAATTTCCAATTGCAGAAGGAAACGGCTGAGAACTGATATTAATTGCACTAATACATACCCTTATTCAGTTAGTACTTATTGAATGTGTATTCTGTGTGTGGCTGGGGGATATGTGGTGAATAGGCTAATATGGAATTTGATATCATAGTGGAGGGAAGGTGGGCAAAGAGATGAACACCCAAGATAATTCAGTGAGAGGTGAGTACTATGAATAAAATAAAACAAGGACACGTGTTAGACAGTGAGCAGGGGTGGGGTAGGTGGGGAGCAGGGGTGGACAGGCAGTGACTTGAAGCAGCGTGACCTTTAGGCTGAAACCTGAACTATGAGAAGGGAAGATGTGGGGAAACAGTGTCCAGGTGGAAGCCAGCAAATGCTCTAATGGGTGTGAACTTGGCTAGTTGTGGACTGAGAACTGAGACAAGGCCATCATGGCCGGATGGTGGTGAGGGCAATGTAAGCGTGTAGAAGAGAGGAAATGCAGGACCGGGAGGCAGGACCAGTGGGTCAGGAGTTTTGCTATGTACTAGAGATAACATATGGAACGCAGTCTAAATGGTTCCTGGGACATAAAACACACTCATAAACACTAATTACTAATAAACATTAGTTATGTTTATAAACATGTTAGTATAATATTTATAAACACTAACAAACATTAGCCATCACTCTGTTACCTACTTTAATCTTGATAAGAGCTGTAATAAGTAGGTATTAATTTCTCTATTTCATGCATTAAGAAAACGAGGATATGAGAAATTGGGTATAGCTCTCCTAAAGTTACAGCAGATAGTAGGTAGAATAGTAGCCCAGATCCATCTCACAGGATAGTCCTAACCTCAAAAGCAGCCCGGTTCTCACAGGACAGCCTTAACATTACAAAGTTCTTCCTGGGTCTGGTCTACCCTCATGTGCTTAGAATGAATCTCACCCCTTTTCACATGACAGAGCTTCCCAAGTAATTGACGACTAACATTTCCTCTTAACCCTCTCTGATGTACAGTAACTATGGTTTCCACCATCCTGGACACTCTTCTCAGAAAGCTTTTTGAAATCTTGGGCTTTTTTAGTCCCATTAAGTGTTCATTAACCTTAGCGTATATATTAAAATTTGAGTTCATTTTGAATCCTTAGCAGACCATCTAAGATATTATTCCTTTCAGTGCCCTGTTATTTATAGAAATGATAGGTATACTTTCAAAATTTTAATCTAAACTATTGGCAGAAATGTCCAGCAAGACAGGGAGTTAGTGGGCCTTCTTATATTAATATGCTAAATCAACCATATCTAAATCTGGCTTACTATATTGTTAGCTAGTTTAACTAAATATCTCCTTATTTATTTTAGAATTTTCCAGGGTCCAATACAAAACTTATGAGACTCTACTTTCCATGACCTTTTACCTGAGTTCTTTTTTAAAAAAATTTTAACATTTGCCAGATTCTAGTGTTCTAAACCCAACTTCTCAGCTATGACTAGCAGCAGCTCTTTGATTGCATTACTTTTCCCAACAAACACTTATTGAGAATTTACCACAGGCAATGCATTGCAACTATGTTCCTGAAACACAAAGTAACTGAGGCATGGTGGTTATGTGAGAATTTGTAGGTTTTAATAAATATGCTGGGATTGGGTTTACCTAATTCTAGATTTTCCTCATTTTCAAATACAAAGCACACCTAGCTCTGCCTCGGTGTGTACACTCTAGGACCTTGATCCTAGCAAGGCGGCTGCGTTGGAGCTGACAGCAATAAAGAGCTCACCTCTAGCTTGGCATCCAGGTCTGCGTCAGAGGCAACAACATGTTCATCTTCCTTCTTCCCTGTGGCTTTAATAAAGGCCTGCTTCGTCTCCCAATACTTCTGCTGCATCTTATTTACAACTGACTTATCTTGAGGATATCGATCCTGTAAGTCCCAGGGATAACTGCTAAAAACATTTAAAGAACTATTTTATTCATGACTTTCATAAAGATTAAGATATTTTAGTGTGAAATGATTTCTTTAAACATGACTTTCCATTATGCATTTACATTTACAACATTGATAAATGTATGAGCACTTTCTTATATGGGTGTCACACCAAGAAAGTTGATCAACTCTTTCCGACTCAAAAACCTTAAAAGTCAGAGTGGAGAAATTTAGAATCTCTTGCAGGAAATAAAAAAACTAACCCTTGAAAAGAATGTAGATATAACAGATTGAGCACACCGCTTTTAGAGGTGGAGACAGTGAGGACAAGCCAGACAGGGTGACCAGCCCAAGTCACCTCAGTGAGTCAGAGATAAAGCCAGACACCAACACACTCTCTTCACTCTAACACTACAGCCAACACCAAGGTGATGGCAGGAAAGCAGAGATAAGAAGCTGAAGAACAGCATGCCTAAGATCTGTTACAGAGGAATCTAAAACAGTCAAACTCACAGAAGCAGAGAGTAGAATGGCAGGCAATGAGAAATTACTATTCAAGGGGCATAAAGTTTCAGTTATGCAAGATGAATAAGCTCTAGAGATCTGCTGTGCAACATGGTGCCTATTTTTGTTTGTTTGTTTGTTTGTTTTGAGATGGAATTTCACTCTTGTTGCCCAGGCTGGAGTGCAGTAGTACAATCTCGGCTCACTGCAACCTCTGCCTCCCAGGTTCAAGCGATTCTCCTGCCTCGGCCTCCTGAGTAGCTGGGATTACAGGCGCATGCCACCACGCCCACCACATTTTGTATGTTTTTAGTAGAGATGGGGTTGCACTATGTTGGCCAGGCTGGTCTCTAACTCCTGACCTCAGATGATCCTCCCTCTTTGGCCTCCCAAACTGCTGGCATTACAGACATGAGCCACTGTGCCCATTCCCATGGTGCCTATTGTTAACAATACTGTATTGTGCACCTAAAATTTAAGAGGGTTGACTTCATGTTAACTATTCTTAACACAATAAAATAAAAATAAAATAAATTTAAAATTGGTTGCAGGCTTCTGATGTTAAAAACTTTAAACTCTTCAATATAAATGCTTAAAATATAGATGAAAAAACATTTTTCAGAAGGATCATAGTGAAGAGCAAATAAAAAAGTATGTGGAGAAAAAATCAGAAACTGGCCAGACGTGGTGGCTCATGCCTTTAATTCTAGCACTTTGGGAGGCCCAGGCAGGAGGACTGCTTGAGGCCAGGAGTTTGAGACCAGCCTGGGCAACATAGTAAGACCCCATCTCTACAAAAAATTAGCCAGGTGTGGTGGCATAGGCCTATGACACAAAGCTACTCAGCAGACTCAAGTGTGTGGATTGTTCAAGCCCAGGAGTTTGAGGCTGCAGGGAGCCATGATCATACCATTGCACTTCAGCCTGGGATACAGCGCGAGACCCTGTCACTCAAAAACAAAAGAAAAAAGAGAAAATAAACAAAAGTAACTGAAAATGAAACGGAATTGTGTAAAAGTGATTGGAGTGCCCCGAATATGGCTGGAAAGTTTGCTGATGGAGTTCCATCCCTCCCCTTACTTTGTCCACATCCTCTTTGACCTAGAGTCCCTGCCCTAAAGGCCACTCTGACCCCCCAGGCAACTCTCCTCTGTGGAGATGTACCTTCCTCTACCCCATCCCATCACCACCCAAAATGTGCCAGGCTTGGGCTGAAACATGAGTTTGTTTATATGACTATATCAAAATACCAGTATCTCAAAACCTACTTTCCTTTATTTACAATTTCATTAAATTTATAATTTTCAATTTACACATTTATTCTTAAAAAGTCAGAAGGTACTTCTGATGACTTCCTTAACAATGGTTATCTTTGGAGAGTGGAGAGAGAAGGATTATGGGAGACTTTCATAGTCTATATCTTTCTGCATTATTTAAAAGTCATATTATGAGCTCATGTCAGAGAAAATAAGATAAAATATGTATAACACTTATGTAAAAGATAATCTCTCTACAGAATATGCACATTAAAAGGTTGGAAGGATACACTGCAAAGACTGATTATTTCAGGGGAATGGGATTCTCAAGAGTAGGACATAGAATGGACTTCTTTGGCCAGGCGCAGTGGCTCATACCTGTAATCCCAGCATTCTGGGAGGCTGAGGCAGGCAGATCACGAGGTCAAAAGATCGAGACCATCCTGGCCAACATGGTGAAACCCTGTCTCTACTAAAAATACAAAAATTAGCCAGACGTGGTGGCACATGCCTGTAATCCCAGCTACTTGGGAGGCTAAGGCAGGAGAATCGCTTGAACCTGGGAGGCGGAGGTTGCAGTGAGCTGAGATTGTGCCACTGCACTCCAGCCCTGGTGACAGAGTGAGACTCCTCAAAAAAAAAAAAAAAAAAAAAAAAAAAAAGAGCACTTATTATTATTAATTGTGCATTTGAAAAATATGTAACACATTTTTTTCATGATAAGAATTAAAGAAAATAAAAGTTCACAAAGATCTGCTTGCTTGGTGGGTCATGGGTTCAAAAGAATTTGCAAACACTGCTTGAAGAGCTCTGGACCTTATAAGAGGTTTAACACGCCGCTTAGATATGTTATAGGCACATAAATATCAGCGCTAACATTGCCAAATGGTTACCACATCTACTTTATTCAGCATCATTTACTTTCGACAATGATTGGTTCCTGAATGTTCAGAAACGTTGAAGTCATGACTATAAATTAATAAGTAAAAGTGGTGTGTGGTTGTAGAATCATTCTTTATTTTATAGCTACCCTAACATAAAATTCCCTTGTAACTCTAATGTTAGAAGTTATAAATAAGATAGTAATAAAAATGCATCAACTCATTACGTTAGACAAAACGGTGGTAAGAAAAACTATCATTAGATTCCCAAGAGAAAAGTTACACATAAGTGAATTTCTTAGAGAATGCACATTAGATAAGAATTTACAATATTTTTTTGTTACTTGGTTTTCACACCATATTTAACAGAGATATTGAATTTGGCTCAGTATTGGTGAGCTAACATGATACTTACTGCCAATGTATCTCTTGTTTTTCCATTCAATAGACACTTATTGAGCATATGCTATATGCTTTCTACTTTTATTAGCCTTTCCCAGTTTAGAAAAGATGACAAATTACTTACCATTTGTGTCCTGACATGTTTTCTTCTTCTTCTTCTACTGTTGATGATTTGGGGAGAAGGGGCAGGAAAAAAGCATGAGAGGATAAGTTATATTATAACCTGAAATAAAACAAATATGTTTAACAGTTACACACTATATTATAGTTACATATTAATTTGACATACATAAAAGGCTTCAATCCAAGCCATTTCTAGCTGTATTTTAGGGTCTAACTCTATTATACAGTAATGCTGCACACTGGTGATGACAACAATATAGCTAACTAACACTGGAACAAATATCCCAAGTAAAGTTTAAAAAGTGAACAGGCAGGTTGAATGTAAAAGCAGGTTGCAGAAGACTATATAAAATATAATACCACTTACATAAAGCTTAAAAATATGTAAAACAATACTATATGTTGTTGAGGTATGTAATATTATATGGTAAAGGTATAAAGAATTGCTTAGCAATGATGAACACTAAGTTCCAGACAGCAGACCTTTGCAGTAGATGGTGTGGGATGTGTTTCGAGAGAGATACACAGCGGCTTTGAGTGCACACACAATGTTCTCTTTTCTAAGCTAGATGGTGAGTATATTGCATCTGTATGCCTCTTTATATATTTGAAATATTTTATAATCAACATTTTTAAAGAAACAAACCAGCACATTGCAAAAACAAAAACAAAAATAGAACAAAATTTTAAAATCCCAAATAAAAACCAAAAAAGAGTTGATAAGCTTGAATAAGATACCAAGAAGGGTACAAAGTAGGAAAGTATGTATCTACCAGCCTAGCCTCGTATATTTATCTCGTTAGTAAATACCAGAGTCAGTGTCTCTGCCCTTACTCCACGTGCTCCGCTCACGGAAGCTAGCCCACCCCAGGGGCAGGGCCCACCAGCCTAGCCACATTAGCCCACTTGCCTAGCAGTTACCGGAAACAACAGAAAGCTCACTACTCAAAGGAATGGTCACTAGCCAGAGGCAAAACCTCTGGCTGCCAGAGTGAGTGCTCACAGCATATGAACGCCCAGACTGCTTCACAAAAATCAACACAATCATTCTCCTTTGGTCTTAGAAAGGGTCCTGGCAACCAGGATTTCTAAAATGATTAAAGATTTCCTAGGCTATTTAAAAATATTTCAATGGAACAAAATTAAAGTGTGTAAATCCCAGGCTTCAGGTATGGGGACGAGAGAGGACGAAGAGAATTTTCAGAGTGTCAGATGCTTCTGAAATGACAGCATCTCGTAATGAACATCTCTCTTCCTTGTGGAGAGCATCCAAATATCTGGACAAGCTGTTTTGGGAATGACATTCAGGGTAAGTAAGCTCTGCCCTCCACTCAGTGCATCATGGAGAGGCTACTAACACCCAGTCCTCTCACCATCCACACAGCTTCACTGTAACTACACATTCACTTTAGTTAGCTTGAAATTTCCAACAAAATTTTTCATAAAAGAGATTGTTCAAAGGAAATGGAATTATCATACTCTTGAGTTCAATGTCACCATGAACTATTAGGATAGTTAGTATTTTTTGATTCTTTTTTTATTATGGTAAAAAAAGTTTATTAAAAGTGTACAGTATAGTAGTGCTAACAATATACACATTGTTGTACAACAGATCTCTAGAATTTTTTCATCTTGCATGACGGAAATTCTATACTCATTGAACAACTCCCCATTTTCCCTTCCCGCAGCCCCCCGCAACCTCTATTCTAGTTTCTGATTCTGTGAAGTTGACTACTTTAGATACCTCATAAAAATGCAAACACTCAGTATTTGTGTTCTTGTAATTGGCTTACTTCACTTAGCATCATACATTTAAGGTTCATCTGTGTTGTAGTATATGACAGGACTACATTTTTAAGGCTGAATAATATTGCATTGTATATATGCAATGTTGTATACACACATATACACACTACTTTCTTTAACCACTCATGTGTCAATGGATATTTAGGTTGCTTTCACATCTTGGCTACTGAGAATAATGCTGCAAAAAACACAGTGTATAGTTAAGTTCTCACTTAAAAGTCACTGACAGGTTCTTGGAAGCTGCAACTTTAGGCAAAATGATATATACCGGGTCCTAAATAATACTGTTTCATAATAATGTTGATAAGAAAAAAATGGTTTATGTCATTTTGCCTAAAGCTGCAGTTTCTAAGAACTTATCGATGACATTAAATGAGGTCTTAATGTATCTCTCTGAGATCCTGTATTCAATTCTTTTGCACAAATACATAGAATTTTGACTGCTGGATTATACAGTTCTCTACTTAATTTTCTGAGGAAACTCCATATTGGTTTCCACAGCAGCTGTACCATTTCAAGCCCACTGACAGTATATAAGGGTTCCACTTTCTCCACACCCTTGTTAATGCTTGTTCCATTTTAAAAAATAATAGCCATCCTAAGAATTGTGAGGTGGTATCTCATGGTTTTGGTTTACAGTTCTCTGATTAGTGATGTCATGCATTTTTCATATTTTTTTGCCATTTGTATATTTTCTTGGAGAAATGTCTATGCAGGTCTTTCGCCCATTTTTAAATTGGGTCATTTTGTTGTTATTGAGTTGCAGGAATTCTCTATATATTCCAGATATTGATCCCTTATCCAATATATGATTTGCAACTATTTTATCCTATTCTGTAGGTTAGCTTTTCACTCTGTTGATTATTTCCTTTACTATGACTTTTAAATTAATTTTTGCTTATTAAAATGCCTGTTAATTTAAATCCTTCATAGAGTAAGTTATTATAGTATAATGTGTTATTTATAGTTATAGTTAACAAAAATTGCTGAGCAAATTGCCCCTTCTACCTAGATTTCCAGGCTATTCCCAGATTATGATACCATATGGCAGTGTTCCTCAAGGTATTGTTTACTAGCCATTTGCATTGAAATCTTCTGGGGGTACTAATATACAGAATCCTAGACCCCACTCCTTTCCTAGTGAACTTGAATCTCTGAGAATGATTCCGGGAATCTAGTTTTATAATAGGCTTTGCAAGTGATTCTTAAGCGCATTAAAGTATGAGAACCACAGCTAAATGGCACACAGGGAAAATCCTTTCTGAAAATGGGTCTTTCTTGAACAAACTACTGGAGTATAGGCACAGTAGCAAAGGAATCATAAGTAGCCAAAATAAGGTCAGCTCTACAGGGTGCATCTCAACACCTCATGAGAAGGTAGCTGGAGCCAGTGCTAACATCTCTTTTTATATATGTTCTAACTCTGCATACCAGAGACAATTAATAAATATCTTAAGATTTCTTGACATAATCTATCTTGTTTTGCTCTATCACTTTCCAAATCCACAGCATTAAAATTGCTACTTTAAAAAATCATTATAATTGTTATCCATTCATTCCCATTCAACAGTTTGGTTTATCAGACATAAACTGAGCATCAAATGAATATGTGCCAGTCATTCTTCCTGGCCTCAAATATCAGCTCTGTCCAGTAGAAATATACTATGAGCACATTCCAAGGTGGCCAAATAGGAACAGCTCCAGTCTGCGGCTCCCAGTCTGCGGCTCCCGGTGTGATCAATGCAGAAGATGGGTGATTTCTGCATTTCCAACTGAGGTACCTGGTTCATCTCATTGGGACCGGTTGGACAGTGGGTGCAGGCCACAGAAGGCAAGCCAAAACAGGGCGGATATCTTCTCACCCAGGAAGCGCAAGGGGTCGGGGGATTTCCCTTTCCTAGCTGAGGGAAGCCATGACAGACTGTACCTGGAAAATCAGGACACTGATGCCCAGATACTGAGCTTTTCCAACACTCTCAGCAAACAGCACACCAGGAGATTATATCCTACACCTGGCTTGGCAGGTCCCATGCCCATGGAGCCTTGCTCACTGCTAGCACAGCAGTCTGAGATAGAACTGCGAGGTGGCAGCCTAGCTGGGGGAGGGGCGTCTGCCATTGCTGAGGCGTGAGTAGGTAAACAAAGTGGCCAGGGAAGCTCAAACTGGATGGAACCCACTGCAGCTCAGCAAGGCCTGTTGCCTCTGTACATTCCACCTCTGGGGGCAGGGCATAGCTGAATAAAAGGCAGCAGAAGTTTCTGCAGACTTAAACGTCCCTGTCTGACAGCTCTGAAGAGAGCAGTGGTTCTTCCAGCATGGTGTTTGAGCTCTGAGAATGGACAGACTGCCTCCTCAAGTGGGTCCCTGACCCCCGTGTAGCCTAACTGGAAGACACCTCCCAGTAGGGGCTGACAGACACCTCATACAGGCGGGTGCCCCTCTGGGATGAAGCTTCCAGAGGAAGGATCAGGCAGCAATATTTGCTGTTCTGCAACCACTGCTCAGGGTCTGGAGTGGACCCCCAGCAAACTCCAACAGACCTGCAGCTGAGGTACTGTTAGAAGGAAAACTAACAAACAGAAAGGAATAGGATCCACATCAACAAAAAGGACATTCACACCAAAACCTTATCTGTAGGTCACCAACATCAAAGACCAAAGGTAGATAAAACCACAAAGATGGGGAGAAACCAGAGCAAAAAAGCTGAAAATTCTAAAAACCAGAGCACCTCTTCTTCTCCAAAGGACTGCAGCTCCTCACCAGCAACAGAACAAAGCTCGACGGAGAATGACTTTGATGAGTTGACAGAAGTAGGCTTCAGAAGGTTGGTAATAACAAACTTCTCCCAGCTAAAGGAGGATGTTCGAACCCATCACAAGGAAACTAAAAACCTTGAAAAAAGATCAGATGAATGACTAACTAGAATAAACAGTGTAGAGAAGACCTTAAATGACCTGATGGAGCTGAAAACCATGGCACGAGAACTACATGATGCATGCACAAGCTTCAACAGCTGAATCAATCAAGTGGAAGAAAGGGTAGGTATCAGTGATTGAAGATCAAATTAATGAAATAAAGTGAGAAGAAAAGTTTAGAGAAAAAAGAGTGAAAAGAAACTAACAAAGCCTCCAACAAACAAGAGACTATGTGAAAACACCAAATCTATGTTTGATTGGTGTACCTGAAAGTGACAGGAAGAATGGAACCAAGTTGGAAAACACTCTTCAGGATATTATCCAGGAGAACTTCCCCAAGCTAGCAAGGCAGGCCAACATTCAAATTCAGGAAATACAGAGACCACCACAATGATACTCCTCAAGAAGAGCAACCCCAAGACACATAATTGTCAGATTCACCAAGGTTGAAATGAAGGAAAAAACGTTAAGGGTAGCCAGAGAGAAAGGTCAGAGTACCCACAAAGGGAAGCCCATCAAACTAACAGCAGATCTCTCAGCAGAAACTCTACAAGCCAGAAGAGAGTGGGGGCCAATATTCAACATTCTTAAAGAAAAGACTTTTCAACCCAGAATTTCATATCCAGCAAAACTAAGCTTCATAAGTGAAGGAGAAATAAAATCCTTTACAGACAAGCAAATGCCAAGAGTTTTTTGTCACCACCAGGCCTGCCTTACAAGAACTCCTGAAGGAAGCACTAAACATGGAAAGGAACAACTGGTACCAGCCACTGCAAAAACATGCCAAATGGTAAACACCATCGATACTAGGAAGAAACTGCATCAACTAATGCACAAAATAACCAGCTAACATCATAATGACAGGATTAAATTCACACATAACAATATTAACCTTAAATGTAAATGGGCTAAATGCCCCAATTAAAAGACACAGACTGGCAAATTGGATAAACAGTCAAGAAACATCAGTGTGCTGTATTCAGGAGACCCATCTCACATGCAAAGATACACACAGGCTCAAAATAAAGGGATGGAGGAAGGTCTACTAAGTAAATAGAAAGTGAAAAAAAAAAAAAGCTGGGGTTGCAATCCTAGTGTCTGATAAAACACACTTCAAACCAACGAAGATCAAAAGAGACAAAGAAGGACATTACATAACGGTAAAGGGATCAATTCAACAAGAAGAGCTAACTACCGAAAATATATATGTACCCAATACAAGAGCATCCACATTCATAAAGCAAATCCTTAGAGACCTACAAAGAGAGTTAGACTCCCACACAATAATAATGGGAGACTTTAACACCCCACTGTCAATATTAGACAGATCAACGCGACAGAAGGTTAACAAGGACATCCAGGACTGGAACTCAGCTCTGCACCAAGCTGACCTAATAGACATTTACAGAACTCTCCACCCCAAATCAACAGAATATACATTCTTCTCAGCACTGCATCACACTTATTCCAAAATTGAACACACTGCTGGAAGTAAACCACTCCTCAGCAAATGAAAAAGAACAGAAATCACAACAAACTGTTTCTCAGACCACAGTGCAATCAAACTAGAACTCAGGACTAAGAAACTCACTCAAAACCGCACAACTACATGGAAATTGAACAATCTGCTCCTGAATGACTACTGGGTAAATAATGAAATGAAGGCAGAAATAAAGATGTTCTTTGAAACCAATGAGAACAAAGACACAATGTACCAGAATCTCTGGGACACATGTAAAGCTGTGTGTAGAGGGAAATGTATAGCACTAAATGCCCACAAGAGAAAGCAGGAAAGATCTAAAATTAACACCCTAACATCACAATTAAAAGAACTAGAGAAGCAAGAGCAAACAAATTCAAATGCTAGCAGAAGGCAAGAAATAACTAAGATCAGAGCAGAACTGAAAGAGATAGAGACACAAAAAAACCCTTGAAAAATCAATGAATCCAGGAGCTGGTTTTTCAAAAACATCAACAAAATTGATAGACCACTAGCAAGACTAATAAAGAAGAAAAGAGAGAAGAATCAAACAGACACAATAAAAAATGATAAAGGGGATATCACCACTGATCCCACAGAAATACAAACTACCATCAGAGAATACTATAAACACCTCTACACAAATAAACTAGAAAATCTAGAAGAAATGGATAAATTCCTGGACACTTACACTCTCCCAAGACTAAACCAGGAAGAAATTGAATCTCTGAATAGACCAATAGCAGGCTCTGAAATTGAGGTGATAATTAATAGCCTACCAACCAAAAAAAGTCCAGGACTAGATGGATTCACAGTCGAATTCTACCAGAGGTTCAAAGAGGAGCTGGTACCATTTCTTCTGAAACTATTCCAATCAATAAAAAAAGAGGGAATCTTCCCTAACTCATTTTATGAGGCCAGCATCATCCTGATACCAAAGCCTAGCAAAGACACACACAAAAAAGGGAATTTTAGACCAATATCCCTGATGAACATCGGTGTGAAAATCCTCAATAAAATACTGGCAAACAGGATCCAGCAGCATATCAAAAAGCTTATCTACCACGATCAAGTCGGCTTCATCCCTGGAATGCAAGGCTGGTTCAACATACACAAATAGACGTAATCCATCACATAAACAGAACCATCGACAAAAACCACATGATTATCTCAATAGATGCAGAAAACACCTTCAACAAAATTCAACAGCCCTTCATGCTAAAAACTCTCAATAAACTAGGTAATGATGGAACATATCTCAATAATAACAGTTATTTATGACAAACCCACAGCCAATATAATACCGAATGGGCAAAAACTGGAAGCATTCCCTTTGAAAACTGGCACAAGGCAGGGATGCCTTCTCTCACTATTCCTATTCAACATAGTGTTGGAAGTTCTGGCCAGGGCAATCAGGCAGGAGAAAGCAATAAAGGGTATTCAATTAGGAAAAGAAGATGTCAAATTGTCCTTGTTTGCAGATGACATGATTGTATATTTAGAAAACCTCATCATCTCAGCCCCAAATCTCCTTAAGCTGATAAGCAATTTCAGCAAAGTCTCACGATACAGAATCAATGTGCAAAAATCACAGACATTCCTATATACCAAACAGACAAACAGAGCCAGATCATGAGTGAACTCCCATTCACAATTGCTACAAAGAGAATAAAATACCCAGGAATTCAACTTGCAAAGGATGTGAAGGGCCTCTTCAAGGAGAACTACAGACCACCACTCAACAAAATAAAAGAGGACACAAATAAATGGAAGAACATTCCATGCTCATGAATAGGAAGAATCAATATAGTGAAAATGACCATACTGCCCAAGGTAATTTATAGATTCAATGCCATCCCCATCAAGCTACCAATGACTTTCTTCACAGAATTGGAAAAAACTACTTTAAAGTTCATATGGAACCAAAAAAGACCGTGCATTGCCAAGACAATCCTAAGCCAAAAGAACAAAGCTGGAGACATCATGGCTACCTGACTTCAAACTATACTACAAGGCTACAGTAACCAAAACAGTATGGTACTGATACCAAAACAGACATATAGACCAATGGAACAGAACAGAGGACTCAGAAATACACCACACATCTATAACTATCTGATCTTTGATAAATCTGACAAAAACAAGAAATGGGGATAGGATTCCCTATTTAATAAATGGTGCTGGGAAAACTGGCTAGCCATATGTAGAAAGTTGAAACTGGATCCCTTCCTTACACCTTACACAAAAATTAACGCAAGACGGATTAAAGACTTAAATGTTAGACCTACAAGCATAAAAACCCTAGAAGAAAACTTAGGCAATGCCATTCAGGACATAGGCATGGGCAAGGACTTCATGTCTAAAACACCAAAAGCAATGGTAACAAAAGCCAAAATAGACAAATGGGATCTAATTAAACTAAAGAGCTTCTGCACAGCAAAAGAAACTACCACCAGAGTGAACAGTCAACCTACAAAATGGGAGATAATTTTTGCAATCTAACCATCTGACAGAGGGCTAATATCCAGAATCTACAAAGAACTTAAAGAAATTTACAAGAAAAAAACAAACAACCCCATCCAAAAGTGGGCAAATGATATGAACAGACACTTCTCAAAAGAAGACATTTATGTAGTCAACAGACACATGAAAAAATGCTCATCATTATTGTTCATCAAAGAAATGCAAATCAAAACCACAATGAGATACCATCTCACACCAGCTAGAATGGTGATCATTAAAAAGTCAGGAAACAACAGATGGTGAAGAGGATGTGGAGAAACAGGAATGCTTTTGCACTGTTGATGGGACTGTAAACTAGTTCAACCA
The DNA here is from genome assembly GCF_047675955.1 of Chlorocebus sabaeus. Lineage (NCBI taxonomy): Eukaryota > Metazoa > Chordata > Mammalia > Primates > Cercopithecidae > Chlorocebus > Chlorocebus sabaeus. Next base: position 53,723,406 of record NC_132924.1, on the reverse strand, counting down.
TTCTGGAAAACAGTGTGGCGATTCCTCAAGGATCTAGAGCTAGAATACCATTTGACCCAGCAATCCCATTACTGGGTATATACCCAAAGGATTATAAATCATGCTACTATAAAGACACATGCACATGTATGTTTATTGAGGCACTATTCACAATAGCAAAGACTTGGAACCAACCCAAATGTCCATCAATGATAGAGTGGATTAAGAAAATGTGGCACATATACACCATGGAACACTATGCAGCCATAAAAAAGGATGAGTTCATGTCCTTTGCAAGGACTTGGATGAAGCTGGAAACCATCATTCTGAGCAAACCATCACAAGGACAGAAAACTAAACACCACATGTTCTCACTCATGGGTGGGAACTGAACAATGAGAACACTTGGTCACAGGGTAGAAACATCACACAGTGGGGCCTGTTGTGGGGTGGTAGTCAGAGGGAGGGATAGCACTGGGAGAAATACCTAATGTAAATGAGGGATTGATGGGTGCAGCAGACCAGCATGGCACATGTATACTTATGTAACGAGCCTGCATGTTGTGCACATGTACCCTAGAATTTAAAGTATAATAATAACAAGAAAGAGGAAATATACTATGAGTTTAAATGTTCTAATAGCCATGTTAAGAAAATTTTAAAACAGTGAAATTAATGTTTATATATTTTAACCCACTATATCTAAACTATTATTTCAACATATAATCAATATAAAAATGAGTGATATATTTTACATTAATTTTTTTTACCAAGTTTAAAATATAGTATCTTATACTTTCAGCAAATTTCAATTCACACTAGCCATATTAAGTACTCAAGAGCCACATGGGGTTAGTGGATACTATATTGAACAGTGCAAGTTTAGCAGTAAAGACAGATAAACAATTTCTAGAATCAGGAGAGCCTTGACATTTGCAAGGGACATATAACAATGTCCCCTTAATGAATCCCCAAATTTGGAAATTCTGCTGTAAAAATATTTTCCCTGTAAAATGGAATAAAGTCTATGATTAGCTAATACTTCATGATTCTGCAATGGAAGCTATTTCTCCACTTCTGCCACAACGCACTTATGAAACAAACCCAAAATGAATGGTGTCACATCTCCAGCTTTTTAAGGACACAGAGAAGATGTCCTAAAGATCTGCTTGTGGTCATCTTACCTTGGGAGATAAGCAAAGGGCAAGTAACAAGATGCTTATGGACTGTGAGTGCCAAGATACTGTCACAGTCAGCACAACTTGATTGCATGAATGTTTTTCACAGTTAAACTGTTTCCTCAAAGAAGACAAAGCAGTTGCACCAATAATCAAGATCTGCTCAAAGAAGCTGAGGCCCAAGGATTAACAGATCAATGCAAAGCAAGTTTCTAATTTTGATATAATAACCCGGGGAGTGTGGGAATGAGTTGGTGAGGAGCAGGCTCTGTGTCTAAGGCAGAAATAAAGGGAAAGGAAAGCCATCTTCCTGCTCAGAAGTGGAACTGCTGCTGAGGTCAGCACCTTCTTCTTAGGTGACACTAAGACTACCAACCCAATCCCTTTAGATTTTCCTAGACTGCACCTTGATGGGGTTGCAATATATTCACCTCATGGTCCAAAGCCAGCCATTAAAACCATAGTTGTTCTCAGCCACATCCATTTGACTGAGAAACCACTTTGCTCTGTGGGAAGAATTGAGAGAACAGGGGGGAAGGATACTTTGTTCAGGTTTTATGTTGGGATCCTATGCTCCTGTACAATAACTATGCTCGTTTTTCCTTTTTTTTCTTTGAGACGTAGTCTCGCTCTGTCACTCAGGCTGGCGTGCAGTGGCGCGATCTCGGCTCACTGCAACCTGTGCCTCCTGGGTTCAAGTGATTCTCCTGCCTCAGCCTCCCAAGTACCTGGGACTACGGGTATTTGCCACAACGCCTGGCTAAGTTTTTGTATTTTTAGTAGAGATGGGGTTTTATCATGTTAGCCAGGATGGTCTCGATCTCCTGACCTTGTGATCCACCCGCCTTGGCCTTCCAAAGTGCTAGGATTACAGGCATAAGCCACCATGCCTGGCCTTTCCTTTTTATATATGCTTGCTGTGCTGAGTCCTCAATTTTATTCCCCCACGTAGATGGGCAAAAGACTACTGCAATCGTCCCACTTGCCATTACTTGCTAGAGCCATTTAAAAACCATTTTAGGCTGGATGTGATGCCTCAAGCCTGTAATTCCAGCACTTTGTGAGGCCAAGGCAAGTGGATCGCTTGAGCCCAGGAGTTTGAGACCAGCCTTGTGAACATGGCGAACCCTGTCTCTACAAAAAAAATAATGATAAGAAGAAATTAGCTAGATGCGGTGGCACACGCCTACAGTCCCAGCTACTCAGGAGGCTGACATGGGAGGATCAATCGAGCCCGGGAGGTCAAGGCTGCAGACAGCCATGATGGAGCTACTGCACTCCAGCCTGGGTGACAGAGATCCTGTATCAAAAAAGAAAAGAAAAAAGAAAAAAACGAAACAAGCCATTTTGAACAAACTGGACAACTAGGTCATGAATAAGACATGCATAGAAGTTTTCTCCTAACACCCAAAGGTATACAGAATGCTAAAACAAGCCAGGTTGTAAGTACAGAATTTGATTCATTGCTACAAAGTAGACAGGAGTGTTTTTCCCTAGCTGCCTTGAACCCAGATACTAGATTCTTCTCCTTGGAAATATAATCTGGGAAGATATTTTCATTCCATATAAGCTGGCTTGAGCTGCAATGAAAGCTTGTTCTGACCTAAAACTCTTTTTCTATGCATTTCTTCAAGGCAGTGAAGTTAGCTGATGGCACTTCTGATTACTTTTGAATTATGCAAAGAATCTAAAATTCTTAAGCCAATCCTTGTTTAGGGTAAAGCTAAGATCAGTAGTCATTCCACTATACTGGTATTCTCTACTCATAAAATTTGACCAGTTTTCAATATTTTGTTCTTTCATACACTAAAACACATCAGGCAGTAACTTGGCAAAACTCAAATGTAGTTAACTTTTCTTCAGAGAAGCAGAAATGTGTGCCTCCTCGTCAGTTTATTAGATCAACTATCTCTTCTTAATATGGAACTGGCTTCCTCTTGAATCATGTTTCCTAAGCATGTCATTTTACCTATGCAAAGATTCATGTATCAAATTAATTACCTTTCCAACTTTAGTGGTAGAATTTCTCTCTTCCATTCAGTGGGTAGCTTTTCTGCTGGTTGGAGTACCAGCTGAAACTGAGTCCAGAATCCCTTTTACTTGTATCCTTACTGAGCATATGGTGGAATCTCTTGAATTGCATATCTGAGCCAATGCCAAATTTGTCATTTTCCTCTTTAATTTATTCAACATTTCTATTTTCTAGATAAAAATTGCATATCTGAGCCAATGCCAAATTTGTCATTTTCCTCTTTAATTTATTCAACATTTCTATTTTCTAGATAAAAATTGTCATTACCTTAGAGTTCTTCAGTTATTTGGGAAGTAGGGGGCCATTTTTTCCCTCATAAGAAACACGCTTTTTTCAGGCCAGGAATAGTGGCTCATGCTTAGAATCCCAGCACTTTGAAAGGCCAAGGCGGGTGGATTGCTTGAGCTTAGAAGTTTGACACCAGCCTGGGCAACATGATGAAACCCTGTCTCTACCAAAAATACAAAAAATTAGCTGGGCGTGGTGGTGCACACCTGTGGTCCCAGCTATTCAGGAGGCTGCGGTGGGAGGATCGCTTGAGCCAGGAAGGTGAAAGTTGCATTGAGCTGAGATTATGCCACTGCACGCCAGCCTGGGCAACAGAGTAAGATGCCCACCACTTCCTCAACCTCTTGAAAGAAAAGAAAATGAACAAACTTTTCAGAAGAGAACAGGGTCTTGCAATGATGTGGGTGCAAAGAGGTATATTAGAAACATCCTATGGTGAAATCACTCATTCCTAAACACCAGCTTCACAGCACCACATGCCATAGAATCTAAGGTACAAATCTGTTCACATTCCATCATTCCGGATTACAGTCACTACCTTGTCAACTGTCAGGCAGTCATTTTTCTTTCTTCATGGAATATAAATGGTAAGACCTCCTGACCAATAGTTTCTTGTATTTGATAAAATGCACAGTAATTCTTTAATATCAAACTTCAGTAAAATTATACATCACTATGTGCCCCAGACTTTTGTGGCTATTTGTATATAACTGGACAAAAAAAAAAAAAAAAAGAATCTGCCATCAGAAGATGCTACATGCTGCCTGTGATGGGGCACAAATGCCATGGCAGAGGAAATGGCCAGGGTTTGAGGGACACACAGCAGAGGCACAGAGCTGGCTTCCCAGGAGTGAAGTGGTGTTACTGTAGGTAGAGGGAATGCAGTGAACAAATTCTTCCACAGCAGAACTGCCAGGGATGTGTGTAACCAACTGTAAGCAGTTGTGCATTATAATTTAAAGACAGGCAACAGGGGAAACACAGGGGCCAGCCTCTGAAGCACCATGTGCCACTTTCAGCATTTAGATATACTCTAGCCACTGGAGGGTAGACACTCAATGCTGTTTATTTCACACTCGGTGGGCGCCTTTTTTTTGTCCTGCCTTTGTTAGGCAGTTAGTTTTTGGACTATCCATCACAAATATTGGAAGTTGGTGACATGTCTCTCAGATTTAGCTTCCACTTGCATGGTACTAATTTACATAACTTCTTCCTCATTCCATTCTCCTGTTATTTCAGAGATCAGTTTCATCTGGAAATGTGACCGGGTTTCAGTATTTTCTTTTCTATACACTAAAACTTACACATCATGCAATAATTTTATAAAACTCAAATGTAGTGAACTTTTTTTCAGAGGAGTGGAAATGTGTTCCTCCTACTCAGTTTATTAGACTATTTCTTTTCAAATGATCTGAAGTGATGCAGGTATTTGGGTTTATTTCTCTGGTGTGTAACTTCAGAACAAACAGAAGTCATATAATTCAGAGCCTAGAAAGAGATGAGAAAGAAGTGAATAAAGCCCCCTCCTTCTGAAATGGGACTTGTGATCCAGGGAGGAACAGGGCCAATTGTCTTCAGAGCCAGGACTCCCACATGGGGTCCTACACTTGCCTGATGAACAGAGGAAATGCTGATTTGTCAGAGGTTTTAGGTACTAAGGTAAAAAATAATTGGATGTCTGTACATTTCTTTTGGGCAAAGTATGTTTTCATCATTTTTCCTAGATGTTTGTTTCTAGTCACTTCCTCTTATGTCAATAATGATTTTTATAATTTCTTATGGAGAGAAGTGTATTTGAATATAAATATTAAAACAGTTTCAGTAGAAGCAGTGAAAAAAAAACTGGAACAATTCCTCCAGGCATAATTAACCATATTAATTATTATTTTTTAAATCTTGATTCATCAAATCCTGTTCTCAAGTGGTTGAGAAATGGGGATTCCCGTGGAGGAGGGGAAGTTGAATTAGCCTTCCATCTTTTCAAAAGCTAAGTATTAATTAAAGTAACATGATTTGATGAGTTTTTATGGATGTTTTTCCTACCTCTCAGATACCATACAGCTTGTCCTTTCGGATTTTGATGTGGTCACAATCACCTGAGCATTCCACACAACTGCACACAAGGCTGCAGAGAGCTCTGACCCCCTCACTGCACTCCAGCCTGGGCGACTGAGTGACTACACAACTTTAAATGGTTTCTGTTTCCAGTTTTGTGCCTCCTGCAACGATTTTTGACATTTCATAAATTCACAAAAAAATGTGAAACGGGATCATGTTTTAATTTTGTGAGTCAGCAAATATTACCAAGAGGAAAACAGAATTCTGATCTTATTCAAGGTAGCTAAAAGCTGAGTTTTTATTTTAACCCGACAGATGCAAGTCACTGTTAAAATCTGTATTTTCTGTTAATGAACTAAAGTCTTGGGATATTTTCTTTTATTAAAGAAAACATTTTTTAAATTTTGAGACAGGATCTTGCTCAGTTGCCCAGGCTGGAGTGTAATTGTGCCATTACAGCTCACTGCAGCCTTGACCTCCTGGACTCAAGTGATCCCCCCCACCTCAGCCTCTTCAGTAGCTGGGACTACAGGGATTTGCCAATACGTCCAGCTAATTTTTTTATTTTTAGTAAAATACCAGCCCCAAGGCTAGTCTCAAACTCCTGAGCTCAAACGATCCACCAGCCTTGGACTCCTGAAGTACCAGGATTACAGGCGTGAGCCACTGTGCCCACCCAGATATTTTTAAAAAATTGTTTTATTTACATTTCAAAAGAATTCAGGTGTTATATACAATGATTAAGTTTGACGACTCCCTAAGACTATTAAAATCATTTTCCTAAAGTATGTATTTTGAAGGTTTCCCAATATGCTTCTTGATATAAATAAAAGCTGGTAAATCCATGACTATGTCACACACTTAGTCATCACTTCAGCGATCTGGCTTCACTTTGTTCATCTGTAAAACAGTAGACTAGGCTAGTGGCCATCTAGGATGCCCCAAGTCACAAAAATAATAAAACTAATTTAAATTATTTTCAGAGACATGTATATCTAAGATAAAGCTTAGAGATAATGAACACAACATCCTTTTCAATGACGAAAAAATTGGGGTTCTAAAAATAGAGATGACTTGTCCAAGATCAGGTTAAAGGTCAAGTTCAAATAGAGGAATGCTGGGAATGAAACACTAATCAGCCAGTTAACAATTTGGTGCTCTCCTCTGTCTCTTCATCTATTCCAAGAGACATTTCTGCAAGGAAAATATCAAATATAACAGAAACCAAAAAAAAAAAAAATTGCCAAGCTACTTTCTAAAATGTCATCATCTTCAGCATTAATGTTATTTAAACATTTTTAAATATTATATCCTGTAAAACAAACTAAAAACAAACCAGAAAACTCAAACTGCTCATAAAAGGTGTGGTCTAGGTCTTGCTCCTCTTTCTTTTGCCTAAAGCCCCCCTTTCAAAGGATGATCGATGGTGAATTTTGTGCTACACCAAAAATCACGGCAGTAATAACAAAGAGGTTGGTATTTGCAAACAACAAACCTAAAAGAAATCCAGAAAGATAAAAATATATAATGTAAAACAACACTAGAAATAGAACAAATGGGCTGCCTCTGCTAAAGAAAAATAGTCATTTTTAAAATTCGCAGTATAAATTATACTCACCTTTGATTTTATTTAGTTTGGTTTATATAACTTTCAAATATCAAATCAAATGATTTTATTTAGTTTGGTTTATATAACTTTCAAATATCAAATCAAATGATTTTATTTAGTTTGGTTTATATAACTTTCAAATATCAAATCAAATGATTTTATTTAGTTTGGTTTATATAACTTTCAAATATCAAATCAAATTTCACATACAGATTTTACTCTGTATTTATGGTGGCGTTTTCTCTAAAAGCTTAACTTCAAAAGGTGAAGAATGAAGGAGCACCCTAATCAGGTAAAAGTCTCGATCAAGTTCTATAAAGGAACACTACACCCTTCAATGTCAGCACAGAACATTATTAAATGATAGGTCTAAGTGTTATCCTTATATTTTATTGGGATCAAATTATAAAACTTGGAAGGCTCTTACAAATCTTACTTTAAAGAATGGCACCAACTTAAATTTTCTTTTTATGGAAGAATAACCTGAGATAAATTAACTTTATCATCTAAGACTATGCAGTCCAATATAGCAGACAGTAGTCACATGTAATATGAGCACTTGAGATATGGCTGGTATGAATTCAGATGTGCTCTAAATGTAAAATTCACATTGGATTTTGAAGACTTAGTAACAAAAAATTAAAATGTCTCATTAATAAATCTATATATTTATAGTTATATAAATTATTATTTTGTTGATATATTATATATTTAAATTTTAAATAACTACATTTATATGTTACATATTTATATGTTTATTATACATTCTGCTTTATATTTATATTTTTTGCTTATTTATATATTACTTTTTAATATTTTATGTTGAAACAATATTTTGAATATTTTGGGTTAGATCAAATAAATTCTCAATTTAATTTAAGCTGTTTCTTTTTGTTTTTGTTTGTTTTGAGACAGGGTCTTACTGTGTTGCCCAGGCTGGTCTTGAACCCCTAGGCTCAAACAATTCTCCCACCTCAGCCTCCTGACTAGCTGAAATTATAAGCATGGCACACACCACAGCCCCCAGCTTATTTCTTTTTAGTTTTTAAGCTAAAAATATTTTACTACTGGTAGAATGTTTTAAATTACATATGTGGTTGCTATTATATTTTTGTTGGAGAGCCTCAGTCTAAGACATCAAGCAAATCAAAAAAGAGCTAGAAATTAATTCCATAACTTAGGTCACCAATACTCTGTACTAGTCACAAACACCCTTAAACAGTTATTTCTGCCTAGAATCTCTGACATTCTGTCAGAGATGTCATTATAAAAATAAAATCATATATATCTTCTTTTGAAATAACCTAAAAATGACTGTACTCCATATTTTTACAAGTTTAAAAAGGTCCAAATCTGTGTGCACAATGTACTATTTTTTTCAAACTGGACTCATGTGAATAGTAAGTGAAGTGGATGGGCTACTATAAGACCATCAGAAGTAAAAATATAAGGACAGCATGATGTAACATACACAATATGTATCCACAAATGTAAAATGTATACATATATTTATAAATAAGAAATATATACAGCTGACCCCTAAAGAAAATGGGTTTGGACTGCTTGGGTCCACCTATATACCAACTTTTTTCGACCAACGGCAAATAGAAAATATATTTTCTATATTTTTTATAATCATATTTTGATATTATATTAAATATAAAATAATATATATTTTTGCTTATAATTAAATATAAAGAGAGAAACCTGGCATGAGAAACCTGTGTATATGGAGAGTCAACCTTTCATATACATACATGGGTTCTGCAGGGCTCTGCAGGACTTAAGTATGTGTGGATTTTGGTAGCTGAGGGTGGTCCTAGAACCAATCCCCCGTGTATATAGAGGGATGACTTTAATTCATATGTACACAGAAAGGTATGAATGGTTAATAACACCAGTGTGAAGGAAGAACAAGAGTATGAATGGGGGACTATAATTACATGAAATTGCACATAAGCATGATGTCAGCCATCAGAATAATTAGGGAGATGCTAATGTTTACCATGTTCTCTTCCTTTAAAATTAAATTCATAATTGGAAGCCTCCAAAAGATGTGATCAAGCAATTTGTTATGACTCCACAGAATCTCCTGGCTGAGAGTGAGGAAGGAATTTACAGATCATTTAGTCCAACCTCCTCTTTTCACTGAAGGAACGGAGGGAAATTTGGGGAAATTTCCCAAGTCACAGAGTAAAGCTTGTCTCATTAGACTTAAATGACTGAAATATGCAGACACCAACATGTGGTTTATAAAATGTGTATGCTGTGCACAGGTCCTGTAAACAAACCACCACAGCTCCTTTCTCTGGAAATGGCACATATTCCAGAACTTTCCTTGGTTAAGCTGTGGCAGGTAAATCATGTTTGAAGTTTGGGCTGCCTTAGGAGCAGGGAATGCAGGCAGTCCAGGCAGGGGAAGGGAGGAGCAAAAAAAGGATCTCAGAGCTCAACAGCAAAGGGAACCAGGCAGCAGAAGAAAGCACTATATGTTCATGTACGCCCAACTAACAGTACCACGCTTGCCTCTATTGGGTCATCTAGTTGGTGTTATTTGAGAACTAATAAAGATCCCTTTTTCAGGTTCTCTCTACTTTCTCAGGAAATAAACAGCAGCAAAGCTCAGAGCTTACAAAGCGCAAGACTGATTATTTTGATGGGGGTCAGGAAAGACAGCGATATTGGGCATGTACCCTCTAGGGCAGGCCCAGGTAGAAAACCCAGAAAGTTGCATGAAGGCACTGAGCTCCAGGTTAGGAGTGCAGAGAAGAGAGAAACAGGAAGCAGAAAGTGGGGAGTGGCTTAGCACAAACACAACACAATGTTTACATACTTCACAATGATGCCAATACTGCATATGGCAACACTGAGTCAACAGCATTAGGCACCAGGACACTTAGTTCTTGGCCTTCAGGGAGCAGTGGGTGGAAGAAAACCCTGCAGGGTGGTGATAGGCAGTCTCCCTCTTCATGCACTCTGGGGAACCATGGCCTTGGCATCGCGCTGGGCACCTTCTGTCACAGTTTCCACTCTCAGTGTACTCCTCCTTACTTCTTTGGAGCTATCCAGAACCATGACCATAACCTGCTGTTCACTTCCTTCTCCCTAGGAAGGACAGCTCCTACACCCTTGCCCCTGCCCACCTTAGTCCATCTATTGTCTCTTCTCTTTCAAGTTAATCAATCTCCCTTGATTTCTACCCTCAGGCCTCATTCTTCAACCTCTTTCTCAGTTCCCATCTTCTTCCTTCTCTTCACAGTCAAGAGTTCTAAGCCCATGCTGGCTGGTTCCTTTCTCCACCGGCCCAGAGAACATCTTTCACTATGGACCCCACTCAAGTCCTCATTTCTCGTGACCTTTGACCATGTTCTCTTCCTTTCTTGAAAAGCTCCTCTTTCTCTACTTTTCATGAAATATTCTCCATAGTTTTCTACATTTTCAATTTTCTTTGCTGGCTGCTTTTCCTCTGTGCCTGCATCTCAAATATCAGTATCTGTAAGGTTCCAAGCTTGGAACTTTATTTGCTCTCATTAGGTGAGGCCACTTCCATGGCTTCAACTGCCAGCTGTATGCCAACAGCTTCCAAAATCACACACCTCTCCAGGGCACCAGATCCACATTTCCACCTCCAGATGGTCATCTTTACCTGGATTGCTCCATAGGCACTTCAAATTCAGCAAATCTAAAACTAAACTCCTCACTTTCCATCTGTACTCCCAAATTCTTCTTCTTTCTGTGGTCCCTATGTTAATTACCAGCACTAAATCTACTGAATGGCCTAAGTTGAAAACCTCACTTCTTTTTTTCTTTTTGGCAGGGTCTTGCTCTGTTGCCCAGGCCGGAGTGCAGTGGCACAATCATGGCTCACCTGCTGAGCTCAAGCGATCCTCTTACTTAGCCTACCAAGTAACTGAGACTACAGGCACATACCACCACACCCAACTAATTTTTTAAATTTTTGGTAGAGATGAGGTCTCACTATGTTGCCCAGGCTGGTCTCAAACACTTGAGTTCAAGCGATCCTCTTGCCTTGGCCTCCCAAAGTGTTAGGATTACAGACATAAGCCACCACACCCAGCCTCTTTCATCTTTTGCAGCCAGTCTCCAGGTTCTCTCCATTCTACCTCTTAAAAAGCGATTAAATGCATCTTATATTTTCTATCTTCATAGCTACGACAACCTAGGCCTTAAGAGGCAACACTATCCATGTGCTTGTCCATTCCAATCTTCACAACACTGCCCGACCTATCACTATATGATGCAAATCTAATTATTTCACTCTCCCACTTAAAATGTTTTAACTGCTTTCTATTGCCACTAGAGAAATTCCAAACATTTTTGGAAAAAACATAGGCCCCTTCACATCCTGACTCCCCTTCCCACCCTCGAACAGAACTATTCCCTCTGAGCATGTCAGAACACTTGTGCTTTCCTGAATACACTATACACTTCAAGGCCTTGAGATGATTCTTTCCACTTGGAATGCCCTCCCCTCCTTTGTGTGATTGACTAACTTAGAACTTACATCAAGACCCTTCGCAAATATTGCCTCTTCAGTGAAGTCTTACCAACTCAACATCTCTTCTTTATCCCTCTCCCCAGGGATCTGGAACTCCAGTCCTCCCCACTGAAGAATTAACTGCTCCATACTGGTGGTGCCACTGCACTCCTGTACTCTCCTTCAAGGAGCTAATTACATCTGTATCTCCTGCACCAGACTGTAGGTCCCATGAGTATAGGGACCCTCAAGTTCATCTTTGCCTGGAGCACCAAAGCATCGCCCCTGGAGCACGGTAGTCATTCAGTAAATACGTGCTGGGCAAGGGGCAATAATTATGTGCCATCGCTTACCAAGCACCTTACATGTGTGAAGTACTTAACATCATTATGTCATCGCCACACATTATGAAGGGGATATCAACCCATTTTGCAAGTGAGAAACAAAGTTTAGAAGGATGAAGTAATTTACCCAAAGTCAGCAACTGGTAAACACAAGTTTACTTTTGATTTCTGAGCTCTTTTTTTTTAACTAACTCTACTCTACTCTTGGATGAAAGGAGGTTGATTAATGGGGCTATGTTTCAATAAAAACAATCTCCCCCAATCACAGGCTTAGGTGCTGGGTTAGTCCCAAATCCATTGCCAATATGGTGCTACTGTGCACAACAAAACCTGCAATTACTGATTGACTTTTTCCTTGATGGTTGTCAGGGTTCCTACGACTAAGGAGAGGGGCACTATTTATAAAAATCAGTTTCTTGGTCTCTGGCTTAGAATGCTCTACCCTGGAAACATCACAGAGAAGGCTGGATTTTCCCCTAGGTACTATTAGGTTTCAGACATTGATGTCTATGCCCTGTTGTGGGAATAGAGATGTGGGAGTGAGTTTGATCATGATGATGGTAAGAGATGGATTTCAATATGTATACTCTTGGAACATTGTTGCAATACTTAAGAGTCACTTCTTATACAAATTCTTTCACTACCTAGAAACAGAGGACCTTTCTAGTTTCCCATCTAGACTCTTAAAATTAACAATGACTACTATCTATATATTCAGTGGTCCATCACCGAACACATACACCTCATATTTTCCACTCCACAGAACTATATTGCATTCAGTCAACCTCTCTTAATTCACGTATTTTCTGCTAAATATATTCTAAAATTGACCCCTGCAATGTTCTCTAACTTTTTAATATTAGTTCCCTATTTTCTACTAATACCTCCACCACCTCCACAACCATGCAACAAATAATTGGAGTCAGTCCTGTGCTTACAGTGATTAGTGCATCTAATCCTCCGGAATCACAGATGATCAAACTTGTCCATGGCCACTCAGCTAGTAAGGGACACACATAGACACCGGGCTCCAAACATGAGGACTATTTGTATTAGTATTCTCTCCCTTGTTCGTTGACTTTTGTACACACGTACACATGGTTGGGAGTGGGGAACGCTCTTTCTCCCCACTCCCAACCCTTATTTACCTGCCGAATTCCTACTGGTTGTTTAAGGCTCAACTTAAGGGCAATCTCCTCCATGAAGCATCTCAGGTTTTCTCTGCTCTCTCTCCTGTTTGGATGGGATGCCCTTGCCCTGGGCTGCATTACCAACTGTGCCTCTATCTCCCCCCTGCTTTCCCTGAAAGACAACTGGTTAGTTGACTCCTCTCTCTCTCTCTTTTACAGAGCTGTAGGCTCCTCCACAGCATGATTGGGTGTGAGTCTTGGGATTCTGAGCATTTAGCACAGTGCGTAGCTCGTGGTACATATACAACCAATGCTTGTTCAATACTAAGTCATCCCACTTCTCTGATTTGGTCAAAGGCCTGATGGATGATGTCATCTGACTTAGCAAGACAGACAGATGATTCCCATCATGAGTGATGCAGGCTATCATTTCCCCATCTTTTCATGAACTCATTCTAGCTCACTAGGTTTACACTGGAACAAGTAGTTACCACTAATTGAGGAACTGCCACTTCTCAGACACTGGGGTATATGCTTCACTCATATCACTGCCAAGTTGACATAATGATTTATATTCATTTCACGAAGAAGTTATCTTAAGTAACTGGCCTACAGTCACATAGTAGGCAGGCTTTGTTATAAAAACAGGTATAAAATGCCCTATCACATGGAGTCTTCCCTGTCCTGGAGAGATTCATTAGTTATTTATGAAAATTACTTACAGGCCAAAAAACAAAAACTATGTTAATTTGATGCTAGAACACTAAATAGTAAATTGCTAGAATAGTAAAAGTGTGGTCAGCTAGGATTTTGAGAGGCTCCAAGGCAGTTCTACCATATGCATCTATCCATGGCAAATCATGCCTGCAGTCCTTATCAGACAGATGGAGATTATTATATCTATGTACCTAAAAGGGGGTTGAATATCATATAAGATCATAGTTGCCAAAGTGCTTTGTGAAGGAAGAGGACAGAGGCTCATTTTAGAGCAGTGTGCTGGACAGTTTCACAGCAGTGGGAGACCCTAGGGATCAGAGCTACCGGAGATGTTGTTTAACAGCAGATGAGGGAAGCTTGACTGGGAATCCACATTTATGACAAGCCCCCAAATGATTCTCTGGGACACTAAAGTTTGAGAAATAACAGGTTACAGCCGTGCTTCTCAAATGTTAACATACACACGGGGATCTTGTTAAAATGCAGATTTGAATTCAGTGGGTCTAGAAGAGAGTAGCAGGCAGGCTAAAATTTTGCATTTCTAATAAGCTCCCAGGGGAGGCCACATGCTACAGGTCCATGGACTACGTTTGAGTGGCAGGGGCTTGGAAGATCTATCCCCACTGGAACAAATTAGATTTGCTTTGTTTCTGATTGCACCCCCCAACTTCAGAGAGTGTTTTCCATAAAGCCCAGGGTCTTAGTATTGGTATAAAATTACTTGAACTACTCAAAGCCAAATTGAAATATACTTCCTATCACAAGTAAAGCAGCACCATTCTTTTTAGATAGGGATAGCATACGTTTAGCATGTGAAAGAATAATTTATTACTACTGAGTGAGTCTTATTTAAAAGTCTGCAAAGCATGTTATATACATTATCTCTAATCTCCACCCTGCCCCTAAAAAGGTGGATATTCCTGTTCTGTAGATAAGGAAATGGTGACTTAAGTAACTTGGTCAAGGTCACACGGCTAGTTAGGTGTTACCGCAGGGATTCTGATCTTGCTCCATCAGGATCCAAAGCCCATGTGTCCTCTGTACTTCCTCAGAGTGCTAGATATGATTGTGATAGAAATGTATCAGCTTGGGAATCAAGAAAAAAGCAGGGGGAAAGTTTTTTGAGTTTAAGACTCTGCTGAGGCAGATTGTGAATGGTGGTGGGGTTGGGGGATAAGGTTCGTTAGTGATCTATGTTGCCTCATGGACAAAACATGCAGATAGCATCCTTATTAATGGTTCCCATAAATCTGATAATGCAGATGGAAAAAAAGGACACTAGTGACCAGCGTGCTGATTAGAAACACAGCCACCTACCCTGAGGCTCAACCAACTAAGAGGAAAAATTCCTCTTGACCCTTGTGGTCTGTCAACTTCCTCACTCTCTCGTATGAGGTTTCCGTAATCTAAGAAGTTCATACCAAACACAAGTTTATCCTTCTATGTTATGGCATAGTTGCCAGACCTCCATACCGCTAATGCTGCTTGCATCTGAAAAAAATGTACTATTA
Source organism: Chlorocebus sabaeus (assembly GCF_047675955.1). Classification (NCBI taxonomy): domain Eukaryota; kingdom Metazoa; phylum Chordata; class Mammalia; order Primates; family Cercopithecidae; genus Chlorocebus; species Chlorocebus sabaeus. Next base: position 53,708,062 of record NC_132924.1, on the reverse strand, counting down.
GTCAAATGCCTTGAAAATGTAGTTATTTTGAAGGCTCTGAGTAACAAAATTTTCTATACTTTTCGTGAGGTTGATGTGGAGATACACACTGCAGTAAAGATGCATAGAGAAAGCGGTCAGATAGTTACTTAGGTGTTCCAAATGGGGGAAAATAGTTACAAAATAAACCATCCAGGCAATTACCACCCAGTGTCTTCAGCACTCAATGATCCACTGGTGGAGGACACAGGGTTAAGGTTTTTTTAAACATCAGGTCTCTCCACAAATAGCCCTCTGTAGCTTAACTGTTACGTTTTCTAAAGGTTCATCTTTATGAACAGTACAATTACTTCTCTTTGTAATACAAACAGAAACAATTAGAAAGCAACATCTCTTGCAATTAAGATGTATGTACAGTATTAGTATAAAACCAAAGAGTGATATTTGAGCTATTAAGGATTATAAATTGATTTTGTCCCTATGGTATTCTCTACAAAGCGTGTTTCAAAAATAAAGACTGAAATCTAAAAAGATATCTTTGGTTTAAAAACTTAACAGCAGTTTTAGAGAGTGTGTGTGTTTTAAATAGCGGGTATGAAATTGCATCGGGAGCCTAGATTTCAGACTAAGCATTTATTTCACTCCCTAACCCCAAAACAGTTCAGATCTCATATTCAAACCAGAGGGTCACAGAAACCAGTGTGAGATTTTCTGGAGAGACTTCACTGAAATGTATGGACAAAAACATGTTTGCGATGAGTCATATTTCATAGGACCTTAATGGCCAATGAATGTCTTATGTGCCTTTCTTCCTACAATCAGTATCACTCCCAAGCAAGTTGGTGACATATTTTCCAGGCCTTGATAATTTTTATACAGTTACCAGATCTCACTAAGATTCACGAACAAAACCCTTTCTTGTGCTAATTTTTTAAAGCCATCTAAGAGAAGAGAACGCGATTCTTTCCAAACTAACTCTCCCCAACCAGGCAGTTAATGCCCTTCGCCAGCATAAGGGCGCGATACTTTTAAGACCCCAGAGAGAAGCTCCGGTGCTTTGGGGACACTACAAGTAAAAAGACAGTGGGAAAGGTTCATGGAGAGCCGCTTTGGGGGAAAGGCAGACATAACAACAGGATATGTTCGTTTCTAGAGGAAGCAGGAGCTGCAATAGCCCCGGAGCAGGAAAGGCGGAGTCAGCTGCACCCAAAGGAAACGGGCGCGCCAGGGTTTGCTGGAACCGGGGTTGCTTAAGGGCTCTCGCCCCGTCTAGTTCGAGACTGCTGAGCACCTCGCCCCCGAGGGACCAAGCTCAGGCCTCCTGGCACTAGTGGTTATAAAGAGGCACCCATATGCTCTCTGCCGCCCCTGCCAAAAAACGGGCCACGGGGGAAAGAAAAAAAGCACACACCAGGCGCCGCAGCAGGTGAACTTGTCAACAAGTCAACCCTGGACGCAAGTCCCTGCCCACCAGGGAGCTTGGGGTCCTGGGGCCGGAGCCGCCGGGAAGGCGCGGCGCGGGGTGGGTGGGTGGGGTGGGCTGGCGTGGGTGCCGGTGCTCCCAGCGCTGGGGCCGAAGCGCGGAACGCTTCCCTCCCGCTCCCCCGGGGCTGACGCACGCTCTCATGGCGCGCGCATCCTCCAGACCTTCCCAGGCCGGAGGGAGGAGGGGAGAGGAAGGGGCTGATGCGGTTCCCGCACCGGGATCCGGGACCCGAGGAGGCGACCCGCCTATCACGCGCCGCCCGCGGAGGGCAGAGAAGGCAGCTCCTACCAGGCGTCCCCGACCGTCCCGGCTGCCGGGCGTCTCCTGCTGCCTCCTGCAGCCCGCCCGGCGCGCCCCCGCCCCGACCCCGGAGGGCAGGTACCTCGGAGCCCCGGCCCCCAGGAGCCTCCCGGCCGCGGTCGGAGCGTCCCTGCGGATCACTCATCCGACGTCAGCGTCAGCCGAAGGCGAGGGAAAGGGGCGGGGGAGCGCAGGAACCGGCCCTTCCTGCGGCGGCCGCCACCAGCCGGAATAGCAGCCAGCTGAGCCCGTGCGCGCCGCAGCGCAGCGCAGCGGCCAGGGGGTGCGGGCGCCCTTGCCGCCCGGATACCTACCGCTGCCTGGGCGTCCCCACTGCCTCCCTTCCCCGCTTCTCACCTCCCGCAGACGCCGGCCGGGGCGACCCCTCCCAGGGTAACCAGGGGGAGGTGAGTGGCGTTGACCTCACCTTGCCTGGGGCGGGTCGGGTACTCGGGGAGTGAGTCTCTCTCTCTCTCTACTCCCGGGGGTCTCTCCTCGACCCCCATCTCCTGGGGTATCCCCCGCTCGGATCCGCCGCCCAGAGTGACCCCGCCCCTGCTCTCCGGCAGGTGTTCCACGTGGCCATAGCGTTTGCGTCACAATGACCTGGCGGACAGGTGGGAGCCACAGCGTACACCCCAGGGTTCCCTCGGTGCCGTGCGTAGTGCCTGCTGCTTGCTTCCAGGTTAAATTTCTGTAGCTTTAGAGGACGGGAGACTTCATGACTTCAATGCCAAGAAAAGTTACAGAGGCCTGCTGTACCTGAAAATCAAGTTTGAGCTTTAAGAATAAAGGCCATGTTTTAAAAACAGCTGTGTATGTATAGTTATATATTTTTCATGCCCATATATTTCTGTGTCTTTTATTTCTAAGTTGTTGCCATTTATAGCAGTTTCATCTTCTCTTATCGTTTGTCACCAGGAAAGAACCAAACCATTGTTTCTAGAGACCCTGCAGTGTACAGATCACAGGAAGAGAAAGTGTTGGCGTAGCTGCTTCCTAATGTTATGTATATGGAAATGAAACCTCAATGTACTATGACTTCATCCCTGGTTATGTTGTATATTTATAAATAAGTTCATTCAGTCGTCGCTGAAACAATTTAAAAGGGCCGAATGATAGTTATTGAGTAATGATGCAGACAAATCTGAAATCCTGCGCTAACATGGATGGAGTGCTAGCTATATGTCCAGCACATGCTGTATGCTTTACATTTAATCCTTACAGCAACCCAATACTGTAGATAAAATCATTATCCCGATTTCACAAATGAAGACACTGCCCAGAGTGCCATAAAGAGATTATTGAGCAGGGATTTGAATCTGAACTAGGAGACTTAGCTTAATCTCAAGATAGCTTGGTGTCTTGCCAGAATGGATGGAGAAAAAGTATAGAAGATGTTGACATTTTAATAGAAAGATAATAAGATAGCATAGCTCCAGAAATTTACATAACCTTTAAAGTTATTCTTTGGGGATTCTGTTTGTCATAGATTTGAGCCTGTCCTAGTCTAACACAAATTTTGGAGCTGAGTAAACAGCTCGTTAATAAGTGTGTATGAGTAAACAAATCATGAATGTGGTCTACAAAATAGTAAATTGTTGAAAAGCTGAGATTCAGGAGAAATTTTCAGAGAGAAAAGCATTGCTTATATATATTTGGCTCTTACAAGAAACATTCAAACTAACCTGTTAACAACACAAGCCAAATGATCTTGCCATATGTAAGAAGAAGAAGAAGAAAAAAACCCAAAACCTTTAAAATGAGAAAGGCTTCCTTACAAAAGAAAGATTGTTAAGATATTTTAAGAACATTGATTCCAAGAACTGTAAATTTATGTGTAAAAATCTATTATCAGGAGTTAAAAGGATAAAGAGATTATTATTCTTTAACAGAATGAAGTGCCGTAATGAACGTCATAGGTGCTCAATAAACGTTGACTGAGCATATCATCAGTTAACTGAAGCATTTTCCTGACTCTGTAATGTTCTCCTTTCTACCAGTAGTGATTTACCAGTTATATTAAAACTTAATCAGAAGCCCCATTGGTCAAAGGCTGGCTTTGGGGCAAATATTTATATCTGTTACAAAACAGCCAGTAGAATGGGAGGTTATGTGTGTGTTCAAAGTATCCCCTCAAAATGCAGATGATTGGAACAAAAGCATGAGGGGGAAAAACGGGGACAGCTGAGCTGCAACTAATTACACAGTTTTCTTTTACCCTTTCTGAATTCCAAGGTGAAAACTGTGACTGTGAGTCTAACCTGTTACAGAGGCTAAAAGTGGCTTCAAAAGCAATGTCTAAAAGAGAACAAATACCTGATGCAAGCATTATGTAGTCAACATGGCACTGAAATTCTTTGGGCTCCCAGAAAGTTTAGGAAAAAACCTTAAATGACTTTTCATCATTCTAATTATTGTCCTCACACTTAGGATAATAGTTGAGAAAGGAGATAATAGACAACTCCTGCTCATTCTCCATCACCACAATGAGAGCTTTTCCTTCCCATTAAAAACATGGCTCCATCAATAACACTTGCATTTGTTTCTGAATAATCAGTTGTTGTTTCTGTCTTGTGGAACACCAGTGAGATGCTAGTGAGAACCCAAAACAATTTCTAAGGAGAATGGCTATTGAATGATGGGATCAGAAATTAGGAGAGAAATAAGGTGCATTTTCCAGTGTACAACAGGATGACAAAGAAAATTTTCTATGAAAAAAATCTTTATACATTCAATTCAATAATTTTTTCAAGAGCTTCCTGGATTCAAGTATGCTAATGGGACTACAAGAGTTGGATTTGTGTTAAGCTACTATCAGAGACTTGGAATAGCAGTGGATTAAATGAAATAGGGGTTTATTGTTTTCTCACTTAACTTGGAAGGTAGGCAGTCTAGGGCTGGTATGATTTCCACTGTGTCACTGGGCTGTTGCCCTTCTGTCATTCTATTCTGCCATCCTAGGCAAAGCAATATTGTCCAAAGGTAAACCCAGGCGAGGATGTAAATTGGTGGTGGAAACTGCTGGTGGGAATGTAAAATGGTGCAACCACTTTGGAAACCAGTCTGAAAGTTCCTTAAACGGTTAAACATAGAGCTACCATATGACCCAACAATTCCACTCCTAGGTCTATATCCAAGAGAAATAAAAACGTATGTCTACAGTACACAAATGTCTATGGCAGCATTATTCAAAATAGTCAAAAGGTCAAAACTAACTGTCCTGCTGTAGACAAATGAATAAACAAAATGTAGTATATTCATGTAATGGAATATTCAGCCATGTAAAGGAATGAAGTACCGATATATGCTACAACTTAGACAAAACTTGAAACATTATACTGAGTGAAAGAAGCCAGTCACAAATATATTATTCCATTTATATGAAAGTCCAGAATAGAGAAATCTGTAGAGGCAGAAAATACATTAGTGATCATTTAGGGCTGGAGAGAGTATGGGTGGATAGGGAGTGAGATCTAAAGAGTACAGAGTTTCTTTTTCTTCTTTTCTTTCTTTTTTTTTTTTTTAAAGACAGTCTTGCTGTGTCCTGCAGCGTGGAGTGCAGTGGCACAATCTTGGCTCACTGCAACCTTCGCCTCCCAGGTTCAAGTGATTCCCCCGCCTCAGCCTCCTGAGTAGCTGGGATTACAGGCATGCACCACCATGCCAAGCTAATATTGATATTTTTTGTTTGGTTGGTTTTTGGGTTTTTTTGTTTGTTTTTTTTTTGAGACGGAGTCGCACTCTGTTGCATAGACTGGAGTGCAGTGGCACAATCTCAGCTCACTGCAGCCCCCATCTCCTGGGTTCAAGGGATTCTCCTACCTCAGCCTCCTGAGTAGCTGGGACTACAGGTGTGTGCCACCGTGCCCAGCTAATTTTTGTGTTTTTAGTAGAGACAGGGCTTTGCCATGTTGGCCAGGCTGGTCTTGAACTCCTGACCTCAAGTGATCCACTTACTTTGGCCTCCCAAAGTAGTAGGATTAGGAGTTTCTTTTTCATGTGTTGAAAATGTTTTACAATTGGTTGACTGGTGGTGTTTACAATATCTGCAATATGCTAAAAACCATTGAGATGTGCATTTTACAATTCATTGTGAATTAGTGGCATGTGAATTATGTCTTGGTAAAACTGTTTAAAAAGTTAAAAAAAAAGGTGTTCATAGTTTTATTGGCACATACACACACATGTGTGCACACATGTACACAGTAAATCCAGTGTCTTCCCCAGTAATAGTTACAGGGTAAGAACCATACAACAAACCCCCAAATATGTGACTTATTTTCAGATTTCTGGATACTATTCAAATTCTACTGGCACTAAGAAGCTAAATATGAGGAAACAGGACAGAAAAATCTGTTAATGAAAGAGAAATATTTCAGGTCCATCCACTAGATACCTCATGATAATATAAAGGAAAGTTCCTGCCGCACAAATATTTTGCAAGTGTGCTCTAGTCTTATAGCATCTCAGCCTTCTTAGCTATCTCTGTTTAAATGCAGGAAGAAGCAGACTACCTGCCAAAACAATCCTTTTGGATAAGCACAAACACAGATAATAGTGAATTTTATGGAATTGAACTTAATAATAACAAGGAGGTAAAGTGATACTTTGTCCTGAAAAATTAATATTAATGGAGGATACCATTGAAGGTAAAACAAAACCAGTTTCCCACTCTACCCGCCCCAAATCTGCACTTGCAGTAAAAACCCCCAAAAACAAAGCAAAATAAGAATTATGACACTAAAGCCGCAAACTTCTATTTTAATTCTTAAAAAAGAATACTTACTTCAGAGATATTTTCAAATTAATGCCAGTTATTTTGAATGAGCAAATTATAGGAATATTCATATAGGAAATAAGTTTTTCAGGAGCTATTTAATGGTCTTATGTCTTAAGGGATCCTTTTATCTGAATACTTCCCAAGGCTCCTTAGTGTGTGCCAAGTTACTTTCCCTCTTCTCCCTCTGAGGTAATCTAAAATGAATTAAATTAGCAATGTATTTCATCTCATGTGACTGAAACAGTGTCATATTCCTAATACATAGGAATATATATTTATTTGTTTCAAGTGGAACTTAATCCATAGGCCATCTCTGATTTGACATTATCATGTAGACTGAATTCAGTAATCTCTCTCTTGCACAAAAATCTTGCATATTCTTGCACAATGAATTTATATAAATATATGTATTTATATAAATTATATATGGACATACAAATACAAACTACTCACTTACATATGATCTGGTCTATTTTATTGGATTGTTGATACGTATTTTTGATGTTCTAAATGTTCCTTATGATCTCAGATCTCAGCCAACGTGAGCAAGTGAGGCAGAATGCCCCACTTTCTCTTGGTGTGTGGGTACTGTAAAGCAAATGAACGCTCTACCATTCCTTCTAGACAGATATTTATAAGCCCCTACAGCTCTGCAATCTTTTTATTTCCTGACTCGTGTTTGGCAGTATCATAAGTACTCATTGTACCTGTTCTATAGTAGGGGATGTTGAGAACAGAGCTTAAGCTATTATCATTATCAATGTGTTTAATAAGAGCCATACACATAAATCTCTCCAGAGCTCAGCTCATTAATAAGAAAAAAATCACTTTCTCTTTAGAGTTGCTGGCAGATTAAAATTAGATAATCTAGAAGAATAAACTTAGAAAAAAATGATGTTTAAAAATTATTAAAATCATTGTCTAACTTCTATAGGTGTTATAAATTTAAAGGATGTTATAAATTTGAAGAAAGATTACATCAAATTTTGTTAATAAAAATAAAGTCATTTATTCCTGGATTGTGTAATCCGTAAAAACAAATTGGATTTACTCAAGAATATAGACTAAGTATCTTGGCCAATTTGAATTTAATTCCTGTGATCATTTGTACTCTCTACATAACAAATCAAAGCTTTTGTTATACCCTCAGCAGAGCTAGTTATATCTTTAGGCAGATTTGTGTGTGCATGTAGAAATAGAACAAATGTTTAATTAGTAGCATTAACTTTTATTAATTAAAATTAACTTCCTTTCCTTTCAAAATTAAGGCTACAATGAAGAGAGGAGCCTTGTTTTACGCTAAAAGAAAGGTAATTATTTTCATTACCACACCAGCTTAGATTTCTGCATAAATAATGCTGCTCTCCATCTCACCACCCCTAGTATCATCCATTGGAACTTCTGCAAGAAAATTCTGGTGATGACATCAAAATGATATATATATATTTTTAATTCACTGCAGGTGGAGAATTTTGTCATGTGCCGTAGAGTAGAACCCTGCTTCTGACTAGGAACTGTGCTGGAGTTTGGGCTAGCATCAGCCTCGAGTTCACAGCTGTGCCCTGGTCTTCATAGATGTAGAGCTAATGACTCCTCAAAGGGTCACACTGTCCAATAAAGAACAGGATTTAACTTAAAAATTAGGACGAAACTCTCTTAGTTCTTGGTACAGCTTGCTCCCCCAACACAGGGACAGTTGAGAAGAATCCCTCAAATTCAGGTGCAGATAATTAAGATAGTTCAGGTAAAACATGGACAAATATTTGGTTTAATCATGGGATAAGAGGCTGCATTACAACTACAATCCCTGTTTCTTAATTGTCAATCTGATGAGCTTTTCCCTTTCTAGTTTTAACTCAGTCACTAACTTGGTTTGGCAGATACTGTTAATCATTTCCACAATATTTATTCTTCCCCTTTTCTACAGAAACTACAATATAAGTTTCAGGTGAGCACATTATTGCTAAGTTACATTGGTTTTAGCTTTCCTTGTTGCAAGGTGTGGTCGTATGACTAGGTTGTAGTGAATAGGATATGAGAAAGAGATGCATATAACTTTTGTGTCCTGCCCTTGAAAGAAACACATCCTAATCTTTACTTTCTCCCTTTCCCACTGGTTAGATCACCTTTGGCCATGCAGGTGAGGGCAACACCTTGGGAATGGCAAGGAACCTGGGCCCCTGACCCCCTGAGCTGCCGTATTGCCTTGGCCTTTCTGCCTGGATTGTTTTATGAGAAGGAAATAAAGTTCAATATTTTTAAGTCACTATATTTTAATATTATCATTGCAGCTCAGCCTTTATCCTCATTAATCCATTTGTCTGCCCCATGACATTGGATTGGATCTTCATTTCTTATGAAGTTTGTATTCTGAAATAATGATTCTCCATCTGTGGGTCCCAAGACCATGAGGGTCTGTAGTGGTGACACAAAGGATCCTGGGATTCAAATCCCTAACAAGTAATGCCCGCAAACAGAACAACTTGCTTGACAAACAGAAACAGCACTTTTTGGAATGTATATGATGTGATTACAAAATAAAATTTATTTAAAACTATTAATGTATTTCTTGAAATGAAGGTATGTTACTGATGAGTCTCTTAGCTTTGTATATCTGAAAAATTCTATTTCGCTTTTGTTTTTGAAATGTTTTTTCACTGGTAAGGAAATCTACATTGACTTTTTTCTTTCAGTACTTTTGAAGATTTTGCTTCATTGTTTCCTGGCTTGCATTGTTTTCAATGAGATATCTTCTATTATTCTTATTTTTGGCCCTCTTTTTTTTTTTTCAATGGTTGCTTTAAAGAATTTTTTTCCCTATCATTTGTTTTAAGCAGTTTGATTATAATGTCCTTAGTGTTGTTTATTCTTACATTTCTGGGTTTGTTGAGCTTCTTGGAGCTGTGGGTTTATAGTTAAAATTAAACTTTGAAAAATTCTGTCCATACCCAGAATAGTCAACACAATATCAAAGGAGAAAAAGAAAGATGAGGGACTGACACTACCTGACTTCAAGACTTACTATAAAGATGCAGTAATCAAGAGTGTGGTACCGGCATAAGAATAGACAAATAGACCAATGGAACAGAATAGAGAGTTCAAAAATAGATACAAACATAGTCGCCTGATCTTGGACAAAGGAACAAAGGCAAGTCAATGGAAAAAAAGTAAGTCTTTTCAATAAATGGCATCCACACGCAAAAACATGAATCTAGACACATCTCTTACACTTTGCAGAAAAATTAATTCAAAATAAATCATAGATCTAAGTATAAACCACAAAAGTATAAAACCCCTAGAAGATAAATATAGAGGAAAATCTAGATGACCATGGGTCTGGTGATAACTTCTTAGGTACAATAACAGAGGACGATTCACACACACACAAAATGGATAAATTGGACTTTATTAAAATTAACAACTTGTGTTCTGCAAAAGGCACCATCAAGAGAACAAAAAGGCAATATACTAGGAGATAATATTTTCAAAAATATATCTGATAAAGTACTATTATTCAAAACAAAGAACTCTTAAAATCAACAATTAGAAAATTCATAATCCAATTTAAAAAATGGACAAAAGGGCTGGGCGTGGTGGCTCATGCTTGTAATCCCAGCAATTTGGGAGGCTGAGGAGGGCGGATCACTGGAGCCCAGGAGTTCAACACCAGCATGGGCAACATGGTGGAACTCTGGCTCTCAAAACAAAAAAAAAGCCAGGCATGGTGGTGGCATGCCTGTAGTCCCAGCTACTTCGGAGGCTGAGGTGGGAGATCTCTTGGGCCTGGAGAGGTCAAGGCTATAGTGAGCTGGGATTACGCCGCTGCACTCAAGCCTGGACAACAGAGTGAGATCCTTTCTCAAAAATAAATGACAACAGATCTGAACAGATGCCTCACCAAAGATGATATACAGATGACACATATATAAAATGCATAGCATCATATATAGCTAGGGAATTGCAAATTAAGAAAATGAAATACCACTACACACCTATTAAAATGGCCCACATCCAAAACACCGACAATACCAAATGCTAATGAAGGAACTCTCCATTGTTGGTGGGAATGCAAAGGGGTATAGCCACTTTGGAAAATGGTCTTGTGGTTTCTTATAAAATTAAACATGCTCTTGCCATATGAGCTAGCAATTGCACTCTTTGGTATATACTCAAATGAGTTGAAAACATGTCCACACAAAAACCTGCATAGGAATGTTTGTAGCAGTTTTATTTATAATTGCCAAATATATGAGTGTGTGTTTAAGGATGTTTGAGAATTCTCTGTATTTTTTGCTTAATTTTTCTGTAAAACTAAAACTGTTCTAAAAAGACTTTATTACCTAAAAATTCTTCAGTTTTTATGTCTTCGAAGATGTTTTTGACTCCTCCTTCCGAAAATGTTTTTGGCTCCTCTTTTTCTCTCCTGTCCTTTGGAGACCAGCTACACATATATTTAACTGTTTGAAGTTGTCCTATAATTTCACTGATGTTCTGGGTTTTTTTGGTCTTTTTTATTTTTCATAGTTTTTATTTCTATGTCTTCAGTATTACTGACCCTTTCTTTAGCAAAGTCCGTTCTGCTATTAATTTTATCCAGTGAATTTTTTTTAATCTCGTCAATTGTACTGTTTATCTGTAGGTGTTCAATTTGGGTCTTTTAAATATTTTCCATGTCTTTACTTACTATGTTAGTCTTTCCTCTAGTTTCTTGAACATATGAATGCAATCATAATAACTTTTAAAATCTGTGTCTTCTTATTTTATAATTCATCATTTGTGAGTCGGTTTCAATTGACTGATTTTGCTCTCATTATGTTTGTATCTTTCTGCTTCTTTCCATTTCCTATAATTTTTGATGGGATCCCAGACACAGTAAATGTTATGTTATTGCATAGTACATACTTTTGTATTTCTAAAATATTTTTGAGCTTTGTTCTACATGTGGTTAGGTTACTTGAAAACAGATTGAACCTTTTTGGTTTTGCTTTCAAGCTTTTTTAGGTGGACCAGAGCTGTGTTTAGTCAGAGGTTATATTTCTCTACTACTGAGGCAATACCATTCTTTATGTTCTAACAGACTGATGCCCCCTGATATATGAGGAATTCCCCCCTGGCTGTTGAAAACAGGCTGTGCTCTCAGATTTGTGTGAGACTTGGGGGCACTGTTCTTTATCATCCTTTCTGATGGTTCTGTCCCTGGTCTCCAGGACTTTCCTCATGTGCGTGGGCTGATAAATACTCAACTGAATACTGGAGGGGAAAACTGTAGATCTCTGGAATTTTCTCACTGTACAACTCTCTCCTTTCTGGTACCTTGCCTTGCAAACCCATTCCATCTTGGCTATATTCTGAGCTCCATCTCTTAACTCACGGAGACTGCCGAGCTCTTCCTGAGTTCCCTCTTTTTCCAGCATGGCCTGGAAACTTTTTCCAGGTGCTAAGTTAGGGAAAGCATAGAGTTCACCTCATTTGTTTCCAAGGGATGACCATTCTTCTTTGCCTAATATCCAATATTTTGAGTAGCATTTGTTCTGTTTTGGCTATTTCAGGAGGGAACATAAATCTAGTCACTGTTATTCCATTTTGATCAGAAGTCAAAGTTCCTCCATTAATGAATTTGCATTATGTATTTCTTGTATATTTATACACATTTTATATAAATTTGATATATATTATATGCATTTCTACTATTTTTTTGAGGAGGGTCTAGGAATTCTCTGATATTAAAAAGGTCCTCAGACCTTTTATAGTAGTGAATGTGTGAATATGACAATCACCACAACACTGTTTATACTGTTAACAAATTTGTCCATCTTGGCTGGGTGCGGTGGCCTGTAATCCCAGCACTTTGGGAAGGTGAGGCAGGTGGATCACCTGAGGTCTGGAGTTTAAGAACAGCCTGGCCGACTGGTGAAACCCCATCTCTACTAAAAAAATAAATAAAAATAAAAATAAATAAATAAATAAATACAAAAAAATTAGCCAGGTGGCAGGTGCCTGTAATCCTAGCTACTTGGGAGGCTGAGGCAGGAGAATTGCTTGAACCTGCGGGGTGGAAGTTGCAGTGAGCCGAGATTGCACCATTGCATTCCAGCCTGGGAAACGAGGGAAACTCCGTCTCAAAAAAAAAAAAAAAAAAAAAAAAAAAAAAAATCATCCATCTGAAGGAAGGATCAGTTAACAAAATTATGGTACATTTACATGTTGGAACATTGACAGCTGTTCAAAAGGATGAGGTCAAGATTTTTTTTTTCAAGTGAAAATAGCAGCTTATATAACACAGTGTGAAATACGATTTTGTTTATGTAAATATTTTCTATGTAACATAAAATCTTGTATTGATATTCACTAAAATGTTAACTGAAGCTATCTCTGCAGAGTGATCTGTTTTTGGCTGACATTGGAGGTGGGGGAAAGTTGTATTTTCACTTATACTCTTCGGTAGTGTTTGAATTTTTGAAGTGCACATATAGTATTTTATAATTGACAAAAATAAAGATTTAAATTTTGACACCAGAACAAAATAAAAGAGATACTCACATTTGAAAATGTTGGGAAATACTAGTTTAGATGATGTCTGAAATTCCTTACTGTGTAATATTCAGTTCTAATGACGGGACTAACCTGTAAAATTAGTGCTAAAAGTCTAGTGCTGAAAGTCCATGACTTCCTCCCCTCTTGATGCCGCTGCCATGACAAATGTGACTTGCTTAGGTAAATCTTGGACACTCTCTGATGGAGAGATGCTTACACTGGCTTATTCTTATTTTTCTCATATTTCAAGTGACTTTATTCCCTTGGTGACATCCTTGAGCTGATAGAGGAGACCTACAGCAAGACACTGGAATTTGAAAAGGCTAGAAGTGGCTCTAGAAATGGGGGCCTAAGGTTGTACAGATTTGGATGGGAAGGGAGGAGCATGAATTGATTTTTATATATATGTGTAACTAGGGTTTTCTATTTTATTCCCAGAGTAGTAGGATGGCTTATCATTCATTCAATAAGCATTTATTATCTCAAACTTGATGTGACTGAAAAGTATTTTTTCTCTCAGAGCTCTTTCTCCTTATCTTGGCAAGCTTAAAAACTGCAGTGTTATTTTGAATTCCTTCCTAGTAGTTTACCTTATGTGCTCAATTGGTTGCTAAATTCTGGTTCATTACAAGTTTATGATTCACTACAGGAAATTGCAGTTTCCTTTATAGTGTCTCTCAGCTGTCGTGTCCATTTTTCTCATTCTTATTTCCATTGCCTTTCTAACCCTGCTTCTTACCTGGAATTTAAAAACACCTTCCACCTACGATTGTGTATTTTAACGAATACGAAATCAGTTTAGGTAATCACAAAATAAGTAATTTACATACTCTTTGTAACTACTTTATGCTAAGAATCGAATGTGTGTGTGGGTTGTGGTGGGATGGGAGATGATATGTCAAGTAATAGAAGACAGCTCAGGTCTTTGAGTTACTCTTTAAGTATGAAGCTAATTACATAATATTTTGATTGGCTTCAGTCCCATCTATGAAATTTTCCACAGGTTACATCAAAATCCATACCTAATCTAAACATTCGAAGCCTTTATCAGTCCTAATTTTCTTTACGCACCTCTCACCTTCTAATACTGATTTCTGCATGTCCTCTCCTGGTCACCATTCCCCACATTCAGCCTCCTCCTTTTCCTAGACATATTTACCAAGATCAATCACTGTCTCCAATTGCCAATGCCAAACTTTTAGTTTGTCCTTTTAGTGTGTCCTTCAACTCCAGGTTGGAGTCCCACAGAAACTCCTGGCCCTCCCTTTTCCACTACCACCATTACTACTGCAACTTTATCTGTATGTCCCAAACAGTTATTAGAGGTCTGAATAAATGCTTGCTGAAGCAAGCTTAAATGAAATCCTTCTCAGTTAGAAAAACAAGAGATGTTGGACCTATAACCCAGACCCAGCTCAAACATTATGCATTTTCCCACGAGAGATATACTTAGGCAATTGGGTCTTTGAAGGCAAAGACTCTGCCCAGCTTGTGTATTCCCTTACACATCCACCATAGTGCCTTGAATGTACAATGTTAGGTGTTTAATCCAAGTGGGTTGAATTAATGGATGAGTGAATAGTTCACATACAACTAGAACCTCTGAGGGTGGGGTGTTAATTTGCTCGGCTGTGTTTTGATAAAGTCTCTCCGTTAATTCTTAGCCATTTTTCAAACCAACCTTTGATACTTAATACTACTGTTTTATAATACTACATGGTCTGATATTCTCTATTATAGATTTTCCAAATTTATTTTATCCCCCAAATCAGGTAAACACTTGTGAAATGTGTACACTCACCAGGCTCCTTCAAAATCAGATTTTTTTGGGGTACAATTTATGGGGTAAATGTGCCACTTTGTTACATTCATGGATTGTGTAGTAGTCAAGTCAGGGTTCTTAGGGTATCCATCACGTGAGTAACGTACCCATTAATTACTTTCTCATCATCTGCACCCTTTCCACCCTTTCACCCTTCCCAGTGTTCATTGCCTATCATTCCACTATGTCTATGTGTACACAATTTTAGCACCCATTTATGACTGGGAACATGCGATTCCAAATAGAAAACTTTTGTGGAGGGACCTGAGATTCTACATTTTTTAACAACTAACTCAACTGATTCTTATGGCCAGAAGAATCTGAAAACCCTTCTCTATCATAAAATTCAATGGATATTAGTTGAGGATAATTATTATATTTGAGCTTTATGTCAAATATAATTCTATGAGTATTAATTTGATGTCAAATCACCTGAACTCCAGTTTCATTCACTACCGTCTAGGTGATTGGGGGCTGGTCTGGTTTTTCCCCAACTCTGCACATTAGAATCAAAGAGTATCTTTTAAAAATTCCAAAACTTAGGCCACACCCAGACCAACTAAATCTCAATCTTTAGGGCTGCCACCCAGGCATGAGTACTTTTTGAAGCTCCCCAGGTGGTTCCAACATGCAGACAAGTTTGGGAACAGCTGGGATAATCATTTACCCTCTCTAAGCCAGTTTTTTCACATATAAAATGTTGCTAATCCCTCCTAATATGTAATTAAGAGTTAATCTAATTAATGCATGTGAATATACTTTATACATGACAAAACTCCATATAAACCTAACACACTCTATTTTAGGCTTCAAATATTTTATTTATATTTTTAAATTTATTTTGAAGACAGGGTCTTGCTCTCATCCAGGCTAGAGTGCAGTGGCATGATCATAGCTCACCGTAGCCTCGAACTCCTGGGCTCAAGTGCTCCACCACAGCCTCCTAAGTAGGACTACAGATCCGCACGCATATGCCTGGCTAATTTTTAAATTTTTTACAGAGATGGGGACTCGCTATATTGCCCAGGCTGGTCTCAAATTCCCGGCTCAAGCCATTCTTCTGCCTAGGCATAAGCCACTGCACCCAGCCCAAAATATTTTGTTTTTTCTTTTTCTTTCTTTCTTTCTTTTTTTTTTTTTTTTTTGAGACGGACTCTTGCTCTGTCACCCAGGCTGGAGTGCAGTGGCGCAATCTGGGCTCACTGCAAGCTCCGCCTCCGGGTTCACGCCATTCTCCTGCCTCAGCCTACCGAGACCACGCCCGGCTACTTTTTTGTATTTTTAGTAGAGACGGGGTTTCACTGTATTAGCCAGATGGTCTCGATCTCCTGACCTCGTGATCCGCCCGCCTCGGCCTCCCAGAGTGCTGGGATTACAGGCGTGAGCCACCGCTCCCAGCCCTAATGTTTTCAATAAAAATTAACAAATGTGCAGTTAGAAATTTTTGCATTTTTCTGTATATTTACATTCTTTATGGTTATAATTGTGATTGCCAGTTCGACGATTTAGCTTAGATCCAGCTTGCAAAGGAAACTGCCATTCCAAAAGCTGTCCTTACAATTTAGGTACATTTCCATCAGGTGGCAGTAGTGTCTTTGTCCTGGTTGAAAGCAGACCATCTCAGCCCTGCCAGCTATCAAAGTTTTTCTTGGCTGGGCTTTATCCCCCGATATTTTGATTCAATAGGTGTGGAGTAGGACAGTAGCATCTATAAGTTTATAAAGATCAACATGTGATTCTGATTCCCTGTTGTTAACCACGGCAAGTTTGATATTTCTGGTTAGGCCTTCTGCTATATCTACCAGATTTAGTCATAGACGTTCTACTTTTTAATGTCAAAAATAATCTCTTCATCATGTAAAGCAGAAACAATTTTAGAATAGTTTTAAAAAGTCTTTAAATTCACATAGGTCCCATTTCTTATTACTACTACTGTTTAATCTTTAATCCTACAATTTTTATTTAAAATGTATCTTAATATATACTCAAACCTCCCCAATGACTATGACCATGACTTGCCTTTTAAAAAAGTCAGAGTTATGCGATTCCCTCATGGGCGTGAAGCTCTCTCCTTAGGGCAGAGGTTCTTAAACTTCAGTGTGGGTGAGTAGACCTGCGAGGCTCATTAACAATGGGCATTCTATCTTGAACTAATGGATCAATCCTTGGAGTGAGGCCAATAATTGCACATTGTAAGCCATCTCCCCAGGTTATTCTGATACACACTATATTTTGAGAATCACTAACTCTGGCACTGAGAGGCTGGAGCAGCCTTGGTAAGGTAGAGAATACAGAGGGAGGGCTCACAGAGTCCAGGTGCAGATGTGTAAGAAACTGTGTTCCCTTCTTCCTGTGCTTCATCTTTGTGTAAATGGTGGTAAGTATGCTCTTATTCAGGCCATATCTGGCTCAGTAACCCTGAGGAGCTACCAAGCATTGGTTGGTAAGTTTGCAGCAGAAACCTGGCAACTTATGTTGCCAATCTTAGCATGGAACCTGCGACATGCAGTAACTATTTATTGGTTTACACTGAGGCTATCCTCATTTTCCTCCTCTGTTACCTTTTCTTTCCTCAACATAACCTCTTCCATATATTGTCTTTTCCCCCTGTTGTGTTGGTTTGTGGTCCACTCTTTAAGAAACACCCATCTAGAACAGATTTAGACACTAAAAAGAAGAAAATATTTTTCTGAAATCTTATCAATAACAATGAAATCACCCATTCATATTTAAGTTGCAAGAATAGCATGTTTGATAATTATCTTGGGTTAAGTTTTTTACTATTATGTACAATTGTATTCGGTCTTCTTTAGTTTCATGACTATGCTTTTATTTTGAGCAGTTAACTTTCATTTACCAGCATCTTAATATATACAACGTGAGTTGTCATCTGCCTCTGATTTCAGATAAACTGTGTTCCTTCTGCAAAACATGCAGCAAATGATTTTCTACTAAAATTTGTTAGGTTGGTAGGAACACATGATAAGCTTGGATAACTGGATTTTCATATTTGATATTTTATGTCCTAAACACACTTGCAAGTTATTAATCAATTTTTATGTTAAATCAACATCTAATAAGTATTGCCTCAGCATTACTTGAAACCTACAAAATCTTAAAAGTAGACTTTAAAACAAAAAAAGTAGATTATGATAGAAGCTGGCAGCTTGATTAATCTCTTTCTAAAACTTTACTTAAAGCTGTAATTATATATGCAGTTCTCTGTCCACTCCCCTGCACCCCACCATAAACAAGTTGTATTCGTTATTGTGATTTTGAAAGGAGTACTAACTACAAATGGCTAGATTAGCACTATTTATATAAGAACTTTAATCTTGTCTGAGCCATCTCCACCTTTGTGTAGGCACTATGACTTCTCACTTAAGTTATGGCAATTGTCCTTTTTCCTGGAATGACCCTCCTAATCCATTCTCTAGCCTAAACCTAGGGTACATCTTTCTAAAGTACAAATTTAATTGTACTGAATAAAGACTTTCTTTGGCTTAAAACCTTCTGGTGGTTCCCTATGAGGTGGTTATCTATTGCTCTGGCCACCTGGATCTTCTTTCTTTACTGATGGAAATAAAATGAGATTTTAAAATTTAATATTAGAGGGAGCATGTGCCAGTCCTTCCTGGGGAGGAGAAGCTATAAAAGGAGAAACTCAGGAGCTGTCAGTAGCCGTGTTTTTTACCATGTGCAGGAACTTGGTCAGTAGTGAGAAAGGATTAAACCGACCCATGGGGAAGATCAGAGATTAGAGGTAGGGAATATATATGTGTGTGTGTGTGTGTGTGTGTGTGTGTGTGTGTATATATATGTGTGTGTGTGTGTATGTGTGTGTGTGTTTGTGTGTGTGTGTGTATATATATATATATGAATGATGGAATTTTGCTCTTGTTGCCCAGGCTGGAGTGCAGTGGTGCAATCTTGGCTCACTGCAACCTCTGCCTCCCAGATTCAAGCGATTCTCCTGCCTCAGCCTCCTGAGTAGCTGGGATTACAGGCCTCTGCTACCATGCCCGGCTAAGTTTTTGTATTTTTAGTAGAGATGGGGTTTTGCCATGTTGGCTAGGCTGGTCTCAAACTCCTGACCTCAGGGATCCATCCACCTTGGGCTCCCAAAGTTCTGGGATTACAGGCATCAGCCACTGCATCTGGCCCAGAGGTAGGGAATATTCTGCAGGTGGTATTAGAAGCTCTCATTCATGTGGTTCTGTCTTTTCAGAAGTGGTTTTCCAACCCTTTATTGGATCACATGAGATACCCCAGTACAGTGCTATAAAGAGCCCCTTTTATCTAAGCCAGATAGAAATAGATTTCTGCCACTGCAAATAAAAAGTGTTGCTTAGAATATACCTTGTAAGGGCCTTCATGAGATGGAACTGGCTTATCAATTCAGTCTTTGTAAAACCTGCAGGAATGTGCCTAGCTGAAAGTAATAGAACACATGACAGGTAGACTTAAATAATAAAGGCATCCTGTTTTCTCACATATCAAGAAATGTTGACAAAGACAGTTCCAGGGTTGGTTTATCAACTCAACTAAATGATAGTGACTTAGTCAGCAATTTGCTATTCTTTGGGTCTTTTCCTTGATCACAAGATGGTTATAGGAACTGCAAATAGTCTTTAAGACCTAGGTGAGCATTGCAGACGGGGAAGAAGAGGGCAAAAGCTTTCTCCTCGCAAGGGTCTGTTTTTAGGCAGGAAGAAAGCCCCAGTGGACTTATCTTTACATCTCATTGGCCAGAAATGGCTCACATGTCCAACTCTAGACTCATGACTGTGAAGTGAAAATTACCTTGATTCATTTCCTAGCTGTCCCTAAATCAAGGGATCCCTGCCAGTTTTCTGAGGTTCTGTCTGCAGCGAAAGGAAAGAAAGGCTGTAGTGTGGGCATGGAACTGTGTCTGTCACACTCATATATTTCAATTACCCTCTCTATTCTTCCACCACTACCACCATCACCACCCCAGTTCCAAGAGCTAGCCTGACTGAACTGCCTTTGATACCCAAACATGCTAGGCTCTCTGTGGTTTCAGAGTCTTTGCACATAACGTGCTCTGCCCTATATATACTCCCTTCCCTTCATTTACTAGCATCTTGGTCTGGGTGGCTTCTACATTTCTCTTTAGGCCTCAGCTTAGACATCATTTCCTTTAGAAAACCTTCCCTAATCCCTAATACCATAGCACTCTCAGGTTTGTCATGTCTTACAACTTGTCAAACTATATTGTAATTTTATATTTACTTATTAACATCCCCCACTGGGCTATAAACTTCTTGATGGTGTGTTGTCTGAGTCTTATTTCTCTGTTGCCCCCCTGCATGTTGTAATCATCAATAAATGCTTGCAGAAGTAGATGAAGCACTTCTTGGGTGCACTCAAAATCAACTTGTGTGAGAACCATTGAAAACATGGCTCATAAAAATGTAGGTATTAACTTACTTCTGATTTTTGTTAAAGAGAATGGACAAAAAAGTGACTTATTTTAAAATGCTTGATAAATATTTACATTTTAAAAGCTTTGCCATGATGGCTTCCAAAGAAAGAACATAGCAAAGGATGATTCCCCACTTAGGCAGGGCAACATTTATTTTACTTGTCTTATAGCAGGACTAAAGATTCTAAGATTTTCTTTTGAATGGTCCTTAAATAGTTTTACAAACAGAGTTCTGCACATGGACTCAACATAAAAACTGAATGTAGCTAAATGATTAACTTACTTCTTGAACTTCTTAAGATGTTGTCTTACTCTGTAACTTCTTGCTATCATCTTATTAGGAAGAAGCAATAATGTGACATGACAAGGCATTTCCAGTTCTTTTCCTAACAAGGTATTTTAAAATCAGGAATAAAACGAAGCAAGAGAAAAACAATCACCAAATGTGATTAATATAATGTAGCAGCATTTGGAAATTTTAGCACTTTGAAGTTGGACATTCAGTTTGTAATTAATATAAGGTAATGAATTATTTATTCACAAATATTAAAAAAATTACCAGGCATAGTGTGAGGGGCTTCTTTAGGTTTGAGAAGTAGTAGTGCCACTTTTGGGTGTCATACTCTGACTTTTTTCTGGGTGACCTTGACCTGCCAAAAGCTGCCTGCTTTGAGTGAGGCCCAAAGTGAGAAGGAGCTGTCCAGCTGGCTCAGGCTGCAAAGCAAGCAGCTCTGCCCCTTGGCCCTTGTGAGCAAATGGATTTGGTGCTGCTGAAATGGTGTGCGGCCCATATGGCATCCATGACAAGTGCCTACAAGAGCCATCACAGAGGAGAACTTTTGTGTTTGGGAAAATGCAAAGACCCCTTTAGCAGATGACCCTTTATTTTGAAACATGACTCCTGGCTTGTTCCTGGGCTCTGATAGAGACTGAAAGACCCAACTCTCTGGTATAAGATGATCTCAGTACTTTGATACCTGACATGGAATGAGTGTTGTCTCAGGTACTTAGCCATAAAGTCAAGCATTCCCAACAGTAGTCCACATTGAGTGAACTGAAAAGGAAGAAAAAACCTATGAGGCTGAGCCTGTGGAGAAGCCTAAAAACACAGATAAATGGTACAAGCAGGTAGTTGTATTCCTACTACATTATTCTTTTTTACTATGCTTCATGGAGAGTTTCCAGTGACTAGTGGCCCAATGAGAGAGTTCTTCACTGAGAGACCTAACTTGAACCTGGTGTGCAGATGACTTTGCACCAGACAGGATGAGAGGAGGTGTTGCTGTCCTTCAGTGTGGCTGTGAAGTACAGTCGAGAAGGAAAATGCTCACAATAATTGATTTTGAGCATAAATTTCACTGTCTACTTGAATTGGAAGGAAATATTGTCAACTTTATCTGAGGTCAGGATCTACACCAATTCCTGAGCTAATGATTTGCTCAGAGGTGATATTCAAAATATTTAACAAGTAAGACAATTGGAATCTATCACTGAAACTAGTCTCGAAGTCCAGTTTTGCCAGATGTTAACCTTTTGATTTCTGAATTGTGGGGAGTCAGAGATGTCTTTGAGGGAGGGATCAGACTGACTTGGGCAATGGTGGGGATATTGGGGAAGGGACTTGGGATTTGAGAGATGCTTAAAGCTGATGAGTACACAATGAGTCATTTTTAGTCCTGGTCTGATTAGATGGTCAGAGACTTAGAAGGATCAAGACTGGAGAACTGATGACAAGTAGGTTTTAAGAAAAGTTGATGCACCATTGAAAATGGGCCTGAAGTGTGAAAACATGTGGGTTCATGTGAGTCCTCACTGAGAAGCCATTATTATAGAAGAGTTTGTGTATTAGTCTGCTCTCACACTGCTATAAAGAGCTGCCCAGGACTGGGTAATTTATAAAGGAAAGAGGTTTAATTTACTCACAGTTCCACATGGGTGGGGAGGCCTCAGGAAACTTACATTCACGGCTAAGGGGAAGTAAACACATTCTTCTTCACATGATGGCAGGAAGGAGAAGGATGAGAGCTGAACAAAATGGGAAGTGTTTTATAACACCATCAGATCTTGTGAGAACTTACTATCACGAGAATAGCATGGGGAAAACCATCCCTATGATTCAATTACCTCCCACCAGGTCCCTCCCATGACATGTAGAGATTATGGGAACTACAATTCAAGGTAAGATATCGATGGGGACACAGCAAAACCGTATCAGTTTGTTAATATCCAGGAGAACAAAGTGATTTATTCTATGCGAGTCAGTCATTTTCTGCCCTCAGCCAGTTTCTTGGCTCATGGATGTAACAGATATTATGGCCAGAATGGAGGTAATTATTGGGTCTAACAGCATAAATCTCCTTTTACCAGACTCATCTATATATTGTTAACAGCAGTGACTGGCACTTCACCTCTCGGGAACTTGGTCTACTGCCTGGTAGTGGGTAAATTATTTTAAGTTGGGAATGCTTCTTTATCATGGAGGGGCAGCAACTTATCATCACTGGAATAGTCTTTCTGAACTTGGATTTGCTTTCCCTGCTTCCATGCCACTAACACATCAGCAGGATTCTATATATGGCCTCTGACCAATGAACTCACCGCTTGATAAGATAAGTAAGGCAATAGGCTAATAACTCACTGGCCTTACTGTATAAATATCCAGTCATCCTGATGAAACTACTGGAATGACCTATTGAAAACTTAGCCCTGATGCCATTTGAAAAATAGCAGATGTGATATGGAGTGTTATGTTGTAAGATATAGAATATGAGCAGAAACAATTACTAATACATTGGTTATTACTTTCAGAACCAGAACACAACCTAAGAATCTAGGGATGAAGGCACCTCTTACAATTATACCTATTCTCTCACTCTTAGAATTTTTGCTTTAATTTTTAAAAATGTTCCCTCAACTCTTTTAGCATAAGGAATTCAGTATCCAATGAAGGAGTGCTTCAAGCAGAGTTTTTTTAAAAAGTAGGTTTTATTGAATTGGGAGCTGAGATTGCCACCTGGAGATTTTGTATTCTGTATACAATCAGGGCAAAGATGCTTGACAAGCTGAGGTGTTGGCTGAAAGCCAGGAGAACTTGGAGTAAACGGGGAAAGTACATATTTTATATGTCAGCAGCAGTCTTATGTGTTCTTGCAGAATGGAGGACAGTAGCTTTCCCCAGTATTTCCTGCTAAGTATACTATTTATCTCACATTTCCTTTAAACATGAGAAGTAAATAAATTTTCTTTCTCTTCATTTCTCCCAGAGCTATATAAAGTCATCTAAATATCAATTAAATCCACCGTGTAGTTCATAGACTGAAGAATACTGAGATGGGATTGTGATAACTGAGAATGAATGGACGTAAGTCAGAGGTCATAGACTTGAAGGACAATGTCTCACCCCTGAGTGCAGTTACTGGAAATGACTTTGGTTGTCTCCTGTTGCCATTGTGTGATGTTTGGTTGAATCATGCATTATGGTGTTTTTTGTTTTTGTTTTTTTTTTTTTTTTTTTGATACAGATAAAGAAAGATATGTATGTGAGTAAGCAAGCATGTGGGTGTTCTGGGCAGCCAGAGGGTAGATCATAGCAGATAGCTTTGAGGGTAGCTGTATGGCTATGGCTAAGCATGGCTCCTTTCTTAGAAGGATTATTTGTTTGTATACAGATGTAGCCCCAGGAGATCACATCTGTGCTCTGTGATTATGTCTTCCTGGCCATGGCTGCTTGTCTGGGAGTTGCCACCTATGTTCTTCATTTTGATGATTAACATTTGGCATGATGAGACAGAGAGATGGGGAGATGTGTAAACTCCTACTGAGGCCCTGGTGTGTCCCCATTTCTTGTCCTTTTGAGCCTTTGTCCCTCACTCCTCCCCTGCATTTTATGAAGTACTCTATAGTCCTTCTGATAACCTTTCCTCTTTGCCTAAATTAACCAGAGTTGTTTTATACTCTTTGCAACCAAAGAACATTAACAAATGTGGAAATTAAAGACTACTTATATATACAGTGATCCTAAATGTGGTTCCTCAATTTTAGCTAAACATTATCAAGTATTTGTGAAGAAGAAAGCTACAAGAAGAAGACATCTGAGTTAATCTACCCTTCCCTTAATTCTTTGGTGGAAAAAACAGCATTACTGGAGTAATTACATTCATTTTTCTAGAGTTAAAATTAGGAACTAGGGAGGATGACATGTGGAGGGAAAAAACCCAGCCATCTGGAATGAATGCGTTTTTACAGGTAGCCTAGGTTAGCCAGGCTGGTGAGAAAACTAGGTCAGGAAGTGAAGACACATGGACCTGGAGTAATGGCAACTAGAGGATGAAAACATGCAAAACCTGGTTGAAGTTCTCCTGCACTAGCTTCCTCATATATTGCCATTTCATCAACTATGCTGCCACTGAGACAAAGTTGGCATAAGTTTGGTCTAGAGTATAGCCTGAAAATAAGGGGAATCAATGAATGAAGCCTCCTATGATGGCGAATACAGCTCCTATTGACAGGACGTAGTGAAAGTGTGCTACAACATAGTATGTATCGTGTAGTACAATATCTAATGAGGAGTTTGCTAATATGATACCGGTTAAGCCTCCCATGGTAAAAAGACACATGTCCTGCCAGCAGTGGATACAGACCGTGGAGAAACCCGCCAAATCAGCAAAATTATATATTGGTGGCGTTAGGCATATTATTCAACAATGTCACCTCATCTGCTTTTCTTTATTTTCTTAAATTTTTCTTAGAAAGAAACCTTTAATAGGGACTTAAGAACAGAAGCCACGTATTTGTCTCAGGCAGTGGCCAGACAAGATAGTAAGATGGTAGATCCCTGCCTTTTTTTCTTTTCTTTCTTCTTTTTCTTCTTTCTTCTTTCTTCTTCTTCTTCTTCTTCTTTTTTTTTTTTTTTGTCTGGGTCTTGCTCTGCGCCCCGGGTGGAGGGCAGTGGCATGATCTCAGCTCATTGTAACCTCTGCCTCATGGGTTCAAGTGATTCTCGTGCCTCAGCTTCTGGAGTAGCTGGGACTACAGGTGAGTGCCACCACGCCTGGCTAATTTTTGTATTTTTAGCAGAGATGGGGTTTCGCCATGTTGACCAGGCTGGTTTTGAACTCCTGGCCTTAAGTGATCTGCCATCCTTGGCCACCCAAAGTTCTGGGAGGACATATGTGAGCCCCTGCAGCTGGCCTCTCTTCTTTATTTACTGGCCTTTCCGGGTTTTTGCCCATTGAAATATAATAGTCTTTATTGTATAATAATGCAGTAGTTCTCACACTTTAGTATTCCTAACAATTATTAGGGGGTTGGGGATGCAGTGATTCTTCTATTTTGTTTATTATTTTTTTAAAGTTTTGAAAACTTTTGTTGCCAGTTTGTCTAAAAGGTCATTTACTCAAAATGGAACTGGGGTGACAACAGACTATCAAGTCATGGCCTGGAAACCAAAGAACAATTCAGCAGTTCCAGGCTATAAGGAGTTGACTGGGTCCCAGCACCTGTGGGGAGACCAGTGGCCACCTAACCTGAGCGGGAGGTCAGTGCAGGAGGAAGGAGGGCTTGTTAAAATGTATTATCCTGGGCCTGCACCGAAAAAAAAAAAAAATCTCATTTATTCATTTCAAGGTGGGACCCAGGAAGCTCTGCTTTTAGTAAGAACCAGGAGTGTCAAATGCATTTAGTCATTGGTTGAATGACCATATAAATTATTTTCAAACTAGCACACTTAGGAGAGTGAAGTGAGTTGCTGCTGACAATTACTCTGAGATAACAAGTGCAAAACAGCTCTGTCTCAGGCAGACTCTGACATAAAGTCTCTGCCAGTCGTGGGTCAACATTTGAGAAATGCTGCTGAGTGAAACTGACTTTCAGTTACTGTGACTCGGACTATTCCCATTTGCACTGATGGTGGTATAAAAGGCTTTTTGATGAATGAGAAAATTTAGGCCACAAGAAAAAATTGTTGCAAGCAGATTTTTTTCTTCAAATGGGGGACTGCCTGCTGTGTCCCAGAAAACTCACATCACCTGGGCAGGCTTGTTTTGTCAAGTGATTTTTGAGATGGTTTAAGTACTTTTACATCACAAAATTCCTTCCTTCCCTCTTTCCATCCCTTCCTTTCTTCCTTCTTTCCTTCCGTCACCCATTCATTTATTAAATATTCATTGAGTAATCCAGAAGACTGAGGAAGTAAAAGACTGAGAGAACATAATCATGGACCCTTTTTCTTCTTACTATCCATAAAAATTCGGGGACAGCTCAGCTTCTGTAACCTTTGTGATTTTCCACTGATCTGAATAGATGTTTGGCTCAACATTATTAAAAATAAAACAGAACTAAAAAGAAACCATGTATTTTACTTTAATGCTGGTTTAGTGACTCAACCAGAAACACTCTAACTTTGAACGTTTGAAGGACTATACTTCAAAGTGTTTTTAAGCAATAGTTAAATGTAAATATGAAATTATATCTCATTTGTCTAGCTCGATTGTCAATGTGTTTAGAATCACTCTTGTAGATGATGATAAGGTTTAGCTTTGTTCTTTTCCAGTTAATTTTGGGTTTGCATTATAGAGAACAGATCAAGTGTGTCAGAAAAGTAGGCACTGGCCAGGGAGGAGGAAAGCATTAACTATTTCAGATCACTAATATGAAATGGTATTCACTGAAGAAATAAGATAGCAAATTACATTTATAAACAATTAATGTTACTTTAAAAATATCCAGCCATTTGAATTATCTGCCTCAGAGAAAATGACCCTCTCCCCAGGTTTGTAAATTTAAGAGTGCTAGTGAGCTTGAAAGAGCCTTATAATGTTTACTTTTTCTCTTCTTTACCAAAGAGAAAAGGGACTTGCTTGGGAAGATAATTATCATCACTTTTTGATTTTTGTTGTTGCCATATCATCTTTTTGATGTTTTAAAAGACTTGGAACAACATGAAGCACTTTAATGGAGAGATAAATATTTTTTAAACAAGTTATTATTTTTTTCTTTGGACTTTTATCTGTTGTACTACTTAGTGTAAATACAATTTAAAAATCATAAGTTGAAATTTTTTTATTTAGATTTAGCTCTCCTTAAGAAATTCAACAAGAAGGAAATACAAACTCTAAATAAACCTTTCTTATACATAGGCTATACTGTGGTGTGTGTATTTTCTATAAAATAAATGTCACTTTTAGCTTCTGTTAACCCATATCATTCCAGAACATTTCCTAATGATTCTTTTTAAAAAACATTTTCTTATACTGTAAATCTATTACTGTGAAACTAGTTCCTTCCTGGCTTCCTGCTGTGTTTCTCTGCTATTGCATTATTGGTACTTACTGTGTCGCAATGATCTGTCTTTATAAATTAATTTTGTCTTTTTCTTCTGAATTTTTTCAATGCTCTTGATTTTTTTTTGATTTATACTAACATTTTTATTATCAATTCCTTCTAAAGAGGCATTCATACTGTTTGCAAAATTTAATTACAGTGCCTTCCTTCCTTAATACATTAAACCTATAATTCTTCTTAGATTTTTGTATTTTCTGTTAGCTCAAATTAATAAGGGAGAATTGAAAACATTCTTACATTGATTTAAATGATTTTCCTCTTCTATTTTTTGAGTGGCAAATTGAACATTATTTATTTTTATCATATTTGAGATTCTTGAATATAAAAACATGTTCTTCTATCTCCCCTAATATAAGGGTATTATATAGTTTTAAGAAAGTGTACACTTATATATCCCACATTTATTTGTCTTCTCTGTGTCCATTTATCCAGCCAGACATCTACTGAGTGCCTATCACAGGTTGGACACTGTGTTAGGTTATGTTTCTTTGTTATTGTTTCTTTACAATAGCAATTTAAAAATTATCTTTCTAATGCTGCTCACAGAAAGTATATTGAAACTAGCTCTGTTACTCCGATCTCAACCATATCTGTTACGTAGTTAATTAAACTGTAGTGTATTTATAGAATAATAGACAGGACACCCAAATAAACACTAGTAGTTCTGATAATTCTAAAACTACCCAGTGAAATTGTCTATGTGTTTGTTTATGTGTACAAATCATTACGATTTGTAAAAAAGCTACAGAAAACTTGACTATCTTTATTGGCAATAATATAGTTTTAAATAGCAGACTGAGCACAAGTGAATGTAAGCTGTAACTTAATATTATTTAGTTATGCACCAACTTGGTCAAATCATTAATTTTATCGAACACCAAAATAAAAAAAGCTGGATGCATGAAAAATTCTTGATAGATACGTTAAAATGATTTCATTTACTTCAAATTAACTCTTTTCAAATAAAGTTTAGCTTTTAGATCTTTATAGATTATAAGAAAAGAGTCGGGAGAAAGAGGAAAGAAATAAAAAAATGGAAGTCTAAACCAATTTCTGGTTCGATGTAGTCTCCTTCACTGGACAAATATTTAGAAAACACCTGCTCTGAGCCATGCAGAATGCTGGGGATGCAGGAGGACTCACGTGAATCATGAGTAACAATATTGCCTTGCTTTATGCTAGATTTAAGTTTGGGATGCCCTATGGAGATACTATGAAACTATGTTGTTAGCTAAATAGGATGAAATACCTTTGTAGAAAATGCAAGTGCAAAAGAATCTGGGAAAGAAGGTTCACTTTGAAAGACAAACTATTAAGAACATCAGTGACCACAGGTTAGACAGTAATTGCACACAGTTAAGAGAAGACAGAACTTCTGATTGGAAGAGTGATTGGCAAGAGAGCTGGCCAGGCAGAAAGATGATGAGACCCTTAGGTGGGAGGCAGGAGCAGAGCCTGGTGCTTCTTTTGGATTGTGCCACATCTCTGGGTTTTAGGAAATAGACCATCAAATGTTTAAATAATGCTCTGAAAGTTAGGTAACTCCTCAAGATTACACAGCCTTCAAGTGGTGGCACCTGGATTTAAATCTCTAACTCTATAGCTAGTGATCTTAGGAAGGCCTGGATTTTAGAATTTTTCTCCTGAAACAATAGAATTCCCATAGCTATTACAAGTTCAAGTATGAGAAGGAATGAAAAAGAAATACTGCCTAAAGATTTCTTTCATCAGAGAAACACAGGGATTTAGGAATGCCAAGTGGTCTTGAGGATATGCATTGTGGACCAGTTCATTTATGATTTATGTATTCATTCAACAAACACTGATTTGGCATCCTCCACATACCATGAGCCCTGCTTCTCATACCTGGCATGGGTCTTGAGCGCCACCCTGGCACCATGTTGCATTTTATTGGGTTCTCCAGAGTGAAACTTATTTATATGTTCATCCTTGTATCCAACCACTAAAGTTCAGATAATAATTTGCCTCTTGATTTGCAGCCAGGGGCTTTCCAGTTAGAGAGAGAGGTTGATATAAGGGAGAGTGAAGAACCGAAAGAGGTAATTTGTCTTCATTTCTGCTGATGAGGACACCCAAGCAAGTTTTCCCTGAGGCTATGGTAATCTGCGGGGCTGTCTCTTATTTATTACCCACAGAATCTAGAAGCCCCGTGGCGCATTGCAAAGATAAGGTAATGAGCACACATTATGCAATAACAGACGGTAAACTCTCTAATCTTCCTTTGTTATTGGAAGGTGGCCTGGAACACCAGGTGTTAAAGACAGGTTTTCCTGTCACTCGTCTAACCAGTTTCCTATGCACTAAATGCAAGAGATAACATGTGAAATAACCCACCAGATTAAAAGTTAAGCAGTTAACTGTGAGAATGACAAAGATAAAATAAAATTGTAGAAGAGCTTTATAATGCCAAAGTGCTATAAAATATTTGTTGCTGTTAGGAGTCTTGTATGATATAGCTTCAATGGACTGGTTTTGTTGCAATTAGAAGGTATTATAACGTCACAAAGACTTGCTGATGGATGGCTGGGTGGTATAAGGCAATATTTCTTTAACTTTCATATGCATATGAATCCCCAAGGGATCTTGTTAAAATGCAGGTTCTGAGTCACCAGGTCTGGGGTGTGGCCTGAGAGTTTGCATTATTTAAAAATCTCCCAGATGATACTGATGCTTCTGGCTCATAGATCACACTATGAGTAGCATGGTTGTAAAACTGAGGGTATGTATCACCATTCCTCAATTCAAGGGAATTCATGACATTCTGGCTAAAAACATACATATTTATCTGGTGTGTAAACATCAGGATTCACAGCATATCATCAAATCAACTTTATTTTTGTCTTTCCTACTCCTTTTTTTTTTGTTTTTGTTTTTTTTTTTGAGACAGTCTCCCTCTGTCGCCCAGGCTGGAGTGCAGTGGTATAATCTCGGCTCACTGAAAGCTCCACCTCCGGGGTTCAGGTCATTCTCGTGCCTCAGCCTCCCGCATAGCTGGGACTACAGGCGCCCGCCACCACACCCGGCTAATTTTTTGTATTTTTAGTAGAATGGAGTTTCACTCTGTTAGCCAGGATGTTCTCGATCTCCTGACTTCGTGATCTGCCCGCCTTGGCCTCCCAAAGTGCTGGGATTACAGGCCTGAGCCACCATGCCCGGCCGCTACTCCTTTAAAATTTATTCAGTAATCATTGGGTGCTCCTGGAAGCAAATTTTTGGAGACCCTATGCCTTTTCTGTTCATGCTTAAGTAGTACACCATCCTACTGTCAATTAAGATCATGAACACAGGCTCAATTCAGTAATTAGATTGTGGGCCCAAGATATTAGTCAGGCTCTGACCTCGATTTAAAGGGCAGAGCTCCCTTGGCCCATCCTGGGCCTGCTTCCCCTGCAGTCTGTCCCTAAAAGGGCTCCCATTAGCTCTTTTCTATTTACCCATGTTGAGCTTTCTGGTTTAAATCTTATGCCTTCGCCTGTAGGGCACTTTTGTGAGGCTTTGTGATTTCCTTCGTTGGCGACCTCTCCTGCAGTCCCCTTGTTGCTGGCTGCAGAACCCTGCCAAGTCCAGGTCCAGGTGGCCACTTGTTCCTCCTGCTTTGGATCCTAGGAATTTGGCCTTGCCCCCAGCTTCTTGATGCTGCCCTCTAGGACCTGCACTGGGCCAGACTCATGTTAGCTTTCTCTCATTTGCTGCCCACCTCTGGTCCACAGGAAACACTCTAGGGTCCTTTGACCTGAAAAACCCTGGAAATGCATGTGGGAATAACTGTCCTCAAAGCAGTTATTCTACCATCCTTGGCCCTCTAGATTTCCTGGGCAGAAGGCAGAATGCAGGGCCAGTGTCCCCAAAATGAAGGGATGCCCCACTTAGGAATTCAAAGTGGACCCATGGGAGTCCCTCTCAGTAGAGTGGGATGGTAGAAACTAATAATGAGGCAATTATTCTCCCCCAAGTGCTGTCTTCACAAACATCCCTTTTCCTTTCCTCTCTCAACTCTTTCATATCCTTGTAGTGGATCAGATGGTTCAGAATTTATGGGGTGGGTTCTCAGAAATTTCCTTTTATGTTTTTTATGTGACAATTTTGTATCTTACTTTTCAATGTCATTCAATATTCTGTTACAATAATAATAATAATGACCTACGTTTAGCAAGCACAGCAATACCATGAAACAGGTGTGATCCATTTCCCCATTTTACAGGTGAAGAAACTGAAGCACAGAGAGATTAAGTAAAAAATGCCTGATGTGAACCTAACAAATCTTAAGTTTCTACTCTTAACCACTATGCTATGCTTCTGGTAGAAAATGTCCAAATATTTGAAGGCAATATCATGATATATCCAAAAGAATACTAAAAACCAAGTGGTATGTCAGACTTGCAGACTGAAATCTTTGGGTAACATTTTGGTTCTAAGTCCTAATTATTATTTCTTTAAAAGAAATATCCTTGGATTACATTTCCTGAAATGTGTTTCCATGGAACATTAGACCCAAGGTTCATTCAATCATTCAACACATATTTACTGCATGCCACACAGGGAATTCTGTCCCCCTTGGAGATCTGCAATCTATTAGCATGTTATAGATTCTAAAAGATCCTGTATAAATGTATATTTATTCCCAAATTATTTGATATTGGATTTTCTGTTCAACTTTGGGGGCAACACCAATAACATTCCTTGGAAGTTCCTTAGAATCAGCTTTTGGAAGTTAACTAACGAATTCACTGATTAATTCAGAGACAATGAATGAAGGTCCATGTACTAGTTATTCTTTATTCGTTTGACCTTGAAGAATGTTTAATTTGTGATCACCTTGTGCAGTAACTTGGCAGATTTTTCTAAACACATGTTAAACCTAACTTGGAAGTAAACCCCTTTATAAATAACACTGAAAATAATAAAGCAATAATGTGTTCATATCTGTATGTGTAAGGTGTGAGGTTTGGTGCAGTGATTCTCAATCTTGCCTGCCTATTAGAATCACCTGGGAAGGTTTTAATTAACTGATGTCCACTCCACATTCAGGCCAATTTAATCAGAATCTCTGAGGGTCGTATCTAATATTTTGATCCACGGCTGTGATTTGAGTCTCCTTCAGTCCATGTGATAAATAACTTATGTAAGTAGGTGAATTCAAACTACCTCTTTGAAAAGGAGATGAAATTATCTACCACCAATAGATTTAGTCTGGCTGAAATAAAATGGATAAAATATATTAAAAATTTGGTCAGGCACAGTGGCTATAAGATTTTAGGCCAGGCGTGGTGACTCATGCCTGTAATCCCAGCACTTTGGGAAGGAGAGGTGGATGGATCACTTGAGGTCAGGAGTTCAGGACCAGCCTGGCCAACATGGTGAAACCCCCGTCCCTAATAAAAATACAAAAATTAGCCAGGCGTGGTAGCAGGTGCCTGTAATCCCAGCTACTCAGAAGGTTGAGGAAAGATAATCGCTTGAACCTGGGAAGCAGAGGTTGCTGTGAGCCAACACCGCACCACTACACTTTAGCCTGGGTAACACAGAGAGACTGTCTCATAAATAAATAAATAAATAAATAAATAAAAATAAAATTATTTAAAAAAAACAACCAAAAAACCCCAAAAATGTAAGACTTTCTTAAAGAAAAAAGAAAAAAGAAATGCATATACTTAACACTTTCACATCGTGGCAGTTATCTAGGAGCTTCCTTATTGAGGCTTTATAATTTATGACCTTTTGTTTAAACTCCTCTCCTCATGTGACTCCTGTTTATCAATGTTATAGTTCCAAATTGCACTCTGCTGAAAATAATGAAATTAGATCAATATAGTTATGTTAATGGAGGTACCATGCAGCTCATTTGAAAGAGAATGGCAATACTTATTTTCATAAGTTCTATATTACTCAACCCATTGATAGGAAAAGTGTTAATGATATAATGCTAGTATTTTGAATGTGTAAGAGGTCCATTGATGGCAACTTAAAGGTAAAAAACTACTGAATGTTCATGAAACTGGAATAAATGACTGCATCAAATATATTTAAATTATCCTTAATGTCTTGTTGTTAGCAGCAAATTTTATTCAAACTCTTCAACTGTTATTCTTAAGACTTAAATAAATCAACTATGTATTTTTGTTCATTTTGGCTTACACAATTCTGTCATTTGTTTGAATAATGAACATAATTCTGCTGCCAAATAAAAGAAAAACAGAAGTATGGGGCTGTAAAAAACGCAGTACTAGAATCATGTGATTAAATAAGAACAAGCCAGAAGTAAATTCCTATGTGAAGTTTTCTTCTTCTTCTCTTTTTTTTGAACAGGGTCTTGCTCTGTTGCCCAGGCTGGAATGCAGTGGTGCAATCATAGCTCACTGCAGCCTTGATCTGCCAGGCTCTAGTAATCCTCTTGCTTCAGCCTCCTGCTGAAGGAGGGACTACAGGCATGTGCCACCATACCTGGCTAATTTAAAAATATTTTTTAGTAAGGGTAGGGTCTCACTGTGTTGCCCAGGCCAATATCAAACTCCTGCACTCAAGTGATCCTCCCACCTTGGCCTCTTAAAGTGCTGGGATTACAGGTGTTAGCTACCACACTGGGCTGACGTTTTCTTCTTTTGCATTTCTGTTTCTCATACTTCTTTGTTTTCTCTCTTGGTCTTTGTCTTTCTCCATGTCTTGCTCTTGCTCTGTACTGTTTCTTGTTTTGAGATTTTTGTTTGTAGTGGGGGAAAACAATATGGAGAGTTTTTATGGAGTGGAGGAACTTCCAAGATATAATATGTAGTATTTTTAGGAAGTGGAAATCTGTTAGATGCTTTCTCTCTGAGAAGGTAGTAAAAGTTGTGAGGATGAGAAGGAAGAGATGGTAATGAAAAAGAACCATTTGTTGGAATATTTGAGTGAAGATGAGGATTCAGAGGGAGTCTTTCTGGAGAGAATAGATTTGTGTAAATGGAAGACTACTTACTAGTCTACAGAGAGAAACCAAAAGATTAACAACAAAGGATATTAACATTTATTATTCATGCTTATTAAGAAATAGAGAAACTAAGGAATAATCTTGGGTATACCCATTCAATGAAAAAGTCATTTGTAAATTTCAGAAATGTGAACTGCCTTCTAGGGACTACTGTTTAAATGTCACCTACCTAAAAGGAATACATTTTAATTGGACTTCGATTGGCAAGTTTGTCACTACTTCCTTTGCCTTTATGAAAAAATCTGTTCCAACTGGCAACACCCAAGAGTGCAGCATTT
Source organism: Chlorocebus sabaeus (assembly GCF_047675955.1). Lineage (NCBI taxonomy): Eukaryota > Metazoa > Chordata > Mammalia > Primates > Cercopithecidae > Chlorocebus > Chlorocebus sabaeus. The sequence goes on along the minus strand of NC_132924.1, from coordinate 53,673,108 downwards.
TAAACAGGGAAAAGGTGAGCAAACACAATTACTCACATCCAAGTCCTGTGATACAAGCAACTGTTTTAATATAATTCGTCTTCCTAGTTGTCATTTACTAACCTGAAGAGCATTATGGGACTGATTTAGTTAAAAAACACCACCATCACCACCAAAAAACAAAAAACAAAAACATGGATGGAAAAGGGAAATAAATAGAAAGGGAGTTTGAAGATTCTAGATTGAGCCCTGATGTCTCTGCAAGTAGTTAGGAGCTAACTGGAGCTTCAGTTTCATCAACTGTCTAGGTAGGATGCCCTCCAAGGTCTCTAAGATTCCAAATAGTGCAAATTAGCCTAGAGCGAGCTAGAGTATATTTGCTTAGGCCAATAGTGACATCTGGTGGCTGCATATACCAATGACAGATTTAGCTACCTTCAAGCTTTCCCAAAGGCTTGGTAAGTCTTGTTTTTAAAATGGCTGCCTTTTCCATTTGATGATATACCAGTGGTCAGTTGGAAATCTTATTGTTCAGATTTGGTTTCTCTACTTTATTACTTATATTATGAGTTTTTAAATTTTTATTTTTTATTAAGTAGGTGAATGAGCAACATGTTTTTCAGTGACTGATACTTTGATAACTGTTTTCTTGTAAATGCAGTATTATAAACAAAGTTCCACATTCCTTTGGCTCTGTCGCTACTTCTCTGAAGCAGGTTGTACTTCCATGCAATTGATTGGATTAGTGAAGGCGTAAATTTAAAAATAAATTAATTAATTTGTTTATCCTATCACCTAACTCCTACTCTTGTGTCAACCTCTGTGCTAGACAGAACAGATCCAGAAAGACAAGCACACCCCTGAACTACTGAGTCCTCTGGCTTAGAACCCAGGGAACTGACAACATATCAGCGGGGATTTGAGCTCCCTTTTTGTAAATATAGACAGAGGCAGGATAAATCTCAATCTTCATTTTGTTTGTCATAATTTCTTGGTTTCCCTTTCATAGTGGTAGGTCTCTTGTCTCCCACAACTCTAATTTTTTATACATAAATGAATGCATGAGCAAGTGTACTTTTATAAAATGCATACTATTTCCCTCTCACATGTAAATTCACAACGTGTGATGTGTAGAATCTTAATATTTCCTTTGGTGCAGAGTGACCGGCACCTCCAGTTTAATCTTTCTCCAAAATGGTTAACTCAGAATTCTCACCATTCCCAGTCTCGGTCTCCACCATGGTGCTTTAATTATATTTTTTAAATACCATTTAAAATTATTATCATTGGCCGGGTGTGGTGGCTCATGCCTGTAATCCCAGCACTTTGGGAGGCCGAGGCAGGCAGCCACCTGAGGTCAGGAGTTTGAGACCTGGTCAACATGGTGAAACCCCATCTCTACTAAAAAAAAAAAAATACAAAAATTAGCCGGGTGTGGTGGCACACACCTGTAATCCCAACTACTCAGGAGGCTGAGCCAGGAGAATTGCTTGGACCTGGGAGGCAGAGGTTGCAGTGAGTAGAGACTGTGCCACTCAAACCAGCCTGGGTGAAAGAGTGAGACTCCGTCTCAAAAGAAAAAGAAAAATTATCATTGTTATCTTACCTATCCTGGTTCTTTCCTTACTATGTAAGAGAAGCAACCCAAGTCTCAGTGCATTTAAATGCTTTTCCTAAGGCTCTAGTAAGGGCAGTTAGAAATGGAAGCCGGATCTTTAGATGGCCTGGAGTGTGGTCTGGAGTCTTTACAACACACCCAAACTATCCGCACACATGGAAGGGTGAGAACCTCCCTATCCAATTCCTTCACATCAATTCCTCCTTCCTTTATTGTCTATGGCTTCTGGGACGATTGTGGATAAGAAAGTGATCCAACAACAGAATGTGAAGAGAACCTCTCTCCCCTCTATAGCCGTGTCCACTTTGACTTTTGATACAGGGAGTAGAGTCACAGACAGGCACGTATTCACTTTAGTTTCCCTAGGAACATGGACAGGTGGTTCAGACAGAAATCTGAATTATTTATACATGACTGTAGGAAAATATTTATAGGAAAATATTTATTCAGGGAACTCTAACCATTTTATGCTTGAATCATTTATATTCTCTATTATTTAGAGCTGCAGTTGGCCTTGCTATCATTTATTCAATTGTACATTGAGTCAGTGAAGATGAATTTTCTTAATTTTAAGTATTTAGAGTCAAAGTAACTTTGATAGACTTACAGTTGTATTTTAAAAATATTACTCCCATGTTCATGTATCTAGTCTGGGGGGAGATGAATTTAGACATGTGACAGTGACACAGAGGATGGCCTGTTGTTGCTTACGAAATGCTAGGGCATGCATGTGCCAGCATCTAATAGTGCCTGTCACATGACAGGTGTTCAATATATAACTGACTGACTGAATGAATGTGATGATGCCATCCTTCTGTTTACGATCCTCCAAGAGTGTCCTGTATGTATACAATAAAGTCCCAATTTTGACCCTGACCTTCAAGACTTGCTTACCTTGCTCATCTCACTTATGCAGCCTCATGTATACTGGGCTTCTTAAACTCTAGTCTATCTAAGGATTTTTGCACAGGTTTTTTTCCTCTGCCTGGAATACCATTTTTTTCTGTCCATCCTCAGGTCTCAGTTAAAATGTCACATTCTTAAAGAGGCCTTTTCTGGTCACCCCACTTAAGTAGGCTTCCCTCTATTCTCCTTCCTGGCACCTTTTTTGTTGCTTTGGCAGTATTTCCCCCAATTTTCAATGATTTAAATTTAGTATATTAAAAAAAATTTCTCTTTGCCTGTGTTCCACAGGCAGCTAGCCCAAAGTCTGCCCATAGTAGATCCTGCTAGGCAATATAAGAGCAGTGAAGGGAGTAGTCATGAAGCGAGGTTGCCTCTATCATATGATTGGAGATAATATGGGGTAAAACAATCTTTTTCTCCTCTTCACCATAAACCTTACAAGGTTTTTTTTTTTTTTTTTTTTTTTTTTTTCCTGATAGGGCTGAGAACATTTGTTTTTGGTCTGTGGGTCACATAATTTTGGTTTCATATTTTTTAGACAATATCTCTGCTACCATGAGCTTCATTTTATGAATGCAAAAGCATGGGCATTATATTACATTCATGTCTTCCTTCACTAATTGTTTATCAAGCACCTACTAGGTGCCAAACACTGTAATCCATACTGGAGATTGAACAATCAGTAAAATAGAGTCCTTGCTTTCAAAGAGCTTATACCCTATCTTAGTCTGCTAGGTTGCATAACAAAATACCATAGACTGGAGGCAGAACAATAGAAATTTATTTATTATTTCAGTCTTGGAGGCTGAAGTCCCAGATCAGGGTGCCAGCGTGGTTAAGTGCTGGTGAGGGCCTTCTTCCTGGCTGGCAGATGGTGGCTTTCTTGCTGTGTCCTCACATGGCTCGCTGGTGTCTCTTAAGGCACTAATAAGGGCACTAATCCCATCATGAGGACTCTGCCCTCATGGCCTCATCTAACCTTAATTACCTCCCAAAAGCTGAATCTCTAAATACCATGACCTTGTGGGTTATAGCTTCAACATGTGAATTTTGGGGAGGACACAAACATTCAGTCTATAGCATTCCCCCTTCTAGGGAAGGCAAGCAAATAAGAGGGAATGACCATGCAGTCAGGATATGGGTAAGAGCCCAGGATGCTGTGGATTCCCTAAGAAGGACCCTATTAACTTGGGTGTCCATGACAGTTTTCCTGGAGAAATGTTTTTTAAGTTGCTAAAAGCACATGTGTGTTGGCCAAGATGAACCAGGCTGGTTGAGAAAAAGCCAGAAAGACATCATTTTTCTGACTGCTCTTTCCTGCGCTTCGTGAAAGGAGATGTGAAACTATTTAGTAGAGGGTGCTTGTGAGTTTTCCAACAGGTTGGTATCTAAGAAATAGTGCTGGCTATACTTTACTTTCCAAGTCTAGATTACTCATTGCAAGCAGAACTCCCCACGTAATGGATGTATATTTAAATTTTAGTCATGTAAGACAAACAAAAGATCCAGAAGAATCCCAGGTATTCTACAGAGTCAGGGAAATTGTCTTTCATTTTGGCAGGAAAATTGTTCATGCTCCAAGAAGCACAATACCTCTTTACCACTGAGACAATAGTCCTGGAAAGAAAGCTCCAATAAGATGTGAGGACCCACCTTGCCCCAGAAGCTCTCAGGACTGCACCATCAAGCTTCACATCCTGTTCACCATGGTCACCACCAGAATTCCAAGCCTCCAGCATCCTCACTCTTGTCCACATACAGCTTGGTACAACCCTCAATTTGACTCAGTCTCCCATGATTCTTTTTTTTTTTTTTTTTTTTTTTTTTTTGGAGACGGAGTCTTTCTCTGTCACCCAGGCTGGAGTGCAATGGTGTGATCTCAGCTCACAGCAACTTCCGCCTCCCAGGTTCAGGCGATTCTCCTGTCTCAGCCTCCTGAGTAGCTGAGATTATAGGTGCCCACCACCATGCCCAGTTAATTTTTGTATTTTTAGTAGAGACGAAGTTTCACCATGTTGGCCAGGCTGGTCTTGAACTCCTGACCTCGTGATCTGCCCACTTCGGCCTCCCAAAGTGCCGGGATTACAGGTGTGAGCCACTGCACACTGCTGTGATTCTTGACTTTACAAACGCTTCCATGGTGCCTTCTGGAAGGGTCGTCACCAGCAAAATCTCTTTCTTCAAACTTTTTTTTTTGTTGTTAATGTTTTCTTCATCTTGTTACTCTAACAAAAACCTGTTGTCCCTGGAGGCTTCTCAAATGCAGCCTGCTTTTACCTCCCCATCCACTTCTGAGAGTGGGTTAGGTGTCCTCCCTGAGCCAATGGATCTCAGCGCATTTGCTAGCCCTTGTCCCTCAGAAGTCTAGTCCTTTGAAGTACATGCTTTTAGTGTACTCACTGACCTTCTTGTCCCTTTTAATTTAGCTTTTAGCACCAGGCTCATTTTCCTTCTGGCTATCACTATTACTGTCACCATTCTCAGTGATTGCAATAACAAAACACAGGTCATGCATCTAACAGTCTGACTTTGGTTTCCTGACCTCCTTGCTTTCAACTCTCTCTTCTCTGTTTCTCTCAGTCGTATCCTAGACTTTGTCATTACCCAAAACCATACTGCCTCTGAAATGAAGACTATGAGCTGAATATCAACGCCTAACTTTCCAGTTCACTAACTCTAGTACTCAGCTTCCATAATATTAAAACTTTATTAGTTTTAATTTTAATATTCAGTTCACTGGCCTTGCCACTCTTCCGTGTTACCTCACGTCCCTCATCTTCTCTCCGCCCTCATTAACATGCTTAGATTTCATTCCACACATCCTTCACTTTCTTGCCCCAGCCTCCCTCTATCATATTTTCCTGGTTAAAACTAATTCTCTGACTACTTTGCGCTTGCACTAAAGTAGTTAAAAGTGTCCCAGAAAAATACCCAAATGTGCTGATTGTTTTCACTTTAGATTTAGATTCGCTGATCCAAGTGGGCTTTTAGCACTGCTAAGATGAAGTTTAACTTCACCTTCTTGGTATATTCTATTTCTTTTTCTTCCAGATAACAGTTTCATACACATCACACTCTCCTTTTCAACTTTAAATGCTAGAGATTTCCTTTCTCTGTGCTCTTAGTTGATAAGATAACTTCCTGATTCATTTAGAAAATATTAGTAATCATTTGGCCACCTTCCTACTGACCAGCCTTCCTATTCTGTACTTAAATGAGTTCTTTGCCAGGCATGGTGGTTCACACCTGTAATCCCAGCACTTTGGGAGGCCGAGGCGGGCAGGTCACCTGAGGTCAGGAGTTCAAGACCAGCCTGGCCAACATGTAGTGAAACCCCGCATCTACTAAAAAATACAAAAATTAGCTGGGCTGGTGGTGCATGCCTGTAGTCCCAGCTACTTGGGAAGCTGAGGCAGGAGAATCGCTTGAACCTGGAGGAGGCGGAGGTTGCAGTGAGCCAAGATCGTCCCACTGTACTCCAGCCTGGGTGACAGAGCAAGACTCCATCTCTAAAAAAGAAAAATGTGTTTTATCTTTTTCTTTTCCAGACTTTAAAAAGATATTTTAGGGGTGTGTGTGTGTGTGTGTTTTTCTTAAAAAATTCTTTTATTTCAAGAGCATTAGGGGTATAAGTGGTTTTTGGTTACATGGATGAATTGTACGGTAGTGAAGTCTAGGTTTGAGTGTATCTGTCACTTGGGTAATGTACATTGTATACAACAGGTAGTTTTTCATCCCTCATCCCCCTTGTACCTTCTTCCCTTCTGAGTCTCCAATGTTCATTATACCATTCTGTATGCCTTCGCATACCCATAGCTTAGCTCCCACTTATAAGTGAGAACATGAAGCATTTGTTTTTCTATACCTGAGTTGCTTCACTTAGAATTTATCTCCAATTCCAGCCAAGTTGCTGAAAGACATTATTTTGTTCTTTTTTTTTTTTTTTGATGGCCGAGTAGTTGATTCCATATCTTTGCAGTTGTGAGTTGTCCTGCAATAAGCGTACATGTACAGGTGTGTCTTTCTGATATAGTGACTTCTTTTCCTTTGGGTAGATACCCAGGAATGAGATTGCTGAATTGAATGGTAGATCTACTTTTAGTTCTTTGAGAAATCTCCATATTGTTTTCTGTAGAGTTTGTACTAATTTATATTCCCACTAGCAGTGAATGAGTGTTCCTTTTTCACCATATCCACGTCAACATCTACTGTTTTTTTGACTTTTTAATAATGGCCCTTCTGACTGGATTACGGTGGTATCCCATTGTGGTTTTAATTTACATTCCCCTGGTTATTAGTGATGTTGAGCATTTTTAAATGTTTATTGGCCATTTGTATATCTTCTTTTGAGAAATGTCTATTAATGTCCTTTGCTCATGTTTTAATAAGGTTGATTTTTTTCTTGTTGATTCGTTTGAGTTCCTTGCAGATTCTGCATATTAGTCTTTTGTCAGATGCATAATTTGCAAGTATTTTCTCCTATTCTGTAGGTTGCCTATTTACTCTGATGACAATTTCTTTTGCTGTGTAAAACTTTTTATTTAATTAGGTCCCATTTATTTTTATTTATTTCTTTTTTTTGAGAGAGAGTCTTGCTCTGTCACCCAGGCTGAAGTGCATTGGCATGATCTTGGCTTACTGCAACCTCCACCTCCTGGGTTCAAATGATTCTCCTACCTCAGCCTCCCCAATAGCTGGAATTGCAGGCGTGTGCCACCATACCTGGCTAATTTTTGCATTTTTTTTTTTTTTAGTAGAGACGGGGTTTCGCCATGTTGGCCAGGCTGGTCTCGAACTCCTGACCTCAAGCAGGCCATCTGCCTTGGCCTCCCAAAGTGCTGGGAGTACAGGCATGAACCATGTGTCTGGCTAGGTCCCATGTATTTATTTTCGTTTCTGTTGCATTTGTTTTAGGGGTCTTAATCATAAATGCTTTGCCCAGGCCAATGTCCAAATGAGTTTTTCCTAGGTTTTCTTCTAGAATTTTTATGGTTTCAGGTCTTAGACTTAAGTCTTTAATCCATCTTGAGTTAATTTTTGTATATAGTGAGAGATAGGGATGCAGTTTCATTCTTCTGCATATGGCTATCCAATTTTCCCATCACCATTTATTGAAAAGGGTGTGCCTTCCCCAATTTATGTTTTTGTGTGCTTTGTCAAAGATCAGTTGGTTATATTAATAAGTATTTGGCTTTATTTTCAGATTCCCTATTCTGTTCCATTGGTCTATGTATCTACTTTTATACTAGTACCATTCTGTTTTGGTTACTATAGCCTTATAGTATAATTTGAAGTCGGGTAATACGATGCCTCTAGATTTGTTCTTTTTAGTGAGGATTACTTTGGCTATTCAGAGCCATTTTGGTTCCATATAAATTTTAGAATTGCTTTTTCTAATTCTGTGAATAATGATGTTGGTATTTTGATAGGAATTGCATTAAATCTGCAGATTGCTTTATGTGGTATGATCATTGTCATGATATTGATTCTTCCAATCCATGAGCATGAGATGTATTTCCATTATTTGTTCACCCATAATTAATTTCAACAGTGTTTTGTAGTTCTTCTTGCAGAAATCTTTCACCTTCTTGGTCAGGTATATTCCTAGGTATTTTATTATTTTTTTGTAGCTATTGTAAAAGGGATTGAATTCTTGATTTGATACTCATCTTGGTTGTTGGTGCATATCAGAACTACTGATTTTTGTACATTAGCTTTGTAGCCTGAGACTTTACTAAGTTCATTTGTCAGATCTAGGAGTCTTTGGAAGTGTCTTTAGGGTTTTCTAGGTGTAAGATTATATTACTGGCAAACAGAGATGGTTTGACTTCCTTTTTTTTTCCAATTTGGAAGCCCTTTATTTTTTTCTCTTGCCTGATTGCTTTGGCTTGGACTTCCAGTACTATGTTGAATAACAGTAGTGAAAGTAGGCATCCTTGTCTTGTTCCAGGTCTTAGGGGAAAGACTTTCAGTTTTTCCTCATTCTGTATGATACTGGCTGTGAGTCTGTCTTACATGGCTTTTATAATGTTGAGGTATATCCCTTCTATACCCAGTTTTTTGAAGTTTTCATCATGAAGCAACGTTGAATTTTATGAAATGCTTTTTCTGCATCAACTGAAATAATTATATGAATTTTGTTTTTAATTCTGTTTATGTGATGAATCATATTTATTGACTTGTGTATGTTGAACTATCCCTGCATCCCTGGAGTAAAACTCACTTGATCATGGTGAATTATTTTGGTGTGTTGTTGGATTTGGTTTGCTATTATTTTGTTGAGGATTTTTGCAACTATATTCATCAGGGATATTGGTCTGTAGTTTTCTCTCTCTCTCTCTCTCTCTTTTTTTTATTTTTGCCAAGTCCATTTCTGGTTTTTGGTGTCAGGGTGATACTGGCTTCATGGAATGATTTAGAAAGGATTCCCTTCTTCTTAATCTTTTGAAATAATTTCAGTAGAATTGGTACTAGTTTTCTTTTAATGTCCGGCTGAATTTGGCTGTGAATCTATCTGGTTCTAAATTTTTTTTGTTGGGAGGTTTTTTAAAATTACTAATTCAGCCTTCACTACTTGTTTTTGGTCTGTCCAGGATTTCTATTTCTTCCTTATTCAAGCTAGGGGATAGTATGTGTTCAGGAATTTATTCATTTCCTCTATATTTTCTAGTTTTTGTGCGTAGAGCTTCTCATAGTTGTCTTGAATGATCTTTTTTATTTTTGTGGTGTCAGTTGTAATGTGTCCATTTTCATTTCTAACTGAGCTTATTTGAATCTTCTCTCCTCTTGCTTAATCTATCTAGTGGTCTATCAATTTTGCTTTTCTTTTCAAAGAAACAGCTTTTTGTTTCATTGTATTTTTTTTTGTTTCAACTTCATTTAGTTCTGCTCTGATCTTTGTTATATATATTGTTTTCTGCTAGCTTTGGGTTTAGTTTGTTCTTATTTCTCCAGCTCCTTGAGGTGTGACATTAGGTTGTAAATTTGTGATCTTTCAGACTTCCTGATGTAGGCATTTAGCGTTATAAACTTTCCTCTTAGCACTGCTTTTGTTGTATCCCAGAGGTTTTGATAACTTGTATCACTGTTATCATTCATTTTGAAAAATTTTTAAATGTCCATCTGTGTTTCATTGTTAACCAAAAAATTATTCTGGAGCAGATTGTTTAATTCCTAGGTATTTGCATAGTTTTGAGGGTTCCTTTCGGAATTTATTTCTAGTTTTATTCTGCTGTGGTCTGAGAAGATACCTAATATGATTTTGATTTTAAAAAATTATTGAAACTTGTTTGGCCTATCATATGATCTGTCTTGGAGAATGTTTCATATGCTGATGAGAAGAATGTATATTCTGCAGTTCTTGGGTAGAATGTTCTGTAAGTATCTGTTAGGTCCATTTGTTCTAGAATGCAGTTAAGTCCAATGGTTTCTTTGTTGAATTTCTGCCTCAGTGATCTGTCTAGTGCTGTCAGTGGAGTATTAAAGTCCTTGACTATTATTGTGTTGCTGTCTATCTCTTTTGTTAGGTCTAGTAGTACTTGCTTTATGAATCCTGGAACTCCAGAGTTAGGTGCATATATATTTAGGATTGTTATATCTTTTTGTTGAATTGATCCTTTTATCATTATATAATGACCTTCTTTGTCTTTTTTTTTCACTATTGTTGATTTAAGATCTGTTTTATCTGATACAAGAATAGTTACTCCTATGTGCTTTTGGTTTCCATTTGCATGAAGTGTCTTTTTCCACCCCTTTACCTTGAGTCTGTAAGAATCCTTCTGTGTTAGGTTTGTCTCCTGAAGACAGCAGATATTTAGTTTGTAACTTTTAATTCATTCTGCCAATCCATATCTTTTTTTAAACTTTTTTTTTTTTTTTAAGTTCAGGGGTACATGTGCATGATGTGCAGGTTTGTTACATATATAATCATGTGTCATGGGGGTTTGTTACATAGATTATTTTATCACCTAGATATTATGGCTAGTATCCATTGGCTGTTTTTCCTGATTCTTTCCCTCCTCCCACCTTCCAACCTCCTATAGGCCCCTGTGTGTGTTGTTCCCCTTTATGTGTCCATGTGTTCTCATCATTTAGATCTCATTTATAAGTGAGAACATGCTGTATTTAGTTTTCTGTTTCTGTTTTAGTTTGCTAAGGATATTGGCCTCCAGCTCCCTCCATGTCCCTGCAAAGGACATCATCTTATTCTTTTTTTATGACTGCATAGTATTCCATGGTGTATATGTACCGCATTTTGTTTATCCAGGCTATCACTGATGGACATTTAGGTTGATTCCATGTGTTTGCCATCGTGAATAGTGCTGGAATAAACATAGGCATGCATATGTCTTTGCAATAGAACAATTTATATTCCTGTGGGTATATATACAGTAATAGGATTGCTGGGTTAAATGGTATTTCTGTCTTTAAGTCTTTGAGGAATCACCACACTGTCTTCCACAATCTGTATCTTTTAAGTGGAGCATTTAGAGCATTTCCATTCAACATTAATATGGAGATGTGAAGTACTGTTCCAATCATCGTGTTGATTGTTACTTAGGGAACTTGTTTTCTTCATTGTATTCTTGTTTTATAAGCCTTGTGAATTTTATGCTTTGAAGAGTTTCTATTCTGATGTGTAGTGACCTTTTGTTTCAAGATTTAGAACTCCTTTTAGCATTTCTTGTAGGGCTGGTCTAGTATTGACAAACTCCCTTAGCCCTCACTTGTCTGAGAAAGATTTTATTTCTCTTTTGTTTATGAAACTTAGTTTTGCTAGATACAAAATTCTTGGCTGAGAGTTATTCTGTCTAAAGAGACTAAAGATAAGACCTCAATCCCTTCTGGCTTGTAAAGTTTCTGCTGCAAAGTCTGCTATTAGTCTGTTAGGTTTTCCTTTACAGGTTACATGATGCATTTGTTTCACTGCTCCTGGAATTCTTTCCCTCACATTGACTTGAGATAGCCTGATGACCAGATGCCTTCTTGATGTACTTTTTGCAATCAGTCTCCCAGGAATTATTTGAGCTTCTTGAATTTGGATGTCTAAGTCTCTAGCAAGATCAGGGAAGCTTTCCTCAGTTATTCCCTCAAATAGGTTTTCCAAACTTTTTGCTTTTTCTTCTCCCTCAGGAACACAGAATTCTTATGTTTGGCAGTTTTACATAATCCCATTTGTCTTGGAGACTTTTTTACTTCATTGCATTCTTTTTTCTTTATTTTTGTCTTGTTGGATTACTTCAAAAACCTTGTGTTTAAGCTTTGAAATTCTTTCTCCTACTTGGTTGACTCTATTGTTAAAACTTTCCACAGTATTTTGTGGTTCCTTAAATGTGTCTTTCATTTGTGGAAGTTCTGATTGGTTTTTCTTTAAAATATCTATCTCTTTAGAAAATTTTTAATCATGTCCTGAATTGTTTGCTACATTTCTGTATGTTGGTTTTCACCTTTCTCTTGTATCTCCTTGAGTAACTTACTAATCAACCTTTTGAATTCCTTATCTGGTATTTCAAAGATTTCATCTTGATTTGGATCCAATGCTGGAAAGTTGGTGTGATCTTTTCAGGCTGTTAAAGAACCCTGTTTTTTCGTATTGCTAGAATTGCTTTTCTGGTTCCTTCTCATTTAGGTAGACTATTTCTTCTAATTATTTTTGAATTTATTTTTGATTCAATGGTTTTTTTAAATTTCATTTTTTCCTTCTTGAAAATGTGACTTTAATGTTTATAGTTTATTGTTACCTAGCTTTGGCTGTGGGTGCTTTCAGTGTTAAAGCCTCTGTATGAATTACTTTATTATAGAGAATCTTTGTGCAATAGCTTTCTCAGATGCTGATGGTCTTAGCAGCCCTGTAAGAGATGATAAAAGGAGTTCTAAATCTTGAGACAAAGGTCAGTACACACCAGAATAGACACTCTCAAAGCATAAAAATCACACAGCTTATAAAACAAGAACACAATGAAGAAAATAAGTTCACTAGGTTAGTAGTGATGTGCGGGGTATGGGAGCAGGTTTACTGTTTTCTGTGGGGCTGGAATGCAGAGGTCTCATGAAGCTTATCTCATTTTCCAGTGGCATGCACCTTCAAAACCTTTTCCCCCAGTATTTTATTCACTAGGTTAAATGGTTCAGGCTTCGGGCCAGTAGGGGATGCTCATGGGTAAAAACTGGCTTTGGCTAAAGCAGGTGGGTAAATGCAATACCCTAATATTGGGCAGAGGTCCCCGCTTTGACAGATGTGGCTGGGTGAGCTCTCAGTAAAAATGCACTGAGGTCTTTTCAGAGGGAGGGGAGGGAGCCACCACAGCTTTCCTTCCAGACCAGCAGGAAAGCAATCTGCCTTCCAGTCATACTCCTGACCTGGTGTTCTGGCTATACAGATCAGACAGGCATCTCTTTTTATCTGCAAGAATGCTGATGCTTCATTTAGAGAGAGACTGTGACTCTACCTCTCATTCAAGCCTGAGCCTGGAGGACATTCCTCCTCTGGGGATACAGTCACCCTGAAGTTCCCGAAAGGTTGCTTATAGATGCACCTATGCTGAGATTCCATGGGAGAAGGCCCAGTTGTGTCTGCAGTGGTGAGTAAAAGGGAGGAGTCCCCTCTCCAAGACCCTTCACAAGCACCAGAGCTATCTGACTACTGGAGTAGACCTGCAGAGTTTCCCCACTGAGCCCAGCATTGCACCTGTGCCTCTGGTGAAGAAAATATCCCACAGGTGGAAAGTTCAGGGACTCAAGGCCTGCAGTCCAGTTTCTTTTGTCCCATGCTCCTTTAATGTGATACACTCCTTCTTCCCCTAAGTGTAGCAGTCCCTGAGAACAAGACTACTGTGAATCCTGTTGCTCCTCTGGGTCTAGCTGCCCAGTGGGGCTGCCACACTCTAGGCTCCAGTGATGTGACTTGTCCTCTAGGCTCTAAGCAGCAAATACCAGCACCGGCTCTGGTAGAGGTGGGAGGGGAGTGATGTAAACTGTGAGATTTCCTTGGTTATAAATAGCTTTAGAGTGTTGACTTTTTCAAATGCCAGCTGTAGTCACAACTTACTAGTCACATGGACAAACTCAAGACTTTCTGGTTAGCCAGAGTGATGCAGGCAATGAGGATAGATGAGGCTGTGCAAAAGTTTTCTCCTTCCTGATTGCTGTGTTATTGTGCTTGCAGATGCTGTAATGGGCTGTGCTGGTTGACCACCAGTCAGAAGGTAGTGCTTGCAAAAGAGCATTGGCTTGGTGGTAGCAGTGGAATTTGTGCTTGGTTTATGTTATGCAGGAGAGGTATTCTGATGTCTTAGGTAATGGTGGTGCCATGGAGCTCCAAATGTCCTATTCTGTTGTGTTAGGCTACCAGGGCAGGTGGAAGGACAAATCTCGGTGTGGGCTGGGTCAGGTAAATTTGCATTCTGGCTCCCTATGTGGGGATTGAAGGGCAGTTCCCTGGCCACTGGGGTAATGTTCTAGGGAGGAGTGCAGCTGCCTCTGCTGCACAAAAGCGGGCAGGTAGCAGGTGGCAGTAAGCTCCACTCCACTCCCACACAGTTGGCAAGGCAGGTCTCACACCCACGGTGTTCTTTTAGGAGCAGCTAGCTGGGTTTCAGGCAGCCTGCGCTCAGAACTCAAAACTGCCCCAGGCCACAAGGCTTCCTGACAGAGACAGAAAGTGTATGGCTTTCAGGCCACACCTCTCCTGGTCCACCTGTGAGGAAGAGGTGTCCAGCTCCTGCATCTATGACTATAGTACTCTTCCCACTCACCCCTCAGTCTGGCCAATGGGATTTGTCCCTACTCAAGATTGTATTGCAAATCTCAGTTGAAAGCTTCTCCCAACCTGTGACCACTGTCTGAGTTAGCTGGTAGTTAGCGAGGTCACCTGTGAGGTTAGGATCAAGAACGGCTTCCCTTCATCCCCATTGCAGTCTTGGACTGCATGCAAATCATGTCCTGATACTGCTGTTCTCATATATTCGCCATCACTCACTAAATCAGCTCCAGTGCTGGGCAGGGTCAAGGCCTTCGCCCTTGGCTGGGTAGGAGTAAGGTGCTCCCCCTTGGCCTGGATTGCCCGGCTGCCCTGTGGGAGCATGTCACAGTAGCAGTCTCTCTCCCTCTCATGCTCTACAGACTCAACAATTTTCCGTTTGGTTCACAGTGTAGGCTGCTGCCCACTGCTTCTTTCAGAAGGTCTGTGGTTTCTTTCAGTTTTTCTGTTAAGTTCCTGTGTTGCTCCTTGAAAATGGTTCAAAATCTCTACTCACTATTTTGTCTTTCAAAGTGGGAGAAGCATGCTAACAATGCCTCCAGTCCACCATCTTGCAAAAACAAATGTGCTGTCTTGTCTCTGACTACCTAATAAACTTTATATTTCTCTACAGGGCCACTTTTCCACTTATGTGCAGCATCCCAGTACTTCTACTTTGTTGAGAACTCTGCTCTTTTTTCTCTCTTTCCTCATTAATTTTCCTTTTCTGTTGGATTATTCCTATCAATATACAGACATGTATTATCTGCTATTAAAAAGAGATTTATCTTGGATCTACCTCCCCCTGTAGATTTGCCTACGTCTCTTCTTTCCTTCATAGTAAAATTCTTTTAAAGATTTTTATATCCTTGCCGTCTCCACTTCCTTACCATTCAATTATTCTGAATTCCACTCCAGTCAGGGTTTTGTCTCAGCATTCTACCTACACGGGTCTTATCAAAGCTACAAGTTACCTTTATCTTGCCAAATCCAATTTGACAGGTCTGTCTACAGTCTACCTGACTGCACAGATGCATTTAACATAATAGTCTTCTGCCTCCCTCTTGAAATACATTTTCACTTGGTTTTTGGGCCTCTCTTCTTTCTTGTTTTCTCTTTTCCAGTGCCTTCTCAACTTCCTTAGCTTGTTGTTTTGCCATCCCTGACCCCTTAATGGGTAGGGGGGCCTGTACCTTAGTCCTAGAGCCCCCACATCTTCTCTCCCTCAGTCATCCCATTCAGTTTTCTGACTTTAAACATCATCTGCAAGCTGATGATCCCCAGATCTATATCTCTAGCTGTATCTTTTGACTGAACTCTAGACTCATACATCCAGTTGCCTACTCAACGTCTCTATTTGGATGTCTAACATGTACGCCAAACTTAATATGACCTAACTCTCAGTTAGTTTCTACTCTCCCACACTTATTTTCCTTGTGTCTTCCCTATCTCAATTTGTGAAAACATTCACCCACTTGCTGGGAACACAAATTTAGGTGGCATCCTTGATTTTTATGTTTTCTTTGCCCTGCCCATTCAATCTATCAGCAATCATGTTGGTTTGGCCTTGTCAGTATGTTCTGACTCAACCATCTGCCTCTTCCACTGTCATCCTCAGGTCTAAGCCACCACATCTCTGGCTTGGGCTATGTTTATCTTCCTATATTTTGTCTACCACATTGGAGCTAGAGTGAATTTTAAAAATAAATAAATTAGACAGGTTTTCCTGGTTACAATCCTGGCTCTGCTACATATAAGCATGTGTGATCATATGTTATAAAATCTTTCTGAACCTCAATTTTGTTAAATAGGGAGAATAATATAATATCACCTACCTCATAGACTTGCTGTGGAGATATTAAAAGAGTTTATATTTGTAAAGCACTTAAAGCAATTCAAATACATGATCAACATTATTATCGACCTAAAAGGAAGAAGCTGAGGCAAAATTAATAAATGTAGAGAGTTTATTTGTTGGGCCAAGCTTGAGGATTGCAGCTTGTGGGCATAGATTCAAATTGCCGTGAATATACACTCCAATTAGCAGCAGTTACAAGTAGATTTTTAAAGAAAAAGAAGAGGGAGTTCTTAAGAATTTACATTAAGGTAACATAAGCTATTGATTGGCTATACATTTTTCTTCGTATCACAAATTCTAGGAATGTGAAGACAATGGGTGAGGCAGCTAGTCAGGAACAAAATGCCTTTAAATAATTGTCTCCAGGTGGGTGGTGGTGGTGGGGATGACTGAAGTCCCACACTCATATCTTTCTGGGCCTGATAAATTTTGCTTACCTCACATAGCTCAGACTGTTCTAAGCTACTTTTCTTTTCTCACTATATTAGAGAATTTAAAATATAATAGCTAAAACTCCAATTGCTTCTCATTACACTTAAAGTAAAATCCAGATTGATCATGAGTCTCTAAGGCTTTATGTTTTCTTGTTCCCTGCCTGCCTCTTCAAACCCACTACTTACAACTCTTTTTATTTTCTATTTAACTACACTAGGCTTGCTTGTAACCTTCAGATCTTAAAGCCTGATCTTGACTGGGCACAGTGGCTCATGCCTGTAATCCCAGCACTTTGGGAGGCCGAGGCGGGCAGATCCCTTGAGGTCAGGAGTTCGAGACCAGCCTGGCCAACATGGCAAAACCCCATCTCTACTAAAAAGATAAAAATTAGTTGGGCATGGTGCTGTGTGCTACTCGGGAGGCTGAGGCAGGAGAATCTCTTGAACCACCTGGGAGATGGAAGTTGCAGTGAGCCAAGATTGTGTCACTGTATTCCAGCCTGGGCAACAGAGCAACAAGATTTCATCTCAAAAACAAAAACAAAGCAAACAAACAAATAACAACAAAAAACCTGATCTTGCCACTGGTTAGAACAATCTTTGTTTAATTCACCCTTCAGCAACTCAGGGTTCTTCCAACTGAAAAATGATGAAGTTCATAAATTTGGAAAGGAGAGCTTTATTTCTCATTAAGGGTTGCATACTGTAAGGTGGCCATTCTGACAGGCTGGGATGTATAACCTTTGACAGTAGCCAGAAACCAGCACTTCAAGGGAGGGAAGCATAAGACAGGACCTTATGCAGAATGGGTTGGCTAAAGGTACATATTTAATAAGCAATAGGAGGAGTCATAAATATTTATGAAAGAAGAAACATGTGCATGCACAATTGAGCTTCACATTTCCTTTTTGGGCTGCATGTTCAGAAAATGGCAGCATTAGTATGATCTGAGGGTGAAGACTTTGGCCCTCTTGTAATCACCTGATAAATTCTTCCTGCCTACTGCACAGACAAAACCAATTCACTGAGACTGTGGTACTGCAGTGAAGTAAGAGTTAACACAAGGTAGCCAAGCAGAAAGACCAGAGTTACATTTAAATCAGCCTCCCTGAGAATTCAGAGGCTAGGGTTTTTCAAGGATAGTTTAGTAGGCAGGGAACTAGGGAATGGGTACTGCAGATTGGTTAGGGATGCAATCATAGGTGTGTGGGAAATGGTCTTTATGTGCTGAGTCTGCCTCTGGGTGGGGGTCCACAGGACTGGTTGAGTCATAAGTCATGAGCACACGTGGGGTCAGTTAGTTGCCAGAATGCAAAAATCTGAAAAACATCTCAAAAGACCAATCTTAGGTTCTATAATAGTGATATTATCTATAGGAGCAATTGGGGGAGTCACAAATCTTATGACCTCTGACCGAATGACTCCTGATCTGTAAGGGGTTATAGAAACTATCTTTACATTTTAGCGGAATTCTAGTCCTTCCTGTAATTCCTGAGCTTGCATCCTTTCATTAGTCTTGCAAAGGTAGTTCAGCCCCCAAACAAAAAGGGGATTAATTTTAGGGAGGGATGATTATCATGCTTGCTTCAAAGTTAAACCATAAATTAAATTCCTCCCATGGTCAGCTTGACCACACCTAGAAGTGAGTGAGGATGGCCCACCTGTGAGGCTAGAAGCAAGATGGAATCTGCCCTGTTAGATTTCTTTCACTGTCATGATCTTTGCAAAGGCAGTTTCACTGTTTTATCAAAAGGTGAAGCAGAAGATATGAAAATCCTCAATGTGCCAGCTCTGTAGACTGGCCAGAACCACTCTATGGTCAGTGGTCTCTTATCAGGAAGGAATGCTGTTTAGATACTGTGTTGAAACTGCAAAAGGGAGGGGAGTCCAGTTGCAAGTCTGGTTGCAGCCTCGGATGATTGGCTAAAGCTGATAAAGGAATGAGTTTCCAGTTTCTTGTTTTCCAGAGCTGGTTTCTGCTTACTCCTTATGAAATAATTCTTATTCCAGGTTAATAAAAAAGGGCATACTGAGGCCTGTCTGACCTCCCAGCCCATCATGGCTGGGAACTTGTTTTTTAAGGTTTCTGTGGGGTCCCCTTTGTCAAGAGGGGATCCCTTCAGTCAGTTGGGGGGCTTAGGATTTGCTTTTTGTTTCTCAGGTCTGTTGAAACATTGCCTCTTCAGAGAAACCTATTCCGATCACCTTTCCTAAAATAAGCCCACCTAATCCCCAATTATACTCTATTCCCACATATGTATTATTTTTCTATAACAGTTTTTGTCATCTATAATTATATATATATTTTTATTTATTTACTATTTTCTGTTTCTCACACTCCCATATCTCCATGATGTAAAGCATTTTGTTTGCCTGATTTACCTTTGTAGCCCCAGGATATGGAACAGTTTCTGGCACTAGTTGGCACTCCATAAAAATTTGTTGAATAAATTGCAAAATAGTCTTATAAGTGTACTTTACTATTTGGCAGAATTGTTGCCATTTCATTCTTCTTGGTTAATGAATAATGTCTGTGGGGTAATTTAATCTTCTTAAATTAACTGTGAGCACTTGATTGGGATTAAGCAAATTCCAAATTTACTTGATTGTAGTACAAGGAATTGTTTTGACCTTTTCAGAGTGTGACTTTTTCAGTTACTACCATTTTTATTAAATCGTTGTGTAAAAATGAAATCTCTTGTCTTCCCTGACAGATGCAATTTAAATTATTTGGAATAGTTGAAGAAGATAAAGAACAAAGGAAAGGGTTTTCTCTCAATATTTATAGCCTAACAATTTTTGATGAATGCATTTTCTGATTCATAGCACATTTTATCAGTTTGGTAAGAATGTAGTATAATGATAGAACTACGGTGTCACAATTGCAAAGGCATATGGTGAGGGAGGCATTCATCTTGACTGGACAGGGCTTTCGATGTAATAGTGGTGAGACTAATTAGGATAAATAAAATGGCTGTAAATTCCCCACATTAAAATCTATAGGGTAGTGCTGAGACAGCAATATTAGCATCATGTAGGCACTTGAAGGGGTGTCTGTAGTGAACTCTATATTCTTGAGGGAAAAATTCAGTGTTCATAGATATTTATAATGGTCTAGGGTTTTGCTCTGGGTTGGTTCTATGGAAGCACTTGTTGGCTTCTATGGTCAGGCATCTTCAGAAGCAGCCCTGCAGCAAGGTCAGCCAAAAGTTGCCAAGAGCATTATCAGAGGCTTGACTAGACCAGGACATTAAGGAGATCATATAAATACCCTCCTCTCCCCACCTCTAGCCCATGCTAAGTGTGCCTCATGGTTGCATTTAAATGAGTCTCTGATTCTTCCAAGCCTGGTTTATCCATGTTTTTCCAACAATTATTAGAAGAGGGCAACATATTAGCTTTGGAACATTTTCCTTGCTGAATCCATTGAATTGGACAGAGCCCAAAGTAACCCTCACTGTTTTTCTACTTTCTGGTATCTATACCTTTGTGTAACACCCTCCCTTTGAGTGTAGGTGAAATCTGCAGCTTGCTTCTAACTAATAGACTATGCCAGAGATGATGGGATGTCATCAAGGTGACTGTTATATTATGTGACAACAAGAGATTATTCTGCATGGGCTAGACTTAATCAGATTAAAGTTCTTAAAAGAAGGACTGGGCCCTATCTGAGGTGAGATACTCTCCTGCTGGACCTGAGGAGGCAAGCTGCTAACATGTGACCTGCCTTTGGAGAGGGCCATATGGCAGGGAACATACAAGTCCTAAAACTGCAAGGAATTAAATTCTGCCAACCACCCAGTGAACTTGGCAGAGTATTCTGGGTTCCAGAAAGGAATATAGCCCAGCTAATACTTTGATTGCAACCTTCCAGCAAGGACCCAGCTAAGCTATCCTCAGACTCCTGGCCCACAGAATCTGTGAGCTAATAAATGTGTGTTCTTTTAAGCTGCTGAATTTGTTGTATTTTATTATGCAGCAATAGAAAACAAATACAGCTATCAATTCTGTTCACATGCACACACAAAACAGCATTATATATGAGTTTTGTGATGTCAAGTATATTGTAACCACCATACATGTGAGAATAGGTTTGAGAGGGATTCTCTGTCTTCTAAAGTTAATGTTGGACACACTGTAATGTGATGTAGGACAGGTGTGGGAAAGGCGTCTGTAAAAAATAAGGTCAAAGACAAGTTATTTGGGAAGATATGGATTTCTTTTTTAAAACAAACAGCTTTGGAAGAAAAGTAACCTTAGAGTGAATGTCAAATAAAATTTACAGGAGGCCATTGATTTGGACTGAGCTCCTGCAATAGGCCACAATAGACCAACCAAAATGGAGTTTCTCATGCTAAAGTTTCATGTCACCAAACTGAAACAGTTGTTTATCTGGTATTCCAGGTAATCAGGAGAGAGATAATAGTCAAATCTCCAAACAGGCCAGTTTAGCCAGCATGATAACGAAGTCTTCTCTGCTTTAACCTTACAAGGAAGGTAACTTGATGCTAAGCAACCCCTTTTCTGTTCTTAGTTTCTGCTTTCTTCAGCCCTGTTCTGCCTATAAAGCCAAACTCCTCTGGTCAGCTGAATGGAGCATCTTTTCTAAATTTTTAGAGGAGATGTTACCCTAATTAGTGAGTTGCAGATAAGAGTTAGTTAGATCATTTTGCTACATTTGTTGTAATTTTGTCTTTTGATAAGAGTTCCTTGTGTTGCCTTTACATGTTGAAGTGAGAATCTGCCCCAACCATTTCACACTCCCACCTCAGTGGAGGAAAGGGGAGGGAGGTAAGGCCATTGGTAAGAGGACAATGAGGACAGCCCACTCCTTCCTTCTTTGGAGCAACACTAAGTGCAGAGGTGAAAAGCAATTTACAGTATGTTTTCCAAGCTGGGAATTGCTTGAAGGGATCAGTGGGTTCCTAAGTGTGTTGGTAGGGAGAGGTGGGAAACCTGGTTGGAGGTGGGGCAAAAGTGCAGGAGGGGGAGAGTGAGAGGGAGATGGACACAAGAAGTGAAGCAAAGGGGGAAGAGTCAGGGAAAGAAGGCCATGGCCCAGCAAGGCCTGGGGAAAGCTTAGGTCTTCCTTCTACTATTCCACATGATCCTCCCCATCCCATACTCCTCATCAAAGGAGAAGAATGAGTCCTGTGTGACCTGAGGCTATAAGTGATCTGGACCAGTGATCACAACACCTGAATCTCTGATTCTCTTCCTTTCCTTCCAGTCTCCCAACATATGTCCTGCCAATACACAGACACCCCAGGATGGCCCCCTTGGTAATTATTACTTCTCCAGTAAAGAATTGCTTGAACCATCCTGCTAAAACGGTGAAACCCCATCTCTACTAAAAAACATACAAAAAATTAGCCGGGCGTGGTGGTGGGTGCCTGTAGTCCCAGTTACTCAGGAGGCTGAGGCAGGAGAATGGTGTGAACCCGGGAGGCGGAGCTTGCAGTGAGCTGAGATTGCGCCACTGCACTCCAGCCTGGGTGATAGAGCGAGACTCCATCTCAAAAAAAAAAAAAAAAAGATTTGCTTGAAGATTGCCTGTGGCTGTGACTTATGGTGGCCATCTGTGTCCTTGTGATGTCTACCCACAGACAAGACCTGGCTGAAGAAATGGTCAGGTGTACATCTCTTTGCAAGATGTAGATGCCAGCACTTCAGCTCTTTAAAAAAGGAGTCATCACACAATTTCCAGATATTATTGAGAGCACTAAGAAACCCATTAGAGGCCAACTATGGTGGCCTGTGACCCCAGCACTTTGGGAGGCCGAGGTAGGAGGATCAATTGAGGCTAGGAGTTGGAGCCAGCCTGGGCAACACAGTGAGACCCTGTATCCATAAAAAATAAAAAAAAAAATTAGCTAGATGTAGTGGCACACACCTTTGGTCCCAGCTACCTGGGAGGCTGAGGCAGGTGTATCTCTCAAGCCCAGGAGTTTGAGGCTGCAGTGAGCCATGTTCATGCCACTCCACTCCAGCTTGAGTGACAGAGCAAACAAACATAAAGAGAGAAAGGAAGAAAGAAAGAAAAAAAGAAAAAAAGAAAGAAAGAAAGAAAGAAAGGAAGGAAGGAAGGAAAGAAAGAAAGAAGAAAGAAAGAGAAAGAAAGAAAGAAAGAAAGAAAGAAAGAAAGAAAGAAAGAAAGAAAGAAAGAAAAGAAAACCAAACCATTAGAAACTCACCTGAGGATTTCCTGTGAGTCTGAAACTGAGAATGGGGAACATTCTCTGCCCTGACAGGCTCTTTTCCCTGCCTCATCTTGGATCTAATAGAAACCTAATCAAATGAGGCCGGCATTAACAAGAAGAAAGCATTGCCCCAGAGCAAATGAGTCTGTCTTCTCACATGAAAAATAGAACAACTTCCACTATGGACCAAAGAAATTTATATAAAAGCCGTGATTATTCAACATGCAGATCATTCAAGATATAGGCAAATATTTAGAGAATGAGAACAATTCCACTTAGAATCATTGATGTCCCTTTCTAAGATATGCAAGTGTGGGAAACATGAGTTCTTAAAGATAGAATCTAATCTTAGCCAATCCCTCAGCCCATTTCTGATCTGTCTCATATTCAGTGTCAGCCCTTAAATCTCAGAGATAAAATGATGCTCATTGTTTGGTGGAAAACAAAAGGTGAAAATCTGGTGGTTTGTTTTTGGACAGTGTCACAATGTTCCTGCTTCAAAGTAATCCCCTCAAATTGACCTCACGATATTGTCCTTGGTATCAATATGGCCATATTAACACAGCTTCATTCAATAGATCATGCACTCAAAACAGAAATTGGGTACAACATTACCTCCACACAAGAGTGGTTGTTATACCATCTGCCCTTGTAAATGTCCACCACTGACATCTATGCTAATTAAATCAAGTCGATTAGAACTCAGCAATGACCTAATTCCATGTCTTACAAATCAACAGCTGTTTGTGTATACCAGTTAGCGGAACAGGGCAACCAAACCACAGAAGTAATTTAGGTGGCACTTTCTAAACAATGTAGATCAATTTAAAGTACATTCACTTGTGGTAGATGACTCATGGTGGAACAATGAGATTAAACCTATAATAACTAATGTTTACAAATGGAAGAGAATGTGACAAGGGTAAAATGTTGTTAATTTTCAGACAAATTAATCTAGTTAACAACTACTTATTGAGCACCTACTATGTTCCAGACATGAAAATTCCTGCCATGGAGTTTTCATTTATGTGGATGGATAATAAAAACATTGAAAATTAAATATGTATTATGTCAGAAGGTGATACATGCTATGAAGAAAAATAATGCAAGAAAGGGGAAAATTTCACATCTAATCTGTCAGCTAATCCCGATGATTTGCATTAAAAAAATATTCAAAACCCATACTTTCTTCACTTCCACTGCTTGGGCCACATCCCCAAAAGAATAATGCTCAACCTCTTGAGTATTCTTCTTGCTTTAACTTGGCCCCTTTTAGTTTATTCTCAATACAGCAGCCAGAGTCATTCTGCTAAAAAGAAGTTAGATAATTTCATTCATCTCCTATAAACATTCCAGCTGTTTACAATGTTACTCAGAGTACAAGCTTGAGTCTTCAAAAAACCGTCTGAGGCCTTGCATTGTCTAACCTCTGTGTTCTCTTTGTGTTCATCTCTTATTAATCTTCTCTCTGCTCCAGTCTCACTGGACTGATTGCTGGTCCTTGAATGCTGGGCACCTCCTTCCTCAGGGCCTTTGCTCTTGCAGTCACTGTGCCTAGAAATCACCTTGTTTATTTTTTATTTTTATTTTTGCCTTGGATGCCACCAGCTCCCAAATCACCTCTTGTGTCTGCACTTCAAAGTGCAATAAGGAGGGGCTTGACCCCATGATCACCTTTGGCCAGTTTTGCCTGCCATATCATTAAGCACCATGTGCCACATTAAAAGGGTGATAACTCACATGACGTCTTGTTTTGCTCTGTTCATCACTCCCCCATCCAATTACCTACTGCTACTTTTCTCATTCCACCCTCACCTTCTGCCTTAGTCCTGTGCTGTTATCTTCCTGATTGTGCCCTTGACTCCTTTGCACAAGGACCCTGCTCCATTCTGTTAAAGAACACTGGACCTGCCATGGCAATGCACCTTCCTTCTGACTCAGACCCAGGGAACATTTCTAACTGAATGCTGCCAGCAACCTCACCCATGCTTCAAACATAGGAGGCAGGATTTAGACATGACTAGTTCAAGAAGTCACATTCCATTTGAATGACAGTAATAAATAGCAAAATGGGAACAAACATATACAATTTTGCCTTAGAGCTGGTAATGATCCATAGGGTGAAGTGAAGTTCTTCACTCAGGTCCTTATTCCAGGAAAATCTTCCCTTCTCCCATCCCTTCCTCATTTCTGAAAAGGAGATAATGTTATTTTGATTGCATATTGAGATGGTTAATTAGGCCACTCATGGTGGGGTTATTAACAGATGTGGCTTTCTGCAGAGATGTGCACTTTTCTTGTCTACCTTTTGCTCCACACTGGAGCAATGTTAAATTCTGTTTTCTTTCATTCTCTTTGGTCCTGTCATGTTGCTGATCTTTGGGTACTAAGAAGAAATACTCAGGTATAGGCTTGGAAGAAGGAAGAGGAAGTGGTTCAACCTAGCTTTCCAGAGTTCCATATAACAGTCTTATTTGTTATCTATATCTATTAATATATCTATCTTCCCCATGATGTCTGAGACCCCAGCTGGAAAGAATTGAATGGCGGGGGTGACTGATTAACTGGAGGCTGAAATCATCTGCAGGCTTCTTTTCTCACATGTTTGTTGTTTGGAATGGGGTGGCTTTGCAGTTTGGGCTCAGCTGGGACACTGTCAACTGATGAGTCTATGTGTGTCCTCTTGATACAGCTTGAACTTCCAACAATGACTTTTATTGTTACATTAAAATGTAGTATAGTACTATATAGTTCCTGAGTGATGGAAACAGCTTTCACAAACCCCATATTTCAAAATCTCTCAGCCTTCATTAAAAAATGTTTGCTCTTATTTTTACACACACAACACTAATTTGGGTGCGTTTTAGGTTATTTGGCCTACAGCAGATTATGACTAGCAAAGTAGACACGCAAGGCTGGCTGCTACAGGTGTACAGATAGTGCAGTGATTGTCAGATTAGTATTGCGGCTGCAGATTGTTTTTTTAATCAAAGGAGGAATGAAATCATCATTGCAATTCAGAAAGAAAACAGTGTGAATCACTTAGTGTAAGAATCAATAGATCTTCACAACTCACTAGCTCTTTCAGACAGTACAGTGTGGCAGGGAAGGGATTTCATTTACTGGGTAAGGACACAGGTTTTGTAGTGAGACATTCTTGAGTTCATTTTCCTATTTCTATTACTTAGCAGCTGTAATAGAAATTGATTCCGTAAAAGGGACTTATCAGACTCGTAGGACTTTTTTGGTGAGGGGAGGAGGGGAGATTAAATGAGGTAATGTTTGAAAAGCACGGCATAGATGTGGATGCTACAAGCTGATAAACAATGGTCCCATCTCTGAGAGTCCTGGTGATGACCATGAATCATTAAGAGACGGGCACAATATAATATGTGCGCTCATTTACTTAGAGAAGCAAGGAAGTATACTGTAAATATTATCAGTATTACAATATTAAAATTATAAGGGTCCCAAGTAAAACATCTGTATCAGACAAGGTTTTGACAAGAAATAGCCAATTCAAATGGAGTGATTTGTGGAGAATTTTACAGATGCAGGGTAGTATAGGGAAATCACTGCTAGGTCTTAGGGTAAGTAAGGGAAGTTAGCAGGACCTAGACCCAGTGAGGCTATGTGGAGAGGGCTGCTGAGACCTTTGGTAGAGAGACTTTCTCTGACCCCTTAGGGAGAAAGGTGGAGGAATAAATGATCTCGGTTTCCTCTTTCTAATCTGTTGATGCTATGCATTGGAACCTACTGGAAGTCAGTGTGCAATGTAGCCTGCTGTTCAGGTTCACTCAAGTTAGCCCTCCGGGACTTGGAACAGGGTGAACAACAATATCCTTTTCATCTCCCAGACAAGGAAAGATGAAAAGATCAACAATATGCAGTATGTAAAACTTAGAACATCTGCAAGCAAGATTAAAGGGCTTCTCTGTCTGGGTTTGTGAGTGTTTACTTCCCCCTCTCTTCTCCACTCTGCTTCTGATTTTCTTTGGACAAGTCATGTGGTGATTTTAGATGAGTTTAACCATATGTAATTTTTGCAGCAGACATTCTTCTTGTTCCTAGAATGGCATCCTCACTCAACAGCCCTATTAGGTGTTCAGAATTGTGTTAGAGGCTGTGGGAGAAACAGACGAGGAGGGAAACCTGATCCCTGTCATGCAAGAACTTATGACGTGATTAGGGAGATAGGACAAACCCATAATATGGAGCAATTCAAGATGATGCGTAATTAAAATCTGGTAGGAGTTCTGAAGAAGGCCATCGTTGAGGACTTGGTGCAGAGGGAAGAAAGATTTGTGGGAGTGGACAACAAAGATTTGTCGGAGCTGCAATTTGACAGTGGATGAGGTAGAGAGGAGAGCATCCCAGGTGACCAGACGACATATGTAAAGAAGTAAATTTTTGGCTTCCAGCAGCACCAACCCGTAGAACAACTATTACCCAGTAAGCAAGGTGGAATAGACTGAGAGTTAGAAGATCTCAACTCTGGTTTTGGGAAAATGTAATATAATAAGTCCCTGGGGAATAAGATAGGGTTACTTTTTCATTTTCTGTTCTGTTAAATCTGGGATATAATGTGAAGAGATCAGAAAAATTTCTAATGTTGACTTTTTTTTATTAATGTGGGATCTTCAAATGTGACCAGGTGCATTCAGTAATTTTCTCCAGTTTTTCTAAGTGCTGGATTTGTGAGGTGCTCACTAAGAATCTCGAAATAGTGAGGTTAGGCCGGTCACAGTGGCTCACGCCTTTAATCCCAGCACTTTGGGAGGCCGAGGCGGGTGGATCACGAGGTCAGGAGATCGAGACCATCCTGGCTAACACGGTGAAACCCTGTCTCTATTAAAAATACAAAAAAAAAAGAAAAAAAAAAAAAGAAAAAAAATTAGCCTGGTGTAGTGGCAGGCGCCTGTAATCCCAGCTACTCAGGTGGCTGAGGCAGGAGAATGGTGTGAACCTGGGAGGCGCAGCTTGCAGTGAGCCGAGGTCGTGCCACTGCACTCTCGCCTGGGCGACAGAGCGATATTCCATCTAAAAAAAAAAAAAAAATTGTGAGGTTGATGGAGGTTGTGAGGTTGAGGTTTACATTAATTATTATGGTTGCAGGAATTTAACTGACTCAAACCTCTTCCTAAGACAGAAAATTTAACTGACAATGAAAATAAAAATAGAAATTTACATTATCACTGGGAATATGAACACAATTATGATGTATTTTAAGGGTCTGACTTTCAAATGAGCCTTTACAAATAATTGTAAGCACCAATATTATATTTATCTATGTAAAATAAGTTATCTACTTTCTTGTGTGGTTTTATGTTCTTAGGAGTTCTATGGTGAATTTTCAGTGTCCTTACTTGACACTTAAAATTTTTTTTTTGGCTGAACTCAAAGTACTTCTTTCTTTCATCTGTACCATTAGTTGATTTAACAAGTCTACCAGCCTGTGCTTTGAGGAAGGAATGAAGGCTACAAATTGGGGGTTGACCCCACCACAACCCCCAATAAATGCAGAGGATGAAAAGAAAATAACATTTACTTAAAATTTTCGATCTACCAAGTCCTTTCATATGTTTGATGTTAGTAGTATCCATAGCAACCTAGTAGAGGATTAATATCATTTCCAATTTATATTTGAGGAAACTGAGGTTCAGAGAGGGTAAATTGTCTAAGGTCAGACAGCTATAAACAGATGGAACTGGAGTTTGAACCAGGAATCATTAACTCGTTATTCCAAACCTCATTTTCTTTATTTATTTTTTATTTTTTATTTTTTTGAGATGGAGTCTTGCTCTGTCGCCCAGGCTGGAGTACAGTGGCCGGATCTCAGCTCACTGCAAGCTCCACCTCCCGGGTTTACGCCATTCTCCTGCCTCAGCCTCTGGAGTAGCTGGGACTACAGGCACCTGCCACCTCGCCTGGCTAGTTTTTTTTTGTATTATTTTCTTTATTTTAAAATAATCTAACTATTTACTGAATTAATTCTTAAACATTAATAATACTTTTATTTGAACCTCACAAATATTTTATACAAAATTGTGTCTCGTACCTTTGAGAATAACAAAGTCAGGCAAAAATACAGAACGACACATATTTTTTACTGTCTCGGACTCAGAAAGCAATCACGGCTGATGCCCAAGTTTTGTTGAATGACCTCTTTCCCAGAGGGATCTGTTATTCTGACTTCCAACACCATAGATTAGTTTTCCATGTTTTGAATTTCCTATACACAGAAGCATGCAGTACACATTGTTTTTTTTGCATGTGGCATTGCCTCAAAAATACATTTTTGAGATTCACCCATGTTGTTTCATGTGGCAATTGATTGTTCTTTTTGTTGCTTGTAGTTCAGACTTCCCTTATCTAATGACTGTTCGGTTAATAACATTATGATGACTCTTATAAATTTATACCATTTTTAAGGAATGACTCCTTTTTATTAAATATAAAGACTTTTTCACTGTAAAATATACTAAATAAATATGCTGTAGGAAGTGATATTTGACAATGATTTCAAGGAGACACATTCACTAATAATCTTGACACAGTTGTTCCTGACCAAGGACTGTCACATGAAACAAATTTTAATTGTGTGCCACATTTACATGAGCCCAAATGTGTTGTTTTGCATGTACAAGCCATGAGAGAGGGATAAAGAGGTGGTCTATTTCAGTGGTTCTTCATTGTGTTGAGTGGATGTGGTATTTCTACTTGTTTCAAAGGGATCTCATATTTAGCCTTTATTTTGCCCTCTATTTTGCTTTTCTGTACTTTATCAGTGCCATTTGAGAGCAAGAAACCCTTAACCCCCCAAATGCTGAAAAATTGTCATAGAAAATGGTGTAGAAACAAGAAAAAAGATTGAATGCAAAAAATCCTTCATTACATTTTATATGCAAACTATTTACTTCTAATCCATTGTTTATTACATACACAAATTTGTTTTCATTATTCAATTTATTATTTTCTATCTGGATCTACTATCTTGGGTTATTAGGATTAGAATAAAATACATTAGTTTTTTCCATTAAAACTAATATAAATATTTTTCTTTTAATGTTTTTGATTTAGTGGCAGGGTTTTAAGGAATGAATTAAAGTTCATCAGGCAAACGATAGGTATATTCCATAGCATGACTATATCACAACTTATCTATTGTGATGAATATTGTTCTATTGTTGTTGAATATTGTTTCTATTCTATTGTTGATGAATATTTTGGTAGTTTTCCTCTTTCTGCAATTAAGAATAATGTTTCTAAAATTATCCTGTATAAGCTGTTTGGTGTGCACAGGTTCACACTTCTGTTGGGTATAAACTTAGGAGTGGTTTTTCTGGATCACATAAACCCATGTGACTAATAGATAATGCCAATGAATTTTTTAAAATGCTTGTAACAAATTACATTCCCACAAGTAGTATATGAGAGTTTTAGTTGTTCAAATCTTTGCAAACATTAGTTATCTCAGTATTTAAAATTATATCCATTCTGGTGTGTATGTCAAAATCATTGTGATTTTAACTTGCATTTTCCTGATTATTGAAAAGTTGAGCATCTTTTCATACGTTTATTGGCCATTTGGATATTTTCTTTTGTGAAGTGTTTGTTCTTTTGCCTGTTTGTCTGGCATATTTCTATTGATTTGTAGGTGTTCTTATACATTCTGGATACTGGCCCTTTGTTATTAGCATTACAATTATGTGTCCTTGCCATGCAACTTGCCTTTTCACTCTACTAGTAGAGCCTTTTGATAAATGGATATTCTTAACTTTATTGAAGCCCAGTGTATCTATTTTTCCTTTATGATTTGAGTTCTTTTGTGTTGTTAAATAAATCTTTGCCTACCTCAAGGTCATAAAATTGCTTTTTTCTAATGTTATCTTTGAGATACTTGATTGTTTCACCTTTCACATTTAGATCTACAATCCACCTGGAATTGATTTTTTGGTACGATGCGAAGTAAGGGTCAAGTTTCATTGTTTTCCATATGGATACCCAATCAACTCAGTACCATTTTTTGAAAATATGACGCTCCCTCACTTCTCTACAGTGCCATATTTGTCATAAATCAAGAGACAATATATGTATGGGTTTGTTCTGGGCACTCTACCCTGTGTTGATCTGTCTATTATGTATCAGTAGCTTATTAGCTTAATTCTTATAGCTTTATCGTAAGTCCTGATAATTGGTGGAGGAAATCCTCCAACTTTGTCCTCTTTATGCTTGTACTGGCTATTCTTGGTCTGTTGCATTTTATTGAAACTTGAGTGTCAGATGGTCAACTTACACACACACACATACACACACATACACACATGACTGCTGGAATTTTGATTGGGATTGCATTGGAAATATAATTTAATTTTCAGAGAATTGATATGGTATATACTTTCATTTATTTATATCTTTAATATCTTTTGAAAATGCTATGTCATTTTCTGTATACAAGTCTTATTTATCTTTTATTAATTTCTAAGGATTTGAGTTGTAGATGCTATTGTAGACTACAATACTTCATTGTTTTAAAACTTAATTGTCCAGTTTTTTGATACTGGGATAGAGAAATACAATTGGTTTTGACGTGGTATTCAGTGACCTGCTAAATTCACTTATTAATTTCTATAACTTATTTATAGATTCTTTGGATTCTGTACATTCTCAATTACGTTGTCTGTGGATAATAACAGCTGTATTTCTTACAGTCTCCCCTTAGCCCAAAGGTAGAGTTCTTTGAGGTCCCAGCCTAAAGCAGAAGAGGGTGATTTAACCAGTTCCTCGACCTTAGTAGGCCTTGGACTCTTACTTTGGTCTTCCCAGCCCTTCAAGGCTACTATTGTGCAATGTAGTCTCTCAGCTGTCTCTTCCAGATAGACAAAAGCTAACAGGCAAAAGCCGTCTCTGAGTTCTCTCTTCTTTAAATCTTGACCTGGTTATTCCTCACTGTTTTGTTAGCTCTTTGATGCATTTATTTATGTATTTATGTATGTATGTATGTATGTGTATTTATTTACTTATTTTGAGATAGTCTTACTCTGTCGCCCAGGCCGGAGTACAGTGGCACAATCTTGGCACACTGCAACTTCCACCTCTTGAGTTCAAGCCATTCTCCTGCCTCAGCCTTCTGAGTAGCTGGGATTACAGGCCTGCACCACCATACCCAGCTAATTTTTGTATTTTTAGTAGAGACAAGGTTTCATCATGTTGGCCAGGCTGGTCTCGAACTCCTGACCTCAGGTGATCTGCCCGCTTCAGCCTCCCAAAGTGTTGGGATTACAGGTGTGAGCCACTGCACCCAGACTCTTTGATGCTTTTAAAACCTGTTTAAAGTATTTTTAAAAATTTAATAACATTAAAAATATTTCATCCAGTATTTTTCAATTTGTCTTCAGTGAAAATATTGATTTTAATTACCTAGCCTGCTATTATTAAAAGCAGAAGTTCATTGGATATTTTTCTATGGCAGCCTTGGGAAAGAAAGGATGCCAGGTTTCAGGACTGAGTCCTTATGTCTATTTGGGAGCAAAGAGATGAGTCATGGTGACGAGGCCTGACAGAGCCAGGTCAGAATGACCTTCTGGTTTTTGCTGTGCTCTGAGATTGCAATGCTCATGTACAAAGCTAAAATTGTAGAACTTTGTATACTGGGAATGGGTGTAAGAAATACTCCTGAATGCATGTGGAAACACCTTTCTTATCTATGCTAAACATAGTTGATTGGAGTTTACCCAAAGCTTCTTTCCTTCAAGCATTCGTGTTTATTTTTAATGCCTGGGACTACAATGTCACATGAGAGTCAGTTCAAAAAAGTGAAATTGAGTTCTAAATTGGATAGTATGGATGAGCAGATATGAGCATGATAGAAAAGGCCTTTTACATGTTTAGGAACCAGGGATTCATTGTGTGTGTGTGTGTTTTGAGAGAGGGTCTCCCTCTGTCACCCAGCCTGGAATGCTGTGGTGTGAACACAACTGCAGCCTTGACCTCCTAAGCTGAAGTGATCCTCCTGCCTCAGCCTCCTGGCTTCCTGAGTAGCTGGGACCACAGGTGCACGTCACCATGCCTGGCTAATTTGTGTATTTTTTTTATAGAGACCTGGTCTCGGCATATTGCCCAGGCTGGTCTCAAACTCCTGGACTCAAGCAATTCTCCCACCTTGGCCTTCCAAATTATTGGGATTGTAGGCACAAGCCACTGCACCTGGCTGAAATCATTTGTTGAGTAGACTTATTTATTTCACAGCATTTGCTAATTCATATCTACAAATACAGTCATGTGTCCTTTAACAATGGGGATATGTTCTGAGACATTCATTATTAGGCATTTTTGTCGTTATGTGAGCATCATAAAGTATATTTATGCAAACCTAGATGGTATAACATACTATACATCTAGGCCATATGGGATAGCCTATTGCTCCTAGGCTCCTAACCCATATAGCATGTTACTGTACTCAATACTGTAGGCAATTATAACACAGTAGTGTTTGTGTATCTAAACATATCTAAACAAAGACAGTACAGTAAAAATACTGTATTGTAATCTTATGGGACCACTATTGCATGTGTGGTCTGTTGTGGACCAAAACGTCATTATGTGGTGAAAGACTGTAGCTAGCACACAGAAATAATTCTGCTGTATGGGGACTTAATTTGAAATGGTATTTATTATATGGTATTTATCATAATGGAATTTTAGCTATCATAATTCTGGGCAGGGTTTTCCATGTATAGTATGCATTCTGATAAGATTCCATCTGAAAACATGATATAAAACCTTATGCTAAGCAGCACACCTTAGGGAGGACTGAATCCAGTCATAGACCATCGCTGAGTCTTCTTAAAATGTTGCTCCTCCCCGGCTGGGCGCGGTGACTCATGCCTGTAACCCAGCACTGTGGGAGGCCGAAGCGGACGGATCACCAGGTCAGGAGACAGACCATCCTGGCTAACACGGGCGTAGTGGCGGGTGCCTGTAGTCCCAGCTACTCGGGAGGCTGAGGCAGGAGAATGGCGTGAACCCGGGAGGCAGAGCTTGCAGTGAGCCGAGATCATGCCACTGCACTCCAGCCTGGAGGACAGAGCGAGACTCCATATCAATCAAAAAAAAAAAAAAAAAATTTTGTTCCTCCCCTTGCCTTCCACTTTTGAAAAATACTCTAATCTCCGTGTCCGTGTTTGAAAAATACTCTATTCCACAAGGAAGCATTGCCTCTTTAAAAATTTTTTTTCTACCAAAAAAAAAGAGATAAAACCCATCTTTCAAGAGCTGAAGGATCAGCAATCAATTCAAATTTTCGCATGAAAATGACTGAAGGCCTCTGGGAGTCTGTTGATCCAGCAATCATCCAGCTTTAGTTGATTCAGGGACACCTGAGCACTGGAGAGTCAGCCTTTCTCTTTCTTTTCTAAGAGTCCAAGACTTCGTATGTTCTTCTTTAGCTATTAAGGAAACATGGCTTTTGACTATGTGTGCACTTCCTACGTAGGGGTATTTTGCAGTGTTATTAGAGGCAGAATTTTAAGGAAAATAGACATTTGCAATGAACATCTGTTATAAAGTTAGAAAGAATCCGATTTAGGTTATCACTAATCCCACACCGCAAAAATATCTGGTTGAATGGTCATTACTAACATTATTCATGGAGATTCAAGCTAAATATAGTTAGTTCATCCTACTAGGACTCATCCTACTAGGACTGGAACCTATCCTTTGCATCTAAATGTTGTAAATAAACCTTTAATAAATAGTTATCAATACAGTATAGAATAGTATATCCAGAATGCAGAAAGATCCTTTCAGGCTATGAGAGCATTTTGAATAAAATTCAGCTATGAGATATGGGATGGAATAAGTAACAACAGCAGCAACATCCACAAAAGCCTCAGACAAACAAATCGCTCATGCACGTATTTGTGAAAGTATCTCCTTCCCATATCCCCAACAGAAATTATTATTTAATTAAATGGGCAAAACCTTGAATTAAATTGGTCTTATATATTGCACTCTATGGCCAAGAAAACCACCTCTGTTTTATGTGGTGGTAAACACACATAAATAACAGAGGTAAGAGAAACAGGATGAATTTATATTTCTAGTTGGTTTGAGAGAGTTTACAAATTGTGTGGGTTTGAAAAATAAATATTTTACAATCACATTTTATGCTATCAGTTTGATATTTCAATATAAATTGAATAAATCCTCAATGTACCTTTTGTTTGCTATTACCCTTTGTAGAACAGTACCAAATAAAGGTTTTCAACAGGGAAGACAACGGATGTCAATCGCACAAAGAGAGACATGATTCTTACATTAAAGTGCCTTGGATGGCAATTAAATCAAGAACAAAGCACTGATATAGAACCCTGAGATTCAAACATCAGAGAAATGTGAATAATGCACAAAATCATGGTTAAAATACCAAATTATAGTTTCTTTGGAATAACATTGTATGTAATGCCAAAATATGACAGGTATTACTGTCATGTGATATTGAGATATCTTGAGGCAATACGCTGGGATAAATTCATTTTAACTGAAACCAGATTTTCAAAATTTATAGCTCCTGTAATGTATACAGACAGAATGCTTCTTATAACACATGATTAAATATACTCCATTTGGAGGGAGAGAAAGACAAGGGTTGGACACTTAGGCACTAAGGGTGGCCCTGTAAAGAAAACAGGGAATCAACAACCCCGAGACCTATATAAGTACCAATGCTTTCTAGGATTATAAACCACTACCTCACACACTCAGACAACTAACTAGTATTTCCATTACTTCCCACTGTCTTCCAACTGTTTCTTTTTATTTCTCCAACTAGTGTTGGGCAAAGTAAAAGTTGAATACCCAAGCAGGCTTTCTTCCATTGCCACTAAGTCCCCACAAAGTTGCCTGAAGGATGTCCTAATATATATGGCTAGAAGAGGGAGCAAGAGGCTTGGAGGGACAACTATGGTCAATGATGATATGACAGTCACTGGGGACACAGAGATGGTCAAGGCAGAGTCCTTGTCTTTAAATTTTCCATAATGAGTTGAGAAGACAAATATGTTAGCAAATAATTGTAACCACACTATGTTGGTCATGATAAAACAGATTTGTACAAAATAGGGGTATACGGGATGGGGAAGGAGTAGGGTGGAGGTGAGTGGTGGGGAAGGCACAGGTAGAGCCCAGAGAGAGTTATCTCTTGAGCTGAATCCCTAAGGCTGAGCAGGAGTTCTCTAAGCAGAGAGGGGAGAAAAGGCCTTCTGGGTAGCAAGCATACGCCAAGACCTGGAGATGTTTAACAGATCAGAGTACAGGTGCGATGCTGGGAAAACCAGTGAGGGGACTGGAGAAAAAGCACAGGACTCAAAAGGCTGAGGGTCACAGGCTCAGAATTTAGATGTTGTCCTATAGGCCAGAGGGACAAATATAAGGGCTCTAAACAGAAACGTAAAATTATTCAATTTGCTCTTTGGAAAGACCATTCTGTCTGCCTCATTGAGAGCTGATTGAAGAAAATCTAGGGGAACAATGGCTAATTGGGGAGTCATTGCCAGAAACCAGGATTTGAACTAGGACAGAGGTGTGGTAGAGAAAGGTGTCAAGATAACTACCAAATTTCAGGCTTGAGTCACCAGCAGTTTATCACTAGGATAGGGAATACAGGTTTGGGAAGATCATCATTTGAGTTTTGGGCATGCTACATTTGTGGTCCTGGATGATAGCTTGGTTGACAGATGATAGTGTAGAATATGGATAGAGGGAGGCTCAACTTGGCGTTGACCTTACAGGCAGAGGGATATTCATCCAGACTGACTGGCAAGTACCTCTCTGGAAAATGGTTATCTCCTGTATACAAAGCCCAGGAGAATGGGCAGCTTTCCTCCCTTCTACTGCGTGGCTAGTGTCATCCCTCTACCCTGGCACTGCAATGGATGTGTAATTTAAAAGAAAAATAGCTTGTGGGAGTTCGTGCAGTGCCAGTCACTCTCAACCTCATGTTAAATAGAGTAATAAATAGCTGAGTTCATCTTAAATTTGAAGGAAGTGGGAGGAACTAGTTTTGGGATATGGGAGAAACTGCAATTACTGGATAGTGGCAACTAGACAGCCAGGGGTGCATGACACCACCCAAATTAGGGGGTTAGAATAAGGGAATGCCAACTGTCAGGAGGAATAAGTCTGGACAGAGAGGTGAGAGGGTCCCAATTATAGCGCTTTGGAGTTTTGTCCCTAGAGGGTCCTGTTTATTGCATTGCTAATAATCCCCCACAGCTGGAGCATAACACTCGTATACCAAGTACTTTTAATTTGAAGTAGATATGACCATATCTGTGAGTCCATTTTACAGATGAAAAATCTGAAGCTTGGACAGTTGAATAACTTGCTAAGTGGCATAGCCAGATCTTTCTGCCTACAAAGTCCACAATACTCTTTGTTCTGTATCATATTGGATCCTGAGAGGACAGAGTCAGAAAATTAATAGGATGTGTGAAAGTGTTAAAGTAAGAAGAATGAGTAACATTATTAAAATGTGTTTGATAGATATAGGTCCTTGGAAAAGATGTCGCCATTACTTCTCATTGCAGTTCCTGTGTTCAAGCCTCTTCCTAGATCCTCAGATCTCTCACCAGCATCCTAAGGATTGCATTTGAGATAAGGCAAATCTGAAAATAATAATTTTACTTCTTCGAGATATCAGTCACTGGTTATTAGCATTCCATCTAGTGGTTTTGCTTCTCAAATTTATCTACCATGGAACATATTGGCAGTGGGAACATGTTGTTGACAGTGCTATGTTATAGAGAATATAGAGAGTGAAGGCTTATCATTTTCAATGTCCTTAAATTTCATGATCTCACATCAATCCTACAAGATGACAGATTTCAGAGTTAAGGAAATGGAGGATCAGAGAGGTTAAGTGACTTGCTCAGACCTACACATCTAGTAAGAGTTGGTGCCAGTACTAGAAATAGAAGTCTTCTGACTTATTGGCAATATGCTTTCTGAGATATCACACAGGCAGGGTGTGGAGAGATTGAGAGAGAGATGAGGGGATGGGAGGGAGAGGATATATAATAGAGAAAAGGATTGCAAAGCAAAAGCTAATAAAAATCCAGGGAACAAGGAATCAACAACTTCTTTGCTTTCAAATACATCATTTTGTTTTTCATCCTTTTGTTTTGCCCACTGTTTTCAAAGATTTTTAGACTCTCAAGATTTCAGTGAAGAGCCACTTGAGGTAGCCACACAGGCTGTCACTAAAGGGTCCTGGAGATGGGGAGTTAATGGATCCCAGAAGTCTACTGCTGCTGCAGTCATGCACAGCATCAGAGCTACAATTTCCATGCTGGTAATGAGCTGAGCATGCCCCATGGTCTGAAACAGACCCACGGTAAGATGCTACTTGATGCACATAATAGCAACTGTGAACAGCATACCAGTGGGGCTGACTCTGAGCCTGGGATCCACTGTGGCACAAGTATTGCTAATGAGATTTAAATATTCCCCTTGAGGGTCACTGTAGATAGGGCACAGGACATGGGGAGAACTGTTGCCCCTTGGATGGCAGTTCCTTTTACTAATTGGCTTTAGTGGGTGTCAGTCAATGTGCCTTACTTTTCAAAGAGCGATGTTGAATCTCTATCAAGTAATATGGCCAGGAGATCCTTCCAGTCTCTCCTGCAGCAGTTCAACAATTCTCAGGAAATGTTTATTTCTGCTTATTAATAATGTTGACCAAGGATTAAGCATTCTTATTTCTGGGCTTTTTCTCTCCCTTGAGTTGTCTCTTTGGACAGGGAGCAGAGATGGCACCCAGGCATACCTACAAAACTTAATTACTCCTTTCCCCTGGTTGTCTTGCCTGCCACTGCTATTGAAGCCAGGCTAATTAGTTTCTTCCAGAAATATCTGTCCAAATCTGTACTAGTCAAATCAAAATATCTTTATAATATAGCTTTCAAGGTACAGGGAGAGCATTGATCCTAATATCTGTTTCCCCTTGAATGCCACGATGGAAAAAAAAAATCCGTTCCAGGCAAATATCCCCCCAAAAAGAGCATGTCAAAGTATTAAATGCATCAGTGATAGCAAAATAGTTAAAACCCTGCAGTTGCAGCAGACTCAGGGTCATTACTTTTGATGAATATTTTCCTTTTTTTAAGAGGCATAGCTAATATAAGTAAGTAGACCAAGGAGGATATTTAAAATATATCCATAGATTGCCTTTTGTTAAGATCTTTAACCCTGGAAAATCATGTCCATAATCGTAGCTCATTATCTTAATTAGATCTGTCCTACATTATCTCACAATTTATTCTCATTACTTCATAGGTGATCAGCCTTTTGAAAAGGATGTGAGCAGAATTTGCTGATTTTTATTGTGATAGTGTCTGTCTTCTCTTTCAAACTCTATTTAGATCTTTTGGGTATAATAATGGTGGTGCTATATTTAATTAAAAATTACATTAGAAAGATATTAATATTCATTCTACTGAATGAACACAGGATTAACTCAAGAATTAAAATCTCTATAATGGCTAATGAGGTGGACTATGCTGGGATGCCCATAAAAACAGAGATGAATCATAAAAATGACTAAAAGTCTGAAGCATTTCGTCCTATTGTCATGCTGTTTGTATGGAAAGCAGGGCTCACTGCTCACAAGTCACTTGAACATATGCTTGCCCCCAAGAGAGTGATGGCACCTGATGTTCAAGTTGCAGCTTCTTAGGATCAAGATTGTGTTGTCAGGAAGTTGTGCCTTCTCTCTTCCTCTAACACTCTCACTCGGGTTAAAAACACGAGGAATAGCTGTTTTAATACCTTGTCAGTTAACATGGGTTTATATCTTTTGAGGTAGGAAATAGATACCACACTTTCAGTTTTCTGGTTTGTAATACAGCTTGTAATATAGGAGAAAAAATACAATTGAAGAAGGCAGAATTTGGCTATTGATACAAAATAGGAAGGGAAAATTGCAAGATTAAAATTATTAGCAACTATGTGTGGGACAGTTATCTCTAGATGAGACATCACTGGGCAAATGCTGACACCTTCTGGGGCAAGTTGGTTTAGAGAGAGAAACAGTCCCATGGCAGGGCAGATAATTAGGATTATGGAAGTTCACTGCCAAGAAACATGCTCATGGGCAGCTTGCTCATGGCCGAAGAGAGTTCAAAGTAGAGCAGGGCAGGGCCTAATGAGGAAACCATAGCTGAAAGGCCAACGGGCTTGGTTGGCTATAGTTGATGAGTTTCTAGATAATCGTTTTGTAGCAAATGTGGACAAAATATGGAGTACAAAATCAAATTTTGTTCTTTCCTAAAAGTATCCTTGGAAGAGAAGTAAAGTGTGGTGGAAAGAACTCTAAGCTGAATCAAAGAAATTTGTAGTCCTCCTTCATTTATAAGCCATTAATCAAATTGCTTAACCACTTTGGGCCTCAAATTCTCTATCTCTGAGATTAGAAGGTTGAAGTAGAGCATGATCACTAAGATCCTTACAGCTCTGGAGTTCTAGGAAACTTATGGAGAAGGTAACCAAGTTTATCCCACACGAACAGTATTGCAATAAAAGTAAAAATACCAGGTATGGTAGATTGAATGTAACAAGGCCCCAGGCATTGCCCTCTTAGAATCTGCCTCCCATGCAATTGACTATGCAGCTTTTCCCACGGAGGTGGAGTCTACATTTGAATCTGGGTGGCCTTGTTACTTGCTTTGGCCTATGGAATGGGATGCAAGTAATGGTGGTCCAGGTCCAAGTTTAGGCCTCCAGAAGTCTTGCTCTTTTGCTGTTTCTCTGACCCCTGTCTCCACTGACAGGACAAGCCTGAATTAATTTGCTGGAGTAATGAGACATGTAGAAGAAAACTGTGTCATTTCAGTCAAGGCTACCTCATTCAGCAAACCTCAAGCTGGTCTGTTAGCCGATCACAAACACATGAGTGAGCGCAGATGAGATAATCCAAGCCCAGCCTAGATTACCAGAGCTGCCCAATCTACCCAGACTTATGAGACATACGAAATGTTCCTTGTAATTAACCCATAAGTTTCAGGGGTTTTCATATGATAAAAGTTAACTGATATGTAAGGTCCACTTGTTCACCTAATAATTCAGTACCCAGTAAAATTCTCTCTCTCTCTCTCCCTGACTGTGACTATTTTTCAGGGTCCTTAGGAAATATTTCCTAAGTATTCATGAAAAGTCTTACTTGCCAAATAGCACCCACAGGGTCCTACTGCCACTTCTGCTGGGTGCTGTTGATTCAATTGGGCATGTTGATACTCTATTGGTGGCAGCTGTTGCTTCTACCTTTTTCTGCTTTGCACTAGGGATCAACAACAAGTGCTTCAAGACGCCAAGGCTTTTCTTGAAAAGAGGGCAGTGAAATTGCAGAAATGCCGTGCTCCTCATTTTTTGCTATTCTCTGTTACACGGTTACTAAAGCTATGTCAATCTGCCTAATGTCTTAAGGAAGTTTACATTAAATACATTTTAGGTTTTACTTATGGTTCTTTGTTTCTCCAGGACCCTGGGCCAGGGAAAGAAATGAACGAAGATGCCACATTATGCCCAGAACTACTTCTCTCATTCAATAATAAAGGCTTTGTTGTTGGGTCAACTTTTGTTATGCTCAACTCTTTCCTTCCTGAGGATGGGCTCTTTCTCAGGAGGCTCTTATACTCCCAATAAATGCACTGCTGTAAGTTTGCCATATCATTATGTAACACATACCTGGATGTGTTTGAACTCTGGCTGAGGGTGAAGCTATGATGTCCCATTGCAATTGTTTTGAAATCTTCTTCCTATATCCAGAGAGAGGGGCACTAAGAGCCCAGAGATAGGTAGTTAAACATAACCTACATATCAGCTGCTCTTCATTGCAAAATGTCTGTGTTTGCACATAATACCTTAACATTTTCAGCTTCAGCTCACTTCAACCTAGACATTTATGGGATCTTTTCAAACCTATCCTTCTCCATTTATTCACACCACAAAATTTAGTGATCAGCATAGACCCTGATAAAACTTTTGTAGGGAAAATGAGGATGGGGCTTTTATTGCACAATATAAATATTAATCTAACTTCAGCAATGCTGGGATAATGAATAAACCCTCAGATCCTAATGACTTTGTATAAATAATAAGTATTTCTCTCTCATGCAGAATCTGATGAAGCTCTATTTTGTAGCTATGCCATCTGGATCACATAGTCTCCAAGGTGAGTAGAGCAGAGGAAGACAAAGAGCAGGGCAAGATTGAGGTGGAAGTTACATGTCCTTTGCACTTACTTTCTGCTGGCCTCATCTGGTCACATGATCCCACTCAGATAGGTGCATGGGGGCTTGGAAAATTAGAAAAACGTGAATATTTGGTAGGCACTTACAATCTCTGCCAGCATCTGCCCTTCTAATCAGCAAATTTTCAATTACTTTTTTCTTCACCCACATAAGACATCTTAATCCAGCCTCAGGGGAGATCCTGATGTCCTATCTAGTCACTACATCAAGCTTAATGGGATTCATGGGCCTCTCTGTCATGTCTGCATGAGGCTCTTCTTGATCAGGTGACCTATGAACTGAAAGAAAGAATATATCATTGTCCTCTACTGTCTATACCACCGCATATAGAGTGGTGGAAAGGAACAGAGTAACCATGGTATACATTCCTATTTGAAAGGGGATGATTAGAGACACACAACAATGATAACATCTCACTGGTCAGACATGGTGAAAGTTCCCTTATGCAGGGGATGGTAGTAAGTGTTCCTTAGTTAGGCCTTGGTTCTGGTCCTCGAGAGGCATTCTTTTATCCATTGTCCTCTATGGCTGAAAGCTGTGCCCTCCAAGATATTCTTTCTTTTCCGTTACTCTCTTCCACCACCTCTGAAGTGGGTGAGGGGGAATATGTCCTCCTTGGGGGCTGCACAGTTTTCTCAGTAAACTTCTTTCCCATGGAACATTGGCAGCTTAAGGGTTATAAGTCTCAAAATGTCAGTGGCTTTTATTAGTCCAGGCTCATGATTTATTTAACAATGCAATTCCCTCAAACACACAGTAGGCTTCTGATCTATTTGCTTTAAATAACTTTCATGTGGTAGTAACCACACCTAAAGTTCTTTTCTAGGCATAATTCTAAAATCTGCTTTGTTTCGTTGCTTTCTCGCTTCTGTGCGTTTCTCTCTCTTCTATATGGGGGCTGTGTTGAAGATGTCTGACTAATAGGTAGAACATTCACACACTTAATCTGTTTATACACTTAATCTGATCCTCGTCCTAAGTCATTTCATCCAATGGGGACATTTCACTGTGATTTTGTGGCAGTCTTTTGAGATGCCAAGTCTTACTGTTTAAAGTCTAGAAGTAGTCACTTTTCCAACTTGCAAACTTCGGAACGATTTTTATCCTTTTCATTTCTGTTTGCAAGTCAGCCAGGGTTTTCCTAAGCTCATGTCATTATTGCAGTCCTCTGCCAAATACAGCCAATGTTCACTTTCAATATTGTTTCCCTAAGTCATTGGGCTCAGAAGCCGCACGGTCTGCCTCCCAAATTACCACAGGATTTTAATTTTTGCCAAATGATTTCCTACTGCTTAAAACGACTTGCCATTTTTTCCAGCCTCCAACATTGGATTCTTCACTGCCCTTTGCCTAATTGCTAAGTCATTGCTACACATTTTAGGTTTCTTTGTGATGGCCTCTTATCACTGATAAAAATTCTGAATTTGTTAGGATAGGCTAGAATATGCTGTGAAAACAAATTTCCCATTTCAATTCACTTGCTAAACAATGAAATTATCTTTTTTGTTCACACGAAATCTCCCGGTTCCTGTTTGATTTCACTTTGGTCTGTGGTTGTGAGTACTGGAGAAGTACAAATTGTGGGGCAAATGGAAAGGAAGTTCAAGTGACATTTTGCTTAGCAAACTTGGAGTATATGTTGGTATTATTGCTTAGGTATGGTATATTTATTTGTATGTTTACATAGCGTGACTGCCTAATGGCTTAAAAAAAATCTATAGTGCATGGTTCACTGGTTCCCCTCCACAGAGAAGACCAATGAGTAAGAATAGAAATAGGAATATATTTTATCAGATGAACCAAGGTGAAAATTAGCAAAAAAATCTGTGACAGTACATATATAAAATAAAATTTCCCCTTAAGTTATAATCATGTTTATACTTTTTGCATATGTAACTAAATGAATGTGTACTTTCTTCTAGTGGCTTATTGGTGGAAAATAAACACAGATGTTTTTGTTTTATATTTTACAGCAATGCTTTCAGTAACCTGGAGAGGTACACATGGCTGGTATAACCATTATCTTCATTTAATGATGTGAAAACACCTACCACAGGTCCTGGCACATCGAGGGTCTTGAATAAATT
This sequence comes from Chlorocebus sabaeus, assembly GCF_047675955.1. Lineage (NCBI taxonomy): Eukaryota > Metazoa > Chordata > Mammalia > Primates > Cercopithecidae > Chlorocebus > Chlorocebus sabaeus. Next base: position 53,628,982 of record NC_132924.1, on the reverse strand, counting down.
CTGTCAGATGAGTGGACAAGTGCACAAAAGGTTGAAGGAGTGAATGAGGCAGGTTAAATGGCCAGTTCTAGATTGGTTACTAAGTGACACAGCCTAACTGAGTTTTCTAATGTTCCACTAACCCTGCCTCCAAGCAGCTTCAGAATGCAGCTTACATTTCTGCTATAAATATTTTCTTTAGAGTTTTGCTGATGAATTGAAGTTTCATAACAAGAAGAAAGCAGATGGCTTTTGGGAGGGGCTCATACTTGCTCTTTTAACTGTGTTTCTGTTTTGCTTGTTTATGCAGAGTGTGCACAAAGGTTGCCAGAACCTTAATTTCAAACTGAATCATTTAATAAAATACAATAAGGAGAATTAAGAAGAAAGGCTGCAGGGGAACATCCTGCTTATTATCTCTGTAATGAGAGGACTATTTTTTCTCCCATCAGTTGCCAATGATGAGGTTTTTTGTTTCCTTTCGTGCGGGCACAATTGTGATATTCAGTGAGAGGAGTGCGAAGTGCCACTTTACAGCCAAACATTCAATTCCTCCTAATTCACAAGGGAGAGAAGGATCAAGTTGTGCAGCTGGGAGGTGATGTTTCTTCCCAGCAGCTGTCATTGAGGAGACACGTGCAAACCATAGAAGTCATTTGTCACAAGAACCCCATCCAGAATTTGCTATGTGCGTCTCACTTGCTAACGTGACATGAAATACTGAAGCTTTCAAAATCAAGTACAGAGACTTTGTTGTGTTGACATGGGCAAAATGAAATGAAGAGCTGAGGCAATTATGTGGATAAATCAGGCCAAAAATATCCAAACATTGAGAGGAAAAACTTCCTTTGGCTCAAATTATTCAGAGTGACTGTCCATGTTCATCAATTTATCAGGATAATGAATTTTATCCTATACTTTACTTTGTCACTATAGATATATCTTTTGTCTATGAATTTGAATGACTTTGTGATATTTTACTTCACTGAAAATTATAATAGGAGTTGAATGAGCAAGCACTATGTTAAAAGATTGCTACTGCAGCTATCATAAAAGTCCAAGAGAATTTAAACCTCATTATTCATAGCTAGCAGATATGGTTATTGGAATGGGGGTAGAAAGGGAGACATGAAATCTGTTGAGAATCAAATGCTTGTAACTAATCTGTCTTTCCCATTTAGCATCCTATTATCCAAAAATATCTTGGTCTGTATCTCCCGGCTGGTTTCCTGGTCATTTGACAACTGGTTAAATGAGCCTGAAAATTTCATCAGGTTTCATATAAAGGATAATATATTATAGTTATATACATATAAATGTATATATTTGTGTATTTTTAATATCACTTATTTATCTACAAAGAGATGAATGTTTGAAATATGTGACGGATAAGCAAGGTCAATTCTTGTGTCTGCTCATGCATTGGCATTGAACTTTCTGCTTGGAGTCCTTAGCATATTCCGCACTTGAGCCATCCTTCTTGTTTCTTCATGCTTCCAGAGCCACTAGAATCACAGGCAAAAGGGCAGGAGCTTCTCCTTGGGGCAAAGGGAGAACCTCTGAGCACCTAGCTACATTATCCTGAGTGGTCTGGTCCTGCCAGAGTCTCTTAAACATTAGAGACAACTCACCATTTGGAAGTTACAAATCATGAAAGTGCTCACTGAAGCAAAATGATACCACATAAGAAATAAATGCCTAATGTTGATGAACATTTTAATCTTTATTATAAAATTATAACATAAAGAAGAATCCTGAAGAATGACCATAATAAGGCTTTTGTCACAATAGCACTGTAATGGAAATATAGGTGTGTTTTCTTTTCTTTCTTTTTTCCTTTTTTTGAGACGGGGTCTTGCTTTGTCACCCAGGGTGGCGTGCAATGGAGCTATCATGGCTCACTGTAGCCTCGACCTCCTGGGCTCAAGCAATCCTCCCACCTCAGCCTATTGGGCAGCTGGGAGGCACGCATAACCACATCCAGCTAATTTTTTGTAGATATGGGGTTTCTCCATGTATTGCCCAGGCTGGTCTTGAACTCCTCGGCTCGAGTGATTCTCCCACTTTAGCCTCCCAAAGTGCCGGGATTACAAGCATGAGCCACCACACCTGGCCTACGTGTGTGTTTTATGATTAAACAAGAAATACATACAATTATCAGGACAGAACAAAACAAAGAGAAAAATACAAATTACCTGTAATTCAACTATCCAGAGATAATTATTTTTTATGGACTGAATGGTGTTCTCCAAAATTCATATGTTGAAGCCCTAGCCCCTAATATTATTAATATGGTTTGGCTGTGTCCCCACCCAAATCTCATATTGAATTGTAACTCCCACAATTCCCATGTGTCATGGGAGGAAACTAATGGGAGGTACTTGAATCATGGGGGCAGGTCTTTCCCATGCTGTTCTTGTGATAGTGAATAAGTCTCATGAGATCTGATGGCTTTAAAAATGGGAGTTTTCCTGTATAAGCTCTCTCTCTCTTTGCCTGCTACCATCCATGTAAGACATGACTTTTTCCTCCTTGCCTTCCACGATGATTATGAGGCCTCCCCAGCCATGTGGAACTGTAAGTCCATTAAATGTCTTTCTTTTGTAAATTGCCCAGTCTCAGGTATGTCTTTATCAGCAGCGTGAAAATGAATTAACACAGTAAATTGGTACCAGTAGAGTGGGGTGCTGCTGTAGATACCCAAAAATGTGAAAACAACTTTGGAACTGGGCAACAGGCAGGGGTGGAACAGTTTGGAGGGCTCAGAAGAAGACAGGAAAATGTGGGAAAGTTTGGAACTTCCTAGAGACTTGTTGAATGACTTTGCCCAAAATGCTGCTAGCGATATGGACCACGAAGTCCAGCTTGAGGTGGCTTCAGATGGAGATGAGGAACTTATTGGGAACTGGAGCAAAGGTGACTCTTGTTATGTTTTAGCAGCATTTTGCCCCCATCTTAGAGATTTGTGGAACTTTGAACTTGAGAGAGATAATTTAGGGTATCTGGAAGAAGAAATTTCTAAGCAGCAAGGCATTCTAGAGGTGACTTGGGTCACCACTTGGGTGCTGTTAAAGGCATTCAGTTTTAAAAGGGAAGGGGAGAATAAAAGTTCAGAAAACTTGCAGCCTGACAATGTGATAGAAAAGAAAATCCCATTTTCTGAGGAGAAATTCAAGCTGGCTGCAGAAATTTGCATAAGTAATGAGGAGCCGAATGTTAATCCCCAAGACAAAGGGGAAAATGTCTCCAGGATATGTCAGAAGTCTTCACAGCAGTCCCTCTCATCACAGACCCAGAGGCTGAGGAGGAAAAAGTGGTTTTGTGGGCCAGGCCCAGGGTGCCTCGCTGTGTGCAGTCTAGGGACTGGTGTCCTGCATCCCAGTTGCTCCAGCCAGGACTAAATGGGGCCAAGGTACGGCACAGACTGTTGCTTCAGAGGGTACAAGCCCCCAGCCTTGGCAGCTTCCATGTGGTGTTGAGCTTGCTGGTGCATAGAAGTCAAGAATTGAAGTTTGGGAACCTCCACTTAGATTTCAGAGGATGTACAGAAATGCCTGGATGCCCAGGCAGAAGTTTGCTGCAGGGGCAGGGCCCTTGTGGAGAACCCCTATGAAGGCAATGCAAAAGGGAAATGTGGAGTTGGAGTCCCCACACAGAGTCTCTACTGAGACACCACCTAGTGGAGCTGTGAGAAGAGGGCCATCACTGTCCTCCAGAACCCAGAATTTTAGATCCACCAACAGCTTACACCGTTTGCCCAGAAAAGCCACAGACACTCTATGCTAGCCTGTAAAAGCAGCTGGAAGGGAGTCTGTACCCTTCAAAGCCTGGATGTGAGACACAGAGTTAAAGGAGATCATTTTGGAGCTTTAAGATTTGACTGCCCCACAGGATTTCAGACTTGAATGGGGCTTGTAGCCCCTTTGTTTTAGCCAATTTCTCCCATTTGGAATGGCTGTATTTACCCAATGCCTGTACCCCCATTGTATCTAGGAAGTAACTAATTTGCTTTTGATTTTACAGACTCATAGACTGAAGGGACTTGCTTTGTCTGAGATGGTGGACTTTTGAGTTAATGCTGAAATGAGTTATGACTTTGGGGGAATGTTGGAAAGGCATGATTGGATTTGAAATGTGAGGACATGAGATTTGGAAGGGGCCAGGGGTGGAATGATATGGTTTGGCTGTGTCCCCACCCAAATCTCATCTCTAATTGTAACTTCCACAACTCCCATGTATCATGGGAGGAAACAGTGGGAGGTAATTGAATCACAGGCGTGGGTCTTTCCTATATTGTTTTTGTGATAGTGAATAAGTCTCATGAGCTCTGAAGGCTCTAAAAATGAGAGTTTCCCTGCACAAGCTTTCTCTCTCTTTGCTTGCTGCCATCCATGTAAGACATGATTTGCTCCTCTTTGTCTTCCAACATGATTGTGAGGCTCCCTAGCCATGTGGAACTGAAAGTCCAATTAAACCTCTTTCTTTTGTAAATTGCCTAAATGGATATGTCTTTATCAGCAGCATGAAAATGGACTAATACAGTGATAGTATTTGAAAAGGGGCCTTTGGGAGGTAAACAAGGTTAAACAAGGTCATAAGGACCCTAATCCAATAGGATTTGTGCCCTTATGAAAACAGGGAGAGACAAACCAGAGCTCATTGGCTATCTCTTCCATGTGGGGACACACAAAGAAGGTGGCCATCTACAAGACAGAAAGGTGATCATGCCGGCATCTTGACCTTGAACTTCTAGCCTTTGGAACTGTGAAAATAAATTTCTGTTTTTTAAGCCACCCAGTCTATGATATTTTGTTATGGTAGTCCAAGCAGACTAACACACCACTGTTAATATTTTTACATCCTTTTATATTTTAATATTATTCTATACTAAAATATACATCCATCCATCAACACATCCATCCTATGTACATATAAAGATGGCATTATACCCAATGGTTTACACCAACACTGTATGATAGAAATATATTGTGAATTACATACATTAATCACATACATTTACAATTTTTTTAGTGGCCACATTGAAAAGAGAAAAAAATGAAAACATGAAATTAATTGTAATAACATTTTAAATTTAACCCAACATAGCCAGAATATTGTCATTTCAACATGTAATCATTTAAAAATTATTCTTCAGGCCGGGCATGGTGGCTCACTTCTGTAATCACACTTTGGGAGGCCAAGGTGGGAGAACTACTTAAGGCCAGGAGTTCAAGACCAGCCTGGGCAACATAGCAAGACATTGTGTCTACTAAAAATTAAAAAAAATTAGCTGGGCATGATGGTGCATGCCTGTAGTCTCAGCTACTCAGGAGGCTGAAGTGGGAGGATAACTTGAGCCCAGGAATTTGAGGCTGCAATCCTGATTGTGCCACTGTACTCCAGGCTGAGCAACAGAGCAAGATTCCATCTCTGAAACAAAAAATTATTGTTGAGATAGGTAACTTTTTTTTACATTCTAAGTCTTTGAAATATCATGTACATTTTACACATACAGTACATTTCCATTTTGACTGACCACATTTCAAGTGCTATTGCCACCCTGTTGGAAAGAGCAGTTTTAGATTGAGGGCTTTCAGTCCTGGGTTGGAGTTGGACCTCTCTACCTTATTTGACAAATGGCGTTAGACAATTTATTTAATTTTTTTTTCTTTTTTTTTGAGATGGAGTCTGGTTCGGTTACCCAGGCTGGAGTGCAATGGCGTGATCTCAACTCACTGCAACCTCTGCATATTGGGTTCAAGTGATTCTCCTGCCCCAGCCTTCTGAGTAGCTGGGATTACAGGTGCCCAGCACCACACCCGGCTAATTTTTGTATTTTTAGTAGAGACACTGTTTCACCATGTTGGTCAGGCTGGTCTTGAACTCCTGATCTCATGATATGCCCGCCTTGGCCTCCCAAAGTGCTGGGATTACAGGCATGAGCCACTGTGCCCGGCCTATTTAACTTTTTAAATCCTGGGTTTCTTGTGTTCGAAATGAAGATAATAGAAGCATCTACTTCAAAGTGTTGTCATGATGCCTGAATAATCCAATATGTAAAACATGTACACTTCATGGTGGATAGCACTCAATAAATGTTGGCTAAAATTATTTTTGTTGTCATAAAATATGAATCTTTATTTTACAAGAAATGCTGATTTGAATTTGAAATCATTTCCAACTTAATAATATTTTTTCATAAAGTCTAAATTTATAGACCTGCCAAAAGTGAAATGTGTTATCTTCTCTCATTGTAGCGTGTGTGTGTTTCCGCTCATGCTTTAGGTGAAGTATGCTGGTGAGAACCTGCTATCACAAAAATCTTCCAGGACTGACAGGTGCCTTTATTGAACTGAACCCCAAGGTCTTATGTGCTGCATTATGTTGATCATTCAGGCAAGTATTTGTAATGGTGGTGAATGATGAAACATCTTCCAATTTCTTAGTTGACATGCATCATATTACTCCACTGTTGCCAAATTTAATAGCCATTTCATTTATTGACAGTCTCAGCAAAAAGGTAAGGAAAATCAATTCTGAACATGAATTATGGCATTTCTTTGAGTATCAACCATTTATATTGTTTCAAAAATCTGCACCATGGTATCTTCTATTTCTGAGTGGTAAGTTATTAATGAATTCTAGTTGCACCTTTTCCTGTGCTTGTTATAATTTTTGTCAGAAAGATAATAGCAGTTCCTGGCACAATAACCTTTCCAACACTCTGTAACTTGATTTGCTGACAATTCTTGTACTCAGTTCTTGTGACTGGAGAAGAGGTGAAGTGGAAGGGTCGATCAAAGGACAGAGATTATCAAAAAAGTTTAAATAACTAAATCATTAAAAGGCTGATATCTTCCCACATGACAAAGATATTAACCAGAAGAGGAAATGGTATAATATGAAAGCATTTTTCATGAAAAGAATATGATGGGATTAGAGGAGAGGAAATTATACTAACCTACGTGCATTCATTAGTTCTGAATATTGGCCTTTGGTACTCATCCTATTTCCTGCGCTCATCTCTGTTAAGAATAGCAAATCAATATGGCATTTTTTGAGGCCCTAAACTTGCCTGAAAGCCATATTTCTTTTAAAATAAAACTATTATGTTAGTCATATTTAAATGTATGCAGTGGGAATCTAATATGACAGTGATTTGATATCCACCACTATCCATTAAAATTACAAGAACAAACTCTTTTTTAAGAGTCAGTCATTTAGCATTGTTTTTATGTTCTCTTTTCTCACTTCTCTCACTTCATTTTATCCTAATGAAGTACATTTTTTTTTGTCTGACAGTGTCTTATTGATCATCCTATCATACTTCTCTCCTATCACAATATGTTCATAAATTAAAAATTTTAAAAAATTTGATAAGGCTCTAAGTAGCAATGACACTTTTGTTAATTAAGAATTTATAGAACCAAAGTAAACATATTACACTATTGCAAAATATTGAAAAATTATTGGAAGTTTTTTTTTTTTTTTTGAGACAGGGGCCTCGTTCTATTGCTCAGGTTTCAGTACAATGATGCACTTCTGGGCTCTAGTGATTCTCCCATCTTAGTCTCCCAAGTAGCTGGGACTATAGGTGTGTGCTACCATGCCTGGCTTTTTTGTTGTTGTTGTTGGCGGGGGTGGTCTTGGTATATATCCCAGGCTGGTCTTGAACTCTTGACCTTCAGGGATCCTCCCCCACCTTGGCCTCCCAAAATACTGGGATTACAGGTGTGAGCCACTGCACCTAGCCTGAATGTTTATTTCTTAATGAGAATTGTGTCTCAAGCAACATTTCAAATTATCCCCTGAGATAATATACCATAAGGAGAGAAGGTATAGGTGGAAGGTATGCTTTTCTTTTATAAAATGGAAAAGAAAAAAAAAAAACCTCCTTAAACAAGAATGGGCCTGGGAAAGGAAAACCCAGTAGATATAACTGCAGGTGCATTTCTGGTGATTTTTAAGAAATAATGTACTGTATGAGGAAGCTGAGATTAGATCAGGAAAATTCAGTTTTTAAAAAGTTTCCATGCCCACATTTCCCTCTGGAATAATTATTTTGAATTCCCAAGTGTCAGCAGCCCTTCCTGGAAGACCTAGAAAATAACTCTTCCATATATCTTGGTAGGATATTGATGAATGGGAACAACTTGATAAAGAAAACCACTTTCTAGCTCTCCATCCTTTTCTAGGTACAGAGTGCTGTGTCTGAACAACATCAATGTCAGTCAGTGTGCTGTAGTGGAAAGACCCCACTACAGGTTTTAGGGGCTGGTGTTGTTACGCATTAGTTACTAAGCTGCCAATTCTGTAATCAGTGAAATTGAGACAATCTATTAATATGTTATAGAGTTGCTATAAAGAGTCAGTGACATAAAGTACTTGGATTGTAAAACACATAGTAAGTGCTCAATAAACAATATTAAAAAGCATAAATACGTATGCGGTATTTACTTTGTTAAGAGATAAACTTAGGCACTTTAAATTTTTAAAGAGCTTATTTGAGCAAACAGTGATTCATAAATCCACCTGTGCCAGATCACTAGCAATTCAGGGCTCCACAGAGGTGCTGTGAAGGGATTTATAAGATGTTCTGGCAAGCAATACAGAGAAAATATTTGATTAGTTAAAGTGGAAAGTCCCTAGTTAGAGGTTTCTGGCAGTTTCTGATTGGTTAAGCTTGTTTTGCTCTCCTGGGCTGTGGCCCTTCACTTTGAGTTGGGTTTCATTTTACTAATGTAGGTACTCAAGGTTCTGTCTGAGACAGCGTCTGTCTCAGGCTAATGGCCTCCCAATTAATTTTTGTAAAACAGCTTTCAGCAAAATTCTTCAGAGGAAGGACAAGTTCAAAAATGCCCCAAGATTCATCTCAGCTACACACAGCGTGGTAACCAGTATTTACCTACTTACTCAGGGATCATCTCACTTGTCATTTTGCAAAAGAAGAGGAAGAAAGAATAACCTACTACTCTTCTAAACTCTACTTGGAAAATTGCAGGAATTTTCTCAGCCATCCGTGAGCATAAGAAGATATAAGCAAAAGCACACAGAGAGAAGACCTCCTATTCTAGACTCTTATCAGCCAAACACAATGCCCAAGAAACAGCTAGAAGGTTTCATTTAACCAGAGAAGAGCTCCTGCTTTGAAATGTTTTCAAAGTTTCCATGACAAAATATTCTTTCACAGTCTCTGCTTCAGTGAGCTGCTTTGTATTTCTAGCGCAGCTAAGCAATTAAAAGAAGATGAATAGATGTATTCCGGCATGTGTGATAACAAATGGCATACTTAAGGTGACAAGGTTTTCTGTGTTAACTGGCTTTGCAGTCACTTGCAAGTTTTTGAAAAATATTCCCTTTTATCGGAAGTTTTTCCCTTCTTAATCTCAGCTTAAAGGCTATTTTTTTTCTCAAAGCAGATTGGAGGAGGACTTTTCAAGTCATATTTGATGGGACAAAATATATGTACATATTCTCTCTGTGCAAAGGAACTGCTGCTTTTCTTATGACAGCTTAAAACTGATAAAGTTTTAGGCATCAAGCTGTTCACCATTACAAAAGATGCTCATGTGTCTATGAATGATGAGACTTCTACAGGAAACCAAGGTGGTCCATTTAAATTGCTATTCTATGACTCCTGTTGGCAGTAAAGTTAATGTAAACTAGAGAGGCTCTCCAAAGATAGTGAACTCAGAACATTTTTGGATTTAGACTATTCTTAGGGACAGGAAATAATGGGAATTTGAATACCATTTTGATTGCAAGTTGATGGAAAGGTAGCATTTAAGCCTTTTTAATTTAATCTTCAGTTCTCGTTAAGTCTGTTTTATTTTCTCTTTTTGTTTGTTTGTTTTTGCTTTTGTGTTTTGAAAATCAACCTACCCTGGACTTCAGTTAAGATCTCTCTAGTCATATGAACTTCTGTTTATTAAATCTGATCATTAGACTCCTAGGAAATACTACCCTCCTGCTTGGCTTATGTACTATTTTGTAGCTTCAGAAAACAGGCCATGTGGCGTAAGGTAATATATATTGACTTGGAGGAAAACAAACCTGGATTCAGATTCTGACTCTGTCACTTTTGACTCTGTGACCTTGAGCAAGTTACTTGACCTCATTTGGCTGCCAGTTACAGATGTAAAAATGAGGACATGGGATTGACCACATTCTCTAAGGGTGGTAATACAGCCCAGTGGTTAAAAACTTATCTTTGTGATCAGATAGACCTGGATTTGATCAACCTCTTCCATTTCATAACTGTGAAATCTTGAGAATTTTAATCTTTATAAGCTTGTTTATTACCTCAAATTAAATTTTAGAGTGATAATAACTACCTTACAGGATTGCTGTGCTAGTAACCTCGTAAGGTTGCTTAGAGAGTTGCTTTTAATCCTTAGAGGATTAAAAGTCATATGCAAGTGCCTGATAAAGATCAGTTCATATTGTCTGAGATCTCTTACCCTAAAAATATTATGTACCATTCCAAGGTCCTTAATAAAGATTCAAATCATAGAACATTGAATGGGTTTCAGATTACCTAATCTCAATTTCTTATTTTATACATAAAAGAAAAAACCTCCATGGAGAGACTAAGTGACATGCTCCAAATCCCACACCAATATCTCACACCTGACTCTTATGCTATAACACTAAGTGCATGTGGCACATTCAACAAATATGCTGCTCATTCGAAGAAATTCCATACACGAGTATTTCACCTGCAAATCAGTGAACTCACCAAAACATTCTTCCTGTAGGGCAACAAAGAGGCCCTTGTGATCACAATATTCTCCCTCCTACCTAAAATAGCAAACTTTCCATGAGTGAACAATGAAATAGACAAAAAGAAGAGTTAAGACATTTAGCAAGACAGAGTGCTTTGTCTAGTCTGAATACACCTGTGCCTTTCAGTAAGTGAAAAAAAAATATCTGCAGACCACTCATCAGAGGTGTGGTGAAATTTTTATATTGAATGCTTACATTTTGTATTCCAATTTTCATCCCCTCCGCACAAAATGTTTCCAACCTTCTCTATCCATAATTCTTTGAAGAATTATTTTCACTGTACTTTCATGGAAACATTTTATCCCTTGGTTCCATTTTAGACACTTCACTTCATTAGGTTGAACTAGGGTTCCCAATGGGAGAAAAAAGAAAATGTGAAAATTCAACCATAAAAACAAATTTATGTATTATAGAATTTTTACCTGGTGAAGTTACCTTGCTGAGTGTTTTGGCTAACTGGTGCCTGCCTTTAGACACAATGAATCTTACCATCTGGTATGCTGTTTGAAGAGGTTAGAGCACGTCTCAGCTCTTTAAAACTCTGAAGTGGGAACATTAAATGACAGAGTGCCTTCTAGTATTGATACAGCCTGCATGGTAAACACATCTTGCTATTTCACAGTTCCTTGCACAGTGTCTTTTAAAGATATCCGCTTTCTTCATTCTCCTCACTTTCTATCCTCTCCTTCTACAGTGGAAAAGAACCTTATGCAAAGGCATAGAGAACAAATACTGTATTGGATTTATCTGCAAAGCGTGTTGAGGCTGGAGCTGTAATGTTTACCCATATTCTACAATCTCCATCTGAATAAATAAAGTGGTATCAAGGGATAGGCTGCTCTATAGATAACGAGTTTTAAACTCATTCACCCTGAGAAATTTCAATTGATATAGTTTGCCTATCAAATGGATTTCAAATTGTATTGTCACTACACTGCTTTCTATGGTGATTGCTGCAGCTCTGTGGTTCCATGCCTCAATAGACGGTTTGATTGTATATATCTGCTGCTTTCTTCCTATGATTCTGTTCATAATGGTCTGCAATGTACGACCCTGCTATCTGGTTATAAAGCTGAACATAACCCCTTCTGTGCTTTTAACTAAGGAATTTATCTGTTTCTAGTGCTATTTTCTGAGAGTAAAAGAGGGTATCCTTTTTGCTGTTGACTTTTTTCTTTCTCTCTCTCTCTCTTTGTTTCTCTCCCTCTCTTTCTTTTTTCCCTTCTTCCTTCCTTCCCTCCCTTCCATTTTTTTCTTTGATCTATGTCTCCTTCTTCGACAATGGGCTTGATGAATATTTCTGCTGAATTTTTGTGAAAAGAAGATAAGCTATCAATGCATTTTCTACTTGTTAATGGCTTCACTGGCCCATCATTTATTGTCTGAGGGCTATGTGCCCTGAATAGACGGTGGAGAAGACGTGGCAGTCTTTCACTTGGCAATCTGCCCACCAACTGTCAGGGAATAGCCTTGGATCTTTTATCGAAATCAAGGACTGTCCTGTGCTTCATGCTTCACTGGTTCCAGGAATGAGTCCGGGATTATATTCTGTCCCTCTGGAAACACAATCAGCTACATTTCCCTCAAATGCCTAGGTTTCACTCTCAGGCTCAATTATCTATAAAAAGCATTTCTATAGCAAAGAGATTTCACCATAGAGAAATTATATTAAGTCAAATGGAATATTTAAAAAAGTATATCCAAACTGTCTCTGATAAAGTAATATTAACTGAAGTCTGCAGTTGCAGAATAAAAATGAAACAAAACCAAACCTGAACTCTGATGCTTTCTCAAAGGATAGATTGTTAAACTGCCTTGCTCGAGTTAGCACCAGTGTTCTCTCTACAAAATCATCCCTTTAACCACTCTCTCTGACTAAAATTTTTAAAAAATCAGCATCAGCATTATCCTTTTATTAAATTTGTTGTTGACTCAAAATGATGAGGTGTAGAACATCATTGAATTTTAAACTGACCTTGACATATAGAAGAAATGGGCAGCTATAAACAGGGTGAACTGGCTTAATGTAGAGACAAGGTGAGAGAGAAAGACTATGTATCCATATACCAGCACGGCAGAACAGCTGGTACACACACAGCAGAAAACAGGTCAGGAGACATAGGAGTCACTTCATTCCAGATTTGCCTTAAATGTTACCTCCACAGAGAAAGCTTCTCTTTGATTACCCTATTAAATATAGAACCCTAAGTCACTCTCCATCCCTTAACTCAGCTTTATTTTTCACCATATGTATATGTATACATATATATAATCAAATATATTAAAATATATGTATTTTAAAAATGTGGTTATCTGAATTTTCCATTAGAATACAAGCTCAATGAAGGCAATAGCTTTGTTTAGTTCACTGCTGTAGCCTCAACACTTAGAGTAGCACCTGGCACTAAATAAACATTGGTTGAAACGATTAATAAAACATGAAAATTATAAATTGGTTATGTTTCCTTGCAGCTGAATGGCTTAGGCTGAAGCATGGATTGCTAGTAATTCCCCCAGTCACTCAACATTTTTTAGGTTTTATATAAGAACTTTACTCTGGCACACAATGGTGTAATGTTAGAAACTTGGCACAGATCTTGTAAAGATAGTTGAAAACTAGGTATTGTTCAGCCTTTGCATGAATTTCCTATGGAGTATATTACATTTAGACAAGTTAACATGGATTATCTTAGGGAAATATTTCCTATATTTCATCTTAGGGAGGAAAATGTAGCATAAGTATGAGGTTTAATAGCACCTATTGAACATATGCAGAATAGCTAATATTTAGTGATCAATAATGGCTAACGTTTCTAGAGTGACAGTGTTTTAACTAGTTTACATTTATTAGCTCTCTTAATCCTCACAACAGCTGCTTGAGGTAGATCTTGTCATTAGCCCCTGCTACATAGTAATGAGTTTGCCTGGACTTTCTCCCTGGTCCATAGAAACAAAGGAGCCTCTAAATCCTTAGATACTTCCTGAGTGATAGTGTCTTTGCTATTCACGGTGGGTCCTGATAGATTATGCTAATGAGATGGCTCATGGTGGGTCCCTAGGTAGTTTCAGAATGAGGGCTGACTATGCTGGAAAGACCAGCCATGTGATTAAAGGACTGACCCATACAATATCAATCCAACCTCTTGGGAGGGAAGGCAGGCTAAAGGTTGAGTTCAATCACATGGTCAATGATTCTGTCAATCATGCCTATATAATGAAACCCCAATAAAATCACTGGACACTGAAGCTTGAGAGGGACTGGCATGTTGTGACCACACAAGGAGAATTCATGGAAGCTTTGCACAGAGATCCTGCCAGACCATGCTCGGTGTGTCTTTTCTTTTTGCTGATTCTATTATAATAAAGCTGTGAGAGTATAGCACATACCTGAGTTCTGGGAGTTGTTCCAGCAAGTTATCAAACCTGGAGAGGTAGTGACAGCTCCAAACTTGAGGCCATTTGGTCAGAAGTGCAGGTGGCCTGGGAATCCCTGAGTTTGTGGCCAGTGTTTGAAGTGAGGCCAGTCTTGTGGAGGTCTGAGCCCTTGATCTGTGAAATTTTACCTAACTCCACGAAATTAGTGTCAGAATTTCTGTGTAGCCCCACCTTCCAGATGAAGAAACAGAGGCATGCAGAGGTCAAATAATTTGCCCAAAGTCTCACAGCTAGTAAGTGGCAGCATCAGTAATTAAATCCAGGATATTGTAGGGGAGAAAAAATATTTTTCCCTCTACTCTTCAAAGTTCTTGGACCCTCGAATGCTGTGGCCCCTATAACAAAAGACATATTAACAAGAGAAAAACAAACAGCAGTTTATTAACATGTGTGCTTCCTATATACATGAGAGAAAATTCAAGGAAAGAGTAACTCTGAGGTGGCTTGGAATTCAGGCTTAAATATCATCATCAGCTAAAGAAAAAGAAAAAAGAATGTAGGGAAGGCCAGTTATGGGAAGGTGGCCAGAAAAAGTACATCAGCAAGAATAAGGTTTGTTCTTGTGATTTAGTCATTTTTTTCTTCCCGGAAAGAAGAAAGGAGATCAGAAAGGAAGATCATCCTTGAAAATGGAGATTTATTTTACAAAGGTAAATTTACCTTACAAAAGGGTAACTTCTGTTTTCAGACATCCTGTGTCTGTTGTTTCTCAAAATAATCAGCTCAAAATAATCCTTAAGCAAAAGTGTCATATTTTTAGGGTAGCATATCTGTTGCCTGTAGTCTCTGCCTGCAAAAGTTTTTAGCTCTTAATCATTCGGCAGTTCTCTCTCTCTCTCGATTGAAGAGCTCATTTCAGTTTTCAATAGATGTAGAATTAGAATGAATCAGTTAGAATTCATTAACCTGCGCACACCTTGAGTTTGAACTTCTGCCCTTCGGAACTGTGAGAGAACACATTTCTACTGTTTTAAGCCACACGGGTTGTGGTAATTTGTTACAACAGCCCTGGGAAACTAATATAGTATCTTAAGTTTAATATGACTAAAAGAGAACTCTTGCTCTGCCCCCACCGAAAACCCACTTCCCCACAGTCTTAGTTTCTCAGTAGGTGGTAATTTTATCCTTCCAGTTGCTAAAACAAAAATTTGAGGGGTCATTCTTGATCCTGTTTTCCTTGTCTCCCACATCTAATGTTTTACAGACCTGTTGCTTTTATCTTCAAAACAGATCTGCCTTTTCCACCTCCATTTATTTGCAACTCCTTGATTGCTACCTTGCTCACAGCCACCATCATCTCTGGCCTGGACTACAGTAACACCTTTCTTGCTGATCTCCCTCCTTAAGCTCTTGCCCCATTATACCTAAAATAAAATCCAAACTTCTTACCCTGGCTTATGAAACACTGCATGCAAGTGTTCTTTTTGTTTCTCAAATAGAACAGCTCATTCTCATTCTCATTCTCACCTTAGGCCTTTGCTCTAGTTGTTCCCTCTGCCTGGAATGCACTTACCTTTCAAGATGCAACCAGTTTCTTGTTAATTATATCTCAACTTCAGTGTTACCTTCTTCTGGACACCCTTTTCTGATCAGCTAGTTTAACCAGCTTTCCTAGGAGTTACTCTCTGCTACAATAGCCTATTCTTTGCACTGTACTTGTCATTACCTAACATTTTTCTTCATTTGTTCGTCTGTCCTCACTGGAACACAAGCTCTATGAGAACAGAGAACTTACTTACCTGGTTCACCACCACTTTGCCAATGCCTGAGCAGTCATTGGCAAATAAGAGGAACTCAGTAAAATTTGTTAAATGAATAACTCCCATCTTCCCCATCCCTCACAACAATATGTGAAGAAATAATGACACAGGTTTTCAAGCATAAGGTTCTGAAGTTTTGGGTGAATCAGCTAGAGAAGGGTGAACAATAACCTAACAGGCTCCTTATTTTTGGTAAGAGTCTTCTACCCATTTTGACTTTTCTTTTGGATTTGTCAAGTTCTCCCTTCTATTGACATATATGGAACCCCCCCCAAGTGGGATGATTACATATCAAGAAAAAAAATACATCTTTCTCAAAAACATGTACGACACCTCTAACATTGTTAGTACTTGTGTGTGTGGGGAGGTTCCTTAGAAAAAATAAATGAATAAATGTGCTCTTGATTAGTACCCCTAAGCAATTAAACCTGATTGAAGCATACCTAATTTAATCACTTTACATCACCTACACACAGTGAAAATAATTTTTACAGTTCACTTAAATTCAGAAATTTTAGAAATTTCTATTGTTATTAGAAAACAATACAAACAAATCAATATATTTCTGATAAAGGACTGCTTTTTTTAATTATACTTTAAGTTCTAGGGTACATGTGCACAATGTGCAGGTTTGTTACATATGTATACATGTGCCATGTTGGTGTGCTGCACCCATTAACTCGTCATTTACATTAGGAATATCTCCTAATGCTATCCCTCTGCACCCCCTCCCCACCGAAAATAGGATTTAGTGTGTGGTGTTCCCCTTCCTGTGTCCAAGTGATCTCATTGTTCAATCCCAGGGATGAAGCCCACTTGATCATGGTGGATAAGCTTTTTGATGTGCTGTTGGATTCGGTTTGCCAGTATTTTATTGAGAATTTTTGCATCGATGTTCATCAGGGATATTGGTCTAAAATTCTCTTTTTTTGTTGGGGATTTTGGTGTGGGTGTCCTTTCTGTTTATTAGTTTTCCTTCTAACAGTCAGGACCCTCAGCCGTAGGTCTGTTGAAGTTTGCTTGAGGCCCACTCTAGACCCTTTTTGCCTGGGTATCAGCAGCGGAGGCTGCAGAAGATAGAATATTGCTGAACAGCGAGTGTTGCTGTCTAATTCTTGCTCTGGAAGCTTTGTCTCAGGGGTATACCCCACCGTGTGAGGTGTGAGGTGTCAGTCTGCACCTAGTGGGGGATGTCTCCCAGTTAGGCTACTCAGGGGTCAGGGACCCACTTGAGCAGGCAGTCTGTCCGTTCTCAGATCTCAACCTCTGTGCTTGGAGATCCACTGCTCTCTCCAAAGCTGTCAGATGGGGGCATTTACCTCTGCTGAGGTTTCTGCTGCTTTTTGTTTAGCTATGCCCTGTCCCCAGAGGAGGAGTCTACAGAGGTAGGCCGGCCTCCCTGAGCTGTGGTGGACTCCACCCAGTTCGAGCTTCCCAGTGGCTTTGTTTACCTACTTAAGCCTCAGCAATGTTGGGTGCCCCTCCCCCAGCCTTGCTGCCACCTTGCAGTTAGATCTCAGACTGCTGTGCTAGCAATGAGGGAGGCTCCATGGGTGTGAGACTGTCTGGGCCAGGTGTGGGATATAATCTCCTGGTGTGCCGTTTGCTAAAACCCTTGGTAAAGCACAGTATTAGGGTGGGAGTTACCCGATTTTCCAGGTGTTGTGTGTCTCGATTTCCTTTGGCTAGGAAAAGGAATTCCCTTCCCCCTTGCGCTTCCCAGGTGAGGTGATGCCTCGCCCTGCTTCAGCTCTCGCTGGTCGGGCTGCACCTGCGACCAGCACCAAGTGTCCAACATCCCCCAGTGAGATGGACCCAGTACCTCAGTTGAGAATGCAGAAATCACCCATCTTCTGTGTCGCTCATGCTGGGAGCTGGAGGCTGGAACTGTTTCTATTCAGCCATCTTGGGTGCACCCCCCCAGGAGTGTTTTCTAAAGAAGCTCATAACGATTGTCTTAACCCTCTCTCTTTAAAATATGAATTTCAATTCAATATCTGTTTAACTCATACTTTTAGAAGTCAAATTTTAGATTGATATGAAAATGCTTGATAAATTCATTCAATATTCAAATACAGGTAATATTCTAACACCAAACTGCCTGTTTTTGTATAGTCTGTGAGCTAAGAGTGTTTTCTACATTCTTAAATGTTTGAAACAAAAGTCAAAGAAAGAATATTTTGAGACACATGAAAATAAAATGAAATTAAAATTAAAGTTAATTAAAATGAAATTAAATTAAGATTAAATTAAATTTCAGTGTTTATAAATAAAGTTTTATTGAAACACAGTCATGTTTATTTACTTATGTATTGTCTATGGCTGCTTTCTCATTACAATCACAGGGTTAAGTAGTTGTGACAGAGACCACATAGCCCACAAAACTTAGCTTTTTGTTATTTGGCTATTCATAGAAAAAATCAGCTGACCCTTGTCCTAACACAGAAAAAGCTTTGAATAATATTCTTATTGCTTTGCTTATCTTAACCATCTAATTAGAAGACAACAATGTGGTATTTTAAAATTCAAACCAGTATTTTCTTTTATCTTAGAACTGGTGCCATTCAGTGTAAGAACAGCAAAACAAACAGAGCTACATACACTTGTATCAAGTATAACAGCATATAACTATAGAACCTATTAGTTAAAATGTCTTTTTCCTGGAAGAATATTCTATTTCCTGGACATAGGAGACTGTTTTTGTTAAGGCATCTATTTATATTCAGATGTGGTGCTGTGACACAAAGACAAATGAGGAAATCCCTACTCTCTAGGAGTTCATGATCAAGCAGAAGTTCACATTCTTGTTTAATTCCCATGTAACTTAATGAGCCACATTACTATTTTAGAAGTGAGGCAACAGAAATGCAGAGATCAGGCAATTTGTTTAAGACACCCTGAAAATATTTGAAATTCTTTGCTTATTTTTCTGGATTCAAGTTAACATAGTAGTAAAAGATATAGATACACTTTACAAATGGTATAGAAAGAAGGAAGAACCTAAGGACAGTCCAGACATGGCCAGTCCATGTCAGAATGGATTCCTGGGCATGTTGTTTCTTTCAACATCGCACAGATTCCTGTGTTCATTCCAGGTTTAAGGTACATTCCAGGGCTAAGCACAGGAGACAGGGAATGGGAGGGCAGTAGACCACCTGTTTTCTAAAGGAGTGTGTCCTTTAGAAAATATATTTCAATGGATCACAGACACCATACCAACTTGCCCACTTAAAAAAAAATATCTCAAAATAGACTCTGTGGAGCCCTGGAAAGTGTAACAACATAAGGGAAACAGCTGGGGTGCTGAGAGAAACTCTGAAGTCTGACCTATCTCAGATATGGATGTGATGACCTACTTTCATTCCAGGTAGAGAATAAATTCAGATAACCGTATATGCTGCTGTCCTGTGGAGCTCACATGTGGCCTTACAGTAAATGGGCATGCTGCTGGAGCTCAGAGCAATCAGGTTTATATTATAGATGCACTGATAGTCATCTCTGTGGTCCCAACTGGAAAAGCAATTCAGAAGAGTAAAGGTTTAGACTGTAGACTTTGTCATTGTGAGGAGAAAATGACTCCTCCCTCTGGCCTGAGCTATTTTTGTAACTAGGAACTTTAAGAGAAAAGGAACGACAAAGTTAGAAGAGCAGAGAGGGAGGAGCATAAACTCTTGCCCCACACCTCTGGGAACCAGCTGATTTAGACCACCTTCCTTATAACACTCATGGACTGGCTTATTTTGCTCATGGATTCATTTAAGCTTCAATATACACTTTTCTCCCATAGGATGGCAGATCCCAATTAGAACTGAAACAACTTTCTCAAATGAGATTTCCCAGAATCATATTAGAAAAAATATTACTGTTAACTATAGTCATCCACTATAGTTGACAATATTATATAGATTTAAATGGCTAGAGGTGAGGTTATTGAATGTTTTCAACACAGACATGATGAATGTTTGAGATGATGGATACGCTAATTATCCTGATCTGATCACTAAACATTATATGTATCAAAACATCACTGTGTACCCTGTAAATATGTACAATGATTATTTGTCAGTTGAAAAATTCAAAAAATAGCCCCCAATAAAGTTCAATCTCAAAGAAAAAGCATATCCAAGAATAGTACGATAAACACACATAAACCTAAATCCTAGATTTAATTATTAACATTTTGTCACTTTTGTGTTTGTATGCTCTCTCTCTCTGTTGCTATTCAATATAAGAACAGCTGTCTTGGGATATGTGGACTAATGGCTCTTAGCAGTCAGAAGAAATCTTAAGTATTACCTTCTCATGTATGGTAGGAAAAAATATATAACATATATGTATATTTTTCTTTCCCTGAACCATTTGAGAATTAGTTGCAGGTTTCCTGATGCTTGCCCCTTCTGTCTGTGTTTGCTAGGAAATGGACATTCTTTGACATAACCAAACATTAATATCACACTCAAGAAATCAACATTAACACACTAGTATCTAATTTCCTGTCCGCATTCAAAATTTCACAATTGTTCCAACAATGTCCTTTTTAGGTGTTTAAAAAAGTTTTAAAAATTAAAAAATTAAAATTGCATTTGCATGTCATGCCTCTAGGGGTAAATTAAACAGTTGTTTTTTTTTTTTGCCTTTTGGCCTTTTGGGGAGTCAAGGTTGATCGTTTTACAGATTGTCCTTCAATTTGGACTTGTCTAATGATTTTCTTATGATTCAGGTTAAACATTTTTTTGGCAGAAAACTACAAAAGTGATGTTGTATATTGTCACCCTAGGATATCTAATTAGGAGACGTATTAGGTCAGTTTGTTCTTTTATTGGTTATGCTAAATTTGATCTTTTGATTAAAGTGAGGTCCATCAGATTTCCCCGCTATCAAACATACCTTTCTTCATTCAAATTAATAAGTAATTGAAGGAGATATACTTTCAGATTGTGTTACTATCCTGTTCTTCAACAGTCTTTTATCTGTGCTTTTGGCATCTATTACTGATTATTATCTCAATCAATTATTACTATGGTGGTGGCAGATGGTGATTTTTGAATTCTGTCATTCCTTCTGAATTTTTTAGTTAGAATTCTTTTGCAAAATAGAGCTTTTCCTTCTCCACCCCACTTAAAATATTATTTATTTATCATTGTTAAACATATAAACATAACCACACACATATAATATATATACACATTTTATATTTGCATGGAATCATGAATTAAAAAAATTCATTGTGTTATAATTTGTTTCTACCATTCTTCATTATGATACTTGAATCATAATCTTTTACATTTAGATCCATACTATCTTAGTCCTGCTGATGGGAATCTGAAATCTGTGTGACTGTGAATCTAGCCTGGAACAGAGCTTTCCTGGAACATATTGACTATGGCTCTTAAGAGGTGAAGAGATCTTAAGCATTACTTTCTCATGGACAGTAGGAATTATCTTCACAATGTCTTATATCCATTGATGGGAAGAGTCTATACTATTCTATAGGAAGAATGCCTTTCTTCTTCCCAATAGAGGTGCCCTTATGCTTCTGATTCATCACACATCTTCTGCCATCTGGTGGTAGGTTGTTAAGCAAACAAGAGACCAGGCAAAGTCTTTACAATATTTGGAGAACACAGTAGGACCTGTGCTGTCCAGAAAACAAAAATGGTGGTGTCCAAATGGCAGGTCATTTTTTAAAAGTAGGACTCTTTTAAATGCATGTGACTTTTTGGAAGAGGAAAGAAGATGAGAAATATTTATGGGTCTCTGTGCTGAGATCTGTCACAAACGCTACCCAAGTGAAACCCCAAGAAGTTCTAGGAGGTAGATGCTATTATCTTCATTGTATAGATCAGAAAAGGGAGAATTAAATATTTTTTCATGGCCATGCATCTTGTATGTGGTTGAGACAATATTTGAAACACACTTATCTGACTTTGAAGCCTGGATTCTTTCCTTTCACTGCACTGACTCCAAAGTGTGTTTGTGTGTTTGTGTGTGTGTGTATGCGTAAACAGAGAGGGTACTATTTGCTATGTAAATTAATGAAGGCCTTCCAAAATCTCAGATAAATGTGAACAATTAAAAATATGTTAGAATATAATCATATAATAATATATTCCTTTAAACGCTTTTTTTTTTTTTTTTTTTTTTTTTTTTTTTTTTAAAGACAAGGTCGTGCTATGTTACCTAGACTGGCTTCAAGCTCCTAGGCTCAAGGGATCCTCTTGCCTCAGGCTCCAAGCATCTAGGACTACAGGTGCTTGGCATCATGGTGGGCTTATTTTTCAGGTGCATGCCTAATCAGATAATCACTAATATTAGATATCCTCATTTCCATAATACATTTGAGATAGGCAGGACTTGACTGTCAAATTTTAAAAAGGCTGGACTTAGGAATCATTGAGTTGTTGTGAATACTAAATTAGGTAATACATATAAAGTTAACTTAGAGTCTGGAGAAATTATGCTTAGCAAATGATGACAATTACCATTATTAATTATGAGAAGAGTTAGTGGTAATCCTTTTAAGCCAGTAAATATTTCTCAGGTCTGAAGACTTTCTTGATATGTCTTCTTAGAGATGTTTCAATGAGTTAGTCTTGCTTTTTCTCCTTGACCCTACTTCATATTTAAATAAAAGTGGGTTTTGGCCAAACAGTTCCAGGGCCTCAGTACTTGCTAATCAGACATTATCTGTGATTGGTATATGGAGACTCTTAACTTTTCTCTTTCGCTGCTTGTTGCTAACTAGACTCCCCAGAAACCACCTGATTTGGAAAGAACAATTGTTCCAGATCATCAGGACTCAATATGTGATGAGTTTTCAATCATTTGAGGATAAACTTATTTTAGGCTACATTTCTAAGGTGCATTGTAGATTTTGATGTTTATCTCAATGAGACAAAAAATGAAGCATTGTCTTTCTTTCTTTCTTTTTTTTTTTTTGAGATGGAATCTCGCTCTGTGGCCCAGGCTGGAGTGCAGTGGCGCGACCTCGGCTCACTGCAAGCTCCGCCTCCCGGGTTTACGCCATTCTCCTGCCTCAACCTCCCGAGTAGCTGGGACTACAGGCGCCCGCCACCTCGCCCGGCTAGTTTTTTGTGTTTTTTAGTAGAGACGGGGTTTCACCGTGTTAGCTAGGATGGTCTCGAGCTCCTGACCTGGTGATCCGCCCGTCTCGGCCTGCCAAAGTGCTGGGATTATAGACTTGAGCCACCGCGCCCAGCTCATTATCTTCTAATATTCTTTGTGTGATTTGTTTTTGCACGTACATATGCACCTCTCCCTTTACTTACAGTGTATCAAACTGCGTGATATTTTATTTGTTCTACTTTTGATATATCTTACTGTATTTCATTTTATAGAAAACTTTGCCATAGATTTACTTAAAAACATTTATTGCATGTCTATTATATGCCAGGCACTAAGTCACATAAGGTACGATTTAAGAGAAAAATTACTTAATGTAAAAATCCATGTGCCAACCACTGTGCCTGGCATACACAATATAACAATTAATAAGATATGGTCTTTTCCCTCAAGGAACTTCAAGATTGGTTTATCATCACAACTTAATGAAATTAATATTATTAAATACATTTAATGGGTGATGAGGAAACTGAAGTTAAAATAAGTTGAAATAACCTTCATAAGGTTACACAAGGAGTAAGTGGCAGAATAACAATTTGTATTAATTAAATATTTTATATTATATTTTATTTCCTAAATTGGTTTTTGAACCATATTTCTTTATTTCCTTGAGACATTGATCTGAGGTTAAAATATGCACTTTTAACTTACTACAGTCTATTTAGAATCAATATTACACAGCTTTCTATAAAGTATAATAATCATATAATAATTTACTTTTATTTTCCTTCTTTCAGCCTTTGGACTATTTTTATCATACATTTTATTTTTATTTTTCCAGGTAGCTACCATTTCTAGTGTTGTGCATTCCTTCATATAGCTCCATATTTCTTTTTTTCTTTTTATTTCAAAAGGTTTTTGGGGAACAGGTGGTGTTTGGTTACATGGATAATTCTTTAGTGGTGATTTCTGAGATTTTGGTGCACCCATCACTCAAGAAGTGTACATTACACCCAAAGTGTAGTCTTTTATCCCTCACCCACCTCCCACCTTTCCTCCCTGAGTCTCTGAAGTCCATTGTATTGTTCTTATGCCTTTACGTCCTCATAGCTTAGCTCCCACTTGTAAGTGCGAACATAAGATATTTGGTTTTTCATTCCTGAGCTATTTCATTAGAATAAGGGTCTCCAACTCCATCCAGGTTGCTGTGAATGCCATTATTTCATTTCTTTTTTATGGCTGAATAGTATTCCATTACATATATATATATATCTCACATTTTCTTTATCTGCTCAATTGATGGGCAGATAAAGAAAATGTGTGAGAGAGAGAGATATATATATGTATGGGCATTTGACCTGGGTCCATATTTTTGCAGTTGCAAATTGTGCTGCTATAAACATGCATGTGCAAGTGTCTTTTTCATATAATGTATCTTTTTCATATAATGACTTCTTTTCATGGGGGTAGATACCCAGTAGTGGGACTGCTGGATCCAATGGCTTTATTTCTGGATTCTCTATTTATCCATCTCTTCTTTTCTAGTTTGTGCACATAAAAGTGTTCATAGTATCCTTCAATTATCTTTTGTATTTCTGTGGTATTGGTTGTAATATCTCCCATTTTATTTCCAATTGAGCTTATTTGGATCTTCTTATTTATTTTCTTGGTTAATCTCACTAATGGTCTATCAATTTTGTTTATCTTTTCAAAGAACCTGCTTCTTGTTTTATTTATCTTTTGTATTTTTTTTTGTTTCAGTTTTATTTAGTTTTGCTCTGGTCTTTGTTATTTCTTTTCTTCTGCTGTGTTTGGGTTTGGTTTGTTCTTGTTTCTCTAGTTCCTTGAGGTAAATTGTTGATTTGTGCCTGTTCGGACTTTTTGATGTAGGCATTTAATGCTATGAACTTTCCTCTTAGCACTGCCTTTGCTGGATTCCAGAGGTTTTGATAAGTTGCATCACTGTTATAATTCAGTTCAATTAATTTTTAAATTTTTGTCTTGATTTCATTGTTGATGCAACGATCTTTCAGGGGTTCTTTAATTTCCATGTATTTGCATGGATTTGAGGGTTCCTTTTGGAGTTGATTTCCAATTTTATTCCACTGTGGTCTGAGAGAGTACTTGATATAATTTCAATTTCTTAAATGTATTGAGACTTGTTTTGTGGCCTATCATATGTTCTATCTTGGAGAATGTTCCACGTGCTGATGAATAGAATGTATATTCTGCAGTTGTTGGGTAGAATGTTCTGTAAATGTCTGTTAAGCCTATTTGTTCTAGGGTATAGTTTTAAGCCCATTGTTCCTTTGTTGACTTTTTCTTGACGACCTGTCTAGTGCCATCAGCGGAGTAATGAAGTCTCTCACTATTATTGTGTTGCTGTCTATCTCATTTCTTAGGTCTAGTAATAATTGTTTTTATAAATTTGGGAGTTCCAGTGTTAGGTGCATATATATTTAGGATTGTGATATTTTCCTGTTGGACTAGTTGTATTATCATTAATTAATGTCCCTCTGTCTTTTTAACTGTTGTTGCTTTAAAGTCTATGGGGCGGGGGGTCATAGAGCCCTCAAGAGATTATGTTTTTTGTCTTTAGCTACCAAGACGGGCAGAGAAAGACCATTTGTTGGGGGCAGGGTTAGGCATGGATGAGTTCAGACTCTCCTTGGGCAGGGCTTACTGCGGCTGTAGTGGGGGATGGGGGTGTGGTTCTCACGCCAATGGAGTTATGTTTCCAGGTAGATTATGGCTGCCTCTGCTGCATCATATAGATTGCCAGGGAAGTCGGGAAAAGCTGGTAATGACAGGCTTCACCTAGCTTTCATGCAGCCAGTAAGGCTGGTCTCACTTTCACTATGCCCCACCAACAGCATCAAGTTTATTTCCAGGCAGCCAGTGAGCAGGGCTGAGATCTTGCCCCAGGCTGCAAGGCTCCCTACTGTGAAAGCAAGCAGGGCTTTCAGGTCCCATCCCTCTCTGCCTGTCATGGCTTCTATGCTCATATCTGCACTTCCCATTCACCCCTGCCCCCTGGATTCTGCCCAGGAAAATCTGTGCTTGGTCAAAATTATTACAAAGCACAGCTTTGTAATAATATTACAAAAATAATTTTAAGAAAAGTAAAATCAGAAGTTTTCTTCTCCTTGTGGTCCTTCCCCTATTCCACTGAAAGCCCTCCCCCAGGACCCCTGAGAGATAGTCAGAAATGGCTTCCCTGGGGACCCAGAGGCGCTACAGGGCTCTTCCTGCTGCTTCTTCTACTTTTATATTTCACTTGGCTCTCTAAATTCATTTCAGCTCTAGGTAAGTTTACATCCTTCTCCTGTGATCTGGATTTTCAGGTTCCCCAGTGAGTATGTATGCTCAGAGGCGGGTGTTGCCCCTCTCACACTTTGTGCCCCTCTCACACTTTGTGCACTCACAGTTTTCAGCTGTCTCATGGAGTTTGCAGTGGCAAGCTGCTTCTTTCAAAGAGCCTGTGAATTTTTTCAGTTTTCTTGGTATGTTCCTGCAGGAGTTCTTGGAGCAAAGCTTTATAGTGTGAGTCTCCACGTGCTGTTCTGTCTGTCTGAGTGAGAGCTGCAATGTAGTCCTGCCTCTTATCTGCCATTTTTTTCTGGACTCTAGATCCATATTCCTATATGATATCTTTTTTATTCTGCCTGAACAACCTTTTTATTAAAAATTATTTCTTGTACAAGTAGTGAGTACACATCTGCTGGTAATAAATACTTTCAGCTTTTTTATATCTGAAAAAGTCTTCATTTTGCCTTCACTTTTGTAGTGTATATTTGCTACGTATAGATTTCTAGATCATCAGGGTTTATTTTTATTTTTTTCTATTGGTACTTTAAAGACATTATTTCATTATCTTCTTGCTTCCTTACTTTCAGATAAGAAATCTGCTCTCATCTTTAATTCTGATCTTCTTTAATGTAGCATGTTCTCCTGTCCCTGCTGGTGCTCTCATAGTTTTCTCTTTATCCCTGGTTTTGACTGATTTAATTATGATGTATCTTGATATTTGATATGGTTTGTCTCTGTGTCCCTAACCAAATCTCATCTTGAATTGTACTCCCATAATTCCCACGTGTTGTGGGAGGGACCTGGTAGGAGGTAATTGAATCATGGGGGTGATTTCCCCCATGTTGTTCTTGTGGTAGTGAGTAAATCTGACGAGACTGATGGTTTTATCGGGGTTTCGCTTTTGCATCTTCTCGTTCTCTCTTGGCCTGCTTGCATTCCATGTAAGATGTGACTTGCTCTTCCTTGCCTTCTGCCATGATTATGAGGCCTCCCCAGCCATGTGGAATTGTAAGTCCAATTAAACCTCTTTCTTTTGTAATTGTCCAGTCTCAGGTATGTCTTTATCAGCAGCATGAAAATGGACTAATACAATAGTTTAATTCATATTTCTTATTTTTTGGGTTTTTTGAGTTTCTTTGATCTGTGGGTTTCTAATTTTCATAATTTAGAAAAATTTTGGTCACTATTTCTTCAGACACTTAAAAATTTCCTCCCTTTCTTTTCTCTTGTTTAGCAACTCCAAATATATAAATACTAGGCCACTTGAAGTTGGCCTACGGCACACTGATGCTCTGTTAATTTTTGTAAATTCTTTTTCTTTTTGTGATAATTTTTTATTGCTTCAATTGCTACTTCTTCAAGTTTACTAATCTTTTCTTCTTCATTATCTAATGTGTCATTATTCTTATTTAAGGTACTTTTCATTTCAGTCATTGTAGTTTTCATATGTTAAAGTTTGATTATCCCAGATTACTGTTTTCAGTCTTCCTCTCTTTTTCATATTTCCTGTCTCTACTTAACATTTTGAACATAAGAAATATAGTAATAATAAGTATCTTTTTGTCCATGTCAGTTAGTTCTAACATTGGTCTCAGTTCTTGGTTGATTTCAGTTGATTGAATTACCCCTTCATTAGGGATTGTATATTCTGGCTCCTTTGAATACCTGACAAATTTTGATTAGATGCCAAATATGAATTATATCTTGTTGAGTGCTGGATATTTATTTATTCCTGTAAATATTTTTGTGCTTTGTTCTGAGATGCAGTTAAGTTACTTGAAAATAGTTTGAATCTTTTAGGTATTTCTTTTTTTAAAATTTGTTAGGTGTAACCAGAGCATCATTTGGTCTAGGGATAATTATTTACCATTTCTAAGGCAGTATGTTCCACTGAGTACTCAACTCAATGTCCCATGAATAATGTGGTTCTCCAGTCTAGCTGGTTATAACAGGCACAAATCATTGTCCTTCGTGACCATTGGATGCTGTGTCTTCTCATTCTTTGGCCTCGGGTAGTTTCCTAACACGAATCTGCTGAATAGTTGATGGAAATGCTTTGAATATCTCCAGCCTTCTGTTTTTGTGCCCATCTCTCCTTTCCAGAACTCTGTCCTAAAAACTCAAGTTGCCTTGTTTTTCTGGATTCTGAGCTTCATCTCTTCCATTCAGAAAGTGAGGTCCTCCTGCTGTCTCCCTCTTTGGACAGTGACCTTGAAGTTCTCAAGCCAGGAAGCTGAGGCAGTCATAAGTAAGACTCACCTTATTTATTTCCTGTCTCTTGGGGATCACTATCCTTTGTTGACTGATGTCCAGTGTCTTGAAAACCATTGTTTCATATGTTTTGCTTGTTTTTTTCCTTTTTTAAATGTTATTCCATCTTGGCTTGAAGTAGAAATCTCTTTTAGCATGTTAAACATGCTGTTTCATAGTCTTCTGGTCTTCAATGTTTCTGACGTGAAGTCAGAGATATTCCTATTATTGTTCCCCTGTGTATAATTATTTTTACTCCTTTGGGAAACATAAAATGTTTCTTTGTTTTCAGAATTTAACTATTTTACTATCACATGCCTAAGTATAGTCTTCTTTGTATTCGTATCGTTTTGAGTTTGCTGCTCAGTTTATTTATTCTGTGGGTTTTCACCATATTTAGGGAATTTTCAACCATTATTTTTTCAAACATTTTTATGTCCTAACCTCTCACTCCACCGTTTTTGTGAGAATCTAGTTTTATATATATATATATAATCTTCTATTTTCCCACAAGATACTGAGATGCTGTTCATTTTTTAAAAATAGTTTTTATCTTTTTCAGTTTGGGTGATTTCTATTGATACAACTTCAAGCTCACTGATCCCTTTATTGTCCAATGTGCTCTTAAGCCCATCCAATGAGCTTTTTATTACATACATTTTATTTTTCAGTTTTTGAATCTTCACTTGGTTCTTTTTTTATAGTTTTTATGTCTCTACTGATATCCTCTATCTATTCACCCACTCTATATATCGTTAAAGAAAACATTCAAACATGTTTATAATGGCTTTTTGAGTTCTCTGATAATTCCAACTTTTGCATCATCCTGGGCTACTGCTTCTATTGACTATTTTTTCCTTTTGATTGTAACTCATATTTTCTTGCTTATTTGTCTGTGCAGTACTTTTTTCTTTTCTTTTCTTTTCTTTTCTTTTCTTTTTTTTTTTTTTTGAGACGGAGTCTCGCTCTGTCGCCCAGGCTGGAGTGCAGTGACGCGATCTTGGCTCACTGCAAGCTCCGCCTCCCGGGTTCACGCCATTCTCCTGCCTCAGCCTCCCGAGTAGCTGGGACTACGGGTGCCGCCACCTCACCCGGCTAATTTTTTTTTTTTTTTTTTTTTTTTTTTGTATTTTTAGTAGAGATGGGGTTTCACTGTGTTTGCCAGGATGGTCTCTATCTCCTGACCTCGTGAACCGCCCACCTCAGCCTCCCAAAGTGCTGGGATTACAGGCGTGAGCCACCGCGCCCAGCCATGTGCAGTACTTTTTTATATATACTGAACAATGTGGATGTTACATGATTTATAGATTATGATGTTTTCTTTAAAGAATTTTGAGGGTTTTTTTTTTTTCTTTTTTTTTTCTGTCTGACAGTTAATTCATGATGAATCACTTAGACCTGGACAGTGGTGGTTTTTGACCACAGATTATTTTGCTTCCCTCAGCCCAGGAAACATTTGATCATGTATAGAGACATTTCTGGTTGTTAACACTTGAGGATAATGATGACGTATAGAAGTCAGAGGCCAGGAATGTTACTAAAGATCTTACAATCCACAGGATAGCACCAGTTATCTAATCCAATATTTCAATAATGTTGAGGTTGAGAAACCTGAGGTTTTAGATTTTGTTATAGAAGGTCTACTTCAGTGTTTCCCCAGTCCTAGGTCATGTCCTTTCCTCTAGGGAATGTTTCTTTATTTCTAAGGTATGGCCTTTCTGGGGCCTTAACTAGATGGCCGGGTTACTAGGTGAAGACTCTTCTCTCCACAGTGACAGGCTGGGACTCTGAAGTCTCCCAGCTTTATAACCTCTTGTGTCTTCGTTTAGGAGAGACTTTCCAGCAGCTGTGTTTTTGTTAGCCTTCATGAGTATTACCTAGCCCATATGGAGCCCAGAGCGTGGTCCTGAGCAGCATATCTGTGCAGACTTTGGGACACCCCACTTTTTGTGTGTCCCATGTATCAAGTTCCTTTCTCTGTAAATTCCAGCCTTCTCACCAGCCCTAAAGTCCAAGCTCTGTCTCCTCTACCTAATGAGACTGCTACTTCCTGTATTTCAGTTCAGAAAGTGCCTTAGACAGAAATTTGAGGTAAAAATGAAGTTCACCTCACGTGTTTCTCTTCTGTCAAGGGTCACAGCCCTGTACAGTTTGTTGCCCAATGTCTAACAACAATTGATTCACATATTTTGTCCAGTTTATTACAGTTTACAATAGGAGTATGATTTCTATACCAGTCGTTCTGTCATGGCCAGAAGTAGATATCCCAGAAATAAAATTTGAATCCCAACCCTAAATCTTAGATTTCTCCATCATTCTTTGATAGTAATGAGCTGTTCTTGTAAACAGAAGTAATTATTTGATAACAGATGAAGATAAAATTGCAGTTTCCTTCTCTAGGGAATGCTAGAAAGGAGTATTTCTGCTACAGCTACCTTCTCATATCATCCTCCAGTTCCATTTCTATGCTGGCTATCAACACCATACAAATAGTGTCTTCTCTACCAAAGATAATAATAGCTATCTTCTCTCAGATGTTTTCTATTGCTGACACTGTTCCAAAAATTTACATACATTCTGCTTTGTTTAATGTACAAAGAACCTCTACTTTCACTGTTTTACTTATAGGGAAACTGAGGCTCCAAGAGGGTAACTTGCCCATCTTCTCAGGGCTGATTATATGGCAGATCTGAGACATAGATTTAAGTCTGTGTGACTCTAAAACATCAAATGCGTATCATTTAGGGTAGGGTAATTGCTGTAACAAACTACTCTTAACTCTCATTGACTGAATATAACAGTCTATGAAAGTGTTCTAGTTCTCATCAATTCTGGTGTGAGTGGATGGTGCATCAGCCTCCAACAGTCCTTCCTTCTAGTGGCTCCACCTTTCCTGGGGGACTTGGAGTTCTCTGTTGTTTCACTTTATAAGAAGACAAAAGAAGAGAGTGTGGAGGATCAAGCTGGAGATTCTTAAGGCTGGTGAGTGGAGAACATCACCTTAGATCACATTCAGCTGGACAGAAGTCAGTTATCAAACCCCACCTAACCACAGGGATGCTGAGAAATGTGGTCTGTCTGTATACCAGGAAGAAAAGGAAAAGAGGTTTTGGTGAAAAATCTAGTTAGTCTCTACAATAACACATTAAACCAAATTCTCCCCTAAGTTGCTCTTTGGGAAGTGTTTATACCTTTTGCTCTAAATGGAATTTTTCTAGTCTTGGAATCTGGATTGGTACCACAAATAGTCCCTCTAAGCTAGTGAAAGTTAACAGAAATCATACTCTTAGAAGATTTGGATATTTGGTTCATGTATGTATCACATTGCCCTCATAGGGCCAATAATAATTATTATAATCTCCAATTTTAAGCAATACATTTTTATTCTTAAATTTTTGACATCCTAATCTATAGGTAGTATCCACATTATTATTATTATTACTTTTGAGATGGAGTCTCGCTCTGTCTCCCAGGCTGGAGTGCAGTGGCGCCATCTCAGCTCACTGCAATCTCTGCCTCTCAGGTTCAGGCCATTCTCCTGCCTCAGCCTCCTGAGTAGCTGGGACTACAGGCACCTGCCATCATGCCCAGCTAATTTTTTTGTATTTTTAGTAGAGACGGAGTTTCACTGTGTTAGCCAGGATCATCTCGATCTCCTGACCTTGTGATCCACCTGCCTCAACCTCCTAAAGTGCTGGGATTACAGGCGTGAGCCACCACGCCTGGCCGTATCTACATTATTTTAACTAAAGCATTACACTTACTTTCCCACCATTCCCTCCTGTGCTGCCCCTCAGATCTAGACCACTATGGAGTCAACACCTTGTTTTCTGGTTTTTAATTTGTGCCTGTGTCAGGTTCTCAGAATGATGACTTCCAGTGAAAACTCTGAGTCTATAAACACAAAATAAGTGTCATTTTATGCTCTGGAATTGCTCTGGAAACAATGCTAGTGATAAATGAATAGTCAAAAACAAAACAAAACAAAACAAAACAAAACATCAGTATGAAGAAGACACATCCAATAAAGTCTGGCTTAGGTTCCTTTGGGAAATGGTGGTGACACCTGGGAGACTAAGAGTTAAGTTAGAAAGAGGCAAAGCTGTGAAGCACTTTAGTCAGATTGCTTTGCTCAGCCCACCTGAGTCTTTCTTTTGATTTCAGTATATCTTTCCCATCTGTTTGGTTGGAATGTTTAAACAAATTCCCTGAATTTCATTTCAAATGCACTTGCCCTAAACCAGGACCTCTTTTTCTTTCCTTAAAGAAAGATACTCTACTACGCCCAGTATAGGGACACAGGTTGGTAGAAGGCACATGGCAGGCATCATGCATGCCATTTCTTGTTGTTCTCAGATTGGCTGCCCATATCAATAGGTACTTGGCAATTAAAATATTTCTACACTTTCAAATTGTCTCTGTTTTTAATATCTTCCTTCCTAATTCATCCTACACAGGGTGATAATTATCTTCTAAAAGTGCAGTACATGTCATGTCTCATTCTTGCTCAGAAGTTTCCAATGGAACTTCCCCCATTTCCACATCATGGCTCTACCCCACATCTTCAACTTTGTCTCTGTTTTCTTCCCTCATATGCCCTCGGATCCAGCCAAACTGGTGTCCTTTGTGTTTTCAGAACTTGCTGCATGTTTTCCTATATCCATGCTTTTATTATTAGAGTTCCCAATACCTGGATATTTTCTTATTGTTGTATCTACTCCTCAAATCCTACCCAGATTTCAGGGCCCAAGTGAGAGTTGATCTGTTCTGTGAAGTCTGCACCGTGTTTCTGGTAAAATAAATCTCTCTTTCGTTTGTGTCCTATCCATCCCACACTGCCCAACACTATACCTTGCTCAGTACAGAAGCTTAGAAATTCTTACTGGGAAAAATTAACAGCAGGATTTGACATCAGCTGTATCAAGACTTTTTTTTTTTTTTTTTTGAATTAAAATGGAAACTAACAAGAGACTATCCTCAAAATGACTTGACAATATACTTGAGATAAACCACCTTACTCACAACCTAAAAGTGCATTTAAATAGTTTCTTTAAAAAATAAAAAACACAGAATGCATGATTTAGAGCAAGTAGTAAAAAACTAATTTTTTCAAACAGTTAATTTTTAATAGATTCATAGTGCTCTTTGATAGTCTGTAGTTTCTTAAAGATAACATTATACACACTAATAAGACAGAAAGAAAGATTAGAATTATCCCGATAAAATGAGTTATGATTTCTGGTTTTCAAAAGGTACCTTAAATGGTAGGTATTTTGTGTGGCTGGGATAGTGCCATTGCAGGTGTCTTCCTTAGCCACGTTGTGGATACAATTTTGCATCTAGATTGGCTTTGTCCAGGAGAAGCACAACTTTTGTCAGAGATCACAACTGCTGGTACAGCAGAAAGGGTTGCATATGAGAGAGATCTTTCAGAGAGAGACTATGTATCTTCATCAAAATTCTAAAGGCATTGGAACTGTCATTCAAAGAGTTAACATCTGTGAAGAATAAAAAATGCAATGGAGAGGTTTCAGGCAAAGCATGGGGAGACTGATAAAATTATCAGTGAATTAAATTCAGGCAGATGGCTTTGGAAAGGAATGAAGTATACAAACCTTATGGAAAGTATAATGACTCTCACTTTGACAGGGGCTTTGTTAACAGGGTAAGCCCTTTTTATTTTTTAATCTGCATTTTAAAGCAGTTGGAGTAAAATTCTTCTCTTTTTCCAAAGGTGTTGTTTAGTACTTACAGCAACAAAAACAACAATGAGCTTATATATAAAGCAGCCTAGACAGCCATAGACTCTACTACGCCCAGAATAGGGACACAGGTTGGTAGAAGGCACATGGCAGGCATCATGCATGCCATTTCTTGTTGTTCTCAGATTGGCTGCCCATATCAATAGGTTCTTGGCAATTAAAATATTTCTACAGAAGAGAGGCCAGTCATTAGCTCTGCTTGTAACAGCAGGATAACAAAGGAAGCTTTTAGTTGTCACAGCAAAACAGAAAACAAAAATGAGGAAAAACTGCCCCCAAGCTCCATGAAACAAAAAATGCCTACAAAACAGACAAACCCCTCCAAACTTAGAGAATGAAGAGACAAAAGTCAACCGATCCCTGCTGTTTAAATTTTCAATGTTTATCATTGTTGTTGATTGTGTTAAATAAAAAATAGAGCTCCTAGAAAGACTAGCAAATAACATCGTTCTACATTTAGACAAAAAAAATGAGAAAATATATTATTTCTCTCTCCAGGTTTCTTTTCCCTTACGGTTTCTATTTTATCTTCTTATTTAGCTCGAGGGACTGCCTCTTTCAGGTGACAGGACCTGGCATATTCATGCTTGAATGCTGATGGCCAGGCTGCTTCTTAGCGATGGACTTTGCTTTTGTTCCAGACCAGATGTTCTGTTTCTCCCTGGTAACAGTTTGCATTGTGGTACCTTATTATACTCTCTGGAACTGGTGCCAGGGTAGCCTCCAAATCAGCCACGAGCAGCACTGAATCAATGAGACAGCTGGCAGCCTCCCTGGGGAGGGAACGTTTTTACCTTTTTGATTCATGCAGTCTCCGCTAGTTCAGATCCAGGATGCCATGAATGATTTTTCTTAGCGACAGGTGAGAACAAAAAAGCTTTGTAAACCTAATTCAATAGAAGCTGGAGACTCAGTGTGCTATTGATTAAAAGGAGAAGACAATGAAGAGGAAGTGTATACATGGTCTAGTTGCATTTTCCCCATAATCGACTTCTGTGCTTCTATCTATGTTGGAGTTGTCAGGTTTGCCAGGAGGAAAAGCTTGAAATCAAGAGTATAGTGTTTATTGACCTAGGATTAGAATTTTAATCATGTCTGTGAGATTGCATGTTACCTACAAAAACAAGATTACCCTTTTTTCATTTAAAATTTTTTTTTTTTTTTTTTTTAAGCTATGAAATACCCTGATCTATTGCTAACTTTGCTAAAAATTCAAGGGTACTTTAACAGGCTTGTTCCTGTCATCCAGGATGTAATGTTTGGATGTGTTTATTTATCAGGGCTATGGATTCAGGTTAAAATCATCCATGTTTACACTCAAGCAAAGGATTACAACTCAGTTTGGATCCTCACTCTAGGTGATGCACATTTCAGCACACTTTTTGAGTCAGCAAGAACATTAGTGTTGGTCTGTCACTGCTCTATGAAAGCAGGGCAGTTCCTGAGCTATTTTAATCAGAGAGCCATAGGAGATGAGATGGTACAATACCTGAGAGCTCCAGTCCTGGTGTGGCTGAGAGGCACAAATGTGACAGTAACAGAAGTTAGAGACGCTGCAGTACATCACCCCATCAATCATGGCAGACATATTGGCAACATGATGGATGATACCCAACCACTGACCTTGGTGGGTTAGCCTTTTTCACATAAGTAACGGAATAAGTCAAAGCAGTGGGTCTATCCACCATCAAATAGGAGAGATAAGCTGTGACAGCAGCAGAGGGAAAAGGAACATTAGTGGCAGATGTTGGCCATATTTCTGAGCCAAGAAGAGCAGCTCTCTTATTGTTTAGCCATTAAATGGGATGGCATATTTCAGGAAGGGGGAAAATCAATATCATCAATGCATCCTTGTAGCAATATGAGCTTTTCTCTCTTAACTAAGGTATAACTTAGAGGGTAGTAGATCTTAGTACAAATATTAGAGATCTGTAGACAGTCTTATAGGGTGAGAACTATTATAACATAGGTTTCTTTACTTTAAACCCGAGAAAAATTAGTCTAATCAGAGAGCAAATCTCATATGAACTAAAGTTTCAATTCCATGTATAACACATGGTCTCATATACATAAAGTTCAACATTCTGTTGGTAACAGATGGCTTGGCTTGGGAATAGAAATAGTTTAGTTGGGGAATCCTGGTGGACTTTTCTTTCAAGCAATCTCCCAAAACTTCACAGTTACGAATGACCTATCCCAAGTCCCTTTTTTGGAATTCAAATGTTACTTGATTGGTCATAGAAAGCAAAGAGAGATTCTCAATAAGATATAACAATAATGTGCAGGTGGACATGTGGAGGGCTCAATGGCTGCAGAGGATAAAGGAAACAGAGAAAAGATAATGATCAACTTGCTTTTCTTAGAAAGTGAGGTTAGAGCGGACTAAAGCAAGATCAACTCATTTATTCTCCAGACGGTAAGGAATCATGCCATATGGTAAGGAATTTGGTCAGCTTCATCAAAGAAAAGAGTAGCCCTAACCATGCCCCTGAGACAGTGAAATCTCTGAAAATCCTGTCTTATTCTTTTGAAATCAATATTTTTAACCCCCTGCCCAAACAAGAGACCCAGATGTTATATTCTTGCCTCCCCTTCCAAGTCAACGCATTCAAGTTGGTATCCTGAGGCACCCAGTCAAATTGAGTCAATCAGGTTATGTATTCATATCGAGGGTTCAGACCCTGCATATTTCTAATCCTGCCAATTCAAGTTGGTATGTATTTTTTTGAAATATCTTTTGTATGCTTACCATAGAGCCAGCATCAGTAAAGTGTTGTTTTCAGGAAAACAAAAAAGACACCATTTATCGCAGCCAAACTTACAAACTTTTGAACTTCAAGGGGTATGCACAAGATGAAAAATGCTTATTGAGTCAGGAAGGATTTAGAAAATAAAGGAGCAATATTGTATGCATCCTAGCTTTCTTAAGGAAAGGAAATCTATAGATGTCTCAAAATCAACCTTCCCTGTTTTGAGATTGATGAGGAAAATGAACATATCCTCTCAGGCATGGCCTGATGGTATAAGACATTTGTCTGATCCAGCAAGACATTTCTTATGTTCTCTAGTTCTTCTGATAGGAGTAGAGGCTGAAGAGCCAAAGCATCTAGATGGACTATGTTTGGCTGTGTGGGCTACTGTCTAGAGAGAGCAGATAAAGCCACGGTGCAAGCTCTGATTGTATTCTGGGTTCATTCCTCACCTTCCTGGATGAAAGCCTAGGATGCTGCTACACTAAAAACAGAATTACTTCCCTTGTTAATCTTTCCCATTCTTCTTGACTGCAGCATTTATAAAACATTGCTCTTTGGGTCTAGGTATCATTTTGGGATCACATCATGATAACTCTATGTGTGTGTGCTGGGAGGGCAAAGTTGCAAAGCAATTACTCAGCAACGCTGAAGAAAGAAGCAATTACTGGAACACATTTTAGCACTGCTTGTCAGAGTGACTTTCACTGGGGCACAAGGGAAGCATTAACTTGGGCAGTATCCCTTTCAGAGGCTTAATTTAGCTTTTTCTTCCCTCTAATTGTGTGATTCCAGTATTTTAGCTACAATCCCTAGGCTGCAGGAACCTTTAAACACTTCTTTTTATAAAAGAAATGCATGGGCTTTTGAAGAATAAACAGGGGGCTGCATAATTTATAGGAAAATGGCTTGATGGACTTTTCCTTCACAAAGAACATTGGGGTTACATTGGAACAAGCCAAATACCTTTTTAATGAATAGTCAGTAATCAGCAGCAGCTACAGTAAGTGCTTGAAATTTTTCTTTTATGTGCTATGAGTCCGCAAATTAAGCATCTGATTCTGATTGCCGTCATGAATGCATCGACCTATTGCTACCCACCCCTCTTGCTCAGATCTCCCGCGGCAGCCCATGCTCAGCAGAGAGCCTTATGAAAAGCAGAGGGCAAGACTCTTTTAATATGTTCAATTTCCATCCACTTTAAATACTATAATGGAGAGGAATGTTGACAATACATTTCACTTTCCTTTTTGGATCTAGATCACAATTTGGGTTTGAAGAGAGCAGTATTGTGTTCCAGAATGTAAGAAAAAAGTGTTTATACCAAAAGCCATATTTTAATGTGAATTTTAAAGTGAATTGTCAAGACGTCTTTTAGAAAATAAAAAAATTCTTTTAGCAGAGTTTTGTCTCAATTGTAGGCTTCTAACTTGCTCATTCTTCCGAGATTTTGCACATGCTATTTTCATCACTTGGAATGTATCCTCTTTTTTATTCCCCATTTCTCAATATTTCTAATGCTAAAAACAACCCAAGTAAAATATTTCAGGAAATTATTATTTTCTCATCTCATCTACAGCCAGATCCTGTTCACTCTCCTACACAATGGTTCCTTAGCCTCTGTGAAGTTAATGTGAACATACAGTTTATTAATTTTTAACTAAGATGCCTTCTACAAATTCAAGAGCATTTAAAAAAGTCTAGACATATTTTTTATTTGAAACAATGTTTTATGTAGCAGTTATAGCTTTAGGCCAAGTCACAAAATTTATTTTACCCAAAGTATGGGCTAAGTACAAATATTTAACATTTTAAAAATAGCATTAGACGATAATATTGCAATATGGAAAATACAATAAAATATTAATATTATAGCTTTATATAAGCTAAGCACTGTCTTAAGTTCTTTACAAGTACTAATTCATTCACTTTTTGCAATATTCCTGTAAGGTAAGTACCACTATTTTACAGAGGAGAAAACTGAGGCCCAAGAAGGTTTAAGTAACTTCTCAAGTTTACATAGCTAGTAAGTGATAGACCTGTAATTTGAGCCGAGGAGTTTAACTCCAAATGTCGTGATTTTAACTACAATATTAATGGTATAAAGGAAAGAAAGTGTAGAAGATGGCTTTAGTAAATATATTCAGAAGATAACTTTGGGACACTGTTAAGTGTTTTAGAAGTTGACAAAAATGCTTCTATTGAGGTGTAGACAGTTGCTGCCTTCTTAGCAAGTTTTTTTTTTTTTTTTTTTTTTTTTTTTTTTTTTTTTTTTTTTTTTTTAAGAAGTAGAGAGAAAGGGTATAAAGAAAAAGAGAAAGTAAGTAAATTTTTTTTTTTTTTTATGAGTTTGGGAAGAATTTAAAACAGAGGGAAAGGGGGAAAGAGGGAATTTATAAGAAAAAATATTTTAAAAATTAAATGAGTATTGAAAGAGAAAATATATGGAATTGCTCCATATGCCTAAAGCTTCTTTATAACTGACTCAAGAAGGAAGAAAAAGACTTTATAAATGTGGGGTCTGATAGTTTCCTCAAAGGCCCACCAGGCAGCAGTGTTGTCTGAGACAGTCTTGTAGCTAAAGCTGCTTAGCCAGAGCATAGGATTTTTAGGAGAAAGGAAGTCTGAAACATGTACAGGATGTTTATTATTTAATTGTCATAACTTGGAGAATAGCTTACTAGTGGCTATCACCTGTTTTTCTAAAACTTTTGACTTTCTTTTTTTTTTTTTTTGAGATGGAGTCTCGCTCTGTTGCCCAGGCTGGAGTGCAGTGGCACAATCTCAGCTCACTGCAAGCTTCACCTCCCACGTTCATGCCATTCTCCTGCCTCAGCCTGCTGAGTAGCCAGGACTACAGGCACCCACCACTACGCCCAGCCAATTTTTTTTTTTTTTTTTGTATTTTTAGTAGAGATGGGGTTTCATCTTGTTAGCCAGGGTGGTCTCGGTCTCCTGATCTCATGATCCACCCTCCTTGGCCTCCCAAAGTGCTGGGATTACAGGCGTGAGCCACCGTGCCCAGCCACTTTTTGACTTTCTTTATACTCTTCCTTTAACTCAGAAAATTATAGTATTTAGGGACAGTGAATATTATATCTTTTCCACAGATCCTGCCATTAAGTTTCTCATATTTGGAAAAATGGCAGAGATCATTCATACAAGACACAAAAGCTAAACTGCCATGGAACCACCTTCCTGACCAAGGTAGTTCCCTGTCCATGTAAGTTTTGTACTGTATCTCGAGTATCCCTGAACGCCGTATCCCTTGCATTAATAATGTTGAATAAATGTTATCTTGCATCCTGAATCTTGAGTTGTATGTAAGCACAGTGATTTTGTAGTTTAAGCCTGAAAATGATCTGTTGTGTCATTCTGTCAGTCAAGGACGGTAGCTTCTGCTGCTTTCTTTTGTATTTTGCTCTTACTTGCCTGAGGAGACAACAACGTTGAATAGAGGAACCCCAGGAGAAGATTTGGGGGGAATGTAAGCACTGTGGAGAAGTGAAGTGTTTAGCTTTGCATTAGGTAAGCAGAATTTCAGCAAGTCAAGATCAGCAAATTCGTGCGATGTTCTGGTAAGCCACTTCCCTTCTGCAACCCACTCATTAATTTTCGGAAGCCTGACAGAATGGCTAAAAGGATGATCAATTTCAAATGTCACTCCTGGCTTGTTTTTAGCTTTATGTAAAAGGAGTTCCTGACAAGTAACCCTGTTAGTGGCCTCAAAATGTCTCCTATTATTAAATATTGGGAATAAGCTAAAATAATGAAACTAGCTTTTTTCTGTCACTAGAATGGTTGGCTTAGAAGATGATGAGACTAATGTCTATTACTGACTTTTAGGTGGGCTCGAGCACCCAAAGCAGCAAAACCTTGAGAGAAATGAACACATTTCAGGAGAACTTCTTTTCCTTAATAGATTTGTGTGGAACACATGGGACATCCCTCCTCATGTTCTAAGTGATTATATGAAGTTATTACCTAGTAGGTAATATCCCAACTCTCTCTTCCTCCTATTCAATATCTGTTTTTCTGCTTTTACCTAGGATATCTGCTTTAATCCTGGGTAAACAACTGGAACCACTGGGATCCTGAGAGAGTTGTGGCTGGCACTGTAGGGGTTCCTCTATGAGAGTGACAAACTTTCCCTCCTCATTTATGCCTCTCCTATCTCCTTCTTATAGGCTCAGTTTTCCCTTCTTTCCTGAATGTTCCCCCTTTCCCCTCTTCCTTTTGATGATAACTTCTACCCTTACATTTTTAGGCCAAATCACAGGCAATGTTTGGCCATTTTAATATCTATTGGCACTGAAGCATTTGTTGATGGTGATCTTAATTGCCTCTGTATCCTAATATTTGGTGAACTGATTTTATTCCCCGAGTGCTTGATGAGAAAAAGGAAGAAAGTGATTGCAGAACCTGGCTGTAGAGTCTCTATTGCAAATAAGGGGAAAGTTTTAAAAAGATATGGCCTTAAGGTCAGACAAGCACTGCAAAAGTGGTGGCAAATGTGAACCCCTGCCCACAAGAGCCAGGTAGTTAGAGTAAGTAAACAGCACAGGCTTAGGAAGGACAGGGAAGAACAGAATAGCATTTAGCCCATTCAAAAGGGGCAGCTGCTACTCAGCTCTACTGCTTCCAGCTTTCAAGAACATACATGAGATCTATGAATTTGCTTGGTTTGACACTAATTTAAAAAAAAATTGTCCTGGCAAAGAAAGGAAGGAAGAAAAAATAAAACAAATAGAGCAGGAAACAAAAGAAAATTAAAGAAAAGAAAAGTTACCTGGAGGCCTGGCATACTGTAGGCAGCTTGTTTGTGATTTCTGCCATAAACACTATACAATTCTGGAGATAGAATGTTACACCTGAGAACCTTAATGTTACCATGGTGTTCTGACAGAAGTTTGAGCACAAACACTTTTCTAGATGAATGTTCATCCACTCAATTAAAACTCTGTAACTCAGAATGTGAAGTTCTGAAGTAAGACTGGAAACAAAAAAACTGACTAATTAAACAGCCTCCCCTAGTGCTGCAATACAAACAGCAATTAATTTATAAAGCTAATTGGATTGGAATCCAGCTAAACTTAAACCTGCGTTACGTTCCAATTGCTCTTTTACTTTAGAAAATTTCAAAGACTACTGGATGATATTTTTATGGTGACGGTTTTTAACAAGCCATGCAGGTCTTCAATAGAAGCCTTTATTAAAAGGTAGTGGTATTTGAAAGAATTACATATAACAGACCAATTTCATGGAATTGGCTCAGAGCACATTAGAAGAAAGATAATTTGTAAAGACCTTTAAAAACACAGCTTACATTCCATATACACTAATATCTAATAGGCTCGTTATGTGTTTAAAAATTTTTTTTTCTGGAATGTCATCTGAAATATATATTTAACAAACTGAGTTGTTTTGAATTCTTTGAACCACTGAAGAATCATCTCCTTTGTCTTAATAGAGCTGTCAGGCTGTTTACAATCATCTTGGCTTTGATGTCTGTCAAGAATCCACACACAGAGAGAAGGTTGGGTGACCTGTTTGACATGGTACTTCCTGGTAGATACAAAGTGACTGACTTAACCAAGCAGAAGAGCATGATAGACAATGTGACATGGAGTAGAAGACACACGCTTATCTGGTCTGAACCCCGACTGATTTTTGGGTGTTAAAGGATGGTGTACACTTCTATTCAGATCTATTTCTCAGATATTTGCCCTCGAGAAGGGTCTCAGATCTCAGGTGCTCTTTCTTTCATAATCTAAGTTGGAATAACCTCAAACAGACCCATGAGTCATTTCAGTATTTCTTATCAGTGAGTTTCCTGTAGCTTTTATTCAGGGTCTTGAAAATCTGCAGTCTACTGAGCTTTCTTGGACATACTGAGTGCACCCATGTTACTCAATTCTTCACAGCCCTGTTCCGAAGCATTGGCTACAGTTTATTTTTTAATCTGAAGGACTATCACAATTGCTGCCCTCAGTAAGATTAAATAACACCCAGGAGCAGTGATGAGTCCTTAAACAGGACTCCTAAGACCTGCATGTGTCAGGGTATATCCTCTGGGCAGCTGTTGGCTTGTCATTGCTGACTTGGAGAATACTGCACCCTGCTTCTCTGCAGCAGCTCCTCAGGGTCCCGGCTGTGCAGGGAGTCTCCACTTTCCCAGGCTCATGGCTGCTGCTGGACATGAACAGATGTTTCTCAGGGTGGACAACTTTTACCTTGTTGTGCTCTGTCAGTCATGCATTCCTGCCCAGTGACCTTTTCTTCATGTCTCTTTACTAGGTACCCATTTGTGGATGCAAACGGCATCTTATTATTGGTT
Organism: Chlorocebus sabaeus; assembly: GCF_047675955.1. Taxonomy (NCBI): domain Eukaryota; kingdom Metazoa; phylum Chordata; class Mammalia; order Primates; family Cercopithecidae; genus Chlorocebus; species Chlorocebus sabaeus. Next base: position 53,585,532 of record NC_132924.1, on the reverse strand, counting down.
TCCTTGCTGTGTCCCTTGCCAGCCTTGTGTCAGGCTACAGCCTGTCAGCAACTTGTCACCCACAGTTCAAAACCAACAGTATGGTTTATTGTTTTCTGCACACATTTCCCGTCTGTCTAGCATTGGATGGAACCTCGGTGCTACAATCTGGTGCTGTTGTGCAGCACAAAGGGTGATAGGGTTAGGAGATGCTATGCACTTAGTCACCTGTCAAAGATTATGTCTCTATGGGGCAATTTCCAACTAGGCTTTGTTATTTGGCTTCTAGTTCTTCCCTAGCCCCCTCCCTCATGCCCTCTCCCCCCACTACTTATCCCTTATCCACATGGCCACAAGTGAGAACTGTGAAAAATATGAGACAAGATTTTAACTTAAACAACTTTAGGACTTGAAAGTTGAAGGTCTAGGGCAACACCAGTGGAATGAATGGGAAGAAAAGAATAACTGTAATTAAATTGCCACCAATACACTTCCGCGGGGAAGGTGACAAAGGAACAATGGGGATGGAAGAAACATTCGTAAGGATCCTTCAAGGTTTTACATGAGAGAAACAAATCTATTTTATTTCAGATATTGGCTTATTGCCTCTGAAACTGAATGGTCTTTTATGACTACTCTTTCTCTTTTTCTATCTCTCACTTATATTTCTTTACCAGCAGTAGAAACCTACTTCTTACTTAAAGGCACTGAATCCAGTAAAGCTGCATTTCTCTGACAGTAAAGAAGCTATGTGCAACCCTAATATGTGTGTGATGTGTTTTATTCATTCCTGGACTTGTCTTTCTGTGAGCAACAAGTTTGAACACACATACATACTAGTTCATAACAATCTCTTTGTCATATCTTTGCTTCCATATGTAATATCTTATGTAAAAAAAGTCTGTAATTAATTGTAAAACCCTGGCACGCTTTTGCAATTCTTTTCCTCATCACCATTATGTACAAAGTTAGCATGATATTAAAATTTTTCTATCAATTTATGTTCCTTAACTTGTTAATCTATTTCCAATCTGTGGCACTTTAAAGATCTTTCCTTTGAAATCATTCTTTTCCTCAAATGGGAAAGCTTTATAATTAGGTGGAGTGATTTTACATCAGTAAAATAAAAAAGAATGTCTCAAGATTTAACCCCTTATGCTCTATCTTTAGATGGTAATTTGCAAGGTATCTGAAAATGCATGGCTTCAGAATTTATGTTTGGACTGCTTTTTTTCAATAATTGTGGTAATAATTCATGTGCAAACACAAATTACAAACTTCTGCAATATTTCCAATTTATTCATATTTTTATCCTTGCCTGGAAGCAATTGCTTTATTTTTGGACTGCATTTATCTGTTCTTTAGAAGGTGTATGAGAATTTAACCTTTCCTCTTCCAGAGGACAATGAAAGCCTGACAGATGAGACTCTAAAATGGTCTTTATTTCTAAAAGGGCATTATTTCACCCACATTTCTTCAGTCAGTCAAGTAAGGATACCAATAGGTGTGTGCTTTACACAGTGAAAGAATGCTCATCCCTGGTTGTGAAGAACTTTTTAAAAATTTTCCGGTAGTAGGATTTTTATGTTTTAGTCTGGAAGCACAAATATTCCTCTGGGTTCTTCATTTTCGTGTGTGTGTGAAACCAAAGAGAGTCTCCAGGCATCAATACCTGTGTCTTTCCTTTGCTTTGTTATGTAGACATTTCTTGTTACAGATTGCGCCGTTGGCATCATCTTTACAAGCACAGCGGGTCTTTCCACTTAGTTACAGGATGTGTTTTCAAAGACAAATGGAATCTTTTCCACAGAGAGCAGAGAGATCCTTTTTTCTTAGCCGGAAAAGATCTAGTTAACTTATGATATAAGTAGAATTCCCCCATATTATGGCATACCTTTCTCACTGTGTATCTTTTGAAGTGCCACTTGGGAGTCATGAGAAAGTGGCAGGATGATCAAACAGCGCTCTACTATCTTGGGAGCACCCTGGAGCCAGAGCTTTAGAAAACATGAGTAAGAACTCCTCACATTTCTGTCGATTTAATAGTTCAGCATCAGAAGCAGACCTTGAGATGAGGATTCATATGTGAGTGATTTGCTAGAGAAACACTCTTTGGACAAATAGAAAAGAGTGAGGGAACCAAGGGTGTGATTCCAAGCTGAGTCTCAGGATTCTAACCCCGCAGGGAAGCACCTGAGAAAGGCAACTGGGCTTGCTTGGTCCCGTCCCCCACCAGTCGTTGGCTGAGTACCACGTGAGGGCGGAGCCAGCGGGTTCAGAGTCTAGAGGGCTGCTTCCATAGCACAGTAACAAGTGCCATTTGTTGGAAGTTAAGGCACACTGAAGCCAGATAAGGCACACAGAAACAGTAAAGAAGATCTGAGAGCAACTTGGCAGAACACTGTATCCACTACGTCACATAACTCCTGTGAAAACTGGTTTGGGCTTCATAGTATCACTGTGATGTTTCTTCCAAGGGTAATGTTTTTCTGGTAGTTAAGCCTTCTAGGGATCGGGCTGCACTAACGGGAAGCTTGAAAGCTAAAGTGGAGTGATATTCTGGAGCTCACTCCAATTTACTTGCAAGAGCTGATTGTGCACATCCTGACTCCCATTTGAGCGATGCATTGGTAGCTTGCAATCAAGGATGGCAGGAATATTTACATATGGAAATCTTCAATCAGGGCTTTTTCTGAGGGGGAGGGGCACGTGGAAGAAGGAGCCAGTTGTTAAACAATTACCATCATATCACTTTGATGCTAAGCTGAAATGCTAATAGAGACAAAGATATTGTTAAAAGTGAACGTTTATTCTATTAAATGCATTAAATAATGTATACATTAAATAATGTGAGTGAAACATTTTGTAATCATGATATCATATGCCAATGTACTTCTTGAAACAATAGCCTATTATAACATAAAATACACACAACATACAAAATTTCTACTCAACTCCACCAAACTGGCAATGTATGGTTAAAAAAAATTGTGTGAAAAGGGGATTCTTGAGTTGTTTTGATATACTGTTGCTGATATTAAGTAAAAGCCATCCCAGAATAAAGTTCAGCTTTCATTTTCTTCTTTTATTTCCTTTCCCAAGATGCCTTATAATTGCATTATGACTGATGTCTTATACTTTGCTTCTCTCTTGGGCAGATATAAAATCATTTGTTGGGAGGAGTTACCACGTAAATGTGGAATATTCTCCAGTCTGGCAGATATTATGAAGGAAAAAGGCTAGTCTAATAAAAAAGAAGTCACGATAAGGAAAAAAATCAAGAATTTATCAGTCTGCCCGAGCATTTTCAAGGAGCACAGTGGTCTTCAAACTTAAAAAAAATCATCAATAAATCTCTTTTTGAAATGCAGTATCATAAAGCCCTGTTTGAAGGTTGGGGGGATTACCTCAACTCCTTTATCAGTCCCTCACCTGCTGGGACCAGCCAGGCTGGGGACCTGCAGTGGGGGAACTGCCCTGAAAGGACTGATTCATATTCCTTCTCTATACTAGGAAGGCAATGAGTCTTTCATTTGATCACTATGGTTTTGAAAAGCAAAGTGTAGTAGACAGAATAATGCACTATTCCCCCCAAGATACCCACATTCTAATTCCTGAAACCTATGGATATGTTACCCTATATGGCAAAAGGGACTTTGCAGATATGATTAAGTGAAAGCTCTTGAGATGGTGAGTTATCCTGGATTGCCTAGATTGGCCCACTGTAATCACAAGGGTCCTTTGAAGAGGGAGGCTGTAGAGTTAGAGTCACATAAGAAAATGTAGTGATGGAAAGAGAGGTCTGAGTCATGTGAGGAAGAGCCATGAACTCAGTAAGGCAGACAGCCTCTAGAAGCTGGAAAAAGCAAAGAAACGAATTCTCCCCTAAAGCCTCCAGAAGAAGCATAACCCTGTTGACATCCCATGTAGACTTCTGATCTTCAGAACTGTAAGATAATAAGTGAGTATTATTTTAAGAATTGAGTTTGTGGTAATTTGTTAAGCATCAATAGGAAACGAATACAGCAAGTTTCTAGGCTCCGGTCTCTCATTTGAAGGTACCTTTTATACTTCCTTTTTCACAGAGCTGTTTGGTGATTTCCATCAGCTGGGCAGGGAGAGTAATAAATGCAGCTCCTGGGAGGAATGCTACATGTGACTTTTAATGAGCTCAAAGAACTCTTCTGTACTGGTTCATTTATCCTAACAACTTTTTTTTTTTTATTAGAAGGGATTTTAGTCTAGCTTAGCACGCAAAAACATTAACAATGTCTAATATATGGAGTCTTTGCAGGTTTTATTATCTCCCTGCTAACCTGATTTTTACAAGATAAGCATTTTCTATTATAAATGAATTAGGTATTCATTATAGAAAATTGGAAATAAATAGACATAGAAAGAAAAAGAAAAACCATCTATTTTCCCATTATCAGAGGAAACCACTCAACATTTTGATATATTTCCTTCCAATGTTTTCTGTGCAGTTTTTATATTTATTGTACTCATTTATGTGCATAACATTTTGTATCTTGCTATTTTTACTTACTATTATATAAATACTTCTTTATGATTGTGAATTTATTGTAACTGTAATTTTTTCTGTTCTTCAATTTGGAAACTGTACAAATGAGGGTTCTTGCATGCAAATGTAAGAAATCAACTCTGGCTAATGTAAGTAGAACATATTGTGATAAAAAGACATTCAGATGGCTTATGGAATGGTGACAAGACACAGGAATTAGGGAGACAAGGGTAGCTATGATCACTTTGCATAGTATGCTCAGAATCCTGGTCGTGGACCTCTCATTTCGGACTGTGCCATCCTTTGTTATTGCCTTCAATACACTGAGAAGCCCCATAAGCATTATGCCTTTTTTTTTTTTTTTTTTTTTTTTTTTTCCCCGATAGGAGGCTTGTTGCACAGCCACTTGCCCTTCCTCTTGGAGAGAATATGCTGATATTAGGTCCTATAAGATTCCTTGAGTTGACACTTTCCTATATTTTTATGGGATTTATCTTCCACTCTGTCATATATAGATATCTTTCCCTGGTTTCTAGGATAAATTATCTGGATCTTGATTTCCAGATCACATCATCATGATGTTATCCATATAGAAAGCCACCACAATGAACTGTGGGAGGACATAATGAATTTTTTTGGATTAATTTTGGCACAGAGCTAGAGATTTTGTATGATTCTGAGGCAAGATAGTAAAAGTGCACTATGCTGTCTTCTAGAATGTAGCAAGCTGCTTCTGGTCCTTTCTGCTTTTGAAAATATATGTAGAGAAAAACACATTTTCTTAGATTAAAAGTTATATATGAGCAGCTAAGGTCTACATGTATTTGCTTCAAGAAGAACAGCACAGCTAAAACAGTATTTTCAAGTAGAGCAACCAACTGAGGAAGCTAATGTGTAACCACTAATTTAAATTCTCTAAGACCCACAAGTCTTATGCACAGACTAAACTGAATGCTTAAATGGAATTGTCTATTCATTTGTTTCACAAATAGATATTGAATGCCTGAGTACCAGGTTCTATTTTAGACCTGAAACACATAAATGAACAAAACAAAGGTTCTTGCCATCATATAGCTTATATTCTAAAGAATCTTCCCCTTTGCAATTTTCAGGTTTGGAGGAAAATCTCAGGTCAGTCCTTGAGATTTACCATTTTGGTAGAGACAGAGACCACCAGGAGCTTCCAGCTGTCCTGTCTTGCTGTTATAGCACTCACTCCACACACTTGTCCTCAATGTGGGTGGTGTCATCTGAAAGGACATTTTGGAAATTTGTGGGTACATTTCTTGTTACTGCAATGATTATATGTGCTACTGGATTTTGTGGACAAGGGCCGGGGATGTCATATACAAGACAGACCTATGCAAGAGAGAATCATCCTACTACTGCACAAATTGCAGTAACACTCCAGATATTCTACAGACTAAGACTTAACTCCATCTTTCATGGAATACTAATTATGCTTTCATAGTTTCAATACTCTTCAAATTTTCCTGTAGTGGAACTCCCATGCAAACCAAATTGGGGTTTGGTTTTACTTTGTTTGGAAGTTTTAAAGAGTTTCACACCACTTTGCAAAATCGCATCTTTGAAGGTAATGGCACTTGTGGCACTCGGGTTGCCAACATGACACACATGCATTGGTCTACACTGGCAGCTGTAACATTCATAGGGTACTTTGTACCCTGTACCCAGGCTGGATAGAGTGGCTCATACCTGTAATTCCAGCACTTTGGGAGGCTGAGGTGGACAGATCATGAGGTCAGGAGTTTGAGAACCAGCCTGGCCAACGTGGTGAAACCCCGTCTCTATTAGAAGTACAAAAATTAGCTGGGCATGGTGGTGCACACCTGTAATCCCAGCTACTTGGAAGGCTGAGGCAGGAGAATCAGGTAAACCTGGGAGGCAGAGGTTGCAGTGATCCAAGATCATGCCTGGGTGACAGAGGGAGACTCCAACAAGAAAAAAAAAAAAAGAAGAAGTCTGAAGCCCTGGGTCTGACTGACTTAAGATTCACCACTTTATTGGTCCCCAAACTAAGCAGCCAGGCAGGGAATTCTGTCAGCTCATCAGCCTGCAATGGCATACTCAAGAAAAGGGGAAATAATCTCTAATTGTGAGATTCTACCCAGACTACAATGAAATGATCTTGGTTCAGAATTGATCAATATTTATCAGCAGACTTACACATGACCCTCTCTGACAGGTATAACACTGGTGGTGATCAGGGTGACCAAGATTTAATGTTAGCTTCAGCAAGTGACTAAGAGTCCCCAATGCCACAGATTCTCTTTGAAGTTTAGGGAGAAGATTCACATTAAAAGCTTGTGTTGCTGCAAAGCCCTCCTCAAGTGCCAGCAGATTCTTCCTCAGTTAAGGAGCTCTGTATCTGTGAGATATGTGATTGTTAGGTTTCTATTCACCAGCCTGGAGACTTAGTTAGAGAATCAAGAAGCTCTTTGGTAATCTTTTCATTTATTTTGATGCTATGGACCTCATGGTCAATTATCCTCTGCCAAAAAGCCCACTTAAGTCAATCACTGCAATATTCACCCTGGCTTTTCTTTTTGTTGTGGTAGCTATTACCATTTTCTGTTGGGCATTTCATCAGGGCTCCTGAGCCTCTGCCATCTCAGGATCATGCCATCCCCAAGGAAATAAAAGGGCCCATTTCACTGCAGTGTCTCCTACCAGTGTCCTGACATTAGGAAAGAACCAAGTAAGTGCTTTTCAGAGATGCTAGCAGTCTTCTCGCCAGTGTGTTTCTCAAGGCCATGGTGAACAAAGTGTCACGTGTCCTTGAAGGACAAGTTAGAGGATGGGTGAAGATGAGCATGACTAATCCATTTTGTTATTCCTATATTATTAGTTCTTTATATATCTTCTTGTTTATTGTACCAAGATTAAAATTTTATTTAAAAATTATTTTATAGAGAGAGGGTTTTGCTTTGTCACTCAGGCTGGAGTACAGTGATGTTATGACAGCTCATGGCAGCCTCAATTCCCTGGGCTCTAGCTATCTTCCTGCCTCAGCCTCTGGTGAATTTTTAAATTTTTTGTAGAGACGGGGTCTTGCTATGTTGTCCATGCTGATCTCGAACTCATGGGCTCGAGCAATCCTCCTGCCTCAACCTCCAAAAGTGCTGGGATTACAGGTGTGAACCACTGCATCCAACCAAGGCTGTTTTTCTTTTTCTGGCATGCCAACTTCATTTAGTATTGTCTACTGTCATGTCTAGGTTTCAGGAAAATCATCCTAATGTCAGTTAAAACCACTTGTAGCTGCTTAAATTAGTTGATCAAATACATAATCTTTGGTGAATGTACTTGTTTGAGCACAGAAATTCTTTTGGTATATAAGTCTTCTCAAGTGTTTGACTTTAAAATTGTATTCCCAAGACATTCTGGGATCTGACTATATAGTTTTAAGACTAGTAGTAGAGAGAAATGAAGCATAAAGAGAGAATTGGCTTTTCCTTGCAAAGCAAGTTCTTCATATGAGGTTACTAGGGGGCCTTCAAGTACACTAGAGATAACTTCATCAGACAGGGATGGAAGAGCTGAAACTTCTGTGGCAGTTGAAGGTTCAAGGCATTTAAAGTTCTCCAAATCTTCCCACATATGGGGGTATTCATCAGCTTGGTCTACCATAACAAAATACCGTAGGCTGGGTGGCTTGAACCATAGGAATTTATTTATTATAGTTCTGAAGGTGGGGAAGTCCAAGATTAAAGTGTTAGCTGATCTAGTTCCCTGGTGAGGGCTTTCTTTCTGATTTGTGGATAGCTGCTGATATGGCTTGGTTGCTTTGTCCTCTCCAAATCTCATGTTGAAATGTGATCCTCACTGTTGAAGATGGGACCTGGTGGGAGGAGTCATGTTAGAGTCATGGGAATGGATCCCTCATGAATACTTGGTTCCATTCTTATGGTAATGAGTGAGTTCCCGCTCTATACGTTCATTCGAGATCTGGTTGTTAAATGAGCCTGGCACCTCCTCTCTCTCTCTCTTGCTCCCTCTCTTACATGTAGCGTGCTGGCTCCCCTTCCCCTTCTTCCATGATTGTAAGCTTCCTGAGACTCTCACCAGAAGCCGATGCCATTACTATGCTTTGTGTAAAGCCTGCAGAACCATGAGCCAAATAAACTTCTTTTCTTTATAGATTACCCAGTTTTGTATATTCCTTTATAGCAATGCAAACAGACTAACACAGCAACACAGCTTCCTCCCTCCTGTGGCCTCACATGGCAGATAGAGAGAAAGGCCTGGGGGGCGGGTGGAGAGAGAGAGAGAAGGAGATAGAGGGAAGGAGGTGGGGAAGCAAACTCTCTGGTGTCTCTTCTTATAGAGGCACTAATCCCATCATAAGGTTCCTACCCTCATCTAAAACAAATTACTTTCCAAAGGTCTTATCTCTAAATACCATTATATTGAGGATTTGGGCTTCCATATATTTGAATTTTAGGGAGATACAGGTCAGTCCATAGTACTATATATCCTCAGTAAAATTCTCAGGGTTCAATTACTTTCCAATTCACATCCTAATTTTCACATATGATGCATGGTAAACATATGAACTAAGATAATGTGAGTCAGTAGTTTACAGGATAAATATCCTCAATTATTGTTAACTTCCAACCACCTCCTGGTTCTTTGTGTCACTGCGTCAATATTCAAAATCCCGTGAGAATCGGATTGGATGAGCCTAGGTTGCTGACACATGCCCTGGTTGTCTTCCACTGTGGGAGGCAAAGCCGTGAATTCTTCACCTCTTGGGGCTTTCCCTAAATCAGCTCAGGTTTGGGTAGATAACATAACATAACATAACATAACATAACATAACATAACATAACATAACATAACATACATAACATAACGTAAATGAAACACAACAATCCACAAACCCAATTGTTTACTATAAAGATGTTTAGATATTTTTCTTCATTTTCATGCTATTTTGAATGGCAGTCTGGTAAATAGCAAGGTTTTTGGTTATTTTCAGGATACATTCTCAGAAGTAAAGTTTTTGAGTCTAAGGTCTTATAAAAATTTTAAGATGTGTGATATATACTATCAAATGACTTTTAAAATTTTTTGTACCAATTTTGTTCTCACTCCAGCCATGTCGTAGTGATCCCATTTCACTGTGCCCTCACTCCCACTGACCAAGACATTTTCTTTTGTCAGCAGTCCATCATTCTTTCTTGAAAACATTACTGTCTTATCTTTTAATGCAACTTAGCATTTCCCCACTGCTTTCTTGATTTCTTCTGAAGCCCCTTAACAACACATGGACTGAGAAGGACACAATTATCACTTCTTTGGGATTCTTGCCCCAAATATACAATGCTCAAGCTGATTAAGAGAGACTGTCAAACTCATCTTGGATATTTCACAAAAAACCTGACCTTCAAAAGTGTCAAGGTCATAAAGACAAAGAAAGATTCAGAAGTTGTCCCAGACTAGGAGAGACTAAGGACATAAGATCACTAAATGCAAAGTGAGATACTGAACTGGGTCCTGGACCAGAAAAGGGCTATTCATGGAAAAACTAGTGAAATTTGAATAATCTCTCTATAGTAGTTGATGATATAATCTGTAGGTTTATTTCCTGGTTTTGATAATTTCACTTTGGTTATATAAGATGTTAACATTAAGAGAAGCTGGGCAAAGGGTGTATGATATCGTTCTGTGCTACTAACATGACTTTTCTGTAAGTCCAAACTTATTTCAAAATAAGGTTTTAAAAAAACACTCCTGGTTTGTGATGCTTGTATCTTATGTTTTGTCTGTAAATCGTAAAAAATAAGCAGCAAAAGTTAGTGTAGAGATCCTGGTCTTATTTCTTCTCTCCCCTACTTTTACTTTCCGATGTCTCCTTATCCTATGAACAATGGTAAAGAGGTGTCATAAAAGTGACAAATTCCCCATATGTCATCCAAGGCAGACATAGCTAACGGATCCAGAGTCTTTTTCCAGTTGAGCTGATTTCCTGCCATCATGGCTTGGTTAGAATTGTCATGCTAGTTAAGATGTACTTACTATATCTGCATGATGGGATGCCTTACTGTTATGTAATTCTTAATCGATTTCTGAAATGTGATTTGAAACCATGTATTTGCACCACTTTATATTTTAATACATGCTTCATTTTTTCTAATGTTTACCTGAAATAATTTAAGTACCCTTCCTCCATTTCTTTCATAACCATGTACTCTGAGCTCTTCAAGCTGTGCTTGACATTTCCAGTTATTTCAGGAGCAAAAAAGAATTGGAATACAGGCTGGGTACAGTGGTTCACACCTATAATCTCAGCACTTTGGGAGGCCAAGTCTGGTGGATCATCTGAGGTCAAGAGTTTGAAACCAGCCTTGTAAACATGGCGAAACCCCATCTCTACTAAAAATACAAAAATTAGCTGGGTATGGTGGCTGGCGCCTGTAATCCCATGTATTCGGGAGGCCGAGGCAGGAGAATCGCTTGAACCCAGGAGGCAGAGGTAGCAGTGAGCCTGGATTGTGCCACTGCACTCCAGCCTAGGTGACACAGTGAGACTCCACTACCTCAAAAAAAAAAAAAAAAAATTGGAATACATGATTCCACTCTTCAAAGAACACAGAGTCCAAGTAAAGAGATGAAATATAATCACAAGAAAATCTAGATAATGAGTAAAAATCACATAATAAATATGATATAAAAACTGAATGACTAAATTCTTAGACATTACAAATACACTAATGATTTGAAGGGCCAGTTTACAAAGGGAATATCTTCTGGATAAGCTGCGTTTCCTGCATTTGTGCAATGTGAAATTGCCTAGGCCTCACCAAATATTAGTATAAATGCAGATCGAATTAATAGTGACAACACAAATTTCACCCCACCTACTCTTTCAGAACTTGCAGCTGTTGTCCAAGTGTTACATAAATCCTTCAGAGATGGTGCACGTGAACCTACAAATGATCACCTCCTGGCCTTTGATTCTGGCTCCTAGTTGATTTCTGCTACCTGGGAAGGCACTTGACTTGGCTGCTCCCTCCTGGCCTTCCTGCTCATGCACTCGATAAGAGAGCTGATGTCCGAGCTGAGGCCACTTTTTTTCTGCTGCTTGCTGGGGTCTCAAGAGGTCTGAGTCACACTAAAGTCTGCACAAAACTAAAGGGAGAATTCCTGTTACCCAGTCTGTATCCTACCTCATCTCTCTACACCAAATAACATTCCTCGTGCCCATGAATTTCTCAGAATTCTTTGGAAATATAGCTCCTCACCTGGAACTGGATGACAGAGCAACATTCAAGATAGATACCATAGATTTTTCCTCCTAGTACTCATGCAAAAAAAAAAAAAAAAAAAAAAAAAAAAAATTCTTCTCAAGCCCAACAACCCTCATGCAAATTTACTCCTGGAAGAGCTAGTCATGGCATGAGAAGAGTTTAGATATTAGATTTTCGAGATCAAGCTCAAGATGCACTGTTGAGATCTCACTGTATTTCTTACTTGTTATCATTATTTTTCATGTGATGATTAAAGTTCTGAAATGTGCTTTAATTTAGATTGCTTGATTTACATCTTTGGGTAGACAGCTCTGTTAACCAATATTGGGAGAATCTTCTAAGGGTCTGCCCTATATGCAATGTCATGGACAACACAGTAATGGATGAAGATACTGTCTGGATTCGGTGACAGTAAGGCTTTTTCATTTCTCAATGTTTTTTATACCCTGTTTTACTCAGAAATATCATTTATCCTTGTATTACGGTCATTTCCATTAATGTTGTGTCCAAGGTTTATTTAAACTGTCAAGGGCCTTAATAAAATCCACCAGTGAAATTCTCCAACTAAAGAATACTCTGTGCCCTCTGGAGCCTCACTCTATTACACTTCTGCTTGTTTATTATCTTCTCATTTTTAACACATCTCCACCCATACTCCTCGAGACAGCTCCCCAGTATTTCCAGGAAAATCAATGAAAGTTCCTTATGAAGCTATTTTTTTTTTTTTTTTACTGTTGTTGTTGACTATTACACTCTCCATTGCATAGAACTCTCATGCACTGTTTCTAACCTACTATGTCCATTGGTCTTAGAAGCCTGAGGGTTGCTCCTGTTTTCCCTCTCAGTCTCCTGGCATGGACGTGGATAGCACTGAATGTGACAGTAGTGCTTACTGGTCCCTCCTGTTCAGGAGTACACACTTACTAATGCAAATTCTTGATGATACTTACATGCCCTCGGACATAATTCCCATTATCACACAATTGGTCAGGATGGCATTTTCTGTCTGCAGTTCAATAGATGTACAGTAGCTTTTCCACAAAGTGTGATCCACGAGTCACCTGTACCAGAAGTCCTAGGAGTGCCTTTAAATGTACATGATCATTTGACCCTGTCACACCTGCCACTGTGTCAGAATCACTGGACTCATGAAGAAATATTTGCATGTCTGAACCATCTTCATTCTTTTCTTATTTATTTATTTTTTTTGAGATGGAGTCTCTCTCTGTCACCCAGGCTGGAGTGCAGTAGCGCGATCTCAGCTCACTGCAAGCTCCGCCTCCCGGGTTCACACCATTCTCCTGCCTCAGCCTCCCGAGTAGCTGGGACTACAGGCGCCCTCCACACGCCCGGCTGATTTTTTGTATTTTTAGTAGGGACAGGGTTTCACCATGTTAGCCAGGATGGTCTCGATATCCTGACCTCGTGATGCTCCCGCCTCGGCCTCCCAAAGTGCTGGGATTACAGGCATGAGCCACCGCGCCCGGCCTCTTCTTATTCTTGATCAAAAATTCCTTTTTGAATATACAACTGAAAACAGAAAATATCAGTTCCTCAGAATTTGAAGAAAATGTTTGACTGTGAGAATTTCCTGGGAGAGCTGTTTCTTTCTAAACCTAGAGCCAGAATTGGAGACCTGGCCAGAAAGTTTGAATCAAAATCTCTTGGTATGAAAACAAAAAATAATCTGTATTGTTAATAAGATTTTTTTAGTTTTATTAGGTTTTGTTTCATCTTTGGCCATGACTACTTCACTCCATATTTGACTTTTCTGGACTTATTTTTACATTTATATCTACACCTCTATTTCACGGAAAGACTAGTTGATTCATTCTTTTAACACACATCTCTTTACTGAGACTCTAATTTGAATGAGACACTGATACAAAGAACAGACAAGGTCTCAGCTTTCAAGGAATTCACCTCTGAAGAGAGTAACAGACAAGAGAACAATTACTACATACCAATGATGAGAGCTGTGGTCGAGGAGGGCGGGCCACAGCACGGCAGAGTCAATTCAGCCTGGGTAGGTCGGGCACGGCTTCCTACAAGTACTAACATTGAGCAGGCAAAGACTGAGGGCAGCAATGTGTCAGAGCTTTCTGGGGTGTGTGTGTGTGTGTGTGTGTCCATGAGTGCCTCTATTAGTTCGATCTACTTTAGTCATCTTCTTTCTACTATTTTTAGTACTAGTAGTTAAATCCTTATTGTTTTCACATCCCTCTCTACCTCCTTCCATCCCCTCCTTCCATTTTTACTAAACCATTCTGAGGGAACCAAACCTCTCATCCCCACTAGCACTGGCCAGCCACAGTTCTCCAAGTGTTCCTTCTGCTTCCATTTCCTTCTCTTCTCCCTTGTTCTTGTTGGACCTTGAATGAGTAAGTGGAAGTATCCCTTCAGGATCCCTGCATACCTGCACCTTGTGCAGTGGTCCCCATCAAAGACTGAAATGGCCAATCTCTGACACTGAATGACATTGAATGAGGAGGCATGATTGGCCCAAAACGTGCACAGTGATTTCTCTCCACCCTCTAGTGAGCGTCAAGAGCAAGTAGTTTGTTACAGCCTTCCCCCACCCTAGCTCTGGCTAATGCCAAGTTCCTCCAGTCTACTTGCCGCCCCATTTGGATGAGTAAAGGTTGCCACATTACTAGCTCTTCAGAAAGATGTTAGAGACTTTGTTTATAAAGTGTCAGCCACACTGTATGATTTCTGGATCAAATATCTTGGGGCATTCAAAGTGCCAGTAGTTTTGATTCACTTATGGATCAGTTGCTACCTTCTCTAGGGTATCCTTATGTTACTCTAAATTATCTTTGGGGGACTTCTCTAGGGTATTCTTATATTACAGCAAATTATCTTTGGGGGCCTTGTCATCCCTTGTTTCTCATTTAGAAACCATATACATTTAAATTTCTTATTCTCTTCCTTTGAAACAGGCTTCAAGTTAGAGCAACTGCTTGCATGGTATTTATCGCACGGTATTTAAAGGTATTTGGAAGGACTCGTGCTACGGAAGGGTTAAAAATTTGGCAGGGAAGGAGTTCTCAGGAGTGTGCTGTGTGAGACACTTCTTGTGCACCACTTTGCATCCTCTTAGCTGTGCTTCAGTGACTAGTTCCATGCAGCTTTCCATGGGTGTCATCTGTTAGCACCTCACCTCAGGCTGCTTCATGTTATCATGGTGTTTTTAGTGATAAGAGCTTGAGTTCCATGCATGTGCAACCTGGAAGTGCCTGTGGACTCATCCTTGAACGCTGGGAGACAGAAGCCAATGGATAAAATGTGTCTGTCTCTTTTTTGTCTCCTGAGTGGACAGCTCTGATATTTCCTGAGACTACTTCAAATGCTTCAGCCAGATCAGATACGAGTCATCTGTAATGCAGTGGCAATCTCAGCATTGCATCCTTGTGTTGTTGTTTCTTTCTCCTTCTCTGTGTCATTCTAACTGGTCCCTCACTCCTGTTCCTTGCATCATATTCCCAAATAAACTACCTGCGCCTAAGGCTTTACATCAGTCTTTGCCTTCAGAGGAAACTCAGACTGTGACATCATGAACATTTTAGCACATATACTTAATAATACCCTATTTCTCTCTTTGTTTGCTCTCAGAATTTTGGGGCCATCACTGAAGCACTAGGAACATTTTATTCTATTTTTGCACTTATCTCTCCTTTTCACATATTTCTTCCTTCCTTTATTCTTTTTTTATTTCTTAAGCACTTGCTATGTACTAAGGATTATTTTATCAGTTTGGGATACATACATGAATAAAACAAAGATTCCTGCCCTTATAGAGCTGACATTCTGGTTGAGGGAGATAGCAGTAAACAGTAAATCACATAGTCTGTTAGAAGGTGATAAAAACTATGAGAAAAATAAAAATTAAGGTGGGTAAGGGGAAAACAAGAGTTCCAGGGGTTGGATGGGTGTTGTAAATTTAAATAGGGCAGTAAGAGTAGACTTACTGAAAAGATGATATATGATTAAACACTTGTGGGAGAGGAGGGAATTATCTTTGCAGATAATAGGAGGAAAAACTTTCCATCAGAGGCAAAAGCTGGAGCAGGCATGACACATTCAAAGAACAGCAAGAGTGAATTCCTTTTCTCTTTGTCTTCAGTCATCTTACTTTCTACTATTGGCTATTCACTTATGGCAGGTGAGCTTCGCACACCATGATGTATTTTCCTGTATGGCTATTCATGGCTCCTGCTGAGTCTCCCATGAACTTCTAATTTCTTCACACTGTCCTCCCCATTTTCCTCTTTTTCTTTCACACACTTCTAATAATATCTTGTCATTTATTCAAAGGTAATCCTAGGTATATCCTTTCTCTCAGGTTGATGGAGCGTTTTTTTTTTTTTGTTTTCATTTTGTAAGATAAGAAGAGGGACTATCCCAATTTTGTACAAGAAGAGACTAAAACACAGGATATTTGTGATTGACTCAAAAGAGGAGGAACTTCCAGTCTCATGTGCTATGGATTTCTAGTTTGATTGTATAAAATAAAATCTAGTACTTCACACGCTCTAGGATGGTTACTATCAAAACAAAACCAAAAAACCAAAAACCTGAAAACAATAAACATTGGTAAGGATGTGAAAAAAATGGAACCCTTGTGTACTGCCGATGGGAATGTAAAATGGTTCAGTTGCTGCGGAAAACAATATGGCAGTTCCTCAAAACATTAAAAATAAAATTACCATGTGATCCAGCAATTCCACTTCTGGCCACATATCCAAAAGAATTGAAAGCAAGATCCCAAGGAGATATTTACACACCCCTGTTCCTAGCAGCATTAGTTACAATAGCCAAAAGCCAAAAGCAGCACAAGTGACCATTGATAGATGACTGGATAAACAAAGGTGGCGCACACACACATTGGGGTATTATTTAGTATGAAGAAGGAAGGATTCTGACACATACGTCAGCATGAATGAACCTTGAGATGACTGTTAAGTGAAATAAGCCAGTCACAAAAAGACAATTACTGTGTGATTCCACTTATATGAGGTACCAGGAATAGTCCCATTCATAGAAAGTAGAAGGGTCATTTTCAGGTACTGAAGGGAGGGGGAATGGGAGTTGTTTAATGGGTTTAAAGTTTTAGTTTTGCAAGAAGAAAAGATTTCTGAAGATTGGCCATATAACAATATGAATGTACTTAACTATTGAATTGTACACTTAAAAATGGTTAAAATGGTAAATTTTATGCTGCATATATTTTACTATAGTTAGAAAAATAAAAATTAGTATCAGAAG
Organism: Chlorocebus sabaeus; assembly: GCF_047675955.1. NCBI lineage: Eukaryota > Metazoa > Chordata > Mammalia > Primates > Cercopithecidae > Chlorocebus > Chlorocebus sabaeus. Next base: position 53,568,489 of record NC_132924.1, on the reverse strand, counting down.
AAGTTTTCAAAAGGCTTAGATAACCAGTTTAGGATGGTACTTTGACAATCAACAGGCTGCAGGAATTACTGACACCCATGACCCTGTCATCACTTTGCTCGTACAGAACCTAGACTGTTTTGAGTGTCTGTCTGGCCAGCCTGGAGCTGTGTTTATGAGCATGAAACAGTGGAAGAAGAAAAGCCAAGGCTCAGATGACCAGCTTGGGGCTCGTGTTCCTTATAAGCCAGAAGTTTAGATCTCTTAGCCCGGAATTCGCAGGCTAAGCTGTGCCCTTTTACTTCACCTAGCTTTTGCTAATATTAGTATCTCAAACAACCATGGTACATTTATCAAAACTAAAATAATGAACATTTGTACAGATTTTACAGATTGGTGCAGATTTCTTCAGCTTTCTCTGGTGATGCTTTTTCTTTTTTCTTTTTCATTTCGGGATAACATGTTGCATTTAGTCCTTGTGTCTTCTTAGGTTCTTCAATCTGTGACAGTTTTTCAGTCTTTCCTTGTCTTTCATGACCTCGACAGTTTTTGAAGAGTACTTGTCAGGTATTTTGTAGAATGTTTATCAATTTGGGTCTTTCTTCTGTGTTGACATGGGTAGATTGGGGTTATGCATTTTTTTCTTTATTATACTTTAAATTCTAGAGTACATGTGCACAACGTGCAGGTTTGTTACATATGTATACTTGTGCCATGTTGGTGTGCTATACCTATCAACTCGTCAGCACCCATCAACTAGTCATTTACATCAGGTATAACTCCCAATGCCATCCCTCCCTCCTTCCCCCTCCCCACAATAGGACCCGGTGTGTGATGTTCCCCTTCCCAAGTCCAAGTGATCTCATTGTTCAGTTCCCACCTATGAGTGAGAACATGCGGTGTTTGGTTTTCTGTTCTTGCGATAGTTTGCTGAGAATGATGGTTTCCAGCTGCATCCATGTCCCTACAAAGGACATGAACTCATCCTTTTTTATGGCTGCATAGTATTCCATGGTGTATATGTGCCACATTTTCTTAATCCAGTCTGTCACTGATGGACATTTGGGTTGATTCCAAACCTTTGCTATTGTGAATAGTGCCGCAATAAACATACGTGTGCATGTCTTTATAGCAGCATGATTTATAATCCTTTGGGTATATAAATTTTAATTTATTTTATTTTACTTTAGGTTCCAGGATACATGTACAGAATGTGCAGGTTTGTCACATAGGTATACATGTGCCATGGTGGTTTGTTGCACCTATCAACCCATCATCTAGGTTTTAAGCAGAACATGCATTAGGCATTTGTCCTAATGCTCTCTCTCCCCTTGCTCCCCACGCCCCGACAGGCCCTGGTGTGTGTCGTTCCTCTCCCTGTGTCCATGTATTCTCATTGTTCAGCTCCCACTTATGAGTGAGAACATGTGGTGTTTGGTTTTCTGTTCCTGTGTTAGTTTTCTGAGAATGATGGCTTCCAAATTCATCCATGTCCCAGCAAAGGACATGATCTCATTCTTTTTTATGGCTGTCTAGTATTCCATGGTGTATATGTGCCACATTTTCTTTATCCAGTCTATCACTGGTAGTCATTTGGGTTGGTTCAAAGTCTTTGCTATTATAAATAGTGCTGCAATAAATGCAAATCAAAACCACAATGAGATACCATCTCACGCCAGTTAGAATAGCGATTATTAAAAAGTCAGGAAATAATAGATGCTGGCAAGGTTGTGGAGAAATAGGAATGCTTTTACAGTGTTGGTGGTAGTACAAATTAATCCAACCATTGTGGAAGACAGTGTGGCGATTTCTCAAGGGCCTAGAACCAGAAATACCATTTGACCCAGCAATCCAATTACTGGGTATATACGCAAAGGATTATAAATCATTCTACTATAAAGACACACGTAGATGTATTTTTATTGCAGCACTATTGACAATAGCAAAGACTTTGGGTTATGCATTTTTAAGAATACCACAGATGTGAAGTGCTCTCCATTGTATCACATCAGGAGTTACAGGATATCAACATGACTCACTACTGATGATGTTAACCTTAATCTATTTTGTAAGTGGTATATGCCAGGTTTCTTCCCTGTAAAGTCACTATTTTTCTTTACATCTTCTATTTGATAGAAGAGAGTCACTAAATCCAGTTCATGTTCTAGGAAAGAGGAATTCAGTTCTACCATATTACAGAATGTGAATGTATGTTAAAACCACCACAGTAATTAATACTTATTTTGGGGGAGGTTCTTTGAAGCTATTCAACTATTCTGTTTCTCATTAAAATTTTACCCACTAATTTTAACATGCATGACTGGATCTTATCTGCAGCAATTATTACTGCAGTATTTTGATGGAGATTTTCTGTTTCACTCCTTCCTGCCTGGTTTTACTCATAGTGAAGCAACTATATAAGGAAGATTTGTTTCTTCTCTATTTACTTATTTATTAAATCATTTGTTTATATCAGTATAGATCCATGAATCTATTTTATTTTTGGGGTTATAAATCAAAAATATTGTTATTTATTTTATTGCTCAATTTCTTTCAGCTCTGGTCATCGAGAACCCTTTCAAGTTGACTTCTGTGTCCTTTTGACAGGCTTTTATTTTCTCTCCCTCCTTTTCCTTCTCTTTCCCTGTCTGTCTCTTTCTTCCTTTCCACATCCTTATTTTCTGTAATTACAAGATTTTCCAGGTTCATCTTGTATTATCCCTGCCCCAGGTCTACACTCAGCCATTTCTTCAAGGAGCACTGGTTCCTTTTATTGGAGAATAGTATTCAGAAACCAAGATCTGGTTGCTAGATAAGAAAATTCGTTTTAAGAAAGAGTATATGTGAATGTTGAGGATCTAGAAATGAATTTCCTTAAAAGTTATGTCTACATGTCCTCTGGATACTCTTGCATGTTGAACATTAGGTATTATAATGCTTTAAAGATATAATGTATGTCTTAAAATCTGTATGTGAGAAATAAGTTCTATAAGATGCTGAAAGAGTGACTACATGTTTACATCCCATGCCATAAGGGATAGCTACCATGTTTTATCAGAAATAAGTGCAGTGGCAGATCAAAGCTGGTGAGAAAGAAGGATGCCTGCTAACTGCCTGCTAACTAAATACAACAGATTAACCCTATTTCCTTTCTGCATAAGCTTCCTTAAAGCTAATCAAGCCCACATCTATAATTAATTAGGTGACATCTAACTTCTTGAGTGCTTACTCTGTAGCCTTTAGTCTCTGTTGTAGTGACTTTTGGCAGATATTAAAATCTTGGCATCTTTGCTTGATATCCTTATGTGTCCTCTCTTTTTCCGTATATGCTGCATTAGCAATTTCCTGCTTCACTGCTCCTTCCTATAAAACAGTTGCAAGGTTTTGCAGTCTTACAGCAGAGTTGAGTAACACTGCTTCCATTTTGCTATATAAAAATTGGTCTCCTTTATTTTTGCCTAGTGTCAGTCTTAGCACTGCTACTCAAGCTTTGAGGATATTCAAATGGTAGCAAAGGAATCCACTGCCCCCATCAGCTGATGAGGGCTCAGCTTCCCTATAGTTCCTCTTGATCCTACACTGACTACATGTCTGATCTACACTGTGGGAAATGCCTTAGATCACTGTTAGAGACTGGGCACACACATACAGTAACTGAAGATTTGTGTTGTGTTTACATTCACCCAAATTCATACTGTGGACTTAAGGAAAATTTTGGCCCTGAGTGTGGGTGCCATTGTCAATTTTTAAACTTTTTTTAGATTGTTGCAGCATTCCTTATTGAAAGAAGACAGTTCTTGAACATCTCAGAAAAGGATACGATAACAGTGGCTCACGCCTGTAATCCCAGCACTTTGGGAGGCTAAGGCGAGTGGATTACCTGAGGTCAGGAGTTTGAGACCAGCCTGGCCAATATGATAAAACCCCGTCTTTACTAAAAATGCAATAATTAGACAGGTGTGGTGGTGGGCACCTGTAACCCCAGCTACTTGGGAGGCTGAGGCAGGAGAATCACTTGAACCCGGGAGGTGGAGGTTGCAGTGAGCAGAGACCTTGCCACTGCACTCCAGCCTGGGCAACAGAGTGAGACTCTGTCTCAAACAAGAAAACAAACAAACAAACAAAAAACCGTCAATTTTTACCTAATGTTGAACACAAGTTGAGGAAGAACTATTTGAATGACATTTGCTTTAATGTGTTTAGCAAGTGCATGTCTTGCCTAACGCCACCAAACGTACACATGTGCTCTGCTCTGAAACATATTTAAGCAGTGTTCAACATTTTTGAATATGATGAAAACTTTTTAATGTTCCCACAACTCTAAAACTTCCATAATAGCTTTGTATTTTTAGGATCTTCTGAGAAAACACTTGGTAACAAAAGCTCTTATGAATTCAGCAGTGCTTTGAAGTAAATCTGTATTTTTCACAGTAACAGACACATACATTGGAAAATAGTGGTCTGCCTTTATGAGATATGTAATATGTATGCAATGTACAAATAACTCTTGGTTAACATGTTGATTTTGGAACTCCTTACAATAAGTTTGGGGCTAAGATCAGAGCGTGATAGCAAAGGAACTGCAGATACAAATAGTGGTTGATTTGTTTTACTGATCTTATCAGAAATTCTTAATTAAAGAATGGTAAGCTAACCAAGACTAAGCCTTAGAGGCAGAAGTATATTCTGTCAAAAGACTTATTTTCTAATACGGGGGGAGGGCAGAAAAAAGAAATAAATACTTTATAATATCAACAGACAATACACTTTTTCATTGTTTAATCAGGATTATGTAGAAAAAGCTGAACCTTTTTTTTTTTTTTTTTTTTTACAATCACTTAATATCTGGAAGTAGGGGCTTGAGTAAATTAAATTGTAGTTTGTCCTAATAAGAACAAGGCTCATCTCTAATGACCATTTGTAGAGCACAGATTTCTCTTAAACAATAATATTAAAATGTATCAGTGAAACAACCATTCAGATAATATTGGGGAGGGTTAAACTACTACAACTTCCTATGATAGCAATTTGGCAAAATGCATTAAAAGCCTTAAACAGTTTGGCCCAGTAATTGTATTTACTGGATATACAAATGCATTTAAACATTTTTTACATTGGTGAATAATATGAAACCATCTACATTTCCAGTAATAGAAGTATGGTTAAGCAGATTATGGTTCACTGACTGAATGGAACATTAAGCAGTTATTAAAAATTATACTTACAAAGCACTTATTAGGTAAGAGATGTATTTTAAATTGTTTATGTTGTATAATATTATTGGATAAATAAATATTTCCAGATTTTTATAATAAACACAAATACCTTGTATAATGAAAACAATACATTTGTTTATTTTCGAACTATATGTTACAAAGTAGTTTTCCTTTTTTTATATTATTGGAAAGCAATATGTAAAATAGAAAAGTCATTGACTTTCTATATATGCAGATTTTGATTCAAATTTCAGTTCCGGGACTTGGTAGGTGTGTGACCTTGGGAGAGTCGTTAAAAAGCTCTAGTATCAGTTTCCTCATCTATATGAGTTGTTATGAAGATGAAATATAATAACATACATGTAAAATTACTAATGTTAAGAAACTGTTAACAATTTCTATGTATGTATACTGGATTTGAACAAAAGAAGAAATGAATGGTGGATGACGGGAATCAGTTTTCCCACTGCTGGAGAGTGATGTTAGATAAGCCAGGAGGAGGCAAGAGTGAGCCATGTGAATCAACTATGGATTAGAGACAGAAATCTCCATATGATGTCATGTTTCCCTTAATATAAAGATGCATAAATACAGACCTAATTGTAGATATGTATAAGCCATTTACATGGTTTAGGATACATATATATATTTTCTAGCTTTGTCTGCCGAGGGGATCTAGAAGCAGTGACACCCTATTAGCGAGGAGCATACCCAGAGTACAGATCTTGGTTTCTAATACAATTCTTTCATTTAAGGAAGAGGGCTCGTTGGGGAAATGGCTGACTCTAGGGGTGGGGCAGGGAAATACAAGATGAGCCTGGAGCATCTTGTATTGCTAGAAAGTAAGGAAGCAGTCAAAAAACAAAAAGATGGGAACATGTCTAAGAAGCACAGGAGGTAAAAGAATTACCAATGGCCAAAGCTGGAAGAAGAGTAAAAAGAAAAACAAACAACAACAACAACAACAACAAAACAAATTTGTGGAAGAGAAAAAAAATGTAGTGGTAGTACTGGATTATAACCTAAAGATAAAATACTTATGAATCCATACTTGTATAAATGATTGATAAGTAAACAAATAAATAAATGGGGAGAGAGACACATCTTACTTATGGAAAGATTCCAAATAATTTACATAGACACTGTCTCCTGCAAGAGATGGAGCTCAATTCCTCCTACCCCTGAATGTGGGCTGTGTATAGTGATTTTCTTCCAAAGAACATAAGAATGAAAAGAGAGAAAAAAGAGTAACTTTATAGCGGAGCGATCTGACAAACACTACCTCAGCTTGATGATCAGTATTAACATCAACAATGATACCACATTGACAGTATACACTCTTGATATAATGTGATTAAAAATAACACTTTACCTCTGTGATCTTTCTCCTGCAAACTTATAACCTCAGTTTAATAATGAGGCAAACATTAGACAAATTCAAATTGAAGGACATTCTACAATATACCAGGTGAGTCCTTCTCATACCTGTGAAGGTCATAAAAAACAAAGGAACTCTGGGAGACTGTCACAGTCAAAGGCACCTAAGGAGGCATGACAACTACATGTCATCTTGTATCCTGAATAGAATCCTAGAAGAGAAAAAGATTACTAGTGGAAAAACTAGTGAAATCTGAAAAAAGCGTGATGATTAGTAATAGTGATGTTAGCTCTTTAGTTGTGACAAAGGCACCACAGTAATGTAACATACCATGTTTGCTGCATCCTGGCAAGCGGTTGTAAAGTTTCCTTTGAACTTTCTAATCCACAAATTGAGGGAGCCTGTTCCGACTTTGGATAGCTATGAAGATTACTCACTCTTCATTCCCATTCATCCATTTAATTAACACTGATTATGCAGCCTAAGACCCATGCTAGGGCATTAAGGTACATTGGTGAAGAAAATGTAATTTCTGCCCTCTAGGAGTGATTAAAAAGTGCTTCCTGTAAATTTGTTGAAGTTCCTTATAGATTCTGGATATTAGCCCTTTGTCAGATGAATAGATTGCAAAAATTTTATCCCATTCTGCAGGTTGCCTGTTCACTCTGATGATCACTTCTTTTGCTGTGCAGAAGCTCTTTAGTTTAATTAGATCCCACTTGTCACTTTTGGCTTTTGTTGCCACTGCTTTTGGTGTTTTAGTCATGAAGTCTTTCCCCATGGAAAAAAACAAACAACCCCATCAAAAAGTGGGCAAAGGATATAAACAGACACTTATCAAAAGAAGACATTTGTGTGGCCAACAAACTATGAAAAAAAGCTCATAATCACTGGTCATTAGAGAAATGCAAATCAAAACCACAGTGAGATACCATCTCATGCCAGTTAGAATGGCGATCATTAAAAAGTCAGAAACAACAGATGCTGGAGAATATGTGGAGAAATAGGAACACTTTTACACTGTTGATATGAGTGAGAATTACTTCAACCATTGTGGAAGACAGTGTGGCGATTCCTCAAGGATCTAGAACTAGAAATACCATTTGACCCAGCAATCCCATTACTGGGTATATACCCAAAAGATTATAAATCATTCTACTATAAATACACATGCACACGTATGTTTGTTGCAGCACTATTCACAATAGCAAAGACTTGGAACCAATCCAAATGCCCATCAATGATAGGCTCAATAAAGAAAATGTGGCACATATATGCCATAGAATATTATGCAGCCATAAAAAAGGAGGAGTTCATGTCCTTTGCAGGGACATGGATGAAGCTGGAAACCATCATTCTCAGCAAACTAACACAGGAACAGAAATCCAAACACTGCATGTTCTCACTCATAAGTCAGCGTTGAACAATGAGAACACATGGACACAGGGAGTGGAACATCATACACCAGGGCCTCTGTGGGGTGGGGGACTAGGGAAGGGTTAGCATTAGGAGAAATACCTAATGTAGGTGACGGGTTGATGGGTGCAGCAAACCACCATGGCACTTGTGTACCTATGTAACAAACCTGCACGTTCTGCCCATGTATCCCAGAACTTAAAGTATAACAAAAAAAGAAAGCCAGAAAAAAAATTGCCTATTAAAAATCTAATCGTTCCAAGTGAAAAAAAAAAAAAAGAAAAAAAAGTGCCTCCCTACATAATATTTACCCAGTGATCCTAGTTCTACCCATTTTGGTGCCACGAAGTATATGACAAATTTCTTTGCTCAAAATAGTCTTCAAATATGGATAGCAATGATTATACCTCCCCTGGGTTTCCTCTAAACAAAATGCCCTGTTTCCCTTCAATGTTTTCTTGAATACACAGCCTTGGGTTCCCTCTAAATCCTGTTTATCTTCAAGTTTTCCATATTATTCTTGAGGTAAGGAGTTTAGAATGATTGCAACAACTGTCATCTATTTGTTCTGCTACTGTGTAACATACTTTCATGAACTGTTTGTTTTTTTTCTTTTCTTTTTTTAAATTATATTTTAAGTTCTGGGGTACATGTGCAGAATGTATAGATTTGTTACATAGGTATACAAGTGCCATGGTGGTTTGCTGCACCCATCAGCCCATCACCTACATTAGGTATTTCCCCTAATGCTATCCCTCCCCTAGCCCCCCAACCCCTGACAGGCCCCGGTGTGTGATGTTCCCCTCCCTCTGTCCATGTGTTCTCATTGTTCAACTCCCACTTATGAGTGAGAACATGTGGTGTTTGGTTTTCTGTTCTTGTGTTTGTTTGCTGAGAATGATGGTTTCCAGCTTCATCCATGTCCCTGCAAAGACATGAACTCATCCTTTTTTACGGCTGCATAGTATAGACCAATGGAACAGAACAGAGGCCTCAAAAATAATACCACACATCTACAACGATCTGATCTTTGACAAACCTGACACAAACAAGCAATGGGGAATTGATTCCCTATTTAATAAATGGTGCTGGGAAAACTGGCTAGCCATATGCAGAAAACTGAAACTGGAACTCCCTTCCTTACACCTTATACAAAAATTAACTCAAGATGGATTAAATACTTGAATGTAAGACCTAAAACCATAAAAACCCTAGAAGAAAACCTAGGCAATACAATTCAGGACATTGGCATGGGAACTGTTTATTTTTGATAACCCTAAAAGTTGTCATTATCGTCTCATGTTACAGATGAGAAACCGATACCTTTGTCACAGTCAGAAATTCATTCTACAAATATTTATGGAGGAACTAATTTGCATTTGTCACTCTTCAAAGTGATGGGGATAGAAAAGTGAATACAGCAGATGGAGTCCCTGCCTTCATGGAGCTTATTATACTAGGGCAGCTTTCAGCAAACTATAAACTACCCCTCAGCCAAATTCAGTAGCTGCTTGTTTTTATTAAGTTTTTAAAATGCGTTTTTCTCTGTTTATTATTATTTAACAAAATGCGCTTCAAAAAAAGAAACAAAACTTCAGTCAATTAAAACACAGATATGCTCATCTTTAAATATATATTGATAACTGTAAACGTGGTTAAACACAGAAAGAAGAAAACCTACTTTGAATGTTCTTGATCACGATTCTTCAATCTACTATGGGCAGAAATTTCTAATTTTGATGATGTCTAATTTACTAATTTTTTCTTTTTCTGGCTGAAAAATTTTTATCTATTCACTGGTTATAAAAATATTCCCATGTGTTTCCTTCTAAAAGCTTTATAGTTTTAACTTTATTTTTCATCTATGATCTGCTAAAAATAAGTAAAGTTTTATTGAAACACAGCCACACTCATTTGTTTACATATTGTCAATGGCTGCTTTCCCCCATAATAGCAGAGTTGAGAAGTTACAATAGAGACCCGTGTGACCCACAAAACCAAAAATATTTCCTATATGGCCTTTTACATAAAAAAAGTTGACTGATCCACGTTCTAGAGATTGAGCAGGGACAGGGTTGGTTAGACACAAAAGGAGACAGAAAAAATAAACTAGCGAGTGATCGTCAAATGGCGATAGAAGCAATGGAGAAGGATAAAGCAAGGGAAAAGGGATACCAAGAGCAGCTGCAGAGGCTGTGGAGGGTCATTAGGTAATTTAGGGTTTAAGAGGACCTCTCCAAAATGGTGGCCTGGGATTGAAGGGAGCGATCCAGGAGAGTATTTCAGAGAAGCACATTGGGAACTGCAAAGGCCCCAGGCTTTAAGAGAAAAGGGTCCTTAGATTTGAGAAACAGTAAGCGGCCAGTGTAGCAAAAGAAGAGAACCTGAGGGACGGTGAGAGTGGAAGGAGCTGAGGTCAGAGAGGAGAGGAGAAGGGGAGAAGGGGAGAAGAGGAGAAGGGGCTGAGTAGGCATGTTTGAGGCCATTTTTTTCTCTGACATGGGGAATCTCTAGAAGATTTGGGCCAGCAGTGGTGGCTCACACCTTTAATCCCAGCACTTTGGGAGGCTGAGGCAGGAGGATCACTTGAGCCCAGGAGTTCAAGACCAGCCTGGGCAATATAGGGAGACCCTGGTTTTACAAACAATTTAAAAACTTAGAAAAAAAATTTAAAAATTTGCTGGGAGTGGTGGTGCTGAACCTGTAGTTTCAGCTATTTGGGAGGCTGAGGTGGAAGGATAGCTTGAGCCTGGAAAATCCAGGTTACAGGGAGTTTTGATAGTACCACTACATTCAAGCCTGGGCGACAGAATGAGATCCTTTCTCAAAAAGGAAAAAAACCAAAATATTTGGGGCAGAGGAGTCAGGTAATGGGACTCATTGTAAAGGATTGGTTTGACTGCTGTATTGAGAACGGATGGAAGAGGGGCAAAGACAGAAGCAGGGAAAGCATTTAGTGAGCTATTACGGGGTTCCAGGCAGCACAAATGGTGGCTCAGACCATAACCACATGTGGAATGAGGGGCAAAGCAGGACTGTAGCCCCAGATCAGCCTCACTCCAGAGTCTGTGCTCTGTCAAATGCAAGTTCTAATCACAGAAACTGATACTTTAAGTTTGGCAAATGCAAGGCAGCACTTCCCTGCAAAGGGTCTGGCCTCCTCAAGGATTCTCTGAGTCCTATCAGGGGAATTTGGGTAGTTCTGATAGACAAATCCATAATAACAAGATAATTGGGGGATGCTAGTTAAATCCCTTGGGCAGCACTCCTTGGGTCTTTTGAGTCAGAGTAGGGACATCTTTAGCATCTGATTAAAGCTATGGAACACACTTTCTGGAAAAGAAGAAGGATACACACACACAGATTTACAACATTTTGCATACATTTTTAGAGTGTTTATAGTCTTTGCCTCTAGGATTTAAGGTTCTGTTGAGGTTATCTACATCTGAGCAAACTTCAAAATTGAGAATTGGAGGTTCATCAAGAAGAGGAGGTGGGCCTTCACGGAGTCAGTGTAGAGATACTAGGTTGGTGCAAATGTAATGGCGGTTTTTGTTATTGAAAGTAATGTAGTAAAGTAGTTAGGCACATGTGAATGTTATGGCAAGCTTTAAGCCATACTGAGCAAGTCACCTATTGTGACAACATGCAGACCAATGTTTTGTATATGTGTTAGTGAGAAATAAAGTTCATTGTAGAGCTTAAGACTTGTACATTTTCAATGTTCGAGCTAGCATAATAATATTAATATATTAGGCCCTATTATACTATATAGTTCCCACTGATGAATTTATTGATTATTTTTTAAACACTAAAGGAAAGGACTATTTTAGCCTCAATGTATCTCCTATTGTGTTGAAACAAAATGAGGTCTTTGGTGGTGTATTTTTCAAAAAATAAATTTATTAATGCTAGAAAACACAGGCATACTTGGTTTTCTTGCACTTTGCTTTATTGCACTTTGTAGATATTGTTTTTACAGACTGCAGGCTTTTGGCAACCCTGCATCCAGGAAGTCTATTGGCACCATTTTCCAACAGCATGTGCTTACTTCATGTCTCTGTTTCACATTTTGGCAATTCTTGCAATATTTCAAACTTTTTCATTATCATTATATCTGTTATGGTGATCTGTGATCAGTGGACTTTGATGTTATTACTACGGTTGTTTTGGGGAACCATGAACCATGCCTGTATAAGGTGGCAAACTTAATGAATGTGTGGGTGTTCTGACTTTTCCACTGACTGCCAGTCCTCTTCTCTCCCTTTCTCCAGGCCTAATCCCTGAGATACACAATATTAAAACCAGGCCAATTAATAACTTAAAAGTGGCCTTTAAGTATTCAAGTGAGAGTTTCACATCTCTCATTTTAAATCAAAAGCTAGAAATGATTGCATGTAGTGAGGAAGGCATGCTCAAAGCCAAGACAGGCCAAAAGCTAGGTCACTTGAGATACAGAATTAGGCAAGCTGTAAATGAAAGAAAAAGTTCTTCAAGAAAATTAAAAATGCGACTACAGGGAACACATGAATAATAAAAAAGCAATACAGCCTTGAATAGATCAAACCAGACACAATATTCTCTTAAGCCAATGCCTAATCCAGAGCAAGGCCTTAATTCCTTTCAATTGTATGAAGATTGAGAGAGGTGAGAAAACTGCAAAAGAAAAATCTGAAGTGAATAGAGGTTGATTCATAAGGTTTAAGAAAAGAAGCCATCTCCATAATATAAAAGTGCAAGGTGAAGCAACAAGTACTGATACAGAAGCTGCAGCAAGTGTTCCAGAAGACCTATCTAAGGTAATTGATGAAGGTGGCTACAATAAACAACAGCTTTTCAATGTGGACAAAACAGCTTTTTAGTGGAATATGTCATTGAAGACTTTCATAGCTAGAGAGGAGAAGTCAATGCCTGGCTTCAAGGCTTCAAAGGACAGGCTAACTCTCTTCTTTGAGGCTAATGAAGTGATGAACTTAAGTTGAAGCCAATTCTTATTTACCATTCTGAAAATCGTGGGTGCCGTAAGAATTATGCTAAATATCTTCCTGTGCTAAAACAACACAGCCCGGATGACAGCACATCTGTTTACATCTGTTTACGACATGGTTTACTGAATATTTTAAGCCAACTATTGAGACCTACTGCTCAGCAAAAAGGATCCCTTTCCAGATATCACTGCTCGTTGACAATGTACCTAGTAACCCAAGAGCTTTGATGGAGATGTACAAGGTTCATGTTGTCTTCATGCCTGCTAATGCACCATCCATTCTGTAGCCCATGGATCAAGAAGTAATTTTGACTTTCAAGTCTAATTGTTTTAAAAATACATTTTATAAAGCTATAGCTGCCATTCATAGTTCCTCTGATTAATCTGGGCAAAGTAAATCGAAAACCTTCTGAAAAGGATTCACCATTCCAGATGCCACCAAAAACATCTGTGTTTCATGGGAGGAGGTTAAAGTATCAACATCAATAGGAGTTTGGAAAAAGTTGATTCCAACCCTCATGGGTGACTTTGAAGTGTTCAAGACTTCAGCGGAGGAAGTCACTTCAGATGTGGTAGAAATAGCAAGAAAACTAGAATTAGAAGTAGAGCCCAAAGATGTGACTGAATTGCTGCAATTTCATAATAAAATTAGAGCAGATGAGGACTTGCTTCTTATGGATGAACAGAGAAAGTGGTTTCTAGAGATAGAATCTACTTCTGGTGAAGTGGCTATGAACATTGTTGAAATGACAACACAAGGTTTAGAATCTTGCATTAAACTTAGCTGATAAGGCAGCAGCAGAGTTTGAGAGGATTGACTCCAGTTTTGAAGGAAGTCTACCATGAGTAAAATGCTATCAAATAGCATTGTGTTCTATGTTTTGTGAAAGAGTCAATCACTGTGCAAATTTTGCTGTTGTCTTATTTTGAGAAATTGCCACAGCCACAGGTATGATCTGCCACAGTCAGACCTGGAGGAACCACCATCCTGATCGGTCAGCCACCATTAAAATCGAGGCAAGACCCTTCACCAGCAAAAAGATTATGACTGGCTGAAAACTCAGAAGACTGTTAGCGTATTTTAAGCAAATGACCATTTTAAAATTAAGGTATGTATATTGCCTTTTTAGACATACTATCGTTATACCCTTAATAGACTACAGTGTAGCACAAATGTAACTTTTACATGCATTGGGAAATCAAAAAGTCTGTATGATTTGCTTTATTGTGATAGGCTGGAACTGAACTCGCAATCTCTCTGAGATATGCCTGTATTGTCAATTTTCTTTGGTCTCTTTTGAAATATTTATTTGAGAATTGAATACAAGGCAATACCACAATTCCTCTTGTTACATTTGCGCTACCATTCACACTTTGTAAATGAAGAGATTGAAAAAGCTTTATAGGGAATGTGGATTCTTCTTCATTTATTAACTTGGCTTGAAATAGAAAAAAAAAAAAAAAAAAGCCATTCAGGCCTAAATGGTGAGTTTCCTCCTTCCTCCTGACAAGTGCAACATGAGAGTTGCACAGTAATGTTGGCTTTTCCATGAGCAGTCTAAACTAGTTATTAACCTGGTGTGTATCTGGATTTGAAAGATCCAGACTGCAATTCTATTTCCCTAGACAATGCTCTTTATCTGACCCAATTCTAGCACTTCTTATCTAGAAGCAAAGACATTTTTCTAGTTGTTGAATTACTTTGATAGAGATTTGAGAGAGAGTAAATCAGAACAAGAATAATATATTTTCTGAAGGCATGCATGTAGAAGATCTCATTCTCATGTGTGTTCAAGAACAAAGGGGTACATGTTTCCTCAGTCAGTGTCATGCAGTGGCTCTGTCGCCCAGGCTGGAATGCAGTGGCGCAATCTTTGCTCACTGCAAGCTCCGCCTCCTGGGTTCACGCCATTCTCCTGCCTCAGCCTCCTGAGTAGCTGGGACTACAAGCGCCTGCCACCACGCCTGGCTAATTTTTTTATATTTTTAGTAGAGACGGGGTTTCACTGTGTGAACCAGGATGGTCTCGATCTCCTGACCTCGTGATCCGCCCGCCTCGGCCTCCCAAAGTGCTGGGATTACAGGCGTGAGCCACCGCGCCAGGTCTTTTTTTTATTTTTATTTTTATTTTTATTTTTGAGACAGATTCTTGCTGTGTTGCCCAGGCTGGAGTGCAGTGGCATGATCTTGGCTCACTGCAACCTCCGCCTCCCTGGTTCAAGCGAGTTTCCTGACTCAGCCTTCCAAGTAGCTGGGATTACAGACATGTGCCACCACGCCCGGCTAATTTTTGTATTTTTAGTAGAGACGGGGTTTCACCACGTTGGCCCGGCGGGTCTCGAACTCCTGACCTTGTGGTCTGCCCACCTCGGCCTCCCAAAGTGCTGGGATTACAGGCGTGAGCCACCGCACCGAGCGGAAGTGGATCATTTTTTAACAATACATTTCCTCTCTGTGACAAAACTAACTTCAGTAATTATAAAATAAAATTAGAAGCCTGTAGCTTTCATCCATAGGGATAGTGCCTAAATCTTTACCCGTAAGTGTTCCTGTGTCCAGCCATTAGTTTGGGCTAATTTCTAGTTTCCTGATGCTGATTACAATATAACAAAATTTTGTTTCAAGGATTTGTTGCACCTGCCTCTAGTGAATCTCTCATGTAAGGTAGTTATTTGAGCACTGTTAGATATGAGTTCTAAATTTCTCTTCAAGGAATCAATATGTCAGTATGTCCAATTCTTTGCCTTCTACTTTTAAACTTAACTTCCTCATAAAGCAACCTTTTTTGATCACCTGCTCCACCCTGACTCATTCCGATGTCCTGCTCTGCCATAACCATTTTTCCAGCCAAACCATCACCCCGTCACTCTCTTTAAATCAGCCAACCGGAATTAGTTTAGCCTGTGCGGCCTAACCCTAGCCAATAGGGGAATGACACAGCAGCAGGTGTGACGTGCGTCAGGAATAAGAATTCCTTCCGCTCCCTCGTCCAGGCGTGTGCTCACCATTGCTCCTTCTGTGAGGGCGCACCTTCTAGAGAAGTAAATTGCCTTTCTGAGAAGAAAAAAAGAAAATTTTATATTTGAGTGCTATTTCTTTTGCAGCACCGAAACTTTATTTATAACAGGACTAAAAAGAATACAGCTGAGACTTTATTTAGTTCAAGATAGATTGTATGAACAGTTTTTTTACTTGCTTGCTATTTTATGTTTATTTAATAAATGTCCATATATATGTTTCATCATCTGGTCTGAGACATGCTTTTATTATAATTTGGTAATGAGGTTATGGGGAAGTGACAGACACCCACCTTTACATTCTTTTGAGACCACTATTACCAACAAGAGTAACTTGAGAGTGTGCTCAACCAATTTTGTCAGCTCACAAATATTAGATATTCAATGGTCACCTTTATTTTCATGTTGCTTTGCTGCTTCTTATATGTGTAGGTATTTCACTCTAAAATGAATCGACTATGAAATAACTTACCTTTTATAAAAACAAAGTTAACCTTATAGTTACTCTGTTTTTCCAGGGAAAAATGGCAGTTAGGCATTTATCAATGGTAAGAACCCAAACATGCAAAAGACTTAGTTCAACAAAAGCGACAAAGGCTTTTAAGCAATTTAAGAGTAATAAAATAAAACAATGGAAAACACTTTGACTATGAGATATCAAAATTAAACTTTGAGGTTTCCTTTTTTCCTTTTATTTGGGATGTATGACTATTGTTTGGTTTCATAGGTGAACTGGGGCATACCATTATATGGAAAACACTAGGTGGCGCTGAAGGACTGTAATAATTGACCACAATTAGCACCCTTTACAAATCACATCATTGTCGGAATCAGGAAGAGTGTGAATTTTTACATTAGAAACGATGCATATGATCAGATTTCTTTCTCTTCTGACTATGGCTTTGCTTAGTAAAAATCCAAGTGCAGTTTTGTCATGAGTGAAATAGAATTTATGCAGTGCTTACTAGGCAATAACTTCAAAACAAATTACACTGGGGAAACAACATCCTTTTGTTTGGAAGCTCCCATTTTCAAATTTTGTTGCTCCTCAAAGTCATGGTCTTAGTCTGGTTAACAGTCATGAACTCGTTGTAAAGCATCCACAGGAAAATATACTTGATAGTCACCTCCCTAGTGACTGACAATTTCCTATTTTGTGCAGGTTTGTTATTTTTATTTTTTAATTTTTTATCTTAAAGGGTTACTGTAAATCTTGGAGCGTAGTAGAGCATATGAAAGGTGAAGGCTGTTTCTTCATCCTCCATTTGCTCACATTGTAAAAAAGAATGAAAAATGCCTGCTGCAGAAGCTCATATTTTTCATGTCTCATCTTTACTCCTCAATGAGAAAACTCATTTTGTAATCGTTTCATCGAGGGCTATTTTTGTTCATTTTCATTGAAGGGTATCCACTTCCCAGAACCTAATTAAGGTTTTGCAAAAGGGAGGATAGTATGCAAGGTTAATTAATTACATTTTTATTCTTTTTTTAAAGAAATGATAAAAGAAAGCATATACCTAGTTTTTCAATCTGCTTATTTGTTACATTCCTCTGCAATATATGGAGAGTTTCCATCTCATTCATTAATTCTGAAACTTAAGAGGCAAGATAGAAGTAGTGAACCTGGGACTTAAAATATAGAAATACATAGTCTCAAGATACACAGTCTAAAGTATCTTAATATCTTACTCAATAGGAAGATCATTCCCACAAAATTAACATGAGTCTAATATAATTCATTTTATTTTGAATTATAGAAGCTTTTAAAATCCAAAACCTCTACATTATAGATTCACAATTCACCATGAAAACAACCAAAAAGCATTTAGTGTTATATAAAATAAGAAATTTATTTACTAATATGTAGTTACATTTAAGTTAAATTACCCCAACTTTATATTCTTTTATCAAAAATAATTATAAAAAATAGCACTTTGGTTTTGTACATAATTTCTCTGAAAATCTCAACACAACTTCAAGTTTTAGGACAGATGCCTTTAGGGTATAAGCTATACACTGAGGGCACTTGGGATGCTGAGTGGCTGTCTTAACTAGAGAATATATTTCCTTTATAGCATCATATGTTGTCATGTAACTCTTCTTTCTTAGTTTTGTTTTTCCTTAGAGCCCATAACCAAAAATAAAGCAAATGAGATTGTCAGATTTTTATTGTTAACTTGAAGGATTCAATCATGTTGGGGGTACCTGCTAGTAAATTATTTACTCAGATCTCGAACGGTATCTCAATGATCTAAGATGGTTAAGAAAGCTTTCAAAATTCACCAGAGTTTCCACACTAAGGAAGTAAGTAGAATATCTTTTAAAATCTATCTAAGATGTGGAGTTCAAATAGGCTCAAGAAAACATTTGATTAATAAACCATTCTTTGTTTTGTGCTCTTAAGATCAGAAACCTAAGAGAATGAACATGTGGCAGAAAGACGTTCGCTCCAAAGAGAAAGTGTATTCCCAGAGTACGTTTCTAGCTTGTGTACCATTACCATTTGAGTCAGTGGTAGTTTCACAAAGCTTTGTAGAGGTACGGAATCAAAAGGAAAGAAAGTGGTTAAAGAGCTATGTACTTTGCTGTGCTGATATTTTGTTAAGTAACCAAACTGGTTGTGAGACTATAAGTTTGTTATTAAGGAGGAAAAGAATATAATTTTAGAATTACAATTTCACTGGAAAACAGATTCAACAAAATCCCATCAATTGTAAGTGAACATGCTTTGAAAACAATTTTGATTTAGGATTCTAGTGGTTTTACTTATTTATTGCTTTCCAGCAAGCGACCATGGTGGAAAAAGAAAATAACTGGATTTTAGTAGTTTTGGAATTGGATTCTGAATCTAGAACTGAATTAGGAAGTTTAGGTTCCAGTGTCCTGGAAAAACTATGGGAAGGTTAACCTTTTTAAAACTATTTTATCGTCTGTTAAATGTATGCTACCAACATCTGACAGCTCTTGTGTAGATTAAACAGAATAATGTATGCTGCATCAGATAACTGTACAATGTAAAAGACATTTCCATCCATCTATCCATCCATCCATCCATCATTTATTTATTCGTTCTATCATGTATTAATCCTTAATTAAAAGCCTTTACATGTAGTAATACTTTATTTCTCATTTGATTTTTCATTGATCCTGAAAGTACTAGTTAATGAATAGGAGAAACAGAAAACCAAAAATGCTAAGCTTGGTCTAGGATTTATTTTTAAGTGGAACAAATATAAAAGTAGAATTATGGAGTGCAATAGACAGCACAGGAAATACCTCATGAAGTTGACATAGATATGATACCTAAAATCTGGGGTAGCTACATATTAAAGCAAAAAGCATTCCAAATATGGGACCACAGCTCTTCCTTGATTAGTTTCTAAGAGGACAAAGGCCCTTGGATTGAATGAAGAATCTCCAAAAGATAGTATCATAATTAAAATAATATGTGAAAATAAGCAGCCTCTTTTCAGTAAAGTCAACAAAATATCCTGACTAAAGCAGAGGGCTATATAAGAAAATACTAAAAGACAAATTTTGGGGAGGGTCATTTTATGAAGGTACTTAAAATTCAAATTGAAGAACAGAAATTTAATCTACAAGTTGCTTGAAGTAGTTAAAAGCTAGGAAAAGGGACAGAGAAAGTCATTGGAGAAATATTTATTTGGTTTGTCACGCATGTATTTTTGGATACTCATTGATATGGTTTGGATTTGTGTCCCTGCCCACATCTCATGTTCAAACTGTAATCTCCAATATTGGAGGAGGGGCCTGGTGGGAGGCGATTGGATCATGGTGGCAGACTCTCCCCTTGCTATTTTCGTGATAGTGAGTAAGTTATCACAAGACCTGGTTGTTTAAAAGTGTGTAGCACCTCCCTCTTCTCTCTCTTCCTCCTTCTCCAGCCATGTAAGACATGCCTACTTCCCCTTCGCCTTCCACCATGATTGTAAGTTTCCTGAGGCCTCCCCAGTCATACTTCTTGTACAGCCTATGGAACCGTGAGTCAGTTAAAACCCTTTTCTTTATAAATTACCCAGTCTCAGATAGTTCTTTATAGCAATGTGAGAACAGACTAATACACTCATTATGGGCACAGAATTGTGCAAAGCACTGAGGGGAGTGTTGCAGATGTGAAAGGAGATATACTGATTCTTTCCAATAAGAGCTTCCGAATTAGCTGAAAAGAAGACATAAACACAATTAAAAATTATCACTGAGGGTGATGATAAAAATGCTCAGGAAAGCAGATTGGTCCTAGATGTTACAGAGACTGAGGGAGAAGAAAATTAAGTAGGATAAAAGTAACATCCTGAAAGAGTGATCCATATTCACTGTCTATACACCTCTCTCCTTACATTTTTCTCTTGAATCCACTCCATTCTAGCTCTCCCTTTATTTATTCACTGAAACTACTCTTGTCATGGTCAGCAAAGACTTCCACATTTTTAAATTCAATGGTCTTTTTTTTTTTAATCTTACTTGACTTATCGAAGCATTTGATTCCATTGCTAACTTCTCTTTCTTGATCTCTGCCTGCATCAGTGTGTGTTCATTCTCAGTCTCTTTTTCTGGGTCCTCCCCACTCCTCCACACCAACTGTTTAACATTTAAGAGCTCCAGGGCTCTTTTCTCCTTTTTCTACTTTGATTTCCTTGATGATCTCATGTCTTTAAACACCATCTATATGCTGATAATACCCAAATTTATGTTTCCAGCACAGACATTTACCCTGAATCCTAACTCATAATACTCAATAGCTCCACATGGATGTCCAATGTACATCTCAAACTTAACATGCCTCAAACTGAGCTCTTGATCCCTCGTCTTCCTCTGCCTACCTTCTTCTTACATAGTCTTCCTCATATTAATGGTGACTTCCATTCTCTCAGGTGTTCAGGGCAAAAACCTTGGAGACAACAGTATCTTTCACATTCCATATTCAATCTGTCAGCAAGTTATGTCATCTCTCCCTTCAAAATATATCCAGAATTGGTTCATTTCTCACAACCTCTGCCGCAATCCATGTCATGAAGTCACCATAGCCTCTTGTTTGGACTATTACAGTAACCTCCTAACTGCTGCTCTTGCACTGCTTCAGACTGTTGTTGATACAGGATGTATAACACTGTGGTTAAAATGTGGGTCAGGACATGCTTCTCTGCTCAGTGTAAAGGTATCCTGCAAGGACTTGTGAAACTGAGTCCTTCCAGTGCCCTTCAGATGCTGCTCAGTCTGTCACCTCTGACATCAACTCTTTGCCACTTCTTCCTAGCTCCCTAGAAATTTGTCTGTTCCTCCCCAAACTGGCATTCTTGCTGTCCCTCTAATGCCCAAGGTGTACTCTTGCCTCAGCGTTTTTTTCACCTGATCTTCCCTCTACTTGAAAAGTTTTTACTCCAAATATCCACATGGTCTACTTCCTCACCTCCTTCTATCTTTATTCAGTTGTCACTATCCTCTACCACTCCACGTAAAATTACTTCTGCATTTTACTCCTGCCATTCTCTCTCTCTTCCCTTCTTTATTTTCTCCACAGAACTTACTGCCATCTAACTTATTATATATTTTATCTTACATTACAGTTTGTTTGTTAGTCTTTATGTACTAGAATATATACTCTTTGAGGACTAGGATTTGTGTTTTTTTTTGTTCAGTGATATATCCACAGTACCTAGAACTGCTGCTCATTCAATAAATTTACATTGAATGAATGGATGGTTGTATGGATGGGGGAAAGCTTCAGTGAGGAAGACCTTGTTCCAGATGATGAATAACGGTTGAATTTGGAGATGTACAAAGGAAGAGGAAGTGGATTGAGAAGAGCATTCTAGTTAGGGGGAAGCTGTATACGAAAGAATGTAAGGGCTGGGCGCAGTGGCTCACACCTGTAATCCCAGCAATTTGGGAGGCTGAGGTGGGCAGATCACCTGAGGACAGGAGTTTGAGACAAGCCTGACCAATATGGTGAAACCCCGTCTCTATTAAAAATAGAAAAAAATTAGCTGGGCCTCATGGCACGGGCCTGTAGTCTCAGCTACTCGGAAGGCTGAGACAGGAGAATTGCTTGAACCCGGGAGGTGGAGGTTGCAGTGAGCCAAGATAACGCCACTGCACTCCAGCCTGGGAGACAGAATGAGACTCTGAAAAAGAAAGAAAGAAAGAAAGAAACAAACAAACAAAGAAAGAACTTAAGACATGAATCAAGCCGGATATTAATATGATTGAGGGCAATAGGGCAATAAACTGAAGCAAATGTTCTTGGGTGCACCTGCTATTAAATCTTTTTAAAAAATATATTTTGTTTTTAATTAATAAATAATAATTGTATATATTTTTAGAGTACAACATGACTTTATGACATTGTTGACCCCCCATATCCATGGGGTTTGCATCTATGGATTCAACCAAAAGAGAATTGAAAATATTTGGAAAAAAATTAATAATACAACAATATAAAATAACACATAATTTTTATTATAACAATTTAACAATAAAAATAATACATTGTATTAGATATTATAAGTACAGATGATTTGAAGTACACAGGAAAATGTGCATGGGTTATATGCAAATACCATACCATTTTATTTAAGGGACCTGAACTCCCATGGACTTTGTGGAGGGGTGGTCCTAGAACCTACTCCCTGTGGATACTAAAGGACAATTGTGTATGTATACATCATGGGATGTTTGAATCAAACTAATTAATATATTCATGTTATTAAATCTTGATGGGTGGGATAAATAGCAGACTTTGACAGACCTTAATTTCTGCCACAAGGGGTTCAAATGTCATTCTGTGAGATGGAGTTTTTAAATTCCAATCTATCACCTGCTAGGATAAGGTTTCTCAAAGTCTATTCTTCTGACAACCTTCATCAGATGACCTGGATGCTTGTTAAAATGCATCCTTTTAAAGATCAAAGCCCAGACTAGTAAATCCTAATCTAAAGTAGGGCCTGATAATGTGCATTTTAATTAACCCTCCAGGTGGAAATTAAGCAAACTAAGGTTTGGGAATTTCTGTTTTAGGGTATCTTAGTTTCTAGCTCTAGGTTTGCTTGGGGATGAGAGGAAAGGAGGCAAGGTGGGAAAGACTGTAGGTATGGATGTAAACATTTTACCCTAGATTTAACCAGAGAAGCTTTGAGTTTCTGTATTTTACCTACCATATTTTTGAGTGAGAATTCTCTTGAATAAATAATTTCTTGGAAAAAATTAATGAATACATAAAAAATAACCCTGTTCTAGACATCAGAAGGTAAGAGGAGATTTTATGTGTGTGGGCCGGGGAGTAACATGGCAAATATGTTGTGTAAGCAATAATCTATGGGTAGTATAAGGAACTGATCCACCCATCAAGTAAACATTTATTGGGCATCTACTGTGCAGCTGTGCAGTAGGCATCACACTAAGTGTTGGGGGTACAAATATGGATAAGACCTTTGTACCATTATAGTCCTTATCACTGTAGTGCTCATGGAAGTGAGATTAGTGAGAATTGGCAAACTAGTTAGGAATTGGAAAACCAGTTATAAGACGTCTGTCCACATATGAGATGATGAAGCCTTGTCCAGGGTGGTGGCAAGGAGGTGGATGCAAGAGATGTTCTGAAGGAAGGCTTGATGAGACAATGTGCCTGACTGGTCTGTGAGATGAACACAAAAATAACCAGATTAATTCCGAGGTGTAAAGGTATGTAGAAACTTTGGGTGCCACAAATGAAGTCATGGGAGCTGTGAATAGGAAGATGTGTGTCGGGGGTTGGGGAGGAGTATGGTGTTGGGGGTATTGTCTAGTTTACCATCAAACATTTTGCATCAAAGAATGGCAGGCATTTGAATGAAGATTCCCTCTGGCAGATGGAGATATTAGCCTGTAGTTTTAAGCCAAAGTGGTGGGCTGGAGGGCAAATTGTCAGCCTGGGAGTTGTTAGTAGGAAAAACCAGCATAGGAGACAAGAGGAAACTGTCACAGGTGTAGCAAAGAGACCTGGAAAGAGTGGTTTTATTAAATAGTTATTGGTAAGGTTAATTCAAAAGCCCAGGACTCCAAGACCTAGTGTTGTTTTTCTCTGGGGATGGCTAACTCCATTTCCCAGGTCCAGAGTTGGTGGTAGTTATGATAATAGTATGCACAGTGCTTTCTCTAACTCTTCTCCCTCTATCTCCTTTCGCTGTTTCATCTGGTCCTGAAGGTAGAGTGATAAGGTGAGGTCTGGTTGTAACAAACTGTTGGGTAAGATGCTAATAAGTGGTGAAGCAACTGAACTGTGAGATCGGATTTGGGGTGTACCTGTGCAGAGTGAGCTAGAATTTAGGGACATTGGGTTCTTTTTGGTATCACCACATACTTGACTCTGGACATGAGGGGGTTAATGAATCAGTCCTGAGTAACCCATTCAGCCCAAATTTTTCGTTCAGTTTATGATTCTGAGCAGAGTCTCTGAGGATGTTTGTGATGAAAGAGCTTGTGACTTCTGGCCAAAATTTCCCACTCTAGTACTGTTCCTTTTGCTCATTTCACTTGGCTGGTGTTTGCCCGAAAACTTTCTTCAACTATGCATTCTCTGAGAACTTCCTAGATGAGGACTTGCTGCTCCAGAGGCTCTGATACGCTCTCCTGCTGTGGGGTACACGAGGCTGTTTTCTGGACAATGAGCTTTCTGAGCATGATTGAACATTCAGCTCAATCTAGTTCAAGGTAAGGCTGGGGGTGCAAAACTGAATGTTGCTGTCCAGTAGAGAAGACACATGTATAAACAGCATGGTGCAAATGAGTAAGAATATGTTTTAGTGCACAAGTCCCTGAGAAAAATGGAGAGGATGAGAGGTGATCTTTGAGCAGAGGTTGTAGGAAGATGAGGAGTTTACCTGGAGATTGAATTGAGAGGTGTCAAAGCAAAGGAAAGAAGGTGCAGAGGCTCCAAGTTGAAACATATGGTTGTGTGTTAGAAGCTCTAGGGACAGACATCTGATGAATGTGAAGCATGTAGTTGAGGAGGGGCCAGGTGGAAGGGAAAAAAATGGAGTGGACAGAGGCCAGCTCAGAGGGGGTCTTCTGTGCTGAGCTAGGGAGCTGGACTTGATTCTGTAAGCAGTGGAGAGTTTATGAGGAGATTTAATCAAGTGTCTGATGTGGGGACATTTTGGTTTTAGCTCCATCATTCAGGTAACAGTGAGGAGGATGTATTTATGGAAATAGAAGCTGAAAAGAGGGGAGATCAGTGAGAAGACTATTTCCATAGCCCAGATGACTAATGAAATGAGCCTGGGTCATGAGCAGGAGCAGGAGCAGAGAAGAGAGGAGATAAGAGGTAATTAGAAATACAATTGAGAGGTGTTGGTAATTTTATGTTTGATGTGGAGGACTAAAAAGAAGGCATAAGGAAATCTGGTACTTAAGTTTTCCAGTATGTTAGTGGGATCAGTTAGTCAGCTTTGCCTGTGATAATGCTGCAAAACAACACTCAAATCTTAACAGTTAAGGAGTAAACATTTACTTCTCACTTTTGGATCTGCCAGACTGAAGGCCAGCTTGGTGATTATGCTCCAGATCCAGGTCACACTCTGGTCTTCATGTGTTTTCTCATTTTAGGTCCCAGGCTGAAGGACACAGCTTCTATGTGGTGTGTGCTGTTCTCCTGGTGGCTGAAGGAGCAAGTGGAAACATGCTATGCCTCCTAAAGGCTCTGATTATGATGGAAAGGAATAAGTAAGTAAGACAGGAAAGAAAGAAAGAAAGAAAGAAAGAAAGAAAGAAAGAAAGAAAGAAAGAAAGAAAGAAAGAAAGAAAGAAAGAAAGAAAGAAGGAAAGAAAGAAAGAAAGAAGGAAAGAAAGAAAGAAAGAAAGGAAAGAAAGAAAGAAAGAAAGAGAGAGAGAGAAAGAAAGAAAGGAAGGAAGGAAAGAAAGAAGGAAAGAAGGAAGGAAGGAAGAAAGAAAGAAAGAAAAAAGAAAAAGAATATAAAAAAAGAAAGCCTCCTCATATATGGGGAGGTATACTTCTCCATTCCACCATGAGATCTTTTGGCAAAGGGCATGAGCTTAATCCCATTACAAGTGGGGAACTCCACCGTGTATGACACCAACTAACAAGATATATGTGTAATGTAAGGACATAATTTGTTCTGTTTTAGGCATATTAATTTTAGGTACCTCTAGCACATCTAAGTGGACATGATGGCAATTGAATATTCAGACCAAAAAAAAGATCAGAAATGGACTTTATGAACTTGGTGGTCACTAGATGTTAATATGTAATAAAAACATGGAACTAGACAGGATTGTCTCGTAGGAGTGAAAAGAAAGTTATTGATGGAACCCTGAGAAGCACCAATGTTTAATGTAGGAAGATTAGTGCATGGATAATCTGAGAAGGAATGGTTAGTTGGTTATTTAAAGTACTTGGAGAGAGAATAGTGACACTGAAACTAAAATAGTGGAGACAGTTACTAGAGGAGGGAGTATACATTAATGGTCCAGTGATTCTCAGATTTTCTTTTCTTTTTTTTCTTTTTTTTTTTTTTTTGAGACGGAGTCTGGCTCAGTCGCCCAGGCTGGAGTGCAGCGCAGTGGCGCGATCTCGGCTCACTGCAAGCTCCGCCTCCCGGGTTCACGCCATTCTCCTGCCTCAGCCTCCCGGGTAGCCGGGACTACAGGCGCCCGCCACCTCGCCCCGCTAATTTTTTGCATTTTTAGTAGAGACGGGGTTTCACCGTGTTAGCCAGGATGGTCTCGATCTCCTGACCTCGTGATCCGCCCGCCTCGGCCTCCCAAAGTGCTGGGATTACAGGCGTGAGCCACCGCGCCCGGCCGATTCTCAGATTTTCAAGTCAGCCTTCATGGAGATGAGCATGAATGAGATCTCATCTAACCTGGGAAGTTTCTTTTTTAAAACTAAATTGTTGATTGATGCTAATAGACTCACTAGGGATACAGTGGAATGATATAAATAAAACACAGGGTATGGTTCCTGGTGTATGCCTGGCACGTGGTAATTGGTAGCCATTACCCTGTTGAAAACTATGGAGCTTTGAGAAATTACCATCTACTTAATACAAAATTTCATGTTAGACTATTTTGCTTTGAACTTTATCAAAAGCATTTTATTATTGAAACTAAAAGAAGCAGAAAAAATGTAATATTATGTGATTTTTATAGCATGACCCCTAAAGTTAATTATGGTGAAATTCTAGTATAGTTGTTTTCATTAATTTGATATTAAAAAGAGAGATTGAAAGGTTTATTGCATCCCTGCGATATCTCCTATTTAAAAGGTGTCTAATCCAAAACACTGTTATTACTATGACACTATGATATTTGGGTTGAAGCAGCTCTTTGTTCCCTGCCTGTATAAGTCATCTTGTTTTAGAGTGATGTATTCATATTGCCAAATCAGGATAAAAGCTGGACAAACATGTATGTTTCAAAATATCCAGGTACTTTAGATTATGGAGATGAACTATGCATTTACAGACTCATTTCAGCTTCTGATAACCAAAGTGCTTATAGCCTTTGTCCTTATCATTTCTTCCGTCCCTACGTGGTTGAGAGTCCCAGTGTTCTTTCTGGCTGAAAGCCGGTACTGTATTTTGCTTTGTTAACAGAACATTGGTTATCAAGTTCTTTGTCTCTAATGATTCTGCTTTAGGGAACTGTCAATTAATAATCTCTGGAGGAATCATCGTAAAGAATTTCTGTAATGAGATTATAATGTGAAAGTTTGCTTAGTCACAATATTTTTTTAAATTTTAATTACGATTTTTGGGCGATGACCCCAATCTTTCCATCTTTTGCATTCAACTGCCTTTTAAATGCTGGCTTTCTTTAATTTCTCTTATTATGTTCATCCTCTTTTTAAAGTTTTTGGGCATAATTAAAACTACCCTACCTTTGAGAACCCTCTTGTCTTCACCTAGTAGAATAAATGAAATATGGATACAAAGGCTGAGCATGTAAATTACCTTTAAAAAAGAAAATGCCTTCTACATAAAGCTTTTTGATTCCCTTTAGTTTTTTTCATTTCAGAGCTTGACGGCTATTTTTTCTCTCTAGTCCAGTGATCCTGTTATTAAAGCATAATTGTAAAGGTAATTTAGCACACATGCCTCATAGTTTTTAACCAAGTTCTACTACATTCAAATACCAAATATTCTAGGCTGGTAAAAATCACTTTGCAAATAATCCTTCTTTCCACTAGCAAAATATGTTGGGGGAGTGGAGAGTCCAGGGACTTTTTTAGTAGTCCTGGGTGACGTTTAAGAATTTTGCAAAAGGCCGGGCACGTTGGTTCACGCCTGTAATTCCAGCACTTTGGGAGGCCGAGGCGGGTGGATCACAAGGTCAGGAGACTGAGACTATCCTGGCTAACACGGTGAAACCCCAACTCTACTAAAAATACAAAAAATTAGCCGGGCGTGGTGGTGGGCGCCTGTAGTCCCAGCTACTTGGGAGGCTGAGGCGGGAGAATGGCTTGAACCTGGGAGGCGGAGCTTGTAGTGAGCCGAGATCGCCGCACTGCACTCCAGCCTGGGCGACAGAGCGAGACTCCATCTCACCAAAAAAAAAAAAAAAAAAAAAAAAAAAAAAAAAAAAAAAAAAAAAAAAAAAAAAAATTCTGCAAAGGTAGTGGAAATAGCTTTGGATCTTTTCTAACCAATATTCGTAAGTATAATAAGGATGCCACTATGAGTGTAGATTCTCATAAATCAGTGACATTAGAAACGTGCAGAAAAATTTATATGAAAAAGTGATATGATGCATACAAGAGAGTCAACTTCTGACCTAGAAGAAATGTTATGAGGGTGGCGCAGGGAGGAAATGCAGAAAAAATCTTTGGCTCAAACCTATAAACACACTTGACTAAAAAGTCTTTGAAATGAACCAAAAAAGGAATGTTTTTTAAAACTGTTAATGTCTTTGAAAATCATAATGCAGTATATAATTGCTTTTTGGGAAGCAGGTAAATTTTTAAAACCCGCATTTAATCATAAAAGGTAGAATAAAGGAATTTTAGAATTAGAAAGCATTTAAAACATCATCTAACCTTACTTCTGTGTTATACAGAGGAGGGTACTGAAGCCAGGGGAATATTTAGGCACTTGCCCAGGACTATACAACGTGCAAATGACAGGTTATACTAAATTAAGGGCAGAAAGATGATACAGTCTTTGTAAGTTTTCTATCACTATTAGGAAAAAATTAGATACAGTGCAGTACTATGTACAAAGTGATATAATTTGGCCCAAAGCTTAAGCAAGAACACAGCTGGATGCTTCATAACAACAGTTGTCTGTTTTTACTTGGATTTTGGGTAACATATGATAATATTAAGGTGTTTAAGACAGGTTCATTTTAGGACAAAGTTTTGTAGAACTCAGAGTTAATCTTTCTCTTTCTGTCTCTCTTCTCTCCAGCCCCAAGAAAATTCAAACCTCCAACCCCTCCCTTCCCTCTCCCCTGCCAAAACAGAGAATCATACAAATGAACCAAACCAAAATAGATGATTACATTTAACAGAACTATCAGTTTATGTCAAAGGATTCTAATTTTAATTTCTTCTGGTTTTAACTTTCAGGAAAATTAATTTCACTATTTTCTTTTGATGCAGCCCATTTTTAACCCTTTAAAAACATATTTCTTAGAGACAAAGTTCTATATTATTTTTTGTACTGTTCATTTCAGGTTGGACCAGGTAGACATGGGGAAAAGCAGATGCAGAGGGCTGGGTTTTACAGTAGTTATCATTCATACTAAGTTTGTGTGTGTATTAAGTTGCATTGCACACAAAGTTTGGAAACAGTATTTCTGAAAGAATTTTCAGCATGAGTAAAGTCTGTAAAAATTGGTACAAACACTATTCTTCTTAAGGTAATCACACTTTTGTTCTCGTTCAGTGAAGCTGACTGTTCATGTATTCTAGCAGTGTGTTTTAGAGTAGGATACTGCTTTAAACAGAAGAATGTGAGAAAATCATGCTTTTATTGCTCCATTGTTCTTTATAAAGCAAATGATAGGAAAAAAAGGAGGGCGAATGAGCCATTCTTGTCCACCTCTCCCCCAATATTATATTATTAAAACTGGAGTGGTTTAGCAGAAACAATGATACGTTTTTCAGTGTTACTTGGTGGTTCAGTATCCTTTTCCGGTTGAGGAGTATAGGAGATGAAGACCCCTGTGAAATATGAAAAATAACAATCTGCCACTGTTTTATATTCCAGGCCAGGTGTCTTGTAGGATCCAGTGAGGGCTGAATGTCTGGGCAGAAGATCTCAAGTCATTAACAGAAAAAGCTCTTTGGCACCCTGTGTCATAGAACAAAGTGTCAAACCCGTTCCCATTACTAGGTGCCTGTGGTGCTTTTCTTAAATAATCAGTCCCATTCAGAGATTTTAAGGTCTCTGATCATCTTTCTATTTCACAAGCAGTATTTTTTCTAGGCTAAATGGCACTAGAAGCAGAATGTTTTTAAAGTAAGGTTTAGAAAAGAACTTGGTATATTCCAAAGTTAGCCAGATTCTTTCTCATTTTCCCAAAAGTCAGACAGAAGTTCAGCTCTGACAGCATTGTACTTGGGCATCCAGATAGAGGCAGGCAACATTTGCTCCAGCTCTACACTCTAGTCTGGGAGACCTGGGAGCTTCTGTACAAATAGGAATCAATTTTAGGATAGCCTCATGAATCCTAGAAGATGGAATTAGACAAAGATTTTTTGCCCCTACTTTGACCATTTGACCTCAGATATGGGTGCCCCAAGACTTTAATTTTTCTTCTTTAAAGTTTAAAGTTTTTAAGAAAATGAAATAGCTGGTAAGTGAAAATAGTCAAGAAAACATTGCCATTATGCTATATGTACATGTGTATTTTTTCTAAAGTGGATTTTCAGAGACCCAGTTGGAAGGTGGTGTTTCACTCTCTTACTCTGCATATGCCCTAATGAATTCCAGGCAGTCACAGCAGCAGAATACAACTTCTGCGATTAGAAGAGCTTACTCTTTAAAGATTTATTTTTAGCTGGAAGGGAGAGTGTAGGCCTCAAAGTGCTGGCAGGTATGTTCTACAGTGGGGATCTAATTTGGAGGTCATTGGAGATCTGATTCCAGGTGAAGGTCTCAGGGGGGCTCCTCTTGCCTCTGCTACAGGACAGGGTAGCTCTGCTGATTGTCACTGCCTTGTTTGAGGGGTGGTCTCCATCATCCAAGGGAATTCAGCCTATGGTTGCCCTGGGACCACTTGTCTAGAGTATACTTTGTATCTAGGCCCAGACCCGCCAGAGTGTCTGCAGGCACACTTAAGGAAATGACACTCCAGCCTCATTAAATATCACAATTCGATTTTGACACCACCAACTCAGGTTCCTGAGATAAATTTCCATACAATTCCTACAGATTAATATGGATATGTGCATCACCCCGGGACAGGCTCTGGTGAAGGGCAGGCTTGGAGATGCAATGGGCAAGGTTGGGGAAGAGACACCCTTTTCCGGGCTCCGATTTGTGCCCTGAATTTGGGCAAGCTCTAGGAGCACTGGCAACCCCGCCAGCACCAGAAGAAGCTGGTCCTGGCTCTCTCCTGAGACTGGTGAAACTACTCTGTTGGTTGTGCACTGGAAGGGTGGAGAAAACACACACAGACGCACACACATGCGGTCTGAGGGGGAATGGCAGGGACAGGGTAGAGCCACAGAGATAGAGAGACCTAGAGTCAGAAATCCTGAGTGAGACACACAGAAAGGCAGAAAAAGGCAGAAAGATGTTGAGGGACAGAGACACCAACCACAAGAATGACAGAAGAAGGAGACAGATAGAGGGAGTGAGAAAGATACTGAGAAAAAGGGACAGTAAGGGAGAGACTGAGAAAGACAGAGACAGCCAGAGTTGGAGCACAGAGGCCGGGTCTGGGAGACGCTGGTTGAGTGGGAGGTGTCAGTAGCAAGGGAGGTGGTGACGGCTCGAAGCATCCCCCGTTCTCCTCCTCCCCCTTCACGCTCAGCCCAGCCGGCGGCGAGGAGTCGAGAGCCCAAGGTCGCCCAGTCCTCTCGGCTGTCTCGAGCTGAATGGCTGGCAGTCCGCTGCTCCCCCGCCTCCGGCCCGGCAGCCACAGGTCGGAGGCTCCCGGCGTGGGCGCTCGAGGCCGGCAGGGGCGCCCTGCACCCTCCCGCGCCCTTCCCCGCCCTACGCTACTCCCTGCTGCTCTTCCCGCCACTCCCCTGGGCTTTGCGATCTTCCCTACGCCCCCCGGGAAGGGGGCGCTGCGGCCACCGAAGACACCGCGGGAGCCACTTCTCCCTGTAGGCCCAACCCGCGAGAGCCTGAGAGTGGGATCTGTTTACATGGGGTACTAATTAGTCTTTGAGGAATCATTCACCCACGTGCCAAAGTAATTGTCCGTGTCAGGAAGGTAGGCGTGCCAAGCCGCGGCTCTGCGGAGAAACCACCACCACCGCGGCGGCCAGAAATCCAACGCGCTCCAGAGCGTCCCCGGGTGGCCGGGCAGCACCAGGGACAGCGCCCGAGAATCCACTGGGGACAGGCTCCTGGGCTTCCCAGCGTCGCGGGTAGAGGTACAGCTGCTCCGTGTGCCGCAGGCTCCAGATTCTCGCCACCCCACCCCTCCCTCAGAAACTCGGACTGCTCTCGTCTGCCGTGTGGTTCTCTTTTCTTCCGAAAGGCCAGAGTCTTATCTCTCAACTTCAAGTCCAGAGGACTTGCCCAGTCTCCTCCCCTTAAGTCATTTCCACCATCCTCAGGCAGCTGTGGGAAGCCGAGAGTCCTGGACTGCTCGTCCCGGTGCCAGGGCCGGCAGTCCCAGTCCGTCCGGTGCAGCAGTCCAGCGCATTCCCCTCTCTCCCTCCCTCTTGCTCTCCCTCCCTTTCTGTCTTCGTCTCTTTCCTCCTCTACTGCTCCCTCCCTCTCTTGCCTCTTAAGTTTCCTGCACCGTGAATCCAACTGTGCCAAGCCTTGGCTCCCGCGAACCAATCCTGAGCGCGACCCGGGCACTGGGACGGCGACTCCGCCAAAGCTGGACGAGGCAGCTGGACCCGTCTGCGCTCGAGCATGGAGACGGAGCGCCTGGGAGGGCACGTCCGGGGCGCTGGAGACGCCAGGCCCGAGTAGCTCCTCCATGGAGCCTGCCTGGAGCTGTCCCTTCTCGCCGGTTTCACCCCAAGTCCTGTGCGGTACGTACCCTTCGCCTCCACTGTTCCCGGAGGGGACACCTTGGAGCGGGGTGGTGGGCACCAGGAAGGGACGGCAGGGAGGGGCGCTGGTTGGGAAATAGAACAAGCCTGGCAGGTGACCCTCACAGCTTGGAGGAGGCTTCCTCTCTAGAAGTTAGCGACCGGCTGTGCCTCTTGGCTCGAAAAAAGTACTACTAGAGACGAGACTGTGAGCGTTCGTGTGTATCTCTGTGTGTGCCAGGGGCTCGAATGGGTAAACTGAGCCCTGCTTTCCTGTATGCAAATTGCATTTTCTTTCCCCACCCCCACTTCACCGAACGTGTTGAGATACCCAGTACCTAATCCTGGTCAGTTCTACCTACCCTTTCCTTTCACCGCGCCCCCCTCGCTCAATCTCTCTCTCTCTTTATCTTTTCCCTCTATCTCTCTCTGCTGGTGTGTACGTGTGTGAGCACTGCCAGGGCTGGCGAAGAACCAGCCGCCGCCTTTAGTCCAAGCCGCTGGGCCACCAAACACTTCTCTCGCTGCCAGAGAAGGCTGGGCTGCGAACCAGCCTGCACGCGGCTCAGTGTGCTCCGCCGCCTGGGAACTCGCACCCGAGAAGCGCAGGGCGCAAGGAGCCCCTCACCCTCCCTCTCGTCCGCCCTCCCGCCTGCCCGGCTGCGGACCGCGCGCTTGCTAGTCTCAGGCGCTGGATTTACTCGCTTTTCAATTTTTCCGTACCCTCCCTCCTGCTTTTTTTTTGGTCCCCCACTCCCTGCCAAGACCCCCTTTCCCCGCTTGAATGTCAAGCCTAACCTTGCCCGCGTGGTCATGGGATGTCTAATTTCATTTGTATCTAGGCTGCTGAGAGCGCTCCTTGCTCTGTAAAGTGGATGTCAGGTGGATCTATGTTTTTGAAGGAACAAAGACTCAGAGAAGGCACCGCCAAGGAAGTTTGAGACGCGGGAGAATGCAGGCTGCGTGCTGGTACGTGCTTCTCCTCCTGCAGCCCACCGTCTACTTGGTAAGTCTTGGCGGGTTCGGGGCTTTTGCATTCCCACCCCGGCCGGGAGGCGAAGAAACTGGAGGCACGCGGGAGAAGGGTTACACCGCCAGTTCAGCGAGAGCAGCTTCCTAGCAGCTGTGTTGGAGCAACTTTGGCAAGCTGGTCTCCGGATTCCTGCGGATTTTCCGGGGTTCCCATCCCCATTTTTTGCTCCAGTCCCCCAGTCTCCTGCGCGTGATTCTGAAAAGCGGCTAGGGCGCCCAAGACACCCTAAACCCAAGGAGGTAGTGAGATGGGGCGCTTTATGTGGTAGAGGGCAACGAGATGAAGTGGAAGGCAAGAACTCTCAGTAGCTCATGCACGGAGTTTAAACGAAGGGAAGTTTAAAAGCAGGGTGTAGTTGGGGGGTGGAAAGCACAAGTCTGCCCAGGTCTGTGAGTTTAAAAGTGAATCTACCCACCCACTTCCCCGATTTGGAGATGAGATACATAGAGAAGCGCAGTTAACTTTCTTTGACTTGTAAAGGTTCCGACAGGATAAGTTAAACTATCAGGAGTACTGCAAGCAATCGGAGTTAGGTCAGAGATACTCCAGCAAACATGTCCACCTTCGTCTCGTTTTCATCAAATAACTAAATCCCATTTCCAGTGACTAGTCCATTATTAGGGAATGGTAGGCCTTGTCGCCAGGGAGAGAATCCTAAACAAAGCCGCGGTCTGTGTCTTTCAGTAGCAGAGTTTTCCGGGGGCTGGACTTTGTACACTGCTGGAACTCGGTTCCTGGTTGAAGCGCTTTGTTGTGGTGAATTGAGAGCTGTTTGTGCCGTGTTGAGGCAAGGAAAATGCGATATTTCAGGTCTGGCTTCTGGGGTGGGAATGGGGGAATGGGGATAAGGGACACTTGTGCCCTGCTGGTGAAGTTGTGTTCAGTGTCCCGACCCCCATAGCCCATCCTGGGCTGTGGGAGTGCACCGAGGGCTCGCTGTGTTCTGTCTAGGGGTGAGGTGCGCTAAAGCAGCCCGAACTCTCTGATGGGGCTACACCTCTGATTGGAAGTGGTATTGGCACCCCTCAATCCCAAGAACCTTAGATAGAACCCACAAGCCTGGAAGAATTGCCATTCCTACAATTGTAAGCGTTTCTCGGCCGTTGCCTTGGTGCATGTGACTGCAAAGCTTCGAGTTGTGTGAATTCTGTGTATGTGAGTGAGTATGTATATATATGTGTGTGTGTGAATGTGTATTTAACCGATTTCAGCTTCAAACCAAGAACCCTCAACGTTGCCTGTCTTTGCACCTTTATCGCCTGACCGTAGCAGCCGCGGACGCCAGAGGGCGCTGCGCATCAGCGTCCTCGCCCACAGGACACCTTGGGGTAAACAGGTGAAAGCCAGGGCAGCCAATCCAAAAGAACAGCCTTTCTGACTCTGTCGCCGAAGTCTGTGCCTTTCCCCGCTGGAACGCAGACGGAATGCAAAAAGTGTCCTTCCCATTTCCCATCTTCAATCATTTTCGCCCCCACCTGTGTCCAATAAGCCCACTGACATTGAGAGACCATGGATGGAGGGCAGAAAGTTTGGCCAAAGGAAATACAGAAATTTTTTATTGAGAGATGCGGGGAGGGAAAGCAAAGTGAAAGCGACGGGGGCGGGGGGAGGGGAGGCCGGGAATATTAACGATTCCCTTGACCAAGGTAACCCGCCTGCCCCTTTCCTCTGCATACCTTTATGCATGACCTGAACCTGAGGACTGTTCTTATGTCCTTGGGCTGTGCTCACACACACGGCAAGGGCTTGGTGCAGTTTATTGCTTGGAGCAAGTATTTCGATAGTCTGGAAAATAATCTATCAAAAGCAGAAGTGAAATCAATACGTTGTGTTAAATTTTAAATGTGTTTGTTGGCAGTTAAACCGTTTTCCACTCATTACAACAACAGTGCTGGATTTATTCTAATGCGATGCGTTCTCAACAACAAGCGCATTAATTCTCCTTTAATTGTAAACTGGGAGCATTTGAAAACCATTCAGTGTGCAAATTATGCTGATTCAATTACCGTTTAGTTACAGACTTCATTACCTGAATGCCTTTTGGCAATACAGAGAAAGGAGACAATTTTTCCAATTTCACTCAAAACAATACGAAATGTGAACAATAAAATAGAGAAGGCGATTTAGAAGTCCATTCTTTTTTCTCCAATCTAAAGTAGTTTTGTGTCGGGGATTAGAAACCACATGCACCACAGAAACTAAGGCTGATGGCTGTGACCCAAAGCAGTATTTCCAGGGATTGTAATCCCATGGATATTTTCCAGCAGAATTCTGAGCTATTTTCCTGGAGGAGCAAAAAGCTGACTTCTACCATGGAAATGAATTTAAAAGGGTGAATTGGGCAGTCATTTCAGGATGGTTTTAGACAAATAAAGAAGTAGAGAGCCTTGATTAAAACTCTAGGGCAATGAACCGATCAAGAAGCAATCAAGGCTTCTTTCTTCATCTATTTCATTAAATACCAGATACAGTTAACTGGATTGATCATTTGTTTGTAGCTGCACATTGGAAGATCTTATCCCTTTGTAGGAACCTGCATTAGATGCATACAGATTGTCAGGAGCTGCTTTAAGTTACATTCAAAGAAGGCAAGAGTGGCAAAACCATTATTTTAATTTTCTCTTGAATTGACATAAGCCAGGGAAAAATTTGATGGATAATTTTTGCCTTTGTGAGCTCATACCACTAGTTAAGTGCCTGTATCACTCTGTTTATGCCTTGCCTCTTGACTGATATCTCAGTGCACCTTGCCCTTTAAGCCCATGGTATCCTAGCTATGTTTCCCAGGGAGTAATCACTACATTAAATCCAGGAAGCAAGGCTTGTCTAGTTATCTCCTACAGAAATATTTAGGCTTCTGTTTACAGAGAATACCTTAAATATTCCCAAATTTGAGAATAATTTCTTATGAAAACTCTGCAATAGGTCAATACTCCACACCAAACCACAGTTTCCTGCCTGTATTTGGGTGAATGTTTGCAAAGTATATTTCTGGGCCCAGGATTCTTTGAACACTTTAGGTTGAGGATTTTTGTGTTTTTTGAGAGACAATTCTGTCCTAGTTCAAAATAGAAGCTTATTTTAGTATTTTAATGGGAAGCTAATTAGATATGTGCCCACAGAGTTACCTTCTGAAGCATGTTAGCTAGAATACTCAAAATCCACCACAGGACAAGCTCCAGCCATAAATGCATGGGGGTGGGAAACTAACTTTTAAACATAAAGGTAAAGAAAATTTCAGACTATTGAATGTTATATATTGCAGATTTAAAAGCCCAAATTCAATAGGAGAGAAGTCTATGATTGACAATTCTTGTTAAAAATAATTTAAAAAGTTTTGCAATCTTTATTCTCTTATTAGTCCTGAACTAATTCCAGGGTATTTTCAGTATGATACAATGGGATGGCAGGATGATAGCATTTTAACTTTATTGAAGCATATACTGAATAAGCTAGAAAAATATGTGTTCTTGCTGTGAAGAATGGGGGTTCTAACTTGAGTCAGCCTCTTTGGATCAAGTAGAAGGATAGGCCAGGACACTAGGAGAGCATCTCCTACAGGCTGTGGCATTCTGTTTGGGGGCTCACCTGTGGTAATTCTCAGTTAGAGAGGTGAGCCTAATGAGCACCTTCTGAACGTGCTAATGGAAAAGTTACTCAGAAATTGAGTCCAAGGCATCTGACAAGGCATTGTATAATGTTACTGTGACTAGTCACACATCCACAGCTCTATTCTAATGAGAAGAGGCCCCACCATTTCTGTTGGGAATTAAATTGCTAATAATCGAGTTGCTTTTTAAATCAAAATAGGCAGGAATTAAAAATCCTTTCTAAACTTGTGCCACAACATTTTGAGCCATCTATTCTCTCAAATTTAGGATATTCTTAAAATATGAATTCTACACCAATTGTTTAATAGAGTTTTGAGAGTAATTAATGTATCCATGGGACCACTACCTCTACACTGTTAAAAGCCAGATCATTTGGGTGAATTCCACTCATTATGAAGATGGCTGTTAGGTATATTGGAGCTGGGGGAAAAGCAGAGGGAGAGAGAATAGCAATGTCTTTTCTTTGGATTAGGTATGTGTACTTCTCATCCTTTAAAAATTAAGCCTGCTGCTCAGTGAAAATTTTAATCAATTTGAGCTTATTGCTGAAAATAAACAAAATAAAATAAATTTCCTGACAGTGACTATTAAGTGTTCCCTACTAAGGCTAGTTCTTGGAAACTAAAAGTTTCTCATTCCTTTGCATTTCCTGACTCTTCTACTACAGACCAGCCTTCTAGATAGATACAGGATTCAGACTAGATTTTTGGAAGGTCCTCTACCCCAGCATCACAGCCGTAGAACTCATCAGTTTTAAGATGTATTCCTGAGCTCTGTGGGACACAGAAATTGCTACTATTCTAGGCATTTCCCTGAAATGTTCAACTTTCCATTGACCAAGAAAGCAGCTCGCCCAAGTGTGTGGGAAGAATTTGGGTGGGCCACATTTCTGCCCCATTTCCAGAAGGATTATCTTGGTCTGAGGCCTTCTAGCGATAGCTTTAGGGAAGCTGACTGTAGTGTTAGGAGAGAACCAGGATTGCTCCAACTTTCTCAGCGGTATTTTTTCGGAAAGCCATTAAATTCGTGGCTCCTCTGTGCGAAGTTGATTTCTATTTGGCTTTGAATTGTTGACGGCTATTTCTTACTTAATGAAAGTGTTGTCTGGGTGAAAAATATACCGGGTGGCTGGGAAATTGGTTGATTTTTTTTTTTTTTGAGATAGGTGCCCAATGTCCTGCTTTTCTATCTGAGGGAAGATTTTCTGCACACTACAGAAATTGACAGCATTGTCCGGGTAATAACCGGCGTCGACAATATTTTCAAAAGGGCATTTGAGTGATGAAAGCATTTGGATATTGCTTTTTCAAATATGAAATTTTCTGTCCTGAGCTTCTTTGATTTTATAGGGGGTGGGGAGTTAACTAGGGGGGCGATGGGGAAGAAAGAGTCACGCATTGGCAGAGATGCCTTCCCCCTCCGCCCAGTCCTGGAATACCAAGGTGCTTGTCAGCTTCGCCTGGAGTTCCTGGATCTGAAGAGCCCTCAAAGAATTCGGCTGCGAGTCAAAAGGGAATTTCAGGAATGAGGAATAACATTCTTCTTGCGCTCCCATAAAGCAAGTGATGTAAGCTCTGAAAGTTTGCCTGCTCTCAAGTGGGAAGTTAGGAAGTGTGCATTCTTTCTGATTTTTTTAAAAATAAAAAGTGTCTAGCTTTGATTCGATTCAGGAAAGCTCCTTTTGGGCAACCATGTCCATTAGGGGCTTCAGATCTCATTTTAAGACCTTAACAGTCCCCGCCGTTTTAATTAAAGAAAGGCAGGCGAGCCTGCCAGCCAAGAGCAGTCGGGTCAGCGGCTTCATGGTGCAGCTGAGTCTCAAAGCGGGTCTGCACTCTAGCCTCCCTCTGCATTCTCTTAGCCACCACTTGCCTGGTCCCGTCGCGTGTGTGCAGGAAGTTTCAGTCTTGATTTATCCACTAGTCAAGTTCCCGACCAGCTCTTTTTCTGGATGTCAGCACTAACCCCCTCCCGGAGCTTGGTAAACACAGCGCGCGCATTTTTCTGCCTCAGATTGGCATGTTGACGACTCTGCTTGAAGGAATGTGACAATAAAGTGGGAAACCAAAGCTTGGCAAGCACTTAATCAAGGATAAAAAGGTTCCGCTGTAAGGATGTCACTCAATTTATTGTGAAAGTCGAATGAATTACGTTTAATGAAAGTGCTCCCCAGATGAATATTACCAGCAATTTCCTGAGTTGGCTCTGTCAGCTCGAGATGAGGAAATGCCAACCCAGATCAGAAAAGAGCGCCCGTCTCAATTACTATACAAGCTTTCCAAGAGCGGCTTTTTATTGAGATGATATATATTGGCGGCTTCTTCAAACCCCTCCGCGTGCCCAATAGCGAGTTTGCACATTTTCCAAGTTTGCCGTCTGCCCTCGCGGGTTGGTGGCTGTTGTTTAAAGTTCCGATGAGCGCGCTACGTTTCTGCTACAGTATGAAAACCTAATTACCTCCTCTGTAAACAGCTTTCCCTAGTATATTTTATTGACTGTGGAGGTGGGAGCCAGCAGGGGGTCCATGGGGGTGGGCGGGGAGCGGATTATCTCGTTCCGGTGCCCTCTGTTGTCGAAAGTTCCTTAGGCGTCTAGTCAGGGGCTCGGGGTGGTGGAGAGCGAGATGGCGTCGGGAGCCAGGGCGT
The DNA here is from genome assembly GCF_047675955.1 of Chlorocebus sabaeus. Classification (NCBI taxonomy): domain Eukaryota; kingdom Metazoa; phylum Chordata; class Mammalia; order Primates; family Cercopithecidae; genus Chlorocebus; species Chlorocebus sabaeus. The sequence goes on along the minus strand of NC_132924.1, from coordinate 53,528,028 downwards.
TGGGACAGCGCAAGCGGTTGGGTCCCCGGAGCAGCAAGACAGTAGCGCCTCTCGGGTCACGGCTTGCGAAAAGCTTTCCTAGCTCCTTCTTTCTATAAATTAATGAGGGCATTTTACACGTTCAAGCCGGAAATACGATGGGGAGGGGGAGACACAGGACGCAGCCAGAGCGCATCGCCTCATCTACATGAGAATGGAGAACCGGGAGGCTTTTCTTGTACTGTTTCTTTCTCCCACAATAAGACAAATTGCTGCTTAGAAAAACCGAGTGTTTCCTTAGAAACTGGCTTGCGGGGGCTCTGCGCGTCCCCACTGAACCTGCCTCTGGTCGCGCCTCGCCATCACCCCCGCCGCCCTAATGGATTCTGACGCGAGGGATCCTAGCCGCCGCGGCTAAGGGCGCAGGGGGAGGCCGCGCGTCCTCGCCACACCGGAGGGAGAGGGCGTCCGGCTGACACATCCCACCCTGTATCTTAGACCCCGTCCTCAAACATAGACTTTAAAAGGCCATTTTCCTTCGTCTTCTACAAGAAACAAGAAACTTTTTTCGACGTAGATGTCATACCCTCCCTTCGGAAACTCAGTCCGCTGACCAAAGCCGCAGTGTTCGGGCCCCGGGGTTTCCCAGCTGAAGAGGCCGCCGCCACAGCTGCGCGCTTTATTGTCTTCTTTCAGTCGCAGGTGACCTCGAGTGATCCCGACAGGTTTATGGAAACGCAGGTGCAACCCTCTCGCGTCCGCACCCCAAGTTCCCACACCAAAGCGCTGTTTCTGGGGAACTTTTCGTCGACGCCACCAAGCTTCGGTGCTTCTGGGACAGCGGGCTGGACAGAGGTAGTTCTCGGGAGAGAGGCCGCTGGCTATAAGATTTGATCGCGCGCAGGAGGGCTTGGGGCACGCCAGGGCCCGGAGAGCGATTTTTCAGCACCGCGGCCAGCGCCACAGGCTCCGCCCCGCCTGGTGCCCTCAGTAGGACCTCCCTCCCCTCTGCAGCTCCGGCTGGGCCCTTAAAGTCGACTTAGCACCCTCAGTTTCCGCAGATACCTCCTCAAGGCCCAGTCGTGACTGTGACGACGCGCCTACACGTTCCAGTTATTCGGGCAGCAGCTAGCTCCAGTCGCTAGGTCCCCACCGTGCCCTGCGGTCAGAAACTCTGGCTTGCACCCCTCTCCATTCCCCCACCCCGTGGTTGCGGCGTCACGTGATCACCACGGAGCTTACGCGAATCTTTCTTTTCCCCAACTTCTCCCCTTACCCAGCCTCCCATTCTCTCACAGTTCTTTAAATCTACCCCTCCCCCGAAACAGAAACGTGAAGCCTGTAAAGTAGGGCTAGAAGTGTCTTTAGAAACGTAAAGGTCTCAACTGACAGACAAGGAAACTGAGGCAACCAACTTTCTCGCAAGAGTAAAACCCTATGGGGAGAAGCGATTCCTGTCCCTCTTCCCCCGGCGAGGAACACGGTTGGAACCACCCAGGCGCCTTCCAGGCTAAGGGGCCTTTAGTGGCGCGCAGGGGTGAGGGATGGGGTGGGGAGAGTCCTAATTATTATGAATTTCTAAAGGCACAGTAATTACTCACAGGGAGCAGGACAAATCGCGGCCCAGGCAGGGAAATCGATATATTTGCTATCGAAAGTGCCTGGCTCGCCTTTAACGCAGACGAATGGGGGATGCAGCCTCATTATTTTCTGTGGTTAGGCTCGCCAGCGTGGGGCCTGATGCAGCGTGAAATCTATCATCATTAGACCCGGGATGGGGCGGGGTGGGGAGGGGGGAGTTTCTCTTTACTTACCAAACCGCAACAACAAACAAACAACGACAAACAACCTCTCCAAACACTCATTCTCACACAACATTGCCCTACCTCTATCACCCTTTGCCCTGGCCGCTGTTGCACACTCCCCTGGGGGCTGTCTGCGCGCCCTAGAGCAGACACTGCGGTCACTTAAAGCGCGACCAGTTCCTCCACCGCAGCGGTCACACCGTTGATTTGATCCAGAAATAAGGTCGGATAGTACCGAGCGCTGGCGCTAGGGGTTGTCTGTGTCAAAGGCGAAGGTTGGCTGGGAAGTTCTGTCCGTTTCTCTTGCCTTAGCGTAGGAGTCAATCCTTTTCTTGTCACCCGATTCTGCAAATTCTCGCTGTATTAAAGGAGCAGAGATCTGGCATGTAGTGCTTCATGAACCCATAGGATAAGTTAGCTCGGAGAAAGGCAAGCCCTCGAGAAGGAAACGAATCAGAAGGTGAAAAGAGCGGTCGAAAATTGAATAGGAGAAGAAGAGAAGGTTTAGGCGCAATGCCTTGGAGGTATTATACGAGGCCCTGGAGAGATTCTGGCCTTTAGCTTACGGGCCAGCCCGCTTTAGTTTTCTAGGAGTGGGTATAGGCCCCACCTCCACCCACCGAGGTCACTGAACTGTCCAGGGTTTTGCCTGCTGGATTACAAGCCTATTCCCGTTTATCCTTTCTTCCGCAGTCCACCCTCCCTGGCACAGTCTTTTTCACACTCAGAAGTTGCCTGATGTCCCCGGTGGACAGCTGCTGGGATGAAACCTGTATTCCTGTACAGGTGTCTTTACAGTTCCCTGCAATGCCATATTACTTAGGGTTAACTGAAGTGTGTGTGTGTGGTGTGCATTTGTGAGTGCGTCTTCTTCATCGTCTTCATCTAGCTCGCCCTTCCCTTATTACAGTGAATCAATCACTGCAAAGAAGATAGGATGTAACAGTTTTAAAATAACCTAACTCCTCCTTCAATGCAGTAAAATGAGAATATTTATAATAACATTAATGAGAACAAAATAAAAAATTATAGCCTTCCAGGCATTAAAGTAATAATATCTGCTCTCTTCTCTTGGATTTTCTTTTCCTCAGAGCCCAGCCTTTTTATGGTACATTGTGATTACCTGAGTGTCTTTGTTTCCTTGTGGTCAGAGACAGCTAGCCAACACAATACTAGGACTGTATGATCTATTGGCATCATTTCCTCCCACCCTCTTCATTTTTAGAGGCTTTGTAATTAAACTCTGTGAGATATATGTAACATACATCCAGTGGAGAGCCCTTTTATTTATATTTATATAGCATGCTGAGAAAGGAAAATTAAGGAAGTGCTTATATTGAAGTAATAAGCCTACTTTGATATTAACAGAATTGTCCTCTTAATTTACTTCTCTCAAGTCTAAAGGACTATCTCTCTGAGACCAGACCCCACAGTCAAGCCTCTTTAAAGAGAGATCCCAATAAAGTGAAAAAGACATTTATTAGCTTGTACTAACTTAGAGGAACAAAAGGCCAGGCTTACCACTCACTGGAAATGTACACTATAGTAAAGTGCAATATGACGCAGGATGCTGAGCAGAAAGATGTGACTGGAAATAGCTGCAGGGCCCTACATTTTTCTGCCTCCCTGCCTCTAACCCACCGTAATGTATAAATTTACACATAGTGTAACAGGGCTTTCCAGAACTAAGATAAAGATACAAATTGGCAGGAATTTTAATATAATTGAAAACCACAGACTAAAAGAAAGAGGCACTGACTTTCTTCTCTAAGAGGTTATTGCAACAAAAATTATGACAAAGATTTAGAGAAAATTTCCTGGTTTTAAAGAGCCTTTTTCATTTACAGATTACATATACACATATACACAAAGCAGAGCAAGATTATATATGTTTCTATTTATCTACCTCTTTAGAGGATTCCATGGAAAATAATTGTGGAGAATTCTTTTGTTTTCATACAAGTTGTTCCAACATGGGTTTGAAAGTACTATTTCCTTGGTAGGAATCTGGTACCTGAGATTGCACTGTTGCCCTGTTTATGTCAGTGTTTTCAGCTACAGAATGAAAGCAATTTTGGTAAAGAGGAACTACAATGGCATGATAGCTGAAATTTTAGTCATGCACACTCCAACCTCTTCAACTGAACTTTAGAAAATGATTCTTCTCCTTGTAACCTTGTAGCTGGATGTTATGAGAGGCCCATAGGTATATAAAACAGCTTATATAAAATTAATGGACTGCTTTACATTCACAATCTCTTACTTGTGAAGCCCTTGTAAAATATTGCATCTATTTAAAATAGGAAGAATATAAAGTTAGGTTTGGTGTGCAATCGATAGTTGTAAATGGTTCAGTGAAATATTTGATTGTTTTGAGTGAGTTTGACAATGTAATGGAAATTTATTGTCTGTCTTAGTGCAGTGATACGAACACTGATATGCTAATCATGAATTGTCCCTTCTTTTATGTACTTGACCTGTTTTGAAACTGATTGTAAGAGTCCAAGGTAACATCTAAGTACATAATCAAAATTTTAGGAATGATACATTTTCTTAACTTACTAGATACAAAGAAATCTATGGGTCACAAAGAAGTCACGGCTAAGAAAGAAAAAAGCCCCTCTAACATTGCTTTATTATTTTGCTTAAAATAATCAACAATATATTAGTTATAACAATATATTAGTTACATATTGTTGATATTCTATATGCATTTTTGAATAAGTAAATGAAAAGAGGTTTTGATTTCAGCATCAAACATAATAAAAATGAGACTTTTTGAAGGTAGTTAAATCGTTAAAAACAAATCTCTTCCTGTTTTCTATAGGCACAATTTGAGGTCCTTATTTTGTTCTTCCTCTGAACAAAAATTAAAACTACATTTTCTCATTTATTTTGTTACATAGTTTATGGATCTCTAAAAAATGCCATAGATTCCACTATGATTTCCTTTTTTTCCTTACTGTGTATTTATATTGGGGGAATTCAGCTTTTTTTTTTTCTCTTGCCTTCTTGGACTGAGAATTATACACGGTTAAAAATCATGGTGACAGTTTAAAAGGCTGTTCCCCTCCCCATTTCATTCCAATGATAACTAGAATAGTAATATTCTTTTTTTTTTTCCTTATAAGAATGACCACTGCACTATCCTGTTAACATCTCCTCTAAATCAGAAACAGTGCCCTGACTTATTAACTGGCTACATGCACTGCTGATGCTGCCTAATACTTGATGGAAAACTCTTAAAAGCATGAGCTGGGCTATATGAGACCTGTTATATTTTCTGTTTGAGAAATTTTAAGTGAAAATTCCATAATTGATCCTAAGTTTAATTCTAAAATCTGTTTGCAGAATGATGAGTTGTGATTTGTTGTTGGAGCAGCTGTGCTGTTAGTAATAGAGTTGCCTAACTTATCTCTGAAATTGAAGATATAAAAAACACCTTTACTCACATATTTTTTTCCAGTTATTTGTGAATAGTTTCTTTCACCAGGGCACCATCATTTACTGTGTTATAGAATTAAATGCAGAGAAAGATGCAAGCCACTGCATATGAAAGGAAGTTATTCATGCATGGTCAGTGTAGTATTTCTCTGGTCTTGATGTGGAACTTAATTGCTATTGACGTGGAGATTTTGCAGAACATGGCAGAGTTTTTGCCTCTTTCAAAGAAATATATAATTGAATGATGAGTGCCTGGTGTTAGCTTTTCAACCTTATTTCTTTTGGTTTAACAATGCAGAATTGTGAACAGCTGCAGTGAAGAGGCAGCTACAATATCTAGCTATTATCAAATAAATGCAGATCTGGCATATGAGCTGAGCTACCACTTTTGGATCTGCACCTCTTGAATAAGCATTCTGAAGTGTGGAAGCATGAAAAGTGAATGATTTGGCCTGAGACGTTTAATCCTGCCTTGCATTCTTGACTGAAATTCTTCACAATTAGGGTGACTCACATTAATATGTGGCCAGATGTATTTGCACAGATTGATGGATTCCCCCCAACCCTTGATGTTCCTTGAACAAGTGGTTAAAAGAGTGAGAGGCTTTAAAGGCAAATCAACGTGCCTCCAGGTGGCTGATATTTTCCCAAAGACCAGCATCAAACTTCCAGCCAGGTGGATAATATCATGGCACCCAACCAGGTGTCAACACTGAATTCACTTGGTTCCACTGAGGACCTGGCCATAAGGGAGAGAAAACAGGCCCCTTCAGTCATCCCAGGACCTCTTTCTCTCTCTCAGATCCCTCGCTGCAATTCTTAAGGGAAGCAGCATTGTGAAAGCCTGGCTAGGAGAAAAGAGAGGGTAATGGCAAAGTATATCCTTAATTCTGTGACTTTGGGCAAACTTAACTTCTCAAATCCTCAATTTCCTTACTTGAAAAATGGGGCTGACAATACGCCGTAGAGTTACTATTGAGGATTCACTGACTTAATGTATTATAAAGAGCTTAGAAAGGTGACTGGTACAATGCAATGATGAACTAACAAAGAGAAAAATTCTTGCTAACATTTTAGAAGAGTTTCCGGACCAGGTTCCCATGTGCGTCCAGCACTGTCCCTATGAACATGACACAGAAGGGTTGATTCTATCCTAGGGCCATCCTATTTTTTGTTTACTTCTTTCAGCTAGTTGATAGCTATACAGTTGCTCAATGCTGCCCAGAAAGTCATATGTATTTAGTGTGGGTAGTTACGTTTGTGATTACAGCCAGAAGAAAATGGACATTTTGGCTGGGTGCGGTGACTCACGCCTGCACTCCTAGCACTTTGGGAGGCCGAGGCGGGTGGATTGCTTGAGCTCAGGAGTTTGAGACCAGCCTGGGCAACATGGTGAAACCCTGTCTCTACTAAAATACAAAAAACTAGCTGGACATGATGGTGCACACCTGTAGTCCCAGCTTCGGGAGGTTGAGGCAGGGGAATTGCTTGAACCTGGGAGGCGGAGGTTGCTGTGAGCTGAGATTATGCCACTGCACTCAAGCCTGGAAGACAGAGCAAGACTTAGTCTCCAAAAAAAAAAAAAAAAAAAAAAAAAAAAAAGACATTTCTACAGCAACTAGTCAATGTTTATGGAAATGAAGAGGCAAATCATCAATAGGCTTAATAAATGGATTGCCTAATTGAGATGAGAATCCTTGTGATGTTTTAATTCCGGGTGGCAAACACTATGGCCATTTATTAAGATGGGATTTTAAATATAAATTTGTGAGTAGTATTTGCTTTAGATTACTTTTAACACTTGAGATTCTTTTAAAATTTGCACACAGTGTAATCAAAACTCATAATAGCCTACTGGGTTTTAAAGTCCAGGGGACTTTTCCCTATTGAAGTTCATTCTAGCTGAATACCTGAGTGTGACACATTAACTCCCGGAAGCACTTGTCAAAACAGTTTGGTGGAATGAGAGCCACAGTAGCCCTCTCATGTGCTGCTAAGGATATCTTGTATAGGTTACCATATGCCCCCTTCCAAGGCATTGCTGTGGGTATCCGAAAAGAGTTCCTACACAAAAACACTATTTTGTTTTATATTTGACATTAAAATGGGGAAGGTGTAAAGACTACTACAAAGGATAAAATGTTCCATATTTCTGTTTATATTCTGAGTCAAGCACTGTGCCAGGACCTTAACATGGAGTTTTTTTTTTCCCATTTATTTCTTTTAATGATCCTATAAGATGACAGGTACTATTAATATTAGTTCATATTAATATCTTTACTCTTAACATATTAGTATGCTCATGCTAGTGATATGGTTGATAATACTCCATTTTATAGATGAGGAAATTGAGGCATTGAGAGTGTGTCTGGTGTAAGGTGGTAAGATTCTATCTCAGGCAGTCTTATTCTTGAGCCAGGACTTTTAATCACTACCCCATGTTATGCGTGTGTTGGAAAGTCTCATTGTAAAAATATTTCAAAAGAAATAACTATGTTGCCTTCCATTTTAATTAAGAGTTCTTTTTTTCTCCCTCCTTTGGGCCAATCCTATTTGGGGAATTGGGGTGTGCATAAAATTGCTGTTGCTACTACTGTAGTTATGTAGTTTTATTAGATGCAGTTTTTATTCTTTAGGGACTTCCCATCAAATGGGGATACAAAGTTAAGAAATGCAAGCTTGATACTGATGATTGTGACTGCAGCTTCTGCTCATGGCATGTGGGACACAAGCGTTTTAGGAAGTCTGCATCTATTGACCTGACCAATATGAAAAATGATCCCTGGGCCTCAGGGTAAGGTAAGAAGTGAGACTGGGACATAAAGTACAGCCCTCACAATCATCTGTAGTAGATTTAAAAATGATGCATAACATCTGTATCTCTCCTAACAAATCACACTCATGTTTTTTGAATTATTTGCCATGTCTTGGCAGCAGGAGGTGGGGAGAGAAGACCAGAGTTCACTTCTAAGGGGGTAACCATATACACAGAGCATAAACTCTAACTTTCCTGTGGCATTTAATCTAATGAGTCCTGCCGTGCTGATAGCTTACTGGATTTAAAAGGGGATGCACATCTATGCTCTTTTTGAAGTAAAATATTTGCACAATCATACAAACTAAGAAACTTCAAATCTGCTTAGTTTAATACTTACAGTCAAAAGGGTTTCAGACATCCAACTAATTTAGCACAGGTGTTTCACTGCATTCTGCATGTGTAATCTAAAGATAAAGTAGAAAACTTCCTTCACAATATTGTGTAGAATTATTCAGTCTATGTTGGATCTAGGAATTTATCTATCTCTGAAAAATAAAAGTAGATCCAAGATACTTTTGCCCAAAGTGGAAATCCTCTGGTAAGAGATGAGGGAGGAGAGTCTGGCTTCATTTCAGTCTTGTACTACATTTGACCTTGGGAGAGCTTAGTTATGCCTTGGGGCAAAAAATTAAATGTTCCATTTTGCAGCAGTATCATCTTTCACCTTTATGTGGATTTAAAAATGTAAATAAAATTGCTTTCTGTAAATGGTATACATGAAGGTCATATTCATATTCTCCGCAAGAATTCAAAATGCCATTTGACCCATCATTGGCTCAATAGATAATAATGTGTTCTATTAGTTTCTAGTAATCTACTTTTTAAGCATTTTATGACCCAATATTTTAATGCCTAGTTCCTAGTTTGTGAAATAAGAAGTCAGAAATAAACCTTTTAGCACTTCATTGTAGATTTATTTATAGAATGTGTGCTTTCAACTTTGAACTTTAAAAAATGCCAAATCTTCCCAGAATATATTTCCTTAGTTATAAAAGTGGTCTGGATGAACATCTGCACTGCGGAAGAATATGCATTTAAAAGATTTTGAGGGCTCTAGCTTTTTTCCAGCTATCATCTGTGTTCCTTTTGCTTATTAATTTTTCTTATAGATCCCTCAGGAATTAGGGTTTAGGAACCCCGATAACAGAGTGCAGCCAGTAGACTTGGAAAGTAGTGACTGTTCTGTCTTTCAGAGAGCGGGTGTCTGAATTCTTTTTATTGCAATTTGGATAATAAGACCCTGATAGATCCTTGTATTTAATTGTCATGATTTTGATCGTTAATGACTTTTGATTGCTTCTTCTGGAGACACCTGTCAGCCGCTTCCGAAGCACAGATGGCTTTATCAGCAGCAGTAGGAGTTTCTTTTTCTTACTAACCTTGAGCTGAACAAATTATTTTGGGAAGATGAACATACCAATGTCATCCTAGGTTTTTCTGTCCTTGGAACATTATTTTGTTTATTGAATAATGAATTGAGACTGCTCTTTTTCAAAAGCTTTTGGCTTTTGGATTTTGTTTGATAGTAAAAAGCATTAGTCTCTTGTCTGAGTGGGTGTGTGACAATTATTCAGTGGCCAAGGCCATACAACTAAGGTGAGAGAATACTTCTCTGTTTACTTGGAATGGTTCTGTTTTATGCCCATTGCCTGTATATTTAAAAAATCCTCTTATATTCAGAAGTATCCTGGTTTGGATGATAAATTATGTGGTAGTCTTTTCAGTGTTCAAATGGCTGACTGAGAAAGGTTGATCATGAGCTATGAAACGTTGCTGCATAGGCAAGAAGAGTATTTCCATTTCTTTTTCATGCTCTTTTCTCCAGCAGGCATTCAGGGTCCTCATGGACTTGGGTGCATAGAGTTCACTATGATATATCTCATGGAACATAGCCCATACTCTTTTCCTTAAAGATCTGGTAAAATTTTTGAATGAAAATTGGGCAGTACACAGTTACAGGAAAATCTGACAGAAGAAAACTGACTGATTAGCCACTCAGATATCCTGCAGCTTGCATCAGCCTGGTGAAATTGATTTGGTCCCAGGCCCAGAAATGGAACTTTGTCAGAGCTTCTAGAGTTAATAGATATTCAGAAATAAACTGACTCTCACCAGAATACCCTTTTGATATGCCCTTTTCTTGTGAGAAGAATATCTGAAACACTATTTAGAGTACTTTCCTTTCCAATCCAATAACTGAATCCAAGTTTTCTATGCTGACAAGCCCATCCAGTCTTTTCGAAATACTCTTTCTTTAAATATGTTACCGTCACTGATGAAACTTCAGTTAAATAGCTGTACCATGGACCTGTTAAATATTCCTCCTATTCCCATTTTTGGTTGATTAGATCCACTGAAGGCATTTTTATCTCCCTTAATGTCTTTGTTCCTTGATAGGCTAGAATCTCATCGACAGCCTTGATTCTTCATCGTGTTTTACAGCTCCCTTTGTAAGGAGATGTAAAGACCTTGGGGGTAGAACTGTGAATGTGTGATGTTGATTTAATAGGTCAGATTATTCATGGTGGAGAATTCAAGCAATTAGTTAGGATCCTAGGCAAAGTCATTTAGTTGTGTGATGGAAAGAGGGGAAAAGAAAGCGTTTTCCATGCTTCTAATTCAAATGTTTGACTTGTTTTTCTAGTGGGCATCCTAAAGACATATCTTAGTTTTCCTAAATTTCTTGGGATTATAGAAGTTGGTGTCTGATAAATGGAGTGGGGGTAGGGTGAGGTGGTCCTGGGGATTGATACTAGAGCCACTTCACAATTTTCTGTTTTTGTAAATATATTGACAAAAATTAACTGGATCCTTCTTGGTAAGAAGCATCAATGCAGATTGCTACTTCTGACAGCCCAGAAGATGAGTGTACTTCTTAGTTTGCTTTTCTGGGAAAAGTCTCATCAGAACATGTACCGCAGGAATATAATTTCTTCAGGCCTCTGGCAAGAACAGAGCTAATAATAACATACCAGAAATTTCACTCCAGTTTGGAAACTAAAATGGTCTAAAAGACAGAAAGCATTAAGTTGATTTTCAAAGATACTTTTTTCTTTTTTATAGAATCAGAAGGAGAGAAGAAAAGGGGAAAGAGGGAGGAGAGGAAGAAAGAAATACTTGTATTTGTATTTATACTGTATTCAGAAACTGTTATCATAAAACTATTACCCTCTCCAATGAGCTAAACAATTGACATGCAATCTTGCCTTAGTCACCGAACATCTGAAAATCATTATAAATATTTTAATCAGCAGAAAAGAGACAAAAAACTCACCCAAACATCAAACATGCATCACCACCAAAAATGTTATAGAAATGCATAATTTGTTGCCAAGGTGGCTGTATATTCCAAACACGGCATTTTTATTTCCAACCATGGCATTTTGCGTGGGGTTGTTTTATAAACTTAGTATATGAACAAATATGCTCTTAATCATGAGTTGTAAAGATCCATTTGCTTTAAGAAAATTTAAAATCTTTTATTTATTAAACTACTTTAGCAGAGGAATATCTGTATTGTGTAGGTTATAGTTGCTCTGAGGACTAATGATATTGGTACTCTTGAATCTCAGAAGTGATTAATTCTTCTAACATATGCTTTACACATAATGGTTTTAAGAAAGTTGTTGGTTTGCTTAGGATAATGGCTTCCAGCTTCATCCATGTCCCTGCAAAGGACACGATCTTGTTTTTTTTTAATGGCTGCATAGTATTCCATCATATATATGTACCAAATTTTCTTTATCCAGTTTATCATTGATGGGCATTTAGGTTGATTCCACATCTTTGCTATTGTGAATAGTGCTGCAGTGAACATATGCATGCATGTGTATTTATAATAGAGTGATTTATATTCTTTTGGACACATATTCAGTAATGGCGTTGCTGGGTTGAATGGTCTTTCTCCTTAGCAAACTAAGGAACAGAAAACCAAATACCACATGTTTGCACTTACAAGTGCTGCGAGCTAAATGATAACACATGGACACATATAGGAGATCAACACACACTGGGGCCTTTTGGAGGGTGGAGGGTGGGAGGAGGAAGAGGATCAGGAAGAATAAGTAATGGGTACTAGGCATAATGTCTGGGTGATGAAATAATCTGTACAACAACCCCCCATGACACCTATGTAACAAACCTGCACTTGTACCCCTGAACTTAAAATGAAAGTTTAAAAAAGGAATCTGTCAAATTGAATTTTGAAAGAGAAAGTTAGTGGACTGCCTTTGGAACCTGGTAGTTTACCAGTGAACTCTGTGATATGGTTGAAATAATGGATAATTTTCAATGTCTTAGGTGTTTAGAATTTAGAGGGGAGATAGATTTTAACCACCACAAGATCTGAGACAAAGCATTTATCCTCTGTTTTGTGCATCATGCTTCTCCTTCTACAGGATGTTTCAGTTTTTCCAAGCCCTTTGTTCATTTGTAAATTTGACTTGTATTGTGATTGGGAAGTGTCAAAATTAGGGCCACTCACAGAGCTAGATATAGAAGATTTTCTAATGACATGCATTGGTCACTAGTCCCTCTTTCTGACCCCAACCATATCTCTTCTCCTCTATGATATACTCAAAATTACCAGTAAGTGCAAAAAGGCTCTTTAAAAAGAGAAACGTGGCTCTAGAGGTACATTGGTGGCTTGTGGTAGAGTTAGAGTGAGTCAACTTTTCCAGCACTCAGTGCTCACTGGAATCCCATTATTGAAACTAGAGTCCACATCCCGATTGGTCAATATGACACTTAGTGAATCATAAATTTCTCCATTCTTGGGCCCTACTACATTAGACAGTCATCTTTCCTAGGAGCCACTGCATTATATTTATGTGCTCATGGTAAGTTGTGTTTCAGAGACAGAAAATGGATGAAGAGATTTCAAAGAAGTATGTTTCCTTTGATAATTGCAAAAGACATTAAAAATAGTCTAGAAGCTAATTTATGATGCTGATTTCTTCATTGGGTAATCATTAAGAGTAGAATAAATCGTGGGCCAGAGGGCTACATGTTAGTATCTTAGATTATCAGAGGTAACCTTGCAATGGTATGCCATGCCATTATTTTTTGTTAGACTCTCATATGAATCAATAAATTATTCCACCCACTATCTTGTCGGTTCTCCTATACATAAATCTAATAAAAGGAGACTAAAGCTGTGTTCGCAGAATGGTGGCATAGCACTAAAAAAAGTAAATTGGCTTAAATTAAAGAGCAACTTGTGGCCACTTTAAAAGACTAATCCTGAGACTTTAATCAGTTGTCATGATATTCCATACATGAAGAAAATTGAGGTACAGTATATTGTGTCTTGGGGTATAACTCTGGCCCTATTTTCATTTGTGGTGCCATTGAAAAAGGAAATGAGTGGATCTTTTAATGTGAATCAGAACTGTTAAAGCTTTAGCAGAAGGGTGAAAGGCAAAACATTATTTCCTAGCCAGGACATTTCAGCTCACAATGAGAACAGACTTCTCTCTTTCTTTTTTTTTTTTTTTTTTTTTGAGATGGAGTCTCGCTCTATCGCCCAGGCTGGAGTGCAGTGGCCGGATCTCAGCTCACTGCAAGCTCCGCCTCCCGGGTTTAGCCATTCTCCTGCCTCAGCCTCCTGAGTAGCTGACACTACAGGCGCCCGCCACTTCGCCCAGCTAGTTTTTTGTATTTTTTAGTAGAGACGGGGTTTCACCATGTTAGCCAGGATGGTCTCAATCTCCTGACCTCATGATCCGCCCGTCTCGGCCTCCCAAAATGCTGGGATTACAGGCTTGAGCCACCGCACCTGGCCCAGACTTCTCTCTTTCTGTACACCATCTGCACAGCCTTGTGGCCTGCATTGCCATTACTGTCCAGAGAGAATGTTACTTCCCAGAAAGGATCAGAATTTGAGCAATGTTCCAGCCTCGAATTTCAACTCTCATAGGCTGTTTGTGAACACAAGTTGGGAGGAAATTTCCTGCTGCTTATCAGCATCCACTTTTTGTTGATTCTTCCAAAAGGATTTGGGCCAATATTCAATATCAGATGCTATTGGAGCCACTAGCCTATAAGACATGAAGTGACTTGTTACAATGTACCTTGCCATACTTATAATTTGTTCAAAGCAAATATGAGATGGCAGGGTTTTCTTCCCATGTGTCCTAGGGGATATTTCCTTGCCAATCATTTATTTCCTGACCCTTATAGAAAAGGAAAATTCTTTGGAATGGTACACATAATTCTTGCAAGGTCATTAGGCAGTTTTCTAGATGTAGCCTCTGCTCTGAAATGGGAAGAGAGGAAAGCCAGGCATGGGTAAGTCATTTGATAAGTGGTGAATATGAGGCATAGGGTAGTTAATTGTCTTACCTGGGTTACACATGTTGGAATGAGAACTCTAGTCTGCTGATTTCCATCTTGCCCATGACAGAAATTAAAGCCACAAGATTTTACTGCTTCCCCATCGACATAAAGGTGAAAGTCTAATATGTTACTAAGGAGGACCTTACCTAACAATACTATGTTTGTAAGGGAGATAGAGTTCTGGTTTGTCTTGGTAGTAGCTGATTACCTTGTTGATAATTGAATTGGAAATAATAATGAATACATATTGTAATGATTCATCGCTATTTCTTGATTCTAATGTTACAATAATTTCATCAATTTTACAATATAATCTGTCTAACTCTGTAGAATTCAGAGGCTGTGGGACCTTGAGTCTGGTCCAAGTGGCTCTGTGTGCTCAGCATGTGACAAAAAATGATGAATGGAATTGCAGGTTTAAGGAAACAGAGGTCTTGTTGGAATGACATCTACTTCTCTTCCAGGCCAGACATGACATACCAGGGGTCAGTGAATCATGGTGAAAGAGAAATTTGACAGGCTTGAAAATGTAACTTTTTTTTGTCTATTTGATTTTGAGCTGAAAAACCAAAACAAAGGTAGTTGCATTTTTCTATTATCCATAGCTTTGTACATCTAAATCCATAAAGCTATATTCAGTTAACTGCAGTAAGAAACACACGTCTGACTTTATGAGACTTACAGTTGAAGGCATGTTGCCCTTTTATATCTATTCCATGGGTAAGGTCTAGCTTGGTGAAAGAGACATTTTGCTTTTGATTTGTGTTTTAAGTTTATTCCTTGCCAGTGATTTATAACTCTCCATTTTTACCACTCTCCCCACCACAGCCTAGATAAGGTCTCTAAAATGGTGGCACATTATCTTCCAGACATTATCCCTGGCATCTAGGACAAAGAATCCCTAATGTCCACAAAGGTCAATTGAATATTTATGCTTGACACGAGGGTTTTCAAAAACATTGTATAGGAACTTGGGGTTCTTCCCATTTTAAAATGACTGTTAAGTGGTGTTTTCAAACTCTTTAGCTGTGGAAGAGGCATTAATTCTTGACTTTTCCACTTAATTTCTGGTGGCCTTGAAGAAATTCTCTTTGCTGTGCAACCATTTTACAACAGTAGGCAACTGACACAAATGGAAATAAATGTCTACTTCTCTCATCTGTGTAGTCTTAATTTTCTCAATCACAGAGCCTCTTCCTAAATGGGGGAAGAAAAAACCCAGAGATGCAATCTGTGACTGGGTCAGGATTGGTACACTGATGGAGAAGGCACTTGCCAAGCTATGCAGCAAAGAATCACGGTGCCTGTGACAGCTAGGCCTGGAGGCCCACATTCTTAACATAGTTGGAAAACAGAGGGTGTAGTCACATACTTTTTTTTTTCCTTTGGTAGAATGCTTTTCATTGCCCTAATTCTTGCTTGTTTTTCTGAAATAAACAAAACAAAACAAAAAAACACACTTGAAAGGAGCCTCAGAAGGCAGGTAAGACAATTTCATTTGTCTATTTGGTCTCATATAGTTCCTGGCATTCTCCCATTGTTCATATTTGTATTTTCTCAGCATTCTCCTTGACTGGAGTGCTCAGTCATGGCTCACCTAAAATATTTGCATACTTATCCCTTGCTTCTCAGCCTTCTGGCAAAGACTAAGTGCAGGCTATGTATGTGTATTGATGTGTTTCTTTAAGACCAAGGTTGTCATTTCTGTCATCTTTGTTGCCATTGATTAAAATAATTGAAAAAAAAGTTAAAGCTATAAAAAATTAGAAACAATTCAGCCCAATTTCTTCATTTCAAGAACCAAGGCCGGGGATGGTTCACTTTCTTCCTTTAAGAGTTAGATGCCAGATCAGGTTCCCAAAGCAATTCTTAATAATGTCATATTAAATGTTCTTATTTAATTATTTGAGAAAAATTTTAACTGGAACTGATACACTTCAAAAATTATGAAAATAAGTGCTGTTCCATAAAAATAAAATGTTAATGCTAGTGCAATTGAGATTTAATCTGATTGTATATATTCTGCACTTTCTCCTATGTAATCTGTGAGACTGTACTGATGTGAAAAGATGAACAATGGTGTTGCAAAGAGACATGCGGAATCATTGACTTTAGGGTCTATGGAACTGACTAGTGGGAAGAAGAACAGATGAGGAATTTTCTCAGGCAGTTCCAGAACCTCTTTCTAAGTGGGGGAAGGAAACAATCCATAGATGCATGCTGTGGTTGATATATACTGGATCAGAATTGACACATTGATAGAGAAAACATTCTAATGCAGATTCCTAATATACCCTGATACAGATTTTCAGTTTTGGGTAAGGCTTAGAATGTAGAGCTGAAAAGTAATTTGGAGTTAATTTACTTGATCCCCTCAACCTTATTCCTAAAGAAAATGAACCAAAGAGTGATGAAGTGACTAATTCAAGATCACATAGCTAGTTTTAGGGGGACTTAAGAAGAGAATCCCAGACTTTGACTTCATATCCTTCAGTATTTCTCCTACAATAAACTGCTCTCGGTCATTCAGTTTCTTGAAGTCTCAGTTTTCTCATATGTAAAGTGATGATTGTGGCATTTGGTTAACTATTTAATAGAGTTGTTGAAATAATAACCTTTAAGGAGAGAGAAGACAAGAGGGAGAAAGAAAAG
The DNA here is from genome assembly GCF_047675955.1 of Chlorocebus sabaeus. NCBI lineage: Eukaryota > Metazoa > Chordata > Mammalia > Primates > Cercopithecidae > Chlorocebus > Chlorocebus sabaeus. The sequence goes on along the minus strand of NC_132924.1, from coordinate 53,510,994 downwards.
TAGGGTTTACCATAACTTCGTAGAGTAGGAATTATGAGTAAAACTGCACATTTAGTAGGTTGAAATGATCTTGATAGAAGGAATCACTTTACACAACTACTTGAAAAGATGCCTCCTGGCATGGAAATAGAATTTGGGGGCAAGGTTAAGAAGGAGCAAATGACTCCTTCCTTTCCTTAAACTAAATTTATAAATTGATTGTTGTCTTGGGAGCATTCTTACTCATAAAACTGTAATTACATAAAACATTCCCTTTACCACAAAGTAGCTTTTTGATTCTGATCTAGTCATGATTTTTCCTTGATTTTTTTTTTTCCCAAGGAGAAGGAGTTAACTTAATGAACATCTTGGATTGTCTCTGTGGTCTAATAATTTAATGCTTATCTAAGAATTTTAGTGTTTTGCATGGAAAGTGGTTAATGAGGACATAAAATTATTCATTTTTACCTGAATTCTAGATGAAATGATATGAGAGAAGGATGATTAATTTTATCATGTAGAGACTTTACTGGATTTTACAAATTAAAGCCAAACACCCTTCACAAAAGTTCTTGGAGATGTGACAAACCGATTTATATTCCATTAATTTAACTCTATTTAGGCAGAATCGTAGACTTCTGTAATAAAACACAAAACTAATTAAATTGCCCAATAGTATAATTACAGTTTCATCAATAGAGAAAACAACTTTGAGTGCCAGAGTTTTAAAATGTTAAACTGCATTTTCAGTTTAATTTGGTTAAAATGTGTAATTGTACTCTGCCCTGCCATCTTCTTTCTTCTAGAAATATTAATGCAAATGCAGTCACTGCTTTTCCCTACTAATGACTTCAGCTTTGATTCCAGTCTACTAAACTTGTCCACTATGGGTCCTCAAGACTGAAAGAGACTGAGGTTGAGGCAGCAAAAGCATTGAAATGGAGTGGAAGGGGTAAGGAAAATCTAGGGGAAAAGAGTAAGGATGTGCAGTAGATATAAAATCCCATTATGAAAGTCCATGTGTCTGTAAAGAATATGACAGAAAGCAATGTAGACTCAGATATGCAATAAATATTTGTTGCACAAATGAACTCATGAATGAATGTTACAGGGCTGAAGATCCCTTGAAAATAAAAGCAAACACGAGTTATACAAAACATGGATGCTTAGCCAAACTGAGCTATGCTGTGACAACCCCAAAGGTTTAATTGAATACGTGACTTTCTGTAGGACTATATTTCAACGTGTGACCTTCCTTGTTTCCATGTTAGGTCTTCTGTTAGTTTTGTTCAGATGAGTAAATCAAAAGCTTATTTTTATACAAAAGAAGCTCAGTAAATATTTAATTTACAAATATAAGGATGATATAAATATATCATTTTTCCCTAGGCTAGATTTTTGAAGTTAAACTTTTGTTAATTTTATATAAAATTTGTGATTGCTTCAGCAGCACTTATAGTAAAAAAATTTTAACTGAAATTTATTATTTACTAATTTTATACCTCTGATCTTTTTAATTTATTCTCCCTAATGGCCTTAGACTTCCCATTCCAAAGAAAGATGAAAGTAAAGAGGGGCTGTCTTTATATCTATCTTTCCTCGTCCATTTAGTTGTTGCTGTTTTGGACTATATTTTTGTTAAGAATTCTTTAAAATCAAGCAACAGAGTACAAATTTAGGGATTTAAGCCTTGATAGCAAACTTGACTTCTCTTTGCATGGCACTCCCCTTAGGACTTTCCTGAAGCAGGTTTGTTCAGTTAGTAATAGAATGTGATCAATGGGAAGGTTTGGATTCAATGAGAAGGCTTTATATTTTGCATTGACCATAGGACATGCGTAGCTCTGATCCCTCTAGATGAGTAGAAAGTTAGGGGAAATAAGCCAACAGTGTTTTGAATGGTTATTGCACTCTAGGTTTTTGTTTCTTGCATAATGGAAAGTGGAAAGGAAAACAACATGAGCCTTGTAATGGACATGCTTGAGTGTGAATCTCAGCACTCCCAATTATTGACCACCTATCTTTGGAAAAATTGTTTAACGACAGTCAAACATCTGTTGCCTATCTACAAAAAGGAAGATTGGAGTGATCATCTCCTAAGACTTTGTGAAAAATCAATGAAATAATCCATGTGAAAGTACCTCACACTCAGTAGGGCCTCATCACATTTCCTCATCTTCATTTCCTTTACTTTTGGCTATTTGTGTTTGGATCTTTTCAATATTAGGTATTAAAAAACTGCCTTACACTGATGGATAAGTATTAGATGGACTAAAAATATGGTAGCCATTGTCTACTTAAAGGATTATGAAAATACACAAAGATTGGATAATTGCTTGGAGAAGATCTCAGCACAGGGTTGTAGAGGAAGAGAACATTTGGGGACTGAAACATGCCCCCTAGCATTCAGTCTCTAATTGTTCAGTTTTCAATTCTCCATCCTCCCTCTGTCACATTACAAGGTTAGGAAGAGATTCCAGTTGGCACAAATCCCTTTCTCATTCTCCAGGTTGTATTTTTTTTCCCCCTTTCTCTCTTCTTTTGTGTAAAACACCAGTTGAAGAAAGAGTAAGTTCAGCTACTCTCAAGTTCTATGGTAGAGAGAAAAAATAGAAAAGATGAAAAGAATTAAGGAGACTCGAAGATAGGGGAAGGCTTTGTAGAGACTCTGAAGATGGTATTGTTAATATGAAGTAGATAGCATTATCTAGGTCACTGAAATTTTCCTCAAATCCAAATAGCTTTATTGTTTTGCTCACTTCAAGAATATACACACATGTGCATGCACGCACATCTACAAACACTTAAACATCATTTAACACAAATGGAGTCATACTCTACAAGCTGCTTGGGGTTTATATGTAGTATATTTTATATTAATAAATATAGATCAATGTTCTTTTCTTAAAATCATTACTCTCTTAAATGACCACCTTGTTATATATATCTATGTCTCTATGTCTCTATCTATCTATCTGTTTATTTTTTTGAGGTGGAGTCTCATTCTTGTCACCCAGGCTGGAGTGTAGTGGCCTGATCTCGGCTCACTGCAACCCCTGCCTCACGGGTTCAAGTGATTCTCCCACCTCAGCCTCCCAAGTAGCTGGGACTACAGGTGCACGCCACCACACCCAGCTAAGTTTTGTATTTTTAGTAATGACGGGGTTTCACCACATTGGCCAGCGTGGCCTCGATCTCTTTACCTCATGATCCGCCTGCCTTGGCCTCCCAAAGTGCTGGGATTACAGGCGTAAGCCACTGCGCCCGGCCTTGTATTATAATTTATAAATATTTTATGTATTTAAGAAACATATATGTGCTAGGCACTTTACAAACGTTAACTCATTTAATCTAGATAACAACTCCCTGATGTAGGTTCTGCTATTGTCATCACTGAGAAATGGAGAAAAAACTGAAGCGTACAGAGGTCAAATAGTTTCCTATAGTCACACAGCTAATGATGACAGAGCTGAGATTCAAATGCAGGAAAGCAGGCTCCACAGACTGTGCCTTAACTGCTAAGCTATGCTCCTTCCAGTCTCCTGGAATATTTACATTATTTTCAGGTTTTTTTGTTTGCATTAGATAAAATGCTGATCCCACAATGTATAGATATCAAAACAACGTGTTGTACATGATAAATATATATAATTTTTATTTGCCAATGAAAAAATAAAACAGAATACTTGAGATGAATACCTTTGCGCATTTCTTTTATCCTTTTACTCTTATCACTATGTTATTTATCTGTGTATCATTTTGTGTTTACTTAGTTATTTCCTTTGAATAAATTGCTGAAAGTGGAATTGCTGGATTGAGAGGCTTATTTTATAGTTAGACTGACAAAGTTTGAAGAGATGTTACAGACTACCAAGTTGCTGCCCAGCTTCACTTTAATCTCTTACTTGAGGTAGGTGTTACATAGATTCCTTTCTCTTTTGTAATCTCCCTTCTAGTCCAGAAAATTCTTTACTTTTTAAGCAAACAATGGAATTTATTGACACATATAATTCATAAGTTTAGGGGTAATTCTTCAGTCATAGCCAAGGCAATGGAAAATAAGCCTTTTATAGTAGATTTGAAATTCTCAAAAGTGAAATACATACTGCTCCTCAAACACAAATTGAGGCATATTTATATACACTGACACTTCCTTCTTTTTCACTTACCATCTTGGAGGTATTACTAAATGGTATCTTTAAATGTATCTCTTTTTTTCCTTCATGGCCACATAGTATTTTCTTGTATCATGGATTGTAATTTATTTATTGAGGTCCTCAAATAGACACTTATGTATTTTTTAACTCTTTGAAAATATAAACAGTGTTGCAATGACCACACACACACACACACGTTTATGTGCAGTTATATCACTATTACAAATTCTTGAAAGTGAATGGCAATTTAAAATTTTGATAGATATTTCCAAATTGCCCTTCAAAATTGTCTCAAGTTATGTTTCCACTAAGAGTGTATACGAGAGCTGTTTTTCTACCCTTTCCAACTTTTTGATTATTAGTATTTTCTTAGATAAAAAACAGGTACTTATTTAAATTATTTGCATTTACTTAGAGTGAGGTTGAGTACCTTTTATGTGCCTAAGGCCATTTATATTGCTTTGTTCTATGGACTGTTCATTCCCTTTTTGAGTTAGTCACTTAAGCTTTCTAAGTGTAGTTTCCTTATCTGTAAAATGGAGATTTGAGGGATTAAAGATTATCTAAGGGGTTTTGTACAGTGTCTGGCAGAAAATAGGCAATTAATAAATGTTGACTATTGCTGGCATTTCTACTACTCCATACTTGGACCTTTGTCTGTCATTTGGACCTTTCTTAGGAGTTCCTGATTCATATTTCTGTTCATATCTTTTGTTCAAAACTGTATGTTCCCAGAAGGGAACGTCTCTCCTCTTCCTCTTCCTCCTTTTCTTTGTTCTCTACCTTAGTGGCTCTTATGTGCTCCTGCATAATCCCGTTTGACAATTACCAGTGGTCCTTGTCCTTCACTCCTCACTCTTCCTTCTCCCCCATATCTAATCAGCTGCCAAATTGTATCAATTCCACTTAATAATCTGTCTCCATTTAACCTCCTTCTTTCTTAGCCATCCCTAGACATCTTTATATCCCCCCGTAAAACCTTTTACCAACAATGTATGAGAGCTCCTTATCTGTGACCACTTGCCACTTCAATTCATCCTTTTCACTCTTTTAGGAATTTTTCTTTATTAAAAACAAAGATGCTAGTGTTCCTCTTTTTCAAATTATTTGATAGCCCTCTGTTACCCATAGGTTAAAGTCCAATCTCCTGAGTCAGACATTCAAAGCATCTTGTAATTTTAATCTTCCAGTCTTTTTACCCCACTACACTAATTCTCTCATGATCCCAAAATGTCTTCGTGATATTTAACCATCCTAATCAATCTTTTATCTGCTCCCTACACACGCTCATGGCACCTCCTTAACATATATCACTTGCCTGTAGGAGTCAAGAAGATCTAAATGTGAATTCTGCTTAGTTCTGTTAAGGTAACCTAGAAAAGATAACCAATTTCCTTGTTTATTAAAATCTAGGACAATAAAGGTGGAGTGATGCTTCCTATAGAGTTTAGTGGAGTTAGAGGCACAGAGCAGATGTGTAATGCGTATAGTTTTTTTTTTTTTATATATACTTGAAGACTATTATTGACAGTTTATCTGGAAATGTTTTACTCTCCTATGAATTCATATAGCAAGTATATCACTCATTGGGATGGCACCCTTCATAGCCAAGGATTCAAATGCACATGTTCTGGAGGGCCTTAAAGTTAGCCTAACTGGTTTAGACTTTGGACTTTTGATTTTTTTTTTTTTTTTTTTTTTTAATGAGGGAGGGAAGGACCAAAATGTACTTTGGGAAACAAATCTGGCAGCCTAATATAGGCCAGATGGGAGAGGAGGAGACACAAAGACCTATTAAGGGTGGATATACATACCAGGACTTGGGAAGGAGAACAATTCTAACTAGAAACAGTGAGACTTAAAACAGAAAGGACAACAGGAAAATATATAATATGGGAGATCTCCCCAAAATCTCAAAGCTTTCAATTGCACAAGGAGGTCTCAGTTTGATGGAGAAGTATGGGTAAAATCCAGCTGAAACCCCCAGAGGATTATTATGGCATCCTTACAGAAACATTTTTCTGCTGGAATTTCTGATATAGCCCGCTTTCAGTGTGATCTATATAAAGAATTTAGAATAGTGGAATTTCCTACTCCTCTATGTTCAGGTGACATTGGGGATTGTGCCTCCTGAAGGATTAATTACCTTTTATAAGGCCTCTCACCCCTGAAAGGCTTCCTTTTAGGTCATGGTCCAGCTCAGCCTGGTTTGAGTTGGGAAGGGTTGTATGTGGGCTGCCCGCAGTGTCCCTGACAAGTAGATAGATGAGCTCTCATTTCTCATATTGTGCTATTAGACTCCCAAGCTAGTGTAGTGCAAGATACCAGGAAAGTATTGCAAAGCAGGGGGCATTGTCACGGTCCCTTTCCAGCTGTTGTCTGTTAGCAACAACATCCATTCTGCTGCTGACACTCTGCTCTCCCTGGTGGCACTTATACTTAGGAATTATTTAAACCACTTAAAGACAGTAGAATATTTAAAAGTCAAAATGCCTGCTTTCTAATTATTCCCTAGACCTCACTTAGCAATAGCTGGCTTCATGTCACACAGCACGACTCTCTTGGGGATTACAGCAGCCCCCTGAACAGAAGTGATGGTGTTGGCATGCTATTAACTAAACTAGAGACTGTTCTGCCCACAGCCTTGAAAAGGAAGGAGAATCCCCTTCTGTCCCCCATGTACTGCAAAGTCTCTAATTCAGAGGATAGGGCAATATCAATGGGATGTTCTTAGGTGGCTGGGGGAATCTTAAGGCTATTCTTTGACTTGCTTTAATTCACTGAGGTCATTCCTAATGAAATGATCTGTGAAAAATGTGCAGTAGTCAAAAGGGGATTTGGTACTGTTGGTCTCTCTTGCCCCTCACTGACTTTTGTGAGTACCTTGAAAAGTCATTAAAAAATACAAAAGGATTAATGAGTTAAAGGAAATCAAGACTGGGACCATGATATTATCAGGAAGTTTGTTGAATGAGCTTTTGAATTTGCTCTGTTAAATCTTGAAAATGGCATTAAGCAGCTAATGGAGTTGATATATTAAATACAACCCTAGTCTGTACACAAGATGGACATAGCTAATCAGTGATGTGCTACATCAATTGGTATGGGAATGATGAGCTCTTTTTATTAGGTCAGCAGAACCAGTGATGTATGGAAGCACTAAAATGAAGGAACAGATTAGGCTGCTCTTTGCAATTTTAATTATGAATTTTTATGAACAGAAAAATAAAATGTAGACATTTTTGACTGTCAGAATAAAGGTGTCTGCAACATTTGCTGGAGTTCTGATATATTCATGTTCTTTTTTCTTCAGCCTCACACTTAGATAAAGACTCAAAGGGACCTTATGAATTAACGTATTCTTAGTTTTAAATATATCATTAAGGAAGGTGGTGTGGGGAAAATCCTTTCATCTGATGTCTTGTGATATTACTCATATTACCCATTTTTTAAAAAGTAAAAAACCTAAAACTTTAGGCCTTGAACAAACTTTGGGAAGTGAAGTCCTAGTCTTTTGTTCCCTAGTCCTGAAAATTTACTTTTCTTTCAGTTTCCGCCCCTAACCCCCGCCCCATTTTGTGTTTGGGAGGTGGTGTAGGATAGTGGTAATGAGCACAGGGTCTAGAGTCATTAGAGCTGATGGGAATGTGGACTCTACCACTTGCTAACTATGTGACCTAGGACCGTCTCCTTAATTTTTCCAAACTGTAGTAGTTTCTGCATCTGTAAAATGGAGATAATAGCCTCTCCTCCTTCCAGGGCTGTTGTGAGGATAAATAATACAAATGCGAGAAATAAAAAGCACCTAGCACACTGCCTGACACTCAGTGTTGAGTGAATTTAAAAAATTATTTGGGATATAAATCTTGGAAAATCTTCCTATTATAAAGTACATCTTTTTTAAATGAAAGTCTGTGACTACTTTGGGTCTCTTGGATTTTTCTGATAAGGATACTTAAAGTATGCGCAAGTTTAACTAAAATCTGGTTTAAAAGGTCAATGTATTTTATAGATCTATGAAAGGGTATTAATAGCTAAAGACTGTGAAATGAGGAGCCACAGAAACATCAGGTGATGAAACCTCTTCTAGAATTCTCCCTAAGGTCATATCATGCACATTTACATATAGTTGGCATATGATTTACAGAAGCTTCCTGTCTGTTCTGAGATATTTTTAACTTATGCTTTTATTATGGCTCCCTTTAGGACACTAATTTCCTGAATATCCCTAATCTTCTTTCAGACTTTCTTATATCTTATACTCTTTATGTTGTTAACGTTCTAAAAACATGAGCCTGAGTTAGTATATATATAAGTGCAGTGAGGGATATAGCGGTGGCGGGCTGGCACAAACCTTTGACTGGGCTTCTTAGCCTGTAAATGAAAATGTTGAATTTTTGGTTTAGCATCTTTAGATCCTGTGAGAGTATCTTGGAAGTTCAGGGGAATCAGGTTGAAACTATGTCCAGTTAGTTAATACAGTGGTCAGTAACAAGATAGCAACCTCTTTCAATTTAGAACTTTTTTATTTAAAGTGAGTAATCATGAATACACATTTCCATAAAAGAAAGGAGTTACTGGGTGTTCTGCCTATTTTCTTCTAGAAAATTTATTATCAAGCACGGCTATTTATTTTGAGGCTGCTTCTAAGTTTTTCGGGTATTGTATACTATTAGTGTTATTGATTGCACTCTGTAGGAATGCCTGTAAATTGTATGCAGTTAATTAATAAAGTTTATCGAGCATTTAGTTGTGAGATAAATTGCACAAAAAGAAAAAGAAAAATCTGTGATCCATCCATACTCCATTTAAATAAAGCAGGAAAGATAAGGAAAATGGTTTGTGCTGTGTTTTAACATACTTTCACCAAAATTTCTAAAAGCAGGCTATAGAATAAATAATAAATATAAATACTTCCAGAATGTAGCACATGCGATATTCTAAAAGTTAAATCTAGAACTTGGCTAGAGCATTAAAAATAAAGTCAGACAAATGTCAAATGGCCAAGTAAGAATGATCTTTCCTTGGAGTTTTCCTAAAATGGTTACATAGGTGAGTTTAGACAAGTTGAAGGGGATTTAAACCCAGTTCAGAAATTTAAAGCCTATTCACATTTTATCTTGAAAAATGTCTTCTTTGAAAATGCTGACCATTAGATAAAAGCTATGCTTGCAACAATCTGCATTTGTTTTAGTGTATCTCATTTTAAGATATTTTGTCCATGAGTAGAAAATCTTTTGTTTTGGTTTTTGGTTTTGAATTTGTGTTGTATAATCAAAGATAATGTCCCATGTCCTGCTATCTTATTTTTCATCAATACTCAACCAATGATCAGGAAACTACAGTCTGGGATTCTTTTCTGTTCCTTAGGATGTGTACTTTCCCTGGAAGTCTCCAAGATAATACTGGCTTTAGAAAGTTCAAAACTGGGGGTTAAGTTTCTGTGTTGCTTGCAGTTGATTGATTGAAAATGCTTTTTTTATTTGTAAGTTTTTCCCTAATGGTTAAGTTGTTATGATAGTTCAATTCTTACATTTGAGTGACTATTCTAGTTGTGCTAGTGTAAAAGGCAGTGTAAAAAATTACCTGAGATAATAAAATTATGGAAAGGTAGTTTCATCTAAAATAATTTATTTTATTTACTTCTATTTCTGGAAAAGTATATAAGGCAATTTTTAAGATTGTTAAATTTTTATCTGTAATTTTGAGACCATTTCTTTTCCATGCAATTGATATAATAATCTTGCTTTTAACTGAATGCTCATGTTGAAATGTTGAAATTCTTATTTTTTAATTCATAAATTTGAAGTTTACCTAAAAAGTAGATTTAAGTATCTTTAAGATACAGAAAAAAAGAAATATTAAAATGTAGAAAAAGCATGTTAATTTTCTTAGAGTCCCATATTATACAAAGAAAGGGGTGAATGTTATTTTTTTTAAAAAGTATCATTATAGTGATTTTTTTTGGAAATTCTACAATCTCTGAAATTTAAATCCTTGGACTATTTTAGACTTTCACATGAATTTATCTAGACTTTGAAAATGACTTCTATAGTGACCTATGGACTCTCTGTGATAATAGTCACATGAACATTAAAAAAACACTTTATTTGCTAACACATTTTTATTGAGTATTTACCATGTGCCGGACACTGTGCTGGGTGATTTGGCTCCAGCTCAGCAGCTCTTGGTTTTGTGAGTATAATCATCTAGGATATAATGATAGAGAGGGTCAAATGTATATGTGCTCTCAGTTTCTTTTCTAAGTCCTGGGCAACCACTCCCTCTCCTCTTATCCTTCCATGAAACTACTAGTCTTTCATCTCTCTTTTTCAAAGTATGGTCCCAGGAAACAGTCAAATAACCAGATAACTTACATCTTATCTTGAATAAGCTAACTTCATTATGAAGATTCCCAGGGATCCCTACACTTTAATTCTATCGAATTGTGGACTGAAATGCACACTATGATGAGAGTAAAATACACACCATTACTATTAATGCTAACTATAGAAGTCTTTGATATGTATGATAACTACCAAAGGCTAGACATGCTGGGTGTTTAATATACATTGTCTCTAATCCGTGTAACAATGTTTGTGAAATGTCATTGTCCTTACTCTCAGTTTACAGATAAGGAAACTGAGCTTCAGTGGTACTGGCTTGCTGCAGTTCTTATGGCTAATGATTAGAAGAACTGCGATTCTATCCTGGTTCTGACTGCTTCCAAAGCCCATGTCCCTCTCATTCTACTACTTGGCCTCCAACTATATCTTAACATTGAATACATTAGACAATATGGATTATATGTCTTGTGTATGTAGTTGACATGCATGCACTATAGGAATCAAGCTCAGGTGTGGTCAAATTGGTTGAAAGTACTTTTGGACTGAGTTTAGCTTAAGCATCTAGAGTTGGCCATGGCCCAACATGTCACGCTTACAGAGAAAAGTCCACTTCCCATTTACACTGTATTTATATCGCTGGATAGATTATGCAGAGATCTACATTGACCACTAAGATGGTTGAAATGTGGATTTCTATCATTTGATGCACATACAAGTGGTGTTAATACATGTCAACCAAAAAGGAGGGGGGTTTAAGTAGTTGAAGTTTTTGATATGTGGTCAAGAGTAACAGACTAACATTCTTGAGGACTCCTGAATTTTTTGAAATAATTTTCTTACAAAGGGAAACATTTTGCTTTATTCAAGATGCAGCTGTTTCCAGATTCTCAGAAATCCATGTTTTGCCTGAAGCTGAATCACTTCTGAATATTAGACCATTTAGGGCCAACTGTAGCTTTGTAGGGAAAAATGCAGAGTAGGAACAGATCTCAGGAAAAGGGAGACCTGGTGTCTGGCTAAGCCAGTGGTGAAGTGTCAATCCTTTACTGGAGGTTCATGAGAGGGTGAGCATGAAATAAGCACCCACCTTTAAGACCCTTGCTTAGGCATTTCATAGCCTGGTTTACATATGGATTAGCAAAATGACTCTTTATCAAATTCTTTAAAATGTCCTGTCAACCTGTCACCATAAAAAACACTGTTGCAAAGGTGCTACTTTTGTAGCATGGTTTCAAGGCTGGCAATTGTGAACTCTGTTCCTCTTCACCAGCTGTGGCTCTGGGATGATGAAAATTGACTTTTTTTAATAAAGAAGAAGGAAATAGCAGAATGGCCTAGACATGGGAATGGGATCTTACAAAATTCTGTGGTTCAGATAGTATCTTACAAATTTTTCTGGAGGTTAGGGCAAGAACAGGAAAAGTAAACAGCTGCTTGAATCTTCTTGGGTTTCCTTTTTTTGGGTGATTGGGGTAGTGGGCAGATACAAAGTGACAGCATTTGGGTTTCCAGTGAGTTTACATCTGAAAATCGGAGCTAGTGCAGTAGGCCTGGTTTTACCCAAATTGGATCTGAGTGACTTATGTGGAACTGCCAAGTTTAACATCTCAAAATTAAAGAAAACAATGGGATGTGGTCACCTTTGAATGCCACTCTTTAAGGCAGAGATCAGGTCAATGAGGCGGTACTCTACAAGAAAAGTTGCACTTAAGGGAATTTATAAGTGGAATGAACCCTCACTCTGAGGGGAAGGATTTGTGAAGAGTAAAAACTCTGGGTCACAAGAATATCATTAACATGGAAGATATATTCTCATAAAAATGACCTTTAGTTTAGAAGACGGATGGAAGGACAGAGGGTTAAGGATGAGTATTAAAAAATCACAGTCTCAATTCTGCTACTTAGGATGGGAACTGCTGAGTCAATGGCTGCTTTGGAAATGGGTTGTAAATACAATAGCAGACAACCTCCCTTAGGAACTCATTTTGTTACTTCCTACAGAAAAGATCTTGACTTGGCATGGAACAATAGGAGGAAGGATTCATCCATGGCCTTCAACTAACTAGAGAAGTCACTTTTTATTTTTTTATTCTTGAACTATCTATATTTATTTTTTTGTTCCCTGGAGACTAGAGAAAAATCTTTGTGAAGGTTTTTCTTTACATGAAAACAAGTACCCTATTACTCTCACATTTCTCATTGTTTACATGTTTCACTGATGTTCCTTTTTTGACTATACAGGATAGCATCTTAAATTCTTTTCATTTAAAATAACAAGTTACAAAACAGTAGGTAGAGTATAATTTCATGGTAAATGGTGTTTACCGAAATGCTAACATTGGTGTTTTTCCTGAGAGAGACATTATGGGTAATTTTAATTCATTTATTATTTTTTGATATCCTACAGGATGGCCATATAAACTTAAAATATAAATATTATTTTATCATATTTACAATATAATAGCAATAAGTCATCATTATGTATCCCAAACATACTAGCTATTATTTTATTTCCATAGGTGATGTGTCTTCTTTTTGCGCTAAGAATATAGAAAAATAACTTATTAATATAGGTATACTCATATTGGAACTGTACAAATTTGTAATAATTGTGCTTTGACTTGTATAACAGTTATGCTTCTGTTTGACTTTGTTCAAGTCATTTAAGCACTTGGGGATTGTTTCCTCATCTGTATAATAAGGGACTGCAATGAATGATCTCTAAGGCCCTTCTAAAGTTCTGTGATTTATGAGTGAACACATTCTTCAAAGTACTTTGATATTCATGATTTCATTTGATTCCCTGACCACCTAGTGAGGGAGATAAGAACATTGCCATTTTACAAATGAGAGACTGAACCAACAAGGGGTTGGATGGTTTGTCTAAAGTCACCCTGAGTTGGTATGAGAGCCTGTGCGAGGCTATGGCTGTCCTTCTGTGGGCCCATGCTTTTTGCTTCTGGTGCTGTCAGAGACTCCAGGATCTGGATGCCACACTTCCTTCATGGAAGGAAGGGTCCAACTGCCTGGTAGGGAAGAGACTCTGGATAGGATGCCACAATCTGAGCGCCCTAATGGCAGAGAGGAGATGGAAGAAATCCCAGGCCAAGTCAGGGAAGCTGTTGGTTTCAAATCATCCTTCTTAGTCTTATAAAGAGTTAAACTAGGCTGCTGAAGGAATCGGCTCATTAGCCGCAATAGGTTCCCACTTTTCTAATGAACGCAGAAGCCTCAAATAGAAAGATCTAGACTAAACGAGGGCAACTCACTTGGTTTTAGCACCTAGTCCTGGCATTCCCACAGGCTTCTAGAAGTTTGGAAAAGCCATTACTCTTCTGAGATCTCAGTTTCTTTATAGTTCAACAATAGGGCCAATCTACCTTGTCACTGAAACATCTGCTTGAGGCCCTTGTATAAGAGGCACATATTAGTACCAGTGTTATGTGCCGCTCTCCAATTCTAAAAACAAAGATCTGAGACGAGATCGGGTGCGTTCAGGGTGGTATGGCCCAAATTATGCTGCTATAAGGACACATGCACACGTATGTTTATTGCAGCACTATTCACAATAGCAAAGACTTGGAATCAACCCAAATGTCCATCAGTGACAGATTGGATTAAGAAAATGTGGCACATATACACCATGGAATACTATGCAGCCATAAAAAAGGATGAGTTTGTGTCCTTTGTAGGGACATGGATGCAGCTGGAAACCATCATTCTTAGCAAACTATCACAAGAACAGAAAACCAAACACCGCATGTTCTCACTCATAGGTGGGAACTGAACAATGAGATCACTTGGACTCGGGAAGGGGAACATCACACACCGGGGCCTATCATGGGGAGGGGGGAGGGGGGAGGGATTGCATTGGGAGTTATACCTGATGTAAATGACGAGTTGATGGGTGCAGCACACCAACATGGCACAAGTATACATATGTAGCAAACCTGCACGTTGTGCACATGTACCCTACAACTTGAAGTTTAATAATAATAAATTAAAAAAATAAAATAAAATAAAATAAAAACAAAGATCTGCACCCAAGAATCACTTTTCTGGTTATGGGGTTTAGACATGGCATAATTGATGGTCTTTTAAAATCTTTCTTACCATTTTCATATCTGAAGTTTTCAGGGAACACCCTTCAGATTAATTCTTCAATATAGGGAAATGGCCATTGTCGAGTGCCTAGGACTATACACGCTTTACCGAGCAGCTGTTCCCAACCAAGGCTCGAAAATCATTGACCAAAGCAGGCTGCGTTATCTAAGTTAGTTGTTTCAGTGCATTACACCCAGGCTATGTTATCCATCATAAATGTACAAGAAAGCCTTTTTCCCACTGCTATTGATTTTCACATGGTGACTATTTGTTTGTATTCTTGACAGGATGACAGTCGGCTGACATTGCTAAGCTCTAGTGTCCTATACCCCCTGCCATCTAAAACTGGCATGCGGGTATGAGGCTTCAGATTAATACTTACTTAAATAATTTCTCTCTTATTGGAGTTTTTCCATATAACTTATTATTGTACTGTATTAGTTCAACATCTTTTCTCTCCCACACAAACTTTTGTTATATTTTTTCAGTTTCCGTCTCTTTATGCTGTATTTTCTGTATAAATAAGCTTACATTATCATTTGCTAGATTCTAAAGGCATTCTAAGGTAGTCCACAGTGATTTGTGATTTGAGGTAGATATCAGAGTGCTGTTTCTTTTCTTTCTTTCTTTCTTTCTTTCTTTCTTTCTTTCTTTCTTTCTTTCTTTCTTTCTTTCTTTCTTTCTTAGAGAAGGCAAATTGCCAAAAGTTAGACCAGCAATGATAAACCTTCCATTTAGTTAATTTCACAGCCCAATTTGACTAGTCTGGATGAATCTACCCCCAAAGAACCGAAGGTTTCAGCTTGGGCAGGATGTCATTTCTCTTTTATAGGCTACTCAGATTTCATTTTCCACTTGAACTGCTGCAGGTATCCTGAGCTCCCTTCAAATTACCCAGGGGCTTGATGAATAGCTGGACTCACCAGTGAGTGGACAGCTCATTAGCCAATCTACAAGAGCCTGCTGTGACTACTCTGAATCATAAAGCCAGTTTCTAATGGTGGATAGCCAATTAACAGCAAAATATAACCTCATGAATTTTAACTGTTGCCCTGTCAAAAGTCTGAGTTTGTTCTCTTACATGATGTTTATTTTCCTTGTTGTAATTAGGAATGTGAGAGGACTTAGAATCAAGAATCAGGTGCATAAAAATAATTTTAGGATTACTAGACATGCTTTTTTTCCTTTCTCTTCAATTGGTGCAAACAGTTTTGATCACAGTTTCTATTGAATGGGTGCTGAAAGAAATACAGAAAAGTAGTAGCAAAGCTTTCTTGTTTTTATTAATAATTATTGTTGTATAGTACAAAATTGGGAAATATAGAGAAGCCTAAAAATGAAGATAATCACCCATAATCTCATCATGCAAAACAGACTCATGCTACCATTTGATTATACATCTTTCTGTCTTCTTGGCCTTTGTCTCTACTCCTTCCTCTCTCTCTCACACACATCTAAACACATACCAAGTATGTATGTTTAAACACATTTACAAAAAACAGGTTGATGCTCTGCAAACTATTTTGAAATCTACTTTTATAGTTGATCATTATATTGTGCGGATCCCTACATCACATATCTTACAAAACATTATTTTAATAGTCGCATACTAACTCTCAGGTTTTCACTCAATCCAGCCCTAATCAGTCACCTTTTTCTTCTAGTTCACTTCATCCAGGTGTATACTTTTTCATTTCTCTTTTTTCCAACCTCACTTTTATACCCCTCTCTCCACCTCCTACTGGCTTTTTCTTCCTTCTCAGCTGGAGTTTAAGATGAACACATTATGAAGCTGCGGCCATGCTGGTTGGTTCTTCCAAGCGGCTTCTCCCAGGGTGAGCTGAACGAATGCTCCTGAGGTTTATGTGTGAGGACAGCCCCAGGTCTGACAGCAGAAATGCCACTACCAAAGTCCCAGTCCTGGACATCACCCCTACTTGTGGGAGGCCATCCTGGGTTATGCAGAGGCACTCTGACTGCGGGGGTGGGAAGAGGGTGCTGAGAACTTGTTTTCCTGCAGTGTATTATTCTCTTTGCTTTTTCACTTTTGCATTCCTAGATTCCTTCTTTAGAGACCCCTAAACTTCAGTTATTTAACTCTTGTGTAAAGAGATCAAGGATGTGAAGCCTGATTCCCAATCTGGCCTGTCCCTCACAAGCTCTATTTGAACCCTGCTGCTTGGTGTCCCCAGAGAGAATCTCCGGGACTTTGTTTCCTTTGATGTTTACCTTTATTAGGAACCCTTTTGTTCTATAAGTAAATTGTAAGCTAAAACTATGTAGCTCTGGCCTAAAAGCAATGGATAATTTGGGAAAATTTGGTAGTAGGTATGTGAGGACAAATTAGCACTTGATTTACAGTTGAATAATAATTAAACCCATGGAATGAAGATTTCTAAATAAAAAATAATGATAGCCCAACTATCATTAAAAATATTATTAAAAATAATGCTGAAAACCCAACTGGACCAAAAAACGTGATCCTCTGTGAATTGCATAAAGTTGATGTCTTCATATACCTTTCTTCTCTGCTAACTGCAACAAGGGAATCGGGACTGATTGCTAGGGAAAGTTTAGTGTTCAAAAGAATTCTTCTTTGGTGGGAAGCTCTTTTTTTCCCTTTCAGGATATGAATGCTAGTGTTTTCTAATTTTTAAAATCCTTTTACCTCTTTGCCTCTTCTTTTCTTTTGCTGCTGTTAAAATAAGAAGGATATAATATCACATATATAATTATTGATTAGGGACACTAAGCCACTTGATTAAAGTAAATTTAGTAATATTAAAAATGTTGTCTTGAACTGGGATTTGAATTCTATAATCTTTATCTCTGTTTTAATTCCAGCTAATACCCATGTCTGCCACCCCTGCACAACCTCTCCAACTTCCACGCACCCTGCCAGCAATGAATATTTTTGTTTATTTTTAAGGCAGTAAGAGTGTGGAGGTAGGGTGAATCTGAAATGATGCTAATATTGTTCTTAAATGATGCAAGTAATGTTCTGAAAGTAATTTGATAAGTTCTTCTACAGTAGGTTTCTTAATGTTTTGGGGACCATTGGCCCTTTTCTAAATCTGAAAATATTTATGAATCTTCCATTTTAAAGATTTTGATTACCTTTCCCTATTCTGTGTGTATTTAAAGGATGCCCATGAATCTCTGGCCTGTTCTTGGCAATACTCTGAGCAGTGCAAGTGAGTGTGGATATTCATAGGAGAATGCCCTGTTCTTTCTCTGTCAGCTGACAAGCTTCTTCCCTCAAACGCTTAACTGACTTTTTCTAATCTTTCTGTTCTTTCAGGCCTGGGTTTGTATCTTCATGTCCCCAGCACACACATGCCTTTTGACTCTCTCCTATAGAATCCTCTTACCCTATCTGAATTGAGACCCAATTCAGTTTTTTCCTTATTAACATTACTCAAACCTTAGCTTGTTTTTCTTTTCCCTCAAATTAATATGAGGGATTCATATAGATTCATATTTGATGTTATTTGATATACAGGTGTTAGGTTGTTTTTTAATGATGTTTTTACACTATCTTTCTTGATCTGACATCCTTAAATGCAACTCTATACATTATTTATTTTTTCTCCCTTAGCTGTGAAGTATATCATTAAAAGTCTTCATGTTAATAAAGATGATAAGAAATAAAAACTGTAATGTGTTATACAAAATAAGCTAAAGCTTTAAGAAAATGGCTCAATACATGGATTAATTAAATAAAAATAAAAATACCCAGCAATGAGAGGGTGTAACTCAGGAAAGAATCAGAAATTTTAACCAAGCACAACCAGGTGTTGTTGTACTTAAAAATCTGACAACCATGTAGAACTATTCCCAGAGCTGATTATAGGAGATCACAATGTACTTCTTTCCTTATACTTGCCCTCAAATTTATTTAAATTGAAGACTAGCTGGGAATCTTATGCCAGAGGAAGACACCTAAGTTCACATGTGTTCATGTTTTTGTGAGACTTGGGGTTTGTCTATATGTTAAGTAGTACCCAAAAATACATCATGTCTGTGTAGTTGGGAGAGTAAGCAAATGAAGAATTCCTCCTCTTCTTCTTGGTTCTAAAATGGAGACAACCAGATGGGGCATGACTCTCTTAAAAAGTACTTCCCTGGTGGATGACCTGGGACAGCAAATGTCCACAGTTTCCATAAGCAATTAAAAGAACAGAAAAATCAGGTCTACCCAAAGATTGGTATACTTCTACACATTGTGTTTACTTACTCTTAGTTGTTCCCCTCCCCCCCAACCCCTGCTATTCCTGAGCTGTATTTTAAAAAAAATAATTTATGTTGCTAGAGTGCAGGTGATTGATGGCTATAGATCATCACTCTAGTGGTCAAGCTGAGTTGCTAATCCAGCTAATAAACATACATTTTCTGGACATGAGAATGACTGGGAAAATGACAATAAATTTTCTTTCCTAGACTTCTGTCTAGTGATACATACAAATGTACAATAGGATAGAGAGAGCTATGTAATTAAAGAAATATGCAAATGTGCCTAATTTTCTCACACGTCTTAATGGGCCTCTTAATGTAACTCTAGATTTAATGGCATTTTGGTACTTGGGTCAGACCAATGATTCTCAATAGGAATCACCTCTTGCTGCAGGGATGGTGGTGGGGAAGATGGCTGCAACAGGATCACATAGATGAGTGTTTGATGTGCTGCCTTAAGGAAACATGTTTTCCGAGCTGAAAAATCATCACTGTCTAGTTAACCACTATTTCTACTCTATTTCTCGTGTGTCTTATTGTAGAGAAAGATTGAGGACCACGTAAGCTGATTGTCCAGGGACTTTATTACAATTATGTGTTTGAATTTCTGACTCCATTATCAGGTTTTAAATCTGTAAAGGCCTGAACCATGTCTGCCTAATTAATCATTCTTCTTGCTAATCATGAATAATCTTGTTAATAATTTGATCCCCATTGCTACACATATAGTAGGTGCTCATTGGACATTTGCTGAATGAATAAAAAGATGAATGCATGATGACAAGGAGACATTGCAGTTGGAGATTTCTCTGAGATTGAAGTTGGATTGTCTAGTTGGAAATTATCTTGCATGAGAACTTGCAGAAATGTATAACTGTCTCCTTTCCTCCAAAAACCACCAGAAAAACATGGTTGGAAAAAAACAAAAACTGTAATGTGTTATATAAAAATAAGCTAAAACTTTAAGAAAATGGCTCAATATATGGATTAATTAAGTAAAAATAAAAATAAAAATACCCAGCAATGAGGGGGTGTAACTCAGGAAATTATCAGAAATTTAAAAAATATCAGTTAAGAGAGAATAAACATAAAACCGAATAAACAGAATGGATAATTCCTTAAAAGAAATATAAAGTAAAATGGACAAATTTTAAGATAAAAAAGAAATGAAGAAGTAAAAAGTTCTTGTAAAGAATGATCCAACATAAGTATAATGGGAATTTCTGAAGAAATAAACCAAGAGAACAGAACAAATTCTAAAACCATAATTCAAGAAAACTTTCCAGAAATAAAAAACTGATTTGAAACTACATATTGAAATATGTAGCTGAGAAAGTCCATCCAAGCAACAAATGCCAAGACATGTTCTAGCAAAATTTGATACAAAAGGAAACAAAGGCCATTTGAGCATATTGATCAAACAAAGTGATTTGTAAGTGAAAGAAAATTAGATTATTATCAGACTATTTTGGTAGCAATTCTTTATACCAAGCAATTCTTTATACCATTATACCAAAATGGAGTAACGTATTTAAGAAATTCAAAGAAAGAAAATATGAGCCAAAGATTTTTATATCTAGAAAAACTGACTTTCAAGTATAAAGGACACAGACTATTATTGGCATACAATGACCCAAATAATATTGTTCCCTTAAGAACTTTCTGAGGGATCTACTAAAGAGTGAACTTCAGACAATAAAAAATAACTATAGAGATATTGTCATAAGAACTGGTGATAAGTGTTAAACATAGTTACTTGTAGAACTAAGATTAAATGAGGGTTAAAAAAGATCAAGTATCTATGAAACAGCAGTATTTAATAAAATGTATATAAGGAATAGTTTATTAAAATAGGGATACAAATTAGGTAAGCATATTAAAATGTTTAAAAGCTATTCTCATTAACTTCACTGATGGTGGTAGTATTGTATTGTTATTCTTAGACAGTTATATAACTAATATGGGAAAAGATGAGTAATTATGTGATTTTCTAATTCTGTCATTCCTGTGTATCTTTGAGCATTAGAATTTTTGTTGTGGAAGAAAAATACAAATGTAATTTGGAAAGGGCTGTATTCTTGAATTTAAATTGGAAGTAAGAGTATGAACTCAAGACATCTTTCATATGTATAAATATATATATTTGTATATCTCTGCCCCCTTAAAGGCTTAGGAACAATGAGCAACTTAGTGCAAAAGGCACTCCTAACATCCAAATCATGGTGGCTTTGAAATAATATTAATCATTAGAAGAAACAGGACTTAGAGAAATGACTAATTCCAGTTCTTGGGCAGGAAATGTATAAGATGAGTCTGGAACATTTTGTTCAACCATATAGCTTAGGAAGCTATCAAAAACTCCTGGGGTTATGTCGAAAGAAACTCATGAATCAATTTTAAGAACCTCCTATTGGGACAATTTAGGCTTTAAAAGAGATAATAATTGCAATGGAACAAATCCATAAAATAAGTTAAATGTGTGAATAGAAAACGGTATTTTAAAAATCTAGTTACCTTCAGAAGATGCAAGAGAACTAGTTCATTGTCTTGAAAATGGGTAAATAGAGGGAAAGAATCTAACATTGATCCTGCCTTTCCAATAAGATAAAAAATAATTAATAAAATTATAGATGTCTAGAAATGTACACAAGTGATAAAACTATAAAAAGTGATTGCTATAAAAGTTGGGATAGTGGTTACTTTTGGGAGGAGGGAGATGTTTGAGATTTGGATGGGGTACACTGATGAGATTTCTTAGGTAGCTGACATAGGTCTATATTTTGATACAGGTGGTGGTTGCAGGATGTTGGCCTTGTAATAACTCATTAAGCTATACATATATTTTCTGTGGTTTTCTGTGTTTTATTTATAATTAAAAATTTGAAAACAAAAGAGAAAAAGGTTGAATGGAATTTTTATTTTCTCTCCTGGATGAATTCTATGACTCTTCCTCTGCTCATATGTGTGGCCTGAAATCTTAATAATGCCTATAGTTCAAAACTCTTGAAATGGAAGGCAAATCTATCTTTACCTGAGTATGCTCAATGCTCCAGAGAATAGACATGATTCAGAATGGACAATTTCCTCTTGGAATTCAGAATTATTCTGCTCTTTATTTGCCTCCAGGGAAAACAAGGTGACACAGGCTTGTCACCAGTGAGAATTTCTAACACTTGGTGTCAGGAAACTGGGCAATAAATCTCAGTGGACTAAACCACAGCCCTAAGTGGCTTACTCATGCCTTAACACTCTCTGAATGGCCTCTAACAATGACTGCAAAAGCTGTACTTTCCAGAACCTAGAGTTGATCTTTATTTAATTTATCCATCTACTGTGTGAACTTTGCCACCCAGGAATTGTAAGAAGAAAAATGAGTCACCAAGATTTGTACATTGTGGAAAGCACACTTCCCCCTCCCCACCAAGCAATCCTGGAAATTAAATCTTTTATTCCTTAGTGATTCACTAAGTGTTTGCAATCATGGTCCACACATTTAGTTGTTGTCAAGATGGATATTTCTAAAGGTATTTTTTTTTCATTTCATGGTGAGACTCTTTTTATCTTCCAGACACCTCTATTATTGACAGAAACTAGGCGTGAGAGGCTCAAACAGCGAGGTTTCATTTGTACGTCAGTGCTCAGGATAAGGATCACACATGTACTATATTGTGTTCAATGTCTGATGAGCCATAGCAGCCTCTTTCGTGGATGTTGCTTGAGATTTCTGAAGCTCAATTAAAGGTCTCCCTTTTCAGTCAATATCTTAAAATAAAAAGGAGATACCTAGCGATGATTATACTGGTCAACTCCTTTTTCTCCTTTGCAGAACTCATATAGAATAAGCTGCATCATGAATAACACTGGAGTGACTTGAGAGGTCAGAAGGCAAATTATTCACATGAGGCCATAGTGCATATTTCAGAGAGACCTACACAGAGATGTCATTTATCCAGTTGCAGTGGTAACAGGATGGGTACAGAAAAATCTTGGGAAAGAAAAACACCTCCATGAAAATATTTGTCGGTGGTTGTGAAAGATATTTTGATTTGAAAGTTTGAGGGTATTGGGAAGTAAAATAAATACTATGAAATGAAACAGAGGTCGTAAGTGAAATAGTGAGCCTGTTTTCATTGATCTTGGATTTATTTATAATTTAGAGACATCCACCAGATTGAAGTTAGCATTCCAAGTAAGTGATGTAATTTATCAAACTGAAAAAAACCTCAAATATCCAACACAATAAAAATGTTTTATCTTGCTTTAATAACTAGTTTTAAATTTCATTTTACTTTTTTTTCACTTTTATTTTAGATTCAGTGGGTACATATGCAAGTTCGTTACCTGGGTATATTGCATAGTGCTGAGGTTTGGGGTATGAATGATCCCATTTCCCAGGTACTGAGCATAGTACTCATTAGTTTTTCAATCCTTGCCCCACTCCCTCCTTCCTCCCCTCTACTCCCCAGTGTCTGTTGTTGCCATCCAAATGACTTCTGAGCCCTCTGGAGTTTTTGCATAGATCACACTCAGTGCTGACAGAACAGGCGGACCAGCACCTGATGCCCCCTCTGGACTACTTCACTTCAACTTGGACCTGATGCACATGCAGCCTTGTTGCCTTTTTATGGAGCTTCCTCTAAGACTGGCTTGGGAGGGCCAGAGCATCTGGTCAATGTAGCTGAATCCGTAGGCTGGGATTACACAGAAGCTGTGGCCCAACAGACTGAAACTGCTGAACTTCAGCTTTCTCACCAGTTTGCTTCACTTTAAAGAGCAGCCTCAGCTTGAACAGCTGGGGCTAAATTGTAGGGAAAGTGTTTCCATGAGCTTCGCTGGCTTTCTCAAATGGGTGTGTGGAATCTGGCCCCTGTCAGCAGTGCCAAAATACAGCTATCTGATTGTGCCTCAGTGAATGAAATGAGGGTGGTTTCATTTCCCTTTCTAACGTCCATTTCCCACACATTCGAGTCTCCTCTAGCCAGGCCCACTTCTGTTTTTAACAAGGAGCTCTTGAGGCTAGCGAAATCTGGAAGTACTTACAGTTTATATGACACTGGGAGTCTTTAGGTTCCCTCTTGGGCTTCCCAAGCTTAAACTGACAGATATGTGACTCAAAGTGAAAGCTAGCCTGCCCTAGCTCAGGATTTAAGTCTCAGTGTTTCAACCTTTTTCTCTATTCTGGACTGTTCTCTATTTTGGCCATTTAAATCAGGAGTGGTGAAGACTTGACAGCTATGCCTCCATTTCTCCCTCCTGTACCAAAGGCCAATAATGCTCATGGTTATTGACTCCTTTCTGCTAAATCCATATTCAACCTCAGAATACTTAATAATATGGTCAATCAATCAGTTAGCCCATGTGTTGAATCCCATTTGCTATTTGGTAGGAGTGACAGTGGAGTATAGTGGCCCAAGAGACGGATAAGCAGGCCTTATCCCAGCATTGTGATGGATGGTGTCTTGGATAGAATGGTTAGAAGAATTGTGTTCACTCTAGCTTTACCACTTACCAGTTAACTACAGCTACATTTGATTTCTTGAAGCTTAGTTTTTGTTATCCAAATAAACGAAATATCTTCTCTAAATACATTACATTTTGTTGTCAATATGCAGAAATAAATGGGTGTGGATTCCTTTGCAAGTAGCCTAGTGTGACAAGCATAGAAGCTGTTAGCAATGTAATATTAATACATTACAAATTCCTGCTTCTCTATTTCCTAGTCTTACAGTAACAATTATATACTAGGTGTTTTAAGAACCAAAACTTCCCTATTAATAGTGCTGTGGGATGTACATTAGATTGGGAATCAGCATATCTAGATTTTTGTTTCTGTGCTATAAGTAATTGCTTATAACATCTTGGTTGTTTGGGGTCTACATCCATATTTATAAAATTATGAGGTTGAATTAGAAGTTTTAAGCATTGTTCTTAGTACTCAAAATCAAAATTTCTTTTTTCTTTTCCTTTTTTCTTTTTCTTTTCTTTTCTTTCTTTTTTTTTTTTTTTTTTAAGACAGGGTATTGTTCTGTTACTCTGGCTAGAGTAGAGTGGTGTGATCTTGGCTCACTGCAGCCTTGACCTCCTAGGCTCAAGCGGTCCACCCACCTCAGCCTCCAGAGTAGCTGGGACTACAGGCATGTGCTACCATGCTCAGCTAAATTTTGTATTTTCTGTAGAGATTGGATTTCACCATGTTGCCCAGGCTGGTCTCAAACTCCTGAGCTCAAGTGATCCACCCACCTCAGCCTCCCAAAGGGCTGGGATTACAGCCATGTGCCACCACACCTGGCTCAAAACCATATTTCTAGTGAAGTTGTATGAAACCCTGATATGAGACAAAAAAAGTTGTGCTAAATCATGTCAGAGTGGGGTGTCCAGAGGCCTGCCTGTTTGACCTCTTCTGAAAGTGTCCCAGAAGTACTCTTGTAGCATCTTGGGATCCCCTGAAAATTTGAAAACCACTAGACCAGATGTTCTCCAAGGTCCATTGAAGTTTTAACATTCTACAATTCTAAATGTTTAAGGAAGACTAATTTCTCAGTGCCTTTATTAACTTTCCTTTTATATGGTGGAAATAATTAGAAATTTATGGCCATTTCTATGCAAGCACAGCTAGCAACTAGAATAACACCCCCACCTCCCACCCCGTTTTTTTAAGAAGTAGACTGTAGAGGATGTCAGAAATGTTCCTTATAGTCTTGTCTGGGAAGCTATTTGCTTCAGTAAACCTAGAATCTTCATATGCTCAGAATGCAACAAACCAACAAATTTCTGCAGAAATTGTTTAGTGTCTTCCATAAGCCAATCACAATGTTCATACTGGGGCTACAAGGGTCACTAAGACACTGCCCTACCTCCAGAATCTCACACAGTCACAGTTGTTTTCAAATTGTGCTCAGCAAATCACAACAGAAACCTCATATTTTGGGCCTTACTTATCAAGAATTTGTTAGGTTTTCAAGGGCTGGTACATAAAATAGCTTGCTTTTTGTGCTTGAAATATTTGGTCCACCTTATTCACTGTAGCTTGTGTAGGTCTACACCATCAAGCAGGATGATGACAATGCCTGTGACTGAGAGCTCAGTGATGGCAACTGTCAAAGGATGTGTGATTTTGACAAAGCACTTGGAGTTTCTTTTCAACAAAAATAAGACAAGTTAGATATTTTAATAACATATTTTTTAAAATCCTAGGATTTACATCAATGAATGAAATAAGATTAGCCCTCTAAGTTTTAAACTGTATACAACATAACCACTTCATAAGTTTCTTTAGGATGATTTATTTACTGAACTTGTTTGAGTAAATGTCATAAAATTGAGCTTTTAAAAAATGATAAAAAAAATCTCATGGTATCACTTTTTAGAAGTAGTAATAGGAAAATGGACATATGTAGGTGTATTTAATTTCCTCCTTTCTATAAAAATAGTGGTATCCTTTCATCAGGGAAAAATATTGCATTATTCAGTAATGGATCAAATTTCAGCACTGACATTTTACCTGTTATTCTATACTCTATTTAGATATAGAGGCCATCACTTAAGTAATTTGCAAAATATGTAAGCTTCTAAAAAAATATACAAGTGAGATAATTGTGAGCCTGAAGTACATTTGTTAGGGCATTGATATGGTTTGGCTCTGTGTCCCCACCCAAATCTCACCTTGAATTATAATAATCAGCCCCTGTGTTGAATTCCCATCAGCCACAGGGAGCAAAATGGCATTATGCCTCTCCTAATGTAAGAAGCCCTAGAGGAGACATTTCATGGGAGGGGCCTGGTACGCGGCAATTCAATCATGTGGGCAGGCTTTTCCTGTGCTGTCCTTGTGACAGTGAATGAGTCTCATGAAATTTGATGGTTTTAGAAAAGCGCAGTTTCCCTGAACATGCTCTCTTGCCTGCCACCATGTAAGATGTGACTTTGCTCCTCATTCACCTTTTGCCATGATTGTGAGGCCTCCCCAGACATGTGGAACTGTGAGTCCATTAAACCTTTTTCTTTTATAAATTGCCCAGTCTTGGGTATGTCTTTATTAGCAGCATGAGAACAGACTAATACAGATACCAAGCCCAAAACTGAAGCCAAACTAAATAAAAATGTGTCAATACATCGTCCAGAGTGTCTTGTTTATGGAGATCTCAGAAGTTTTCAGAGGAACTTTTTATTTTTATTTTTATTTATTTTTTATTATTATTATACTTTAAGTTCTAGGGTACATGTGCATAACGTGCAGGTTTGTTACATATGTATACTTGTGCCATGTTGCTGTGCTGCACCCATCAAGTCGTCAGCACCCATCAACTCGTCATTTACATCAGGTATAACTCCCAATGCAATCCCTCCCCGCTCCCCCCTCCCCATGATAGGCCCCGGTGTGTGATGTTCCCCTTCCGGAGTCCAAGTGATCTCATTGTTCAGTTCCCACCTATGAGTGAGAACATGCGGTGTTTGGTTTTCTGTTCTTGTGATAGTTTGCTAAGAATGATGGTTTTCTCATTATCTTTCCTCACTCCACAGAAGGACGGCACAAACAATGACTCTGTTCTTCTCCCGGCCCTATGAGCTCCCATTGTCTTCTCTGTTCTTCTCCCGGCCCCATGAGCTCCCATTGTCTTCCAGGAGATAGTTGGGGTGGAGGTGGGGGATAGACTAGAGGTGTAGTATTTCAGTTAAGTGGAGTGGGGGCTCAAAAGACTTCTCATTTGCCAAAGTTCTTTGTAGTTTAAATATTATGTTAAAAAACAACTGTTTTTCAATCTTAGGCTAATAAATTTCAAGGGACACATCAGAGGCAATAATTACAAATTATTTTCCTGAAGAGAACATTTTGGATTCAGGTTTTGATTAGGACCTTCTATGAAAATGAAAAGAAAACCAAAATAAATAAGCTTAAATCATAAAAATTAGAACAGTAGCTGCCAGAACCATTTGTGGGTTAAAATTCATTGGTGTTCATCTGGCATTGACTTTGGTTATAAAGATCAGTTCAACTTATCTGGTGTTCCCTTTCCAGCCTGACTTATGAAGATAAAATGCTAGGAAGAGTTACTCTTCAGATTTTAAAATATAAATATACGATGGGATTTGAGGTACCCTATAAATACCATTTCTTTCCCCATCCGAATGAGTCAAAAATATTTTATTTCTGATAAAATTGATTTTGGAGATTATAATTTTTATCTGCTTGCAAGTAGTTTCCCTCCTTCTGAAGGAAGAACTAGATAGAATTCCTATCAGCCGCAGGGAGCAAAATGGCATTGTGCCTCTCCTAATGTCGGAAGACCTAGAGGAGCAGAGCAGAATGTTCTTTAAGGATGAAACTAGGAAACAGGGCCTTGGCTCTGACTGCTGTTTACCTTCCAAACTCACTCTGATTAATTTTCTCCTGTGCAGCAGAAAAAGGCTGGTCTATTGTTTTAGTAGACTCCTTCACTTGTAAGAATCATTTGGAAAGGAATGAGTGTTCCCTCAAAGGATACATTCTTCTTTTAATAGACTGCCTTCTGCCACAGACCAGCTGTGTGAACTCAGACAAGTCATTTAACTTTTCTCAATCGTTGTTTCCTCATCTGTAAGACAGAGGTCATAAAGACCTGCTTAGTAGATTGATTAAGCAAGATAATAAATGCCATGCTGGATCCAGCCCTGCCTGCCTCTCCAAACTCATCCTGTGCTAGTCTACACTTATTTCTGATGTTCTGGCTTTCCCATCTTTCTTTCCATTCCTGGCATACATAATGTTCTTTCTGACTTCAGAATTTTTGGTATGCAATTCTCTATCTGGATAGGTCTTCTCATTATTTTTGATCTGGTTAATTCCTGCCTTTTAATCAGTTCTCAGATTAAATATAACTTCCTTAGTTAAGCCTTTCTAATCTCCCTCATTTATTTAAATTACAGGCCCTTTATTATTTCTTGCTTATAGCCCTTATGATAATTTATCTTTCTTTGATTATTAGTTTGATCTCTATTTTCTATGATCAGATATTATGCATGTAAGAACAAGAAACTATGTTTTTTTCATTTATTATTGCATATTGAGAGCCTTTAGAGTAATTGACATAATAGTTTCTCAGTAAATATTTTTGAATGAATATGTAATCTACTTAGCATATAATATATTCTATAAATACTAGTTTCCTTCTCTTTCTCCTCAATATGTTATCAGTTCACTGGTTTGTATGATGGTAGATCCATCATTAGTGATATGGTTTGGCTGTGCCTCCACCCAAATCTCACCTTGAATTGTAGCTCCCATGGTGGGAGGTAACTGAATCACAGGGGTGGGTTTTCCCATGTTGTTCTTGTGATAGTGAATAAGTCGCATGAAATCTGATGGTTTTATAAAGGAGAGTTCCCCTGCACACACTCTCTTGTCCGCTGCTATGTAAGATGTGACTTTGCTCCTCATTTGCCTTCTTCCTTGATTGTGAGGCCTCCCCAGTGATATGGAACCATGAGTCAATTAAACCCCTTTCGTTTATGAATTGCAGCAGTGAGAACTGACTAATACTGTAAATTAATCTAGTTTCTCTCTTGTCCTTCCACTTTATCACTCTACTTCCATACTACTTATGCGTTGGTACTGTATCTCTCCAATCACTGTGTAAGACTTTTAAGTGTCTTGAAATATAAATCTTTTTACTTAACTTTATTCACTAGCTTGCTCTGAAGCAACTGACTCTACTCAAAATAGAAAGAACAAAATTTTGGAATTTGTTTAACAAAGGAAGCTTCCCCATTTGGAGTGAGACCGTGGGACATGAGACAGCTTGGGACTGTGGGAAGGGCTCAGAGTTTAATATTAGAGGATGTGTTTTGAGTTTCTCTTTCAACACCTGATTGTTTTATTAATTTAAACTTCTCAAACTTAATTTTCTTACCTGAAGAATTTTAAGGGTCACATAGAATAAAGTATGTTAAAAAATTAAATTATAAAAGACTATTAAAAGGCTTACAAAGGTCATCAGTTGTAACTTGGCAGGATTAGGTACTTATCAGGCTCTGCCACCAGATTATAAGCCAGTTTAGGACAAAGTCTTTACTCATCATTTTATCTTCCATAGTTTCTGCTCTTCATTTGTTTAACAGTGATAACAATATCTAACATGTACAACTCATGAACACATTTTATGAAAAGCATTATCCTACAGTAGGTAACTTTTCTTTTTCTTCTTTTACTACTCTCCCATACCATGGGACAAATACTACATCTTACATAGTACACATCTATGTATGACTATAATGTGATCTATCAGTTTATAAATCATAAATACATTAGTTGTGATATCAGGCTTCAAAAAAAGTAATGACTTCCCTCTTAAATACTTATAACATTTGACCATTTAATAACTCTAGAGATTAAATTGATTAAGTGATTTTCCCAGAAGCAAAAAGCTAATCTTATAGAAATCTAAATGACTGGAACCCAGGCCTCATCTCCCTTGATTTTGTAATTCTTTCTCCCACCCAAGGCCGCTTATAGTGCTACCAGAAGGTACATAATTGGAATTTTATTTTGTGCCCTTTATCCTAATTTACATATTTTTGGTCTTCTGATGGCTAATTGAGGACTTGTCTCTTTCATGTTTCCCTTCATATAGGAATTTCTGACCTAGATCAATCACCTACTAGCTGTGGAACCAGGAATAAATCTAGATTGAGTTTCTACATCTGTAAAATGGGTACAATGTGTACCATCTCAAAGCGTCTGAAGGCTAAATGAGATAATCTCTGTATCACACTGTGTACAGTTTCTGGAAGATAAAAAGAGCTCAACAAAAAGAGCTAACGCTATTGGTTTTGTTAAGATGATGGGTTTTATAACTGTCAACTTTATCTTTTAGCAGCGTACTGAACGTCAACAACTCTGTTTTGAATGCTGTAGTAAGTTCTCTTAATGTCTCAATACTAGTTGTGGTTGAAGAGTCTTTGGACTCAAACCTCTTAGAGGCAGATAATTTTGTTCCTTGCATTTGCAGATCATCATGTATGGAGCTCTGATAGATGGGATGTGATTACAAGATTCCTGTCTAAGAGGATTTCGTGTGATTGGCTGTTTCATTATCAGGGCTGAGAAGGGAGGGTAAAATAACAGCAACATCTGTCCCCACGTGCTGGGGAAGATTTGGCCTATCTAGGGAGGATGTTCTCTTCCATCTTCGGTGTTCTATATAGAACTTTCTGGAAAGGGAGTGGCCTTCTCATATGGAAAAATGACCCTTCTTCTAGGGTGTCTGAATTTTCATAACACCATTGAGTTATCTGTTCCAGTTCCAGAAAATTCTGGTGCTATAATACAGGGGATCAAGCTACTAACCACAACGAACAAAGAGAAAGGAACAGAAATTTATTGAGTGTGTATGATGTGCCAGGTACTTCAGTTGGATAGTTGAGAGTTATTCTCACATTTAGTGTCATGAACTCCACTGGAGTCTGACTGGGGCTAATGGTTGAGTGGGTGGTGCTGTTACTATTAAACGGTTGATTCATTCATGAGACCCTGGACTGTGTAGACTAAACATTTTCTTAGCCAACATTGGCCCCTCTGAAAATAATGGACAAATAATAGGTTAATATGATTTAAAAAGAAATGCTCAAGATTTCTGCTTTGCTATTTCCATTTGACAAAACTACTTAGACTCATGGCATATTAGTATTATGAGTGACATGTTGAAAGGACCTGCCTCAACATACCCTCAATTCCCTTAGCTGGACACTTAACCTCCACCTATAAATTCAACCCTGCTCTCAGTTAAGAGACCAATTTAATGGATGGGTCAGGAGAATTTCTCTGCATCTCAATAGCTTTGCTGGGTCATGTTTTGGCCTGACACCCTCATTCAAGGTAATTTGGTTCTTGATTTAATTAAGCCAAACAACTCTTACTCTATTGAGCCTATGTCTTGGTCCCTCCAACACTCAAGTTCCGTGGTATCTTCAGTGGAAAAGCCAGAGATTATTGTATTCCTGAGTCCCAGCCTTAAAAGGAGTGTCCTTCAGTATCCTACTGACTTAGTCTGGCTCTTTGAAATAGCCTCTCAAAGTATGTGCTTGACTTGTGCATTCAAAGTCCACAATTTTCCAAACCAAATATTTAAATGCTTTTCTGTTAACAAAAAGACTTTCATGAATGCTACTTAGAGGGAAGTTAACCAAATCATTCTGGCAGTACTTCAGATTAATTTTAAAAAACAGAGGAGAGATTAAAAGAATGCATGAGTGGTAATCTAATTAGTACAGAAATTACTAGACTAACTTAAATCCACGTATTCCAGTGTTACAGTAGGAGGTCTGGGGAGTTGCAGAGAAATAGCTGCTTGTAGTTACACATACAAAGGCTGTTTTTTTTTTTTTTTTTAAAGCAAATTTAATTAGCTGATTACAACTTTGTAACCAAATTGTTTACTTGGCACTTCATAGAAAGTAGTATAGTTTTCATTCTCATTTAACCTTCTCTGAGTGAAGGAATGTGGAAGTGATGATTCATTTTGTGTGGTACTACATTTATAACTGGGGAGCTCTTTGCTTCCTGTGAAGCAGATCGGTTCCGGTGTTTGTGGGAACATTTTGACTACCACTGTTTACTAGTATAAAAATCTGTGTTATAAAATGTGAGAATCACTGTTTTCTATGTAAGATGTCAATAGTTTTAAAATGGCAATAAATATTTAAGAGGGAAAGGAGACAAAATATTTAAGTGATTCTAAAGCTTGATATCCCAAGCCATATAATTTAATCACAACAGCCCCACCTTCCAGGTCTTTAATATTTTACCAAATACATTTTATGAATAAATATTAGCCAAGTACTTCTGGTGTTTGTGATTAAATATTAACAGAGTTATTTTTACAAAATGCATAAGAACATTTCACAGGACTGTGTCTACGAATGTAAATAGGTTGACAGACATTTTGACAGATGCTTATGATTTTTTTAGTGATACCTACTTTAGTTATTATTTACTATTATAAAAACATTTTTTTTTGGCCTAATGTTCACCAGTTGCCTTCTTCCTCATCAGTATAGCTTGTAGTTTATTATCCTCTGAAAGTGTAATTTTACCAGAGCAATGAATAATAAACAAATTTTGTAATTTATACTAATAAGCTTGAATGGGAATCCACTTGCTTTGGACATTTTCAGCCAGGCATAATTTATCCCTATCCTTGGCTGTGAAACAGTGTGGATCTTCTTAACTGAGTCCCTGACAGATGGTTTCAGCGTTTTCAGGACTCCAATTCCAATCATTTTTCCCATATTGCAAAATTGGCCTTGAAAAAGGGTAAAGAGTTGTTATGCTGCATTAACATCCCTTCAGAATTGCTTGCTGTGAAGGGCATGAAGAAATGAAGGAAATCAAGACAGTAATGTTTGAAAAATATGCTCCTGGAAGTTAGAAATGTTAGTGACATATTGATAATCCAGATTACATCACAATCTCCATTGGATTTTGATTGTAAATCTCAAAGACACATTAAATACACTAGTAAAAACACAAATATTCAGTTAGTGTGGCTCATAAGCCATTCTGATGGTATTCACAATGTGGAAAGTTAGAGAGGGCTATAGTTTAGGCTGGCTTCCCATCATCTTAAATCCTGCTGATAGGTACCACCACGGACTATTAGATGAACAGGGATTCTCACAGTACTTTTCAAGTCTTGCTACCAGCTCATAATGAAAGCACTGAGATATCTACATTCATTTTCCAAGAAACATGAATTGATCACATTCAGCATGCCAAATTTTCATTTTCTTTTGCAGCTTCAGCTGACTGACTTCTTCATCTAAAGTGCTGTTCTTTTCTTTTTGTCGCCTTTTAGTTTATGATCAAAATCAATGAGGACTGAAGCTTTCCACAGCCATCTATAAAATGCAATTACTGTATACAACACACAGTAAAACTCCTGTGGTGTATATGTTGAGACATAATTTATGCCACTTACCTCCAGAGAGGTATCGATCTTTTTCTGTGAATGTTTTACAAAAGGGTCTCTTGAGTGCAAGCACAAGGAAATATGTGGCTATTGGAGCTGATCTATAATTTGATTAATAATGACCAATCTTTTGAACTTGACTCCTTACTGCACTTTTATTGTGATCTGACATTAGAATTTTAGATTTTTTCCTTTTGTCATTCTTTCCAGAAGCATAGTTATTCTGACGTTTTGACGTGCTAATCTTGTTACTTGCCTTATCCATGATGCCACTCTTACTAAGTTTGGCAGCACTATAGGGTGGTGAATACTAAAGTTGGAGTCAGAAGATCTGAGTTTGCTTTTGATTTAGCCATGTGAGAGCTGTGTGATTGTAGGTGCACTGCTTACATACCTGAGTCTCAGTTTTAAACTCTGTAAAATAGAAACAATAATCCATTTCAGGGGATATTGTTTTCTGAGGAGTAAGTAAGATATTTATTTATTCAACAAATAAATGTTGAATTTATTTATTCAACAAATGTTTATCAACCTTTTGAGAGGTTTTGGGGGACACAATGGTGAATAAAACAGATATGATTCCTGCCTTCATGGAGCTTACACAATCAGCTGGTATGTAAATAAACTCCGTATGGTTTAATATGTTATACATATGGAAGACAGCACCATCATCATCACTGCTATTACACACTGTGGTTGTTGTCATGCCTGAGAGTGGAAAGCACAATAATGCTGATGCTGTTCCTGACAGTGGTCCCATTGGTGGAGGGAGCACTTAGAACTAATGACATGGAAATTGTTCTGAAACTGCACAATGAGCCTTCTTAATGCTCCAAAGCTTAGCATTTACTAGTTTATCCCCTTAAGTTTGGCTGGAAACTCTATTTATTGATTATTTCCCTTGTAGCCAGAGTGTTCTAAGTGAAAGAGACAGAAAGAAAAAGAAGGAAAGGGCTTTTCTTTTGACTCTCCTGAAATGTAATCTATTAGAGTCAATGAGCACAGGAAGTTCATTTTCAAAGAACAAATCTTCCTGATTCATCCACAGTCCCTCAGGATCTTATCCTGGGGCAGCATGTGATGAATAATCCACTTTCCTCTTGACTATCTTTGTGAGACAGGGTAAATTTGTGATTAAGGGGTTGTGGCCCTTTGACCTAGAATGTATTTGCCATTGCCAGGGTTATATTATGGGATTTTCTGTCCCCCAAATAATGTGAGGATGATGGTTAGCTCACCTGAAGGAATGTCTCCTTCCAAGGCTCTGCACCAGCCATGGAAGGAAGTGTGTTTTAAATTACTTGCAATTTTAACCCTATAGCTCTGGCTATTTCATCACGGCTGGAGGAAAGGTAGGGTTCAAACTCAGTACTTTGCTGGCATAGAAAATGGCAGCAGGTAAGTAATTGGTATATCAGACTGCCTTATGCTTTGACTTTGCTTACTGCTGTGCCCAGAATCTCACATTTTGCTGGAACATTTGGACTATGTGAAGAAACAACATTTTGTCCTGATAGAATGAGAGAACAGCTCAGGCTAATTTACCTTGAACAGAAAACTGGAGAGTAGTATTAAACTTCACTGTTATGTGACTACAATATATTTTCTCTCCTTGACCTGGAGTAAATGTCCACTTATGGGATTAGAAGAAAATTAATTGCCTACTTTTAGCTCACTGAAGTCAGTGACATAATAAAATGTTCATGTATCTGTGATCAGAAAGATTGTATTGTCAAGAAAATGTTCCAGTGGCGTCATGGCCACTGTTTGTCTTAAGCACAAAAGTCTGGAAGAAACCACTTCTAGTCAGATGCGATACTCATGAGTACGTGAAAAGTGATCTCTCTCCCTCTCTCTCATTTTCTGTAAGTTTTAAGTGCCAGGAGAAACATGGGTACTATTGGGCTAAGATCCCCAATAGGATCTTTATCATGTTGGGATAATAGGATGGGATATTTATCATGTTTTTGTTCACTCAAATAAGAAAAAGGATAAAAAAAAATAAAATGAGGGTAAGCTTAAGAAGAAGTTGGTTGATTTTTTAAATCATGTTTTAAATTAGAAAAGTTCCTTCTTATGTATAATGTGCTAGATTTTTTCCATCTCAGGATATTGAAGGCCTTTGCTGAGAATCAAGCTGTCAGCAGGCTCACAAAGAGGTATTTCTTATCACACTGTGTTTTCTAACTTGATTTTTCAAGTTAGATTTCTTGATTTTTCATAGTAGAATGATTTTTCATAGATTTTTCATAGGACAATGATTTTTTTTGGGCAGAAAGCATAATTTCTCTATGTAAATTTTTATTCCTGCAGAGGAAAATGAACTAATTTTCATTGACAAAATAGAATGTGATAAATCCTATGATTAGTATGTTACATGTAGTTTTCAATTTTTATCTCTTTGTATCCACCTGTGAGGTAGGTAGGTATTTTTTTTTCTTTTTTACTACTGTGGGAATTAGGGGTTAACTTATTTTTTCTGCAACCTTATTTGACATCAGTAAGGCTCAGTTTCTTATTTGTGAAATGAGGCTGATCATGACTTCTTCATAGATATTTAATGATATAATATGTGTAGAGTGAAGATTGCAATCACATAGTAACAATTTCAGAAAATTGTTGCTTTTTAAAATTTTCATTATTATTACTATTATATTTCTCCCTACCTCCAAATACCTCGACAATGCCAATAATGGAGTCAATCATCTGAATGCTGTATCTTTGTGAAGTACAACCAATTAGTTCTATTGAGTTGACAGAATCATCCTGAACTTAAGTCACTACATTAATTGTTCTTATTCCAGGTACACATAATTTCATGGATGACTCTGCGTATGCATATAGAATACAACTCAACTGATTTAGTGGTCTAGCTTTTATGGGCACAGAGTAATAGATTGTGGTGGTGAGAACATGATCCTAGGAGTCAGAGAGACCTGAGTTCTAATCCCAGAGGTACATCCTGATTGTACTCTCACTAAATGCTGTCTCTTGGTTAAGTTCACACTTTTATTTCCTCATCTGTAAAATGGGGATAATACAGATTTTTGTGAGGTTTAAAAAGGGATGTTAAAATGGAAGTTTCAGCAAAATATCATGGATTAGTTAGGCTTCTCCAGAGTAATAGAATCAATAGGAGATAGACAATAGGTAAATAAGTAGATACATAGGGATTTATTTTAGGAACCGGCTCAGTGATTGTGGGGCCTGGCAAGTCTGGAGTTTGTAGGGCAGGTCGGTAGGCTGCCTACAAGGATTGATGTTGCAGTCTTGAATCTGAAGGTAGTCTGGTGGTAGAATCCTTTCTCCTCAGGAAACCTCACACTTTGCTCTTAAGGCCTTCAACTGATTGGATGAGACCCACCAACATTATGGAGAGTAATCTGCTTTAATCTAAGTCTACTGATTTAAAGATTAATCACATCTAAAAAATATTTTCACAGCAACATTGAGGCTTGTGTTTGACCAAACAACTGAACACCATGTTAGCTAAGTTGACACATAAAATTTACCATCACACATCATGATGCAATGGATGAGAAATTCTGCAGCTGGTTTTCTGTAGATTTACTTCATAGAGGAGATGACCTACAGCCAATTCTATATTTTTCTAGCATTTTTTTCATATTCTAAAAATGTAAGAGGGTCTATGGAGAAGGAAGAGGAATGATGTGGGAAGAGATGTAACCGAAGAGAGGCATACTATTTTGTGGATGTGCAGAGGAAGACCTTTCCCCAAAGAAGTGGGATGGGTGTTATCTCCTTTGCTTCAAGCTTTGTGAGTGAGATTCTATAGGACCACTCAGAGAATCTGAAATATGTTCCTCGCATTTGAGAGAAAGACCTAGAGGAATGGGGCTTACACAGGCATGGGAATGGTTAATGGGCCTATGACAGCCAGGATAGACATGGCTGTCATGGTATTTGTTTGCATTCTTGGAATTTAGGGGCAAAGCATGTAGTTGTGTTTCTGGTGAATCACAGGAGAGAGAACTATTGTGAGCTTGTCATGGGTCTTTCTAATAGGGCCTCCTGAAGGCACAGAGCGTTCCTGTGGAAAGAACTTAGGTATGAGCACTGGATTTCTAGGGGCTTAAGAGGGACTAGGTGGTAGCTAGTTTGAATGAAGTTACATCAAATGAGTTGCAGCATTACGATTCTCCAAACAGCACACTAAAACCCACTGGAGAGTCAGCTTCAAAATCTGCCAGACCTAGAGAGTGCAAAGATTATTACAATAGTACCATTTCATGTCGGGCCTTTCTTCACCCCTTACCTCTCTTCACCCACCCAAGAACACTTTACCAACCTCAGAGGAGCTGGTGTGTGAAGGGGGAGCACAAGGCAGACAAATCTAGAGGCCAGGCATGTTCCTCCTTCCTTTCTCACTGTTTTCCATCCAGCCGGAGGAGAAAGAAGGCAGAAATTTTAACATTAAATAAAATTCAGAGTTTTGATGAATATCATAATCTTGACATTCTAATTTCTAAATTGAGATTGTGTTCATAATTTACAGCAATAGTAATTGTAATTTAATATAATCCAAGAGTGGGCAGAAGAGCCTTGAGAACTGCCCAAGTCTTTATTTGGAGTCAGTAAGAGACAAAAGAGAATTGTGTCATGAGTACTTGAAAATGGTTTTCAAAGTGTGGTCCCCAGACAGGCTACAGTAGCATCGTCTGGGAACATGTTAGAAATGCAACTTCTTGGGCCCCCTCCCAGAACTCAGGGAGAGGGAGCTCAGCAATTGCAAGCCCTTAAGGTGACTGTGATGCATGCTTTACTTTGAGAACACTTGTCCTAGAACAAGTGTTCTAGGACAATGTCTCACAAGAGAAAAGTGGTTTCCTTTTCTTATGCTCAGATATATCTATTTAATGACCCATGCTTCTCATAATAAATATAAAGGAGGTAGGTAGGTAAATAACAACAGACTGTTTTTTTTATTATGCTTTAAATTTTCGGGTACATGTGCACAACGTGCAGGTTTGTTACATATGTATACATGTGCCATGTTGGTGTGCTGTACCCATTAACTCGTCATTTATATTAGGTATATCTACTAATACTATCCCTCCCCCCACCCCCACCCCACGACAGGCCCCAATGTGTGATGTTCCCCACCCTGTGTCCAAGTGTTCTCATTGTTCAATTCCCACCTGTGAGTGAGAACATGCGGTGTTTGGTTTTCTGTTCTTGCGATAGTTTACTCAGAATGATGGTTTCCAGCTTCATCCATGTCCCTACAAAGACATGAACTCATCCTTTTTTATGGCTGCATAGTATTCCAT
Organism: Chlorocebus sabaeus; assembly: GCF_047675955.1. Lineage (NCBI taxonomy): Eukaryota > Metazoa > Chordata > Mammalia > Primates > Cercopithecidae > Chlorocebus > Chlorocebus sabaeus. The sequence goes on along the minus strand of NC_132924.1, from coordinate 53,471,941 downwards.
GGTGTATATGTGCCACATTTTCTTAATCCAGTCTATCATTGATGGACATTTGGGTTGGCTCCAAGTCTTTGCTATTGTGAATAGTGCCACAACAAACATACATGTACATGTGTCTTTATAGCAGCATGATTTATAATCCTTTGGGTGTATACCCAGTAATGGGATGGCTGGGTCAAATGGTATTTCTAGTTCTAGATCCTTGAGGAATCGCCACACTGTCTTCCACAATGGTTGAACTAGTTTACAGTCCCACCAACAGTGTAAAAGTGTTCCTATTTCTCTACATCCTCTCCGACACCTGTTGTTTCCTGACTTTTTAATGATCGCCATTCTAACTGGTATGAGATGGTAGCTCATTGTGGTTTTGATTTGCATTTCTCTGATGGCCAGTGATGACGAATATTTTTTCATGTGTCTGTTGGCTGCATAAATGTCTTCTTTTGAGAAGTATCTGTTCATATCCTTTGCCCACTTTTTGATGGGGTTGTTTGATTTTTTTCTTGTAAACTTGTTTAAGTTCTTTGTAGATTCTGGATATTAGCCCTTTGCCAGATGGGTAGATTGTAAAAATTTTCTCCCGTTCTATAGGTTGCCTCTTCACTCTGATGGTAGTTTATTTTGCTGTGCAGAAGTTCTTTAGTTTAGTTAGATCCCACTTGTCAATTTTGGCTTTTGTTGCCATTACTTTTGGTGTTTTAGTCATGAAGTCCTTGCCCATGCCTATGGCCTGAATGGTATTGCTTAGGTTTTCTTCTAGGGAATAACAACAGATTTTAACCTGTTTCCTTATAGCGGCAGTGTTAAAACTGAAGTTTCCTCCACTGTATGAGACAATCATAGTGCTTTGCTTATTTTGTGAGAATATTGAATCAAATGAGCTAATATCTGTGAAAATGCTTTTTAAACCATGAAGCATTGTACACACACAAGTTATTATTATTACAAGTACCTTATTTACATGGACATCAGCTTCATTTTGAAAGGATATCCCTGAGGTTTGCTGATCATTTAACTTTCACTATCACACCTATCAACCAGTTTCCACCACTGTCCAATTAAGTATCAGGCAGAAGAGCCAAATCAAAGGGGAAAATTGGTAAAATCATGGCTGAATGCTTTAATTTTAGTGGGAAAAAGTAGAGTTGATAGATTTTGTCTTGGCTGAAATTGGATATTTAGAGTAACTTAATGAATAGTGGTTTATCAGTCCCTCTATTTTTTCCCTCTACTTTCGAAAAGGTTTCTGCCAGTTCCATAGATCCAGCCTTGGATGAAGTTAATAAAATTTGCAAACCAGAAGAAATTTAAGGATGAGATTGATTGTTTTTGAAATTTCCACTTGTGGAAAGTCCTTTTCATATTGAAAATAGTCTCTCATTTTTTTGTTCTTATTGGAACATCTCTTTTTCTGTTCTATTGGGAAGTTATAGCACAATGGGTTTGTAGATACTGATAATTGTGTGTTACAAACTTCAGCGTGCTAGCAGTCAATGAACACACTATTTTCAGGGCCTATTATTAGCAAAGTCCTAGGGGAAATAGTGAATGTGTCCTTGTTCCAAGTTGTTCTTAGAGCTTAGTAAGAGGGATAAGATTTAGACCTAGGAGTCAAATAGAATCTAGGTTAGAGTTGGGTAGATAATGCATGAGTGTGGGTGACTTCCTTGAGAATTTGAGAATTTAACTTGGATTAAATAGATGGCATATATTTTATGTAACATTTGAGTATAAAGTTTGGTATTTGGCATTCCAGGAGCTTGGACTTGAGAGAATATTTAGCATGAAGTGAACAGATTGTACATAGTGTAAAGTCTCCTATTGGGTAAGATGATATGAGGCACTACAGGTGCCTGGGGTGATGATCAATGGTGTTGGACAGGAGGTATCTTTGAGCTGTGCCAGTGGAGAATTCTTTTTGGTTTGTATACCAAGCAGGAAAGGACAATTCTTAAGAAAAGGACCTAAAAATCCCTTCAATCACCAGTACAAAACAGAACAGTTTGTTTGAGCATAAGAATGCTCCTTCCAGCTGAGACAGCACAGACAGAATGCCCAGGTGACCCCCAGTTGTGACAGCTGTACACAGTCCTCCCACGGTTCATAGCAAACAGCCAGTGCTCCAAGACAACTTTCATCAAGTACTCAGCCAAAGACCAAGGCTCTGCAATAAGGCCCCTGATACAAACAGCAGAGATCCCAGCTGAGCTATACCAGCCTACAAAGACCAGTCTGGATTTGGAAATTAGCAAGAATGAGACTTGGATTCAGCCTAAGTTGCTTGTAGTTTGGTTAATTATTGAGCTACAAAAACAAGCAGTGCAAAAATATGGGTACAAGTAAGCAAGTATATGCAGCATCTTCCCAGGACCTCCCAGGTTCCACACCGAAGTGCTCCCAAATTCTGTAATCAATACTCATGCCTAGTGGGAAACCCACCAAGTTGGAACAACAAAAGCTAGGCTCCCAGTGGTGAGGCCGAAAGACCTCTCAAATGTCTATTCCCCCCTATTTTTGAGGCCTTTACTGCATGCCATAGTTGCACACTTCTGAGCATTGGCCTCTGCAGCTGGATGAGCCATGGGTTCCCATAGAACCACAGATTTTACAGAGAGGGAAGGACTGGGTCCGCAAAGAGCCTCCTTGTGTGGCCACATTAGGAGTTAAAGGTGCTCACCACCTCCCTCATGAGGAAGAAGCATGTACAGATGGCAAAATCTCTTCATATCCTTTATGGTTTGTTTTGTATGGATTCTGTGTACTATAAAGCGAATAATATTTTTATAACAGAATGTGGATTGCAATATTTCAAACAAACCTTTTTGTCCTTTTCATATATTTGTGAATTAAAAATACTGCATCCAGGTATAAACTCCTGCTGGCAGAAGTTTCGTCGCCATCAGGTCAAGATCCTGGAACCCAAAGAGGGCAAAAAAAAAAAAAAAAAGACAAAGGATTTTTGTGTCTGGCATGGACTTAGTTAGTGGTTACTTTTAGATTCTAAATTTAAGTTTTACTTCAGCAGCATCAATTACCTTTTGTCTAGTAGTCCCTCAGGTAACAGTATTGGATCAGATAATTAAATTTTTTTATGTTTGGTGTTTTAAGGAATTTCTAAAGTTTGGTTATCTGAGAAAAGACAGGATATCATGATGATGAATAGCACAGACCTTAGGGTCAGGCTGCTTGAGCTTGAATTCGAGCGTGGCATTTTCTAGCTGTGTGACCTTGGGCAGGTTGCCAACCTCTCTGTGATTCAGAAATGGCATCTGCCTTATTTGGCTGTTGTGAGCATTAAATGAATTGCTGTGTTTCGAACATTCATAACAGTGGCTGACATGTGTTTGCTATTATTATTTGCAAACACAAGCCTCTTTTGTGAAGGGCACAATATTACCTAGACTGCTCAGGGTTTGCCTGCTTCTGTAATGTAGAATTTTTGAAAGGAGATTGTTTCTTAACTAGCTTAATGGCAATAACACTGTCTGTAACCACTGGAACTAGCTGATGCATTATCCATAATCCTAATAGCAAAATACAGATTCAACATCTTTTACTTTCTTAACCTCATTTTTCACAGTGTCATATGATTTTGATGCGGGCCTTCACCTGTTGGCCCTCCCGTTTTTCAGACATATGATCAAAGGTTAAATAATGAGTTAGGGGTTCCTTAGCTTGTGGTTGCAGTCTGAATTTGAATATACACGTCTTTAGGCACTTAGCTCGAAGAAGTGTCCAATAAAACATAATGTTCAAAAGTAAAAAGCATGGAAGAGGTCTCTGACTCAAATCTTGAAAGGTCTGGTCTGTAATTGTAGAAGGTGTCTTATCCTTTAATGACCCTTGTTTATGAGTTGGGATCTTCAGCACAGTTTTGGTTTTTGCTTTTAGAACTTTGAAAAATTTATCAGCTGCCACAGATAGGATTTTTGTCATCTGGCTCTTTTGAGCTCTAGGGATCTGCCTTTTCTAAATTTCATACTATAATGTGACTATCAGTTCTCACCAATGAATTGAAATTAGGCTTTTCATGTGCACAATGCAAACATGAGAAACTGCAGTTTGTTACTGAGTAATGAAATGGCAAATAATCAGTTCCTGGAAGCTTTTAGGAGTTGTGCCTTGCAAGATATGACTACAAATCACAGCCTGAGTGCCTGGACACAGTCATTTTCATACCCAGCCATGTATCCTGGGTAGGGCCTTTAAAAACGTGGATTCCTGGGTCCATTCAGGACTTTGGAATCCATATATCTTATGAACAGAATTATGAAAAAATTCCATAGTGATTCTGATGAACCATTTTCCCAATGACACATTAAAATAATTTCAAGACTCTAGAGTCACATTTCAAATATTAACATTAAAGCATTTGGACACTGGTAGGAATTTACATTCTACCATTTTACAGGTGAATAAATTAAGACTGGGAATGATGTAGCAATTTTAGGGTCATAGAGGTTTAGAGCAAGGAGAAAGCACGTCAATAATTTGATATGCCATTGGCACTTTATAAATGAAGAAACTGAAAACCAGTGCAGCAAGTGAAGATAGAGCTGTGATAGCTCCCCACTGCAGCAACGAGAGCTATAGTTGGAACAGACTAACAGTCTTACCCAAGAGTTGTGGGTACATCAATGAAGAGGACAATTAGAGGGTAAGGTCTAGGGCCTATATACCCATCCAGTGGCCTACACAGATATTCTAAAGTTGTCTTGGAATATTATACAATTAGAGAAAAGAATTAATCTGAGATGTCATTTGAGTTTGGAGTGATCTTGTTCCTTGTTAATGGGGGAGTTAATAGAGTGGAGGGGAAAAGCTTTTGGCTGAGAGCTGGGAGATCTGAGGTCTTTTCTCATGTCTATCATTAATTGGCAATGTGGAACTGTGTGTAAGTCACTTAACCTCTTCTAGCTTCAGTTTCCCTATCTCAGAAATTACAGTGATAATGTCTTTACTAAGTATTTTTCAGAATTGTTGTGAGTATAAATTTTTTTAAATGTACAGAAATTTTAGATTTTATTGTACTAAGATGTGTTAATGGCCAAAACTAAATAAAAGGAAAGCAAATATTAGTTTTTCTTTTTTCCCGGGTGATCGGGAACATTTTGATAAGGAGCTAGGTCTAAAACCCTGGCCCTTATGTTAAAGATTAACAAACATTTATGAAAGTGCTTATTATGTACAAGGCGCTGCCTTGCACTCAACAAATAGGATTTTGTTAATCCTCTTACATCAGTCAGAGTCCAACCAGAAGACAGAAACCACACAGTAATTTGAGTAGGGTAAATACAATAGAAAGCATTAGTAGGTGTGACAAGGATTTGGAGTAATGGGGGATTGGCTAGTAAGAAGTAGAGAGAACTCTGAAGAATAGAGGAGTAGCAAGTATAGGAGCACTTACTATCGCCAGGCTGAAATAGAGCTTTCAAGGAAGAAATGGGTCTCCTGTATCCAGGATTACGATCCAGAACTCATTAGGAAGTGCGTAATCATGGCTTACTAGATGGTAGAGGAGACGCCAAAGTACCTCACTGGCAGAAGTTGCTGCAAGCCCATCTTCTGGGGTGCTGCGAGAAGCTGTTCACAGAGATGGGCTGGGCCTCAGAATGTGCAGCAATACTGTCTCAGAAGTGTTGGGGGAATTGCTGGGTGCTAGGTGTAGCTGGCCACTGTATGATACACAAGGTGGTACTAGAGAACCCATCCATAGTAAGAGCTGGATCCTGGAAAGACCACATACTGCAGGAGCCTGTTGACTGCAGTGTCTTGGAATTGGGTGGGAACCCCCTGAAAATGTCTTTTTAGTTGCCCTTTCATGATGGTGTTTTGCTTACACCAGCTGGCAAAGGAGAAATATTTAAAGGGCCCCACTCTATTTGTGCAGAGCAGGCAACAAAGGGTGAATATGGAGCTTCAAAATCAACACATTGATAACTGGAACACTTTTTAACAGTTCCGTTAAATAGATACTGTTATTGTTCTTATTTTATAGATAAGGAAACTGAGACACAGAAAGGTGAAACAACCTGCACAAGGAAGGTCACAGGAGTAATAAGGGACAGAGCTAGGATTTGAAACTGAGTATTTTGACTCTATAATCTACTCTAAATTCCTCTCCTGTGCAGCCTCTTTGGCTCCTTCCTCACCTGTGATGCATGGTCAGTGTTATCTTGCATTATCCTGTGATTTTATGTGCAAGTCCCACTACACTTGAAGATTGGCTCTTACATTTATAGACATCCATAAAGTCCTTAAACTTTAGCACAAAGTTTTCTTGATAGTTTTTCTTCTTTAACTATTTCTCCTGCTTGTTTTTGATGTTTCTTCAATTTCTGCTACAATCATGTGTCTAACCCAAACCTCAAACCTACTTTCTTTTTACATTTCCTGATGCAGGTAAGGAAGGAAATGTGAAGGAGTGGTTTAATTCTCTCTGTAACATTTCTCTGTTTTCTGCTATCTTGCTACACTAGTTCATGCCCATAGTATTTCTTTCCTGACTATGAACACAGCCTACCTCGCAGTCTGTCTGCTGCCCATTTAAGGTCTGGCTCATCCTGAACACTATCACTACATTAGTCTTCCTGAACAGCTGGCCTGGTCACATCACCACTCTCCTCAATAATCTCCAATGCTTCCTTAGGTACTGCTCTATTAAAGCCCATTCCCTCAGTTCAGCCTGCAAAGCCGTCTACATTGTGGTCCTAAGTAGACAGCTTTCCAGCCCCAACTCTTCTCTCTTCTGCTAGTGCCTATTCTTCTGCCTGAAGTTTCTATTCAGTGTTTCCTCAACTTTGTTTCTGCCCTGCCCCTGCTTCATTTCAGGGATGCTTTATACCAGGGGCTTTTCTGTCCCCCTGTGTGTGTCCAATGTCACCCATCTGAGAATCAGATGCCCCTCTTTCCACAAAGCCTTTCCCATTTCCAAACAATCTTGTTCTTTTTTGAAGCTCTAGAATGCTATATTTTTCTCTTGTAGTATTGCTTCTTAGGATAGCAATACTATTTTCAACCTCCACCCTATTATTAGATCACAAATTCCTTGAAGACAGAGGCAATATTTTACCAGTTTTTCTTTCTTTCTTGTTTCCTTTTTTTTTTTTTTTAAATTTTTTTTCCCTGAGACAGAGTCTCGCTCTGTCACCCAGGCTGGAGTGCAGTGGCGCGATCTCGGCTCACTGCAAGCTCCGCCTCCTGGGTTCACGCCATTCTCCTGCCACAGCCTCCAGAGTAGCTGGGACTACAGGCGCCTGCCACCAAGCCTGGTTAATTTTTTGTATTTTTAGTAGAGACGAGGTTTCACTGTGTTAGTCAGGATGGTCTCGATCTCCTGACCTCATGATCTGCCCGCCTCGGCCTCCCAAAGTGCTGGGATTACAGGCGAGAGCCACCGCCTCCAGCCCTTGTTTCCTTTCTTTCATTTTATTTATATATAATTGTATTTTGTTCAGTCTGAGAGGCCATCAAAATAGGTTTCAAGGTATGGATTTTCAGTCAAGTTCATAAGACTCAGTTAGATTTACTTAGCAGCAAGTTTACTTAGAAAAAATGTAGAACAGGGAACTCACCTATGTAAAGCAGCAGCATCATAGAAACTGCAGCCACTCAGGAGCAGTTTCTATCTCTTAGTCATGGCTGGGACATGTTTTTGTCTAAGATTAATAGGCCTTATTCTCCATTCATTCACTGTCAGAGAAATCACATGCTCTGCGTTTTCTTGGTGCTATGGACTGAATGTTTGTGTTGCAATCTTAACCCCTAATGTGATGATGTTAGGATTTGGGGTACTTGGGGGTAATTAATTTATGAGGCTAGAGGTCTCATTAATGGGATTAGTGCCTTTTCAAAAACAGACATGAAAGCTTGCTCTTGTTCTCTGCTCTGCTAAATGAGGATATAATGAGAAGATGGCTATCTGAAAACCAGGAAGCAGATCCTCACCAGATACTGGATCTGCTGGTTCATTGAACTTGGAGTTCCCAACCTCTAGAACTATGAAAAATAAATGTTGTTTGAGCCACCTTGTCTATGGTATTCTGTTGTAGCAGCCCAAAAATACTAAGACATTCAGTTTGAATGCCCTGCTAGCTACACAGCCCTGCAAGAGTAAGGGACATTCACTACCATGGTATCCTGCACACAGTAGGATACCATTAAATTTTTTTTAAATTCAATTTTTTTTTTGTCATTTTTTGGTTAAATCTCTGATTTTACAGTGCACTGAAGATCAGTGTTTTCCTGATATTAAGTGAATGCCAGTCCTCTGACCCACTGCTGGCTCTGATTCTTTCTATATGTATGCTTACCTCTCTGTTTCTAATTTTCAGACCCATTGAGACCTCTAGTCACTGCTTAGTTTTCAAAACTTTCCTCATAATTTGAACTCATTTTCAGTGCTAACAACCTTCTTGATCTTTGAAGGCTTGCCTTAACCTCCTCTCCAGTTCTGGGTCCTTGATAGTGGTCTATAATTTGCCCCAGAGTAGCCTGACTGGCCAATATAGTCACTTGTGGGCAATATACCATGAGAATACCTACGCCTAGAAATAAATAATAGACCTCAACATTGCAGACTGGATTTCTGAGGCACTCAGCAGTGGTTCTTGGTAGAAGCAATAAAAGAAAAACAGTCTTAAAATCACATTTTTTATATTAGCAAATCTAAATCTAGAGAATATCACAGTGTGTACTTATCAGATAATTTCCATAATACTTTTTGTAAAACTTGTGCCCATTAGGTTTCTTGTGTGATTAATTGGAGATTTCAGTTTGCATTAAGGTTTTGCATACACTGAACATTCAATAACAGTTAGTTAAATAACTATGTAAGGCACACGATGTTTCTGTTCTCAATTACCAGAAGTGTCATTGTTTGCTAGAAAATTGACTCTGAGGAGCGTGCAGGTGTTTCTGTATTCTAAACTTTGGTGGGCATAAAAACCATTTCCCATGCAAATTAAAAATGTAGATTTTTGGGAACTCATCCTCGACCATTTTGATTCAGTAGATACAGAAATGGGCCCAGACACCTGCATTTTTATGGTGTCCATATGGTTCTGACGTATGTGATCTGAGGACCATACTTTAAGAAACAATAAATTAGTCTTTACCAAAAGTGTTCAAGTGTTTCACAGTTTTAGAGGTGAGGAACTTTCTGAGTTGAACTCCAAAATATCCTTGAGGAACTTACGGAGATTTTAAAAAACAATTTTATTGAAGTATAGTTTATCTATCATAAAATTTACCTATTTTAGTACACAATTCAATATTTCTAATACATTTGTTGAGTTGCACAACTGTTGTTGCCATGATTTTTACCTCCTCTTCTTTGCCTGGATTGAAGGATTTCTCTTACTCCAAAGGAAGACTAAAGGGTCAAAGACCCACGTTTGAGTTTTGGCTACATTATCCAGTGTCCTGAGACCTAGGAGCAAGGGACATGGGTCTTTCCATGTCTTAGTCACCTCATTTGTAAAATGGGGATGCTATTAATATCTCCTTTATAGGATACTTGTGAAGATTAAATGAGAAAAGACATTTGGAGTGCAATTTGTAAGTTTATTCAACTATCTAGCGAATGAATACCTACCTTTGGTTGCTTACTTGATGGTTTAGGAACTGGACTATTAGTGAGTAAAGACAGATACTATCTCTGCTCTCCCTGAGCAGACAGCCAGTAGGGACAGTATATGTTTTTTGGGAAAATACAGCAAATAAATTTGAGTTGAGTGGTAAGACAGGATCCTGTTTAAAGAAGTCAGAGAAGTTTTACTGAAGGAGGTGTTGTTTGAGATAAGAGCTAACAGATGAACTGGCATTAATTAGGCAAGGGGATGGTGGTACTAGCATATCAGGGGGAAGGAATGAGGGCTGATGCAGCAGAGGGTACGTGGAACATTACAAGGATCTGAACAAATGCTGGAGTAGCTGCAATGTGGGGCTCAATGAAGAGGGTGCTGCTAGGGGGCAGGCACCAGACCCTGCATGTCCCGCAGCCCATGTGAAGGTTTGGTCCTAATCCTTGAAGGGTTTTCAGTGTGTGTGTTTTCATGAGCATGCTTGTGACATCAGATTTGCATGTCAAGTGCCCACCCTGGGAAGATGAAAGGGGGAGTAGGAGGAGGGCAGAGGACATCAGAAAGCCAATTGGGAAGCTATGCAACAGTTTAGGTGAGAGATGATGGGCTAAGGTAGTTGTGGTGGACGTGGAGAGAGGCGAATGCAGAAGAGGCAGATTTAGGGGATGAAATTGATTGGGTTTAGCTATGGGTTATATCTGAGGGTAGGGTGGGGAGAAGGAAGTGTCTGAATGACTGTTAGCTTTCTGATTTACATAATTGAATAGATGATTGTTAATACATTAGGGCATGGAATACAAAGATGAAGAATTTGAAGGTGAAGGGGTAGATCATGAGTAAAACACAAGCAAAACATTTGCACCAGTGTTAGACATAACTAGGGGTAGCCACTATCATGATGGTGATAAGTTTAAGATGTCATTGAGGCATCCTAGTGAACATCTTAAGCTGTAATGAACTATACTATTATTACCATTACTTTGGTCATAAAACTTGGCAAGCAATATTTTAATTCATGTTTTAATTTCTTTCCACATATACATCAAAATCACTTATAACATGAATCCTTCTAGTAGTTCCCCCAGTGGTATAAAAGCAGGATTTTACTGTATTACGTAGGTGCACATGTTTCATAATCTTCTAAGTTTATTGATTGAAGCTGAAAGCTGCAGCTAGATCATTCCTCAGAGTGCCTCTAGGGAGTGTTACATTAGAAAGATAACAGCAGGCTTGTAAATTAGTACAGTTTACCAACCCACAAACATTTGTCACCCTCTCCCCTCCTCACAAGAGAAAATAAGCAGTCTTTCCTCAGCACCTCCTGCCTCATGATTTGTTTGGCATAAATTGCTACCTGCCTTGTGGCTGGGCAGTTAGCTAATTTAAAGGCTGAATGAGAAAGCTCGGAAAACAGCCAGAGTGTTCTATTGAAGTAGACGGTCAGTCAATAGGGAAAAAAGGGAATAAGCTGATTAATGATCAAATCAGGAACACCCTTTGAAAAGAATCTTTATGCTTTGCCAAGCTAATTTCAATGGATCTCATATCACTGGACACCTGGTGCCCATACAATATTCCTGATTTCAAGTTTAGATGGTTCCCAGTATATCACTATCAAATCACGACTGATATTTCTTTCAGTGGAACAATAGTCAGATAATTGCAATTTAGCTTTTTTTCTCTATTATAAATTTAGTTGTCTCTTTACCTGAACAACAAAATCATAATTAGATGAATACCTGCGTATTTATAGGTATATTTTAACCCAACAGACGGTCTAGACATTTTCTGCTAACAAACTTTGATTGATTCTTAAGGGCATGTGGAATCAGTAGTTGGCTATATTGAGTTACATCTCTGAGCTTTGCTTTTTCCGTCTGTAAAATAGAAATAATATTATCTCCCTCATAGGGTAATTGCTGGAACTAAATGAAGCAAATATCTGTCGTATATATCTGTAAAATTCTTTGAACAGAGCCTCTCACATAAAATGCATTCATTCAATGAAAGCTATATTATTGTTAAAGAATTCCTTCTAGCTCAGCCTGGGGATAGAGAGTGTAACCATTTCTCCATTCTTGGATAAGCACTGTGGGTGGAGTTTGAGTTACACCAAAATAAATTGCCCTTCACTTGTGAGATCTCATATTTGCTAAGCATGTTTTTTTTTTTTTTTTTTTTTTTTTCTTGAATGTAAATCCTGGAGTTCAGAGGCTACAGCTATTTCTTCTATAACCCCAGTGTCTGGCCTCATTTGCTACAAAGGATCTAAGTTCAATCACTGTTTGTTGCATCAGTGAGTACATAGCACAGTGATATGAAGTCTTCTCATTGGCCCTCAAGTCTCTGTGGAAGCAAGTTGGGGTCTTTTAAAAGGAAAGATATCAATCTGAGACTATTAATAATATGCCTATGGTCATTTGGGGAGGAGGGCGCATTAGAGGAGATAGGACTAGATCCATGGCCAAAGAGAAGGCTCAAACACAATTTCTTGTGGCATAATCCAAAAAAGTGACATTCATAAAAACAACTCCATATCTGTGGATATTTTCTTGTTTTTAGATGACCAAATTTGTCTGAAGGAGGTGTGAAGCACCATGAAGCAAAAATTCTAACACTTGGTGTAATTTTGATATCTTTATTAAATGACATTATCCATTAGTGCATGACTGCTGAGCCTACTGTTTACCAGCTTGAGGTGAACTGCAAAACTTACATATCTTATTTAAAAATTAAAATGTTGATTCTACAGAGTTATCAAAGAATCTAAGTCATGCTGATTTCATATTGCAAATTATGTAAATTGAATTAATTTTGGAAGGCATTCTGTAGAATTTAAGTAGCTTATTTCCACATTAATAAATATGATGTGGTGGCTAGGATAGGTTGCTTTGGAAGAGCACATTTATTTTCCAAAGACGGTTAACTTGTGCCTGTCATAGAGGGTAACATCATATGTGGAACATCTTTTTCTTTATTTCTTTCTCTTTTTTTTCTGTCTCTGGGGACTAACATCTTCATCTACCTAAGGTCTCCAATAATTGGAGGCAACCCTAAGGAAACTGGTGGTCCTCTGATTTTTTGTGCTGTATTGTATACCCCCTGCTTTTTCTGAGTGTGTGCTTGTTAGGGAGCTTGCAAGGATCTGCAGTGGGCAGAAGCTTATGTTTCCTCTGAGAGAGAGGAGAGTGACAAAAGGGGACTGGAAAAGTCAGGCATGACATGTCTATTTGGTGTGACCTGAGTTTCTTCCTGTGTTTTTCACTATGGGCTTCACTCACACCCGTGAAACAGTTAACAAATGTTCCAACAAAAGCAAAACCAATATGAAAAACGTCTCATCAATGCCTTTGTGTGGTGAGCAATGGGAAGTTGGGCAACAACATTTTTTCATGTAGCTGAGAATTAGCAATGATTATTTCTTCTTAAAGCAACATCTGCTTAATGACAGCTCTTTTAAACTTCATCAGGAAAGAGTTAGTGAAAATTTTTCAGTTATAAATACTACAGTGAAGGATTCTATTTAGATATTCACTGTTTCAAAGTCACTAGCTCTGAGCTAATCCTAAGCTTCAGAAGCTTACTGTGCACCCTGACATGCTGACTGTTCAAACGGGGCTCTCTCAAGATGGCTGAGAAAGTTGTTCATAAACAAAGAAGCTCAGCTCTAGCACCTAGTGGGGCTGAAAGCCAGGTGTGACAAAGGGTGACTGGGGACGCCAGAGAGATAAACTTGACATTTTGCCTATTTTCAACATTGAAATGACTGTTTATAAGTCAATGATGAATGTAATCATAGTCTTAATTAGTAATTACTAATGTTTATCATTATACACATAAGTGAAATATTTTCACAAACATTATTTTTATAAAATTTTCACAACTACCTTCTGAGGTAACTAATATGCCTCTCTCACAGATGACAAAATTGAGGCATAGAGAGGCTGAGACAATTATCTGTAGTTGAATTTGCACTCGAATCTAAGATTTTAAAAAAATTCCACATGTTCTGCACATACAATTCTGGCATTTGCCCCACCAACATATAGGGCCACAGGGGAAGGTAAAATCATTTAAAATTTTTTAAAGTTTGGTGACTGAAGGAATATTATATTTTGATTTTAGGTAGAATGAGAAGTGTGGGCACAAAAGCATGGAAAGCCTGCTCCTTTCTGAAGAATTATACAAATATATAGTCATATAATGTATAGCAATAGGTAACTTTAAAAATAACTTTATATGCATATGTTCATAATGTATGTATTTATAAACACTATTAATATTAACTTAAATATTCTGTTATAGGTTCAAAGTGAGGGACTAGTGTACATTTAAGGCATTTGCCACTCTACACTGAAAGTATAGTCTCTCGTAATAGACACTTACCTTTTGGCTCCAATTCATTTTAAGTTTGAACTTCTGAACCCTTCCATTGGAAGGTTCCATTTATTTTGTCATGGGCTCTTGGGAAATAAGTACCTGTAGTATGCTGCTACTGGTCTGATCTTCTCTGCTTCCCTGACCTTGGATCAATAAAGGAGGAGTCAAAGTAGGTGTTCTCCACTTTGCGAACAAACCTTATTTTAAGTAGAGCAATAGAGCTTGGTTTAACCTGGAATCCAAAAAGAATAGGACTTGAATTACAATTACAGGCAAGTCTTCCAAAAAAAAATAATGCATTATGTATAGCATTAAAGAATTATTCTAACCCTTAATGATAACAGCCAATCTGGGACATTACTCATATTTCATTTGTAAATACTTGCTATATTACCAGGCTTTGTATTGGTGACTTTCCGGGTTAATTATTGAAGAGTCTGTTTTCTTTTCCATAGAGGCCACAACTCTTGCGACAGAGGCTGCCAGCCACAATTTTGCATTTCATTCCTGCATGTGAAACCTGTCCTGCCTATGAATATTGTCCCAGCCTTTGATTTCAGATTTCTGCTGCATGTGGCTTTGGCTCCACTGCTGTTTGCCACTCTGCTCCCTCTTGCACATGTGAGGCCAGTGTGTACAGTATAGACTGACCCCTCATTCAACTAGAGACCTTAAAATATCTCCTTCACCCATAAGGAGTGGAGATGAACAGCCTAATAGTAGAACAAAAGGGGAAGCTGCACATTGTACCCAAAGGATTTAGGGAAGACTTTTCTACCTCTCTTCCAACCTCCTGGCCCCAGCGAACCTGGAGACTATGTGTCACCATGCGCTACTTTTTTGGCACCAGTATAATATAGCAAATAACAATTATTTCTGTCCTGATGCTGAATTAGATTCTTAGCTTTAAATCCTCTCACACACAGCAAGTTTGTAGACCCTACGGAAGATTCTGGCACAATTTCAGTCCTGGTGCAGGCGGCTTCAATAAGACATGGTCCAAGGGACTGAATTGAAGGCATATTTTCTTTTATCAAGGTTGACTGAAAGAAAGTAGCCACCAGGAGGTTCTGACAACCCAGGAATGGGTGACCCTGCCCAGCAGCTCTGACCCTTGGCACCCAGCCAGGGCAGATGCTAGAGATGAGTCTCACTACAGCTGCAGATGCCAAAGCTCAAGATGCATAATCCTGAGCTTGACAGCTGCCAAACTAGCCCCCTGAGTGTCCAAATGAGTTGGCTCTTCTGAAGGAGATGACAGGAAGGAACCAGAGGGATTGCTGTGGCTCCTCTCCAAATACAGCATTAAAAGGAAGCCAAGAGAACATAGCAATTTTGCCTGTATTGTGAAAAGCGCAAAGAATCATGCAATAATCTTAACCAAGTGTTATTTCAATGGCTGGAAGGGGTTATGAGCTAGATCCCTTATATTTTTGTAATCCTTTTTGAATTTTAAAACATTCATTAATTCCATCATTTGGCAAACATTTATGAAATGTCCACTGCATGACAAACAGTGAGAACACAGAGGTATATAAAGGTATAGTAACTTATCTTAAGGAGGTGACTTTTAAGCTTTTTGAACGCAGTCTAATTAGAAGGGGAAAGTACCGTGACTCATCAACTCCAGCCTTTCCCCTTTTGGCAGGGGAATATTCGAGAGGGTAATTATGATGAATTTACTTTAGGATTGGTGGTTTGTATTTGAATCATAATGCCCAGTCTAGCAATTTAAAAACTAGAGGCTAAAATAATTTTGATGCAAATACACATTTCTTCATACTATAAGGTTAACCAAGTAGCCCAAAGTAAGTTAACAACTAGAAAGTTAATTTAATAGTATTTCTTACTAATGGTAACAAATACAAACTACATCCAATTTATTGTACCCATAATAAAGTGTTTTCTCCAAACTGCAAAATTCCATCTGCTTATGCATGTGTTGAAAAGGAGCGTTTCCATGTTAACCAGCATTGCATGGCAGCCAGACTTCTTAGCAGAAAACCAAGTTAGAATTCTAACTACACTCTTAGAAACAGTAATTTTTCATTTACAAATACTAAATGTTACAAACTTATGACACACTTGATGTATTACTAGCAAGTAGTCCTTAGTGCTACCTGAAGATGAGGCTATGTAGTATCGACCTTCAGTCTCTCTAAGGATCTGGAAAAAGGTATTCTTTCTGAGTGTGTACAAAGTCAACATGAGAATTACTAAAATAGAAATATGTATGTAGAAGACATCATAGAAGAAGGAGGGAAAAGTACCCAACTACCTAAGTAATGAGAGAAGGTTACTTGGGACTGGCGGTCTTTGAGTGGGATCATGAACATGGAATAGGAATTTTACAGGTGGGTGAGGATGCAAAAGGAACAGTTCAGGTGCAGGAAACAGAATATACAGGGATATCACGGAATAGAATGAACTATAGGTTCTCAATCTCTTACCTGTAATTCTGAATTCCCCACATCTTTAAAATCTGAAGGTTTTTCTTAACTCATGTGGCAACAAAATTGACTTTACATGATGTGAAGCTGCATGTAGTTTCTACTTATCATGATTAATATTCACATATTTGTTTGCAGAAATATTAAAATGTTGATTACAGTATACGCCAATATATCCTGCTGGAGGTTTTACTTAGTAGATGATACAGGCATCTATTTCTAAAACCTGAATAATTTTGAATTCCAACACACCTGGCCCTAAGGGCGGCAGTTGAGGGATTATATACCTTTGAGTAGCTACAAACATTGCATTATGGTTTGAGGGAACAAGGAACATTTGGAGATGTGATTAGAGATAGGATGAAAAAGGTAAGGAACAGTCGTTTGAACCCCTTGGATTCCCTTTGAGCTCTCCACTAAGGCTTTCACAGAGAACCACCTATGTCATATGGTTTGTCAGACTTGCCTGCACCTTGCTCCACGTATTAGTTTTCTAGGGCTGCCATAACAAACTAGCACAAATTTGGGGGACTAAACAACAGAAGTATTGTTTCTCAGTTCCAGAGACTACAAGTTTGAAATCAAAATGTCAGCAAGATTGTTTCTTTCTCAGGGCTATGAAGGAAGGATCTGCTCCAGGCCTCTCTCCTTGGCTTGTAGAGGGCCATCTTCTCCCCGTGTTTCTGCACATTGTTTTCTCTCTGTGCATATCTCTGTGTCCAAATTGTCCCTTTTTATAAAGACATAACAGATTGGGGTCTATCCTAATCATCTCATCTCATCTAATTACTTCTGAAAAGACTCTATTTCCAAATAAAGTCATATTGTAAGGTACTGAGAGTTAGAACTTCAACAAAAGAATTTTGGAGGGACAAATTTAATCTATAACTTACCACATCTTGCCTGCCCTCAATACATTCTGCTTTTTATATTAGTAGGCTGAAGCTATAAGTCTTGCTTCTCCTTCATAGACTCTCTCTCTCCAACATTTATTAAGCCTTATTATTCGAGAAACCTACAAGTTATTTTTCTCATTTAAAAAATCCTCATTTCTAAGGATGATTCAGATAATTTCAGTGACATCCTTAAAGTTACACAGCAAATACCTGACTTAGGAATCAGTCTCAAGTGTTTCTACTACTAAGGACAAGCATTTGACTTTTGCCCCATGCATTGGAAAATGGTTAAAACAAAAAGAAGAGTCCATTCTCTGATGCTACCTCAGGATGGTAGATAAAACTTCATATCCCCCATGTGCTGTGTGTGTCGTGATTGCGGACTCATGAAAGTTATAGGGTCTATGTTCCAAATGGGTAGATCCCATCATCTCACTGGTCTTTTAGACTCTTAGCTTGTGAGATAATACAAGTTCTGTCCCTATCTCTGATCCAAATAGACACTGTGCAAAACTGCATATTGATTTTTTAAATTGCATGCTATTCTCTTCACCAAGTGGATGTCCATCTCCACTCCACTTCCTGCCCCTCCACTCACCTCTCCTTGCTACAAGTCAGTAGTTCAGTTGAGATGGTTTTTAACCCAGATTACACACTCTAAAGGAAATTTACTTTACTATCTTAGTTTCCAAATGTTTTACGGTCAGTTTAATTCATATGGCCATATGTCCTCTGTCCCACACAGAGGCAGCTGCATACTTAGTGCCTTTTCTCCCTTCCCAAACAACATTAGAATAAACAGAGCATTGCAGAAAGTGATGCCCGTGTGTGTGTGTGTGTGTGTGTGTGTGTAAGAGTGCACACATGCAAGAGATAGTGAGACTAAGAAAGAGAGATTATAGTTTACAAAATGCTTACCAGCTAAAATGACCTTTTAAAGGAATTTCTAATCTAGCTGGGCTGAAAATGTTTCCCATGGGGGATGATTGTGAATGAGGCAAGAAGTCTGCATTTCTGGGCAGATGTGCGTCTAGGTGGGAGGTGGGATAAATTAGAGAACAGTTCTGCGGCATGTCCACCAGTCTGTGTGATTTTGCTTCATCATCATCAATTAATATTTATTGAGGGATAGATCACAGGACACATGGTACTGAATGCTGCTTCGGAGGCTAATATTTTATCTCCTGCCATGGGTTCCTGGAGAGCTGCTACATTTCACAGCTAAATTGTGGATACTTGAACAGTTGGTTAAAGGGACTCATTCATGTATTGTTTATAAAAATGCAAAAATGCTTCATATTCTTTGGAATCAAGAAAAGTTTTTATGAATTAGTATAATTTTTAGCTGATTATCACAGAGAGGAAGAGAAATGTATGTATCGCACCCAAAGTAGCTTTCTTTAAGAGTAGAGTAATAACACAACTCACGAATTCCACATTACTTTTTACCATGGTGTTCTAAAAGGCTTTAGATAAGACCTAATGTATAAATTTAGAATCGTTGAGAAATGTCTTTATTGCAGGTGTTATTTTCCTCATTCAACAGTGGGTAGAACTGAGGCCTGAGCATTTTAATCACATCAGTAAACTCACATGCGGAACATGAATCTGATCACATCAGCCTTCTGAGCCAAAGTAAACTGAATTAAATACTAATTTTTCTTCAGTATGGCCCATGGGTTACTTGCTACTCTGATATCCTACCTAACTCTAAATCTTCCCTTCTTCTGCTCTTACCACTTCATATTCCCGCAGACTCTCAGACACTCATGCATATCCATTGGGTGTGCATGTACAACCTTCTGTCTTAGTCATATATTTTTCTGCCACCAAACCTTTGATATGATTGTTTACTCATCTGTAACACCATAGGCTATTATTCAAATCCTACTTGTTTAAGTCTTGGGCATCTTTGAGGAGCTATTCAAATATCACTAGTTATCAAGACCATTTTTTGATGTCCTTTCCTTTCCATCGTTAGTAATCTCTCTATTTTTACCTCTTTAGCCATTACTCATCAGTTGGATCATCAACTATATCTCTTTCCTCCTGCCTCCACAATTTCTCATGCTTTATCTACTTGGGATTTGCTTATTAGTTGCTGAATATTTCATGTTACTGGCTGGGTGCTCTCTTGTACCTTAAGGCAATAGAATCATCAATCAATAAGAGACCAGTTACTCAGAATATTTGTTTGGTTCTCTACTGTGAAGAAATAAACACAAAGAGCATTACAGTGAGCCTCAAATGATGATTTAATATTGTTTTTGCTGATTAGGAATTAAATTGTTTTGTATGAAATATCATTTGAAAGTCTTCAGCTATCACCTGGTGCTCAGGGATATCTTGATTCTGCTGAGTTTTCCATTAAGTTGATCAATAAAATTGATGGTTTTGTCCTTGAGGAACATACTCACCCAAGGCCAACAGCAGAATGGGGGAATTGCTTTATCTAAGTTATTCTTGCCTTTATTATATACTTTCAGTTATTAAGAGGAGGTAGAACTCTGGAGCTTTTTAAATTTAGAACTTTAGTGAGAAGTGAAGAGGGAGAGAAAAAGAATGAATCTCTTGTTATTTATTCCCACTCAAACAGGTTTGCAAAGCTGTTTATTAACAACAAAATCATTAACTACCATAGAGAAAGCCAATGCCCAGGGCCCAGAAGGTGGATGGAAAAAAGAGGACAGATCTTTTCCCTTTATGATGCATGGTCTGGTCACCTTAGGGGCTTTTGTTTTTGTTTTGTCCTTTAGGGTTTAATTAGATAAGATTCATCATTGAACATCTAAGAAAGCATGCATAAATCAATAAATTATAAACACACATTAATCAATGGATTGATCCAATCCACAAATGTACTGAGCACCTACTATGTTCCAGGCATAATAAAGCATAAACACAACACAACAGTAAAGAAGATGGATGTAGCATTTGCCTTTGCTGAGCTAGCGAACTAGTATGCACAGTAGTGACTCAGCAGTAAGCAACAGTGGCGGGTGACTAGGCTGTTAGAGGGGAAGGACAGGGTGTTGCGGGGACACAGAGAGCTACTTCACCCAGATTTGGAGGCTCAGAAGTAGAGTTGTCTAGAAATTGAGACTAAAGGGTAACTGATCAGACTGAGGAGAAGAGGATTGTAAGCATGTGGAGGACACATGTGGAGGACTGGGATGAAAAGAACATGGAGTGTATGAAGGTTGACATGGCTGAAGCATAGCAGCAGGGGGCACAGTTCGGTGCTGCCAGATGTAAATTTTATTTCTGGGGGAGCCCATCTCCTAGGTAGAGGAGTAAGAAGTGGAGTCTGGAGTGGTCCTTGCACATCAGTGTTTGGTTATGTTGCTTAAGATCCAATTCTGAGTTTGAAGCAGACAGATACTCACACAAGTACTGAAGGGATATTTCTCTTTAAAGAGAACATATGGCACTGGATTACTGAGCGCTCCCAGAAGAGATCTCTCCTCATACTTGTGCCTGGGCTTCTGTTTATAGAAGTGGTGGAGCGGAGCTCAGGGAAGTGGGGAGAGGAATAACATTTATTTTTCTTATACTCTACTTGGGACATTTATATAGGGCAGTTCCTGGCAATTCTTTGAGATAATGTAATATATGCACTGGGAAAGATCTAGGGAGATGATCCCTGACATCTCTGAAGAACCATTAGGAGTGAACGGAGTTGCCTGGGACCATATTTTGGTGAACAGAATTGTATTTGAAATTGAGTTTTGCATAAGCTTGATGTCCTGAAGCAGTTTCTTTCCACCATTGCAATATTCATCAAACATGCAGATAAAAGGTAGATAGGAATAGCAAATGTTTAGGTGCTGAATTTTAGTAGCTATATTTGTGAAACTTTGCAGGCCTGAGGTATGCCTTCATCTAAATTATGACAGTACTTTCCACAGAGTAAGTGTAAAAAATATTTTATTAGATTTAAGTAAACATTTGAATGTATTACTAAAGGGTATAGATCAATATTAAATTGAAGGAAAAACCCAGACTTATTTTCTTCCATATTAAGAACAATTTATTTACTTCTTTTGCATTATTCCTACCTGGTACTGATCAAGGGCCTGGGTATATAATATTTGTTGGCACATTGAAGGAGTGTAGTCCTAAATAAGAGTAGCATAAATATCTTCATCATCAGCAACACAGTTATTATGTCTCACATTTTCAAGGTATTTTATTATGTACCTATTGTAACACATATAATTATTAAAAAAGAAAATACTGATAGCAAAAACAGAAGAATATGTAAAGCATACATTTATTTACTAGCTCCAAGTAGCTTTCCCCCGCTCTTTCATAGAGGCAGGTCTTGCTGTGTTGTGCAGGCTGGGTTAGAGTGGTGTAATCTCACTGTAACCTCGAATTCCTGGGTTCAAGTGATCCTCTTGCCTCAGCCCTCCAAGTAGCTGGGACTACAGGTACAGGCCACCACACCCAGTTAATTAAAAAATTGTAGAGATGAGGTCTTCCTATGTCTCCCCAGGTGGCTTCAAACTCCTGGCCTCAAGTAATCCTCCTGCCTCAGCCTCCCAAGTAGCTGGGACTGTAGGGATGAGCCACCACACCCAAGTAGCTCTTGCTAATACATGGGTTTTGGAGCCACATAAGCTTGTGCTTAAACCTAACAGTTTCCACTGTTGAAGTAATATAGGGGCAAGTTCTTAAATTCTTTGTATCTCCTTCCCCAGCTTCCCCCATCCACTGTTCATTTTTTTTTCTCCCCAAGGACTGGAGATAGTGCGTGCTGATTTTGTAGGAGTTTTGTGAAGCTACAAGCAGACTGTATCTTTATGTAAAGCATGTAGCAGAGTGCTTGGCACAGGGCGGGCGATTGTTATTTGTCTCCTCATCTTTCCATTACCCTTTCCTTTGTTCTGAAGAATCAAGCTTCTGAGCAGTGTGGCTAAGCCTCATTAGTATTATCTCATTTATTCTGAATTTGTTATTTTGCCAAGAATAGACAATGTATTTTGTATACTCTATAAGGGGAGGTTTCCTTAAATAAACGAATGGTGTAAAAAATTATAGAAAATGTATTACATTTACTCAAAAAACACCTTTAAAAAATGTGAAGCAAATGACACAAACATTAATTAAAGTTGCCCCTTCCTATGTAGAGCGTCCCTAAAAGAGCTAAGTAGTATATATACTGTAATTCACTTGTTCAAATTCAGGATAGATTAGCCATATTATTTAGTTTAGTAAAATTTCCTACAATCTTTACCAACATTAAAAATGCTATTTTGTTTTCAGCAATGAACACATTTAAACTGAAAACACACTTAAACTAGGGGATTCCAAGGAAAGAAAAGGAATAGGCTATACAAGGAAAGAGTTCCCATATGGAATAAACACTTTTTCATGGCTTTTTTTTTTTGCTGTAAAATTGAATTGTCAGTTTTCCTACCTTCATAAATTGCAAAACAGCATTCATTTCTTGGGGTTTCTTTTCTCTCTCCCTCACCCCTCCCCATGTTTTTACCTTTCCGTATGTGTGTGCATTACTTTAAAATCAGGCATGGGCTGAAGGATGTTGCAGTAGAAAAAAATAAGAAGGCAAACCAAAGTTTATTGATTTTCACTGTTAACAAGAAAAAAATATATATACACACATATATTTATACACACATATACATACACATACATGTATATGTAGGTGGACATGTACTTGCATACACATTAATGTATCATTTGAAATGGGAAAGTTTATTGATGAAATCATATCATCTTAAAAATCTCATTGCCACAGTAGCTACAGATAAATTTCTAGTGTTGTTCACTGTCTTCATAATAATGCTTATCAAAAATAATTTATATAAAGATGATGAAAATATATATGTTTTCATTATACAAAAAGAATGGGGTTATAAACCCCAAATTCAAAAATGAGAAATATGGATTGAAAAAAACTCCTTGACCATGTGTCATGAGACTCTGGAATAATCTTCCAATCTTTCATGCTGACCTGGATGAGGCACTCAGAAAATCCATTGCTGCTATCCATCCTTTCCTGCCAGTAGTAGCTAGACAACCTAAAAATATGTTTTTTTTTTTTTTGCAAGTCACTGTCTGACTTTTGCAGACAATTCAACAACTTCTTTTTAAGGGAAAAAAAGCAGCAGCATTTGTTTTCCTTCAAAGCATTTTTGTTCTGTGATTGAGATGACATGGTTTTTGGACTGCTCCCTGCAGGAGGAGAAGCCAGACGGAAGGTGGCTTTCTCTCAGCTCTGGCAATTATAAAAAAGTCATAAAACCCCAGGTAAATGGGAACTCTTTAAACATTTGTAGATATAAATCCAACACAGTAGGAAAGTGACCCAAAGGGAAGTGCTTATTGATCCATTTCCCCCCAAAGCTGTCAGTGACGAATGAACATCATCTAATTTAATAGGAACAGCTCTAAGCCTGCAACCTTGCAGGTATTCTCCCTGGTTTTTCTTGTGTGACTGACCATGCCCAAGAAACTTAACCTTTTCAGGTATCACTCTCCCCATCTGTTAATGGGGATAACAGTGTCTCAGTTCTCAGCCTTCTTATATAAGGTAGCTCAGGAGAAATATGCTGTTGGGTTGCATTGTATCATAAACATATTTCTTGCTGGGTTTTGTCACTTCATTTTCTCTTTGGTAAGGCCTTGTCCATCACTGCTGAATTCATTCTGTCCTAGAGTACAAAGCAGTGAAGGGGGGACATTTCAAAGTTGTGGCATTCACATGTAGTTGATTGAGACAGCTACAAGAAATTCTGACATCCCTGCCAAATTCATTTGTCTTGTAAGCTGCACTTTTTCCGCAGCTAGACATTGGAGCAAAGAGCTATGGAAGAGACAAAACTTGACCAGATGATGTTTTCTCTGTCAGTTTTCAGATTAAATCCATCAATAAATACTTCCTAAAGTGATTCTAGTATATATGAGGTACATTTCTAGAAACTCAAGCAGAATCCTAAAGATGGACATGATCAGTACTTTGCACTTAAAGACTCAGGAGCACTCAGACAAGTTAGAACCACTACTGAACAATCAAAGTGCAGTTTAAACCTGCTTGGCATCACTGATGTCCCAGTCCATTTGGGAAATATGATGTACACTTACTGTGATAGAGAGTACTGGTGCTCACCCACATCCAGTTCTCCTATTCTGTTGGAACCTTTGCCAATGCTGTAGTTCCCAGTCTCTTTGTTGTTAGGTGGAACTGTGTGATGAATTCTAGCCAATTGCATAGTAGTGAGTGGGATGTATGTAACTTCTGGGCCAAGGAATTGAAATGCTGAGAAAGCTACCTCCATGCTTGCTTTTTCTTTTCTTTCCCCACCATGGTATCCTTGAAGGCCAGGTGTTGAGATGGCAGCATCGCCAGATGGAGGGAGCTGCGATCTCTGGTTGTTGAATGCTGGAGAGACCCTAATAATCCCCACTGGACTTTATGTGAGTGAGAAATACACTTTTGAAGGGTTTACAGTTGAGATACAGGAGTTTTTAGACATCATTGCATATTCTGGTCTATTTTGACTGATTGAATGTTAAATCATAAGAATTAAATGGCAGTGTAAGACAATGGCAGTGTAACTCACAAGCAGGTAGAAGAATAATCACCAAAAAAGAATTCAGGTGAACAAGTTTCCTCAGCACATAGGAAGATAACCAGTGTGGGTGGAAGTGGTTTGAAGGATGAGGAAGATTTGGAGAGGGGGAGGACAGAGGCAGAAGGAGAGATACCTTGAGAAGAAGGCAATGAGACGATGTTGTGAGCCAAGACTACATGGCTGGAAGGTAGAGCCTTGGTGTAGGATACTGACACTGCTACCTTGGAAAAGGGAAGAAAAAAGAAAGATAAACTTTTTATTATTGAAATACTAAAAGCTATAAACTCATACACATATAGGTGGTTATTGTTCTTAAGAGGAATTGTTTCAAAATTTAGGACTACAATGCATTACTGACATTCAGTGCAGAGAATATCACAGTTGAGTATTTGAAAGAGAGCAAGACAAGTTACAATTGAACAAAGACCATAAGAATCCCTGGGCAATAGGAGGCCACTCTTGTGAAATACAGGACACCAAGCATGAGTCTAACTCTATCCCTTGGTCCCATTTTCTGCTGGGCTAGCTTTCCAGTTGTGTGCAGTGTGGACAGTGCAGGCATAGCATTCATTGCACAGCATTGAGGCCTGTAAATCATCTAGTTCATACAATTGAATGTGATGACTAATTATGCCCAACATTGCTAAAAAGTCCCTTAGAAAATGGATCTAATTTGTTTTATGTAGTTAATATTATTTTATTGAGTATGCATTATTGATTTTATAGAGTAGACAATTCTTTGAGAGATATGTTTATGAATTTGTATCAGCTGTAGCACCATTTTTTTTTTTAAAGCAAAGGAGATGCCAGTGAGGGACTTAAAATTCAAGTCCTCATTTTGTGATTGTTAATTTTATTCCATTGTCATTTAGATTAATTTCCTCCTGCATTACAGAAAACTAATTTTCCTATTTAAAGGCTGAATTGTCAGTCGAAGTCTGGTTCCCTCAGCCTGTATCTTCCATAAATGCCAAAGCTGGATTCATTCCTGCTTCCCACCTCTAGGTCCAGCCCTAGGTCACCCTATGCTTCTGGTGGAGACAGTGATTATATTATGCTCTGAGCTCAAAGGCCTGCAGGCTCTGTAGAGTCTACTGGGTACCCATGGGGCTTCCCTTTAGAAAGTGTTACAATGTGACACAGAGCATTGGCTTTGGAGACAGATGCACCTGAATTTTAGTCCCAGCTCTGTCATATACTAGCTGTGTGACTTTGGGCCAATCAACTCTTTGTACTCAAGCTTCCTCATCTGTAAAATGGGAATATGCAGGTATACTAGTTGTGAGAATGCTAAGAGAGGATGTGTTCCATGTTAGAAGATAACAGGCATGCAAAATGATTGTTGGATGAGTGGATACAACCAGTAATGCTGGCACAGTTTAGTCCAGGACTTCCTTTGACTACTCTGGACCTGATTGAGGTCCGTCTCAAGCCCATATCTTCCAGAGTTACAGTAGAGAACCTATTGTTACCTTTCACACTTGGTGCCTTGTAACAGGCACACTCAGAATTTCTAATATTGGGAGATGTTAATCTGACCTCTTCTGGCATCTGTATCTTGAAGCTGGGGTCCTCCCAATCAGGTTTTCACTACATGAATTTTCATAGAGTCTTTTTTTCTCTCACTATGTATAAAAATGACTGAGGGATTTGATAAATATGACTATACATTTGTCCTTTATGATAATTAAGTACAATTTTCTCTACACTAGCACTTCTAAAACTATGTCCCAAGGAACACTAATTCTCTGAGATGTTCTAAATGTTCTTAGAGGAAGAAGAATAGGATTCTAAGGATTAGATACATTTGGGGAAACTTGGGTTAAGTAATCTTTTTTTCTTTTTGTTCAGGATTTCTTAAAGCTTTTGTACAGTAATTTGTACTAAGGAGCTCTAAAAGACCTGATACAGACTAGGCATACAACAAACATTTGTTCCATGCGTGAATGAGTAAACGAACAGCTGTGTGAAACCCAAATTTCTCTTTCTGGATCCAGTTTTGAAGCCTTATCAGCTTCCCCTCACTCCTCACCCTTCATACATTCTATATCATGGATCTGGACATGATTGTTGTTGTTCCCCACTAACCATTTTCTTTTGTCAACCTGCATGCCCCATCTAGAATGTCAAGTGTGAGAGAAAACACTAGCATTTCTTGTGTGTCAAGGATACAGGAAAGCTATCTTCAACAGGGTGTGATAGCTCATGCTGTAATCCCAGCACTTTGGGAGGCTGAGGCGGGTGGCTTATGAGGTCAGGAGTTCAAGACCAGCCTGGCCAAGATGATGAAACTCCTTTACTAAAAATACAAAATTAGCCAGGCGCAGTGTCAGGCGCCTGTAATCTCAGCTACTCAGGAAGCTGAGGCAGGAGAATTGCTTGAATCTGGGTGGCAGAGGTTGCAGTGAGCAGAGATCATGCCACTGCACTCCAGCCTGGGTGACAGAGTGAGTCTCTGTCTCAAAAAAAAGAGGAAAGCTATTTTCATACTTGTGAATCCTTATAGCATGAATGTAGTAACCCAAACAAATCTTGGTCAATATCCTTTTAAGTCTTGGCTCTTTTCCCCTTGAGATGCTATGCTCTTAAAAGGGGTACCTCAGGTGGGACTTACAGGAGTCTGTCTGCAGGATCTGCTTCAGAGGTTCAGCTGTCCCATCCTTTCCTTCCTTACTGATAGACAATTTGGAAATCATAGAATGGCTTGTTCCTCTATCCTTTGCCTAATTAAGGGGACTTTTGTTTTGTTTAAATAGACAATGCCAAGGTGTCTGATATGGTTTAGCTGTGTCTGCACCCAAATCTTAACTTGAAATACATCTCCCAGAATTCCCACATGTTGTGGGAAGGACCCAGGGGGAGATAATTGAATCATGGGGGCCGATCTTTCCCATGCTATTCTTAGGATAGTGAATAAGTCTCATGAGATCTGACGGGTTTATCAGGGGTTTCTGCTTTTGCTTCATCCTCATTTTTCTCTTGCTGCCACCATGTAAGATGTACCTTTTGCTTCCAACCATGATTCTAAGGCCACCCCAGCCACATGGAACTGTAAGTCCAATTAAACTTCTCTTTTTCTTCCCAGTCTCAGATATATCTTTATCAGCAGTGTGAAAATAGCCTAATACAGAAAATTGATACCAGGACTGGGGTGTTACTGAAAAGATACCCGAAAATGTAGAAGTGACTTTGGAACTCGTTAACAGGTAAAGGTTAGAACAGTTTGAAGGGTTCAGAAGAAGACAGGAAAATGTGGGAAAGTTTGGAACTTCCTAGAGACTTGTTGAATGACTTTGCCCAAAATTCTGATAGTGATATGGACAATAAAATTTAGGGTGAGATGGTCTCAGATGGAGAAGAGGAACTTGTTGGGAACTGGAGAAAGGTGAATCTTGTTATGTTTTAGCAAAGAGACTGGTGGCATTTTGCCCCTGCCCTAGGGATTTGTGGAACTTTTGTTGAGAGAGATGATTTAGGGTATCTGGCAGAAGAAATTTCTAAGCAGCAAAGCATTTGAGAGGTAACTTGGGTGCTATTAAAGGCATTCAGTT
Organism: Chlorocebus sabaeus; assembly: GCF_047675955.1. Classification (NCBI taxonomy): domain Eukaryota; kingdom Metazoa; phylum Chordata; class Mammalia; order Primates; family Cercopithecidae; genus Chlorocebus; species Chlorocebus sabaeus. Next base: position 53,443,482 of record NC_132924.1, on the reverse strand, counting down.
TTATAAAAGAAGTACAAAAGTTTGGCAAATTTGCAGCCTGACTATGTGATAGAAAATAAAAACCCATTTTATGAGGAGAAATTCAAGCCAGCTGCAGAAATTTGCCTAAGTAGCAAGGAGCCTAATGTTAATCCCCAAGACCATGGGGAAAATATCTCCAGGCAATGTCAGATAACTTCATGGCAGCCCCCCCCATCACAGGCCCATCCCAGGAGGAAAAAGTGGTTTCATGGGCTGAGCCCAGTGTTCCCATGCTGTGTACAGGCTAGGGACATGGTGCCCTGTGTCCAAGCTCCTCCAGCCATGGCCAAAAGGGGCCAACATATAGCGTAGACTCTGACTTCAGAGGGTGGAAGCCCCAAGCCTTGGCAGCTTCTACGTGGTGTTGAGTGTGGGTGCACAGAAGTCAAGACTTGAGGTTTGGGAACCTCCACCTAGATTTCAGAATATGTATGGAAATGCCTGGATGCCCAGGCAAAAGTTTGCTGCAGGGGTGGAGCCCTCATGGAGAACCTCTGCTAGGGCAGTGCAAAAGGGAAATGTGGGGTTGGAGCCCCCACACAGAGTCCCTACTGGGGCTCCACCTAGTGGAGATGGGAGAAGAGGACTACTGCCCTCCAGTCCCCAGAATGGTAGACCCACCGACAGACAGCTTACACCATGCACCTAGAAAAGCTGTAGACACTCAAGGCCAGCCCGTGAAAGCAGCCAGGAGAGAGGCTGTATCCTGAAAAGCCACAGGGGAAGAGCTTCCCAAGAGCATGGGAACCCACCTCTTGCATCAGCGTGACCTGGATGTGAGATCTGGAGTCAAAGGGATATCATTTTGGAGCTTTAAAAGTTGACTGCCCTGCTGGATTTTGGACTTGCACGGGCCCTGTAATCCCTTTGTTTTGTCCAATTCCTCACATTTGGAGTGGCCATATTTACCTAATGCCTGTGCCTCCATTGTATTTAGGAAGTAACTAGCTTGCTTTTCATTTTACAGGCTCATAGGCGGAAGGGACTTGACTTGTCTCGGTTGAGACTTTGGACTGTGAACTTTTGGGTTAATGCTGAGATGAGTTAAGACTTTGGGGGACCGTTGGGAAGGCATAATTGGTTTTGAAATGTGAGGACATGAGATTTGAAGAGGCCAGGGGTGGAATGATATGGTTTGTCTATGTCCCCACCCAAATCTCAACTTGAATTGTATCTCTCATAATTCCCATTTGTTGAAAGGGACCCAAAGGGAGGTAATTGTATCATGGAGGCTGATGTTTTTCATGCTATTCTCATGATACTGAATAAGTCTCATGAGATCTGAGGTGTTTATCAGGGGTTTCTGGTTTCACTTCTTCCTCATTTTTCTCTTGCCACTGCCACATAAGAAGTGCCTTTTACCTCCCACCATGATTCTGAGGCCTCCCCAGCCATGTGGAACTGTAAGTCCAATTAAACCTCTTTTTGTTACCAGTCTCAGCTATTTCTTTATCAGCAGCATGAAAACGGACTAATATAGTGTCTCAGCAGAGGTAAGGTACAGGTAAATATATTGTCATGCATGCACTTATGTTCCTTGAATGACAGGGGCTATCACAGCTTTTAATTCCTGTTCTTGTAATACCAGTCAGGACTGCTCTGATGATAATATCTCACCAGGAATTCTCCTATGGTAATTTCCCAACAGAATTTGGCCCTTACCAAAATGAAAGTGGGCAGAATTTTCCTATTAATTGATACTTGGATAAATCAGGTTTAATAGCCTCCTCCTCCTCTCTCATTAGTGGCTGGAGTAATATTAATAACTGACATTGAGTAGGAGAAGGCAAGGCCATTTTGAGCGGCAGCTTCCTATTATGTGGAGATTCTGGTTGAGGCTATTGTTGCAAGAAATCACATAGTGACCTGTCACCTCCCATGCAGCCTCAGCTTTTGCTTTCTTGGATGCACTCCAGAGGATGAAATTCTGATCCATGCATGATGGCTGGATAGTAGACAGAAGTGGGCACTGAGTGAAGCTCAGATGGCCTCTAAATTGCTTTCAGAATCTTATCTGCAGTGCATACAACTCATTTTCCAGCTGCAACATTTTGTCTTTTTAGATAAAACTAACATGCCTCTTCATTAAAAAATACCAGCATTATGGCTTTGGCAAACCCATAGAGGGGACAAGTTAAGTTCACACAATCAGAAAGGGGAGACCAATGCTATTAGTTGGGGTCAGGACTTAAATATTTATAAATCTGCAGGAATTAGTATAGGTGTTCCATACTTTTGAATGAGACTTTTCTGGGGACCTGCTAAATGGATCCAGACTCTGGCAGGAGAGAAATGAACTTGTTGAAATTAGCTGAATATTTGTCATGTCCTCCAAATGGCTCATTCATCCAGAATCCAATATGAAATTGTTTGACAGACATTTTCCTCTCCTGAAGAGACCTAACTATTGTAATTTAACATGGCAAAAGGACACCCACAACTTGATACAGTTTTTAGTGTGAGAGATAGGGAAAAGAAGGAACATGGGATGTGGAAATTGATCAGATAGATTTTAATCCACTGTCAATGACCCATGACATGCTATCTATTTCTAATTGATCATTTGGTAGAAAAGGGTTTCCTTTGGGAGAATCTTCCTTCTGTAGACTATTTTCTTTGTGTTAGTTTTCTTTTTGTAGCTGATAAAACTCAAAAGGGTGGTTCTTTGACCTAGCTCCAAAAACACAATAACTGATGATTTGAATGAGAGAGAGGAGCTCTGGAGTGGGGAATTGGTTTTGTTTATAGAAAACAGAAGCTAGAGAAGGGAGCAAAGGCTTATCTTGCAAAGGCCCCCTCCTCCCCTGAAGGACAAGCTTTGAGGCCTGTGGTAGTGCCCACCAGCAGTGGCACAGATTGTGCCCTTCTCCCTTGTGACCTTCTCCATGGTACCAGGGCTGCTTGCTGAGGTAATGGCTCTGGGGGAGCCAGAGTGGGTGGAAGTGCCCATGCAGCTTGGGGCTACAGGCTGGATATTGCAGGAGAATGTGGTGGAATTTAGGCATGACTTTGGTTTGCAGAAATGCTTTTGTTTTTCCAACAGATTGCATCCCACAAGTAAACAACATGTACAGACACATGATTCATTTTAACATGAAATCTGCACAGATGAAGTGCAAGGCATAAACCATATTTAATCGTCTGTCTTTGTTTTAAGACTCTTTATCTGAAATGATGCCTCATTTGCATATGAAAAATATGTTCCTTTTTACAGTGGTCTCTTCTCCCTCATTCTTCTTTGAAGGAACAGCTTTAGTTTGCTACTGACAAGCATAAGGTTTACTTTGTTGAAGAGTAGAAAGAGAGACCTTAGGAAAATTGCACATACGTGCTTCATTTTAAGTTTTATATTAAAGTTGAGACATCTGTTTTTCCTGTCCCAGGTGGACCTTGAAAGAAAAGCAGAAGCTTATGATACAGAAGAGAGTACATGAGTTTTCTATTGCTGTCATAACAAATTACTACAAATTTAGCAGTTTAAAACAACACCCATTTATTATTTCAATTTCTGTAGGTCAGAAGTTCAGCACAGCAGCACTGCTTCTTTGGTTAGCACCAGACTCAATCAAGGTAACCCATGTGGTTCCTATCTGAGGTTCAGTGTCCTCTTCCAGGTTCACCAGTTGTTGACAGAATTTAGCTCCTTGACCTGTTTCTTGTAGGACTCTATTCCCTTGATACATGACACCAGTCATCATCAAGTTAACAATGACACATTGACTCTTTCTCATCCTGGTTATCTCTCTGATGTTCCTTTCTGTCACATCTCTCTGACTTCCTCTTCTGTCCTTTCATTTTAAAGACTCATGTGATCACATTGGATTCACCCAAATAATCTATGGTAATATCTATTTTCAGGTCACTAATAATCTTAATTATATACACAAAGTCCCTTTTGCCATGTAAAGTGGCATAGTTATAGATGTGGCACCAGGGGGCCAAAATTCTGCCTGCCACAGAGAGGGATTCCAGCAGGAAGCACAGCATAGGCAGCTGTGTGGGTGCAGTACACACGGGAAGGGAAAAGGACATACGATTAAGTGTTTTAGAAAGAACAGTAAAGATAAGGAGACTTGATGGGAGTCGTGATAGGGGTTCACACCTGCCAAGATCTATTGTTCATGCTGACAAGAAAGGGCTCCACTACCAGTAGAGTACAGTGGCTAAGTGTGAATAGTAGGATCACGCAGCCTGCATTCAAGTCTTGGCTTTGCCAGTTATTAAATTTATTAACTCAAGCAAATTATTTAATTATATTAAGCTCACATTTTCCCATGTGTATAATAAAGATAATAATAATGCTTAGCTTATAGGGATATCATGCAGATTAAGTGAGCTAGGGCACAGTCTGGCATACAGTGAGTGGTCAATACATTTTGTAACTTTTATTATTACCTCCTTTTCTTTCTGAATTAAAAAAATGGTCCAGAGTAATTATATTAAACTGAGAATGGTTTGAATTTAATTTCTGTCCTCTCTCTTCTACCAGCTACCTGGGTGATCTTTCTTTGTGTCACAATTTTGTCACTTTTAAAATGAAGATGATGTTAATAATGCTAATCGTTCCAAAAGTAAGTTGGTGATTTTAGAGCACTTCGAAGTAATGACTGGTTATTTTTGAAATGTGTATGATAATCTAGGGGAAAATAATCCTGATTTCTTTTAGCTCATTCCGTATCAGAGTCACCCTACAACTAATGGTAGAGGCCCAGGACATTTCCCATGGGATGCAGAGAAAACCAATCATCATGAAGAGCCTATTGGAAGTGGACTTACCCCATGGATGGGCAGGGTAGCTGGGTGGCTAAGGGATATGAGTTATGAGATGTCAGAAAGACCAACTCCCCTCAAATATGTGTGCTATTAACCTGTAGCAAATGTCTCAAATACTAATTTTAGAGATCTTATCTTTTCCAATGTAAAGAGCTAAAAAGGAATGTGATAGAATACAAAGAACATTTCACTCACAAAAATCTAGATTAGTTCCAGGACTTATTAGCCACATATCATACATCCTTTCTGGGTCCCATTTGTTAATGTAGGAGGTTAGTCTAGAATGATGTTTGAAGTCTTTTCCTTCTTCTAGATTCTGTGAACTAGACAGCTAAGACCTTTGATCTTGGTGTATAAAAATCAGACAACCATTCTGGTGAGCAGCAGTTGCTCCAGGAGGCCGCCTCTGAGGAAATGAGCAGGAAAGACAGTTGTAAGGTTTCTGCAAGTGGCAGTAAAACTTGCCTGAAGGGGCATGAGGGAGGAGGCGAGTCAACAGAGATGTTCTCAGGGGTAAGATGAGAGCAGAGGGTACCGTGCAGGCCCTTGCCCAATTTCCAGCCCTGCTGAGGAACTCTGACTACAGGCATCATCTCTTCAGACATCTGGTTTGTACTATAAAGTTACTAGCCTGTTTCCTGGGCTGATTGAACTCTGTTGGCGAAAGCTTTGTCTATAAATGAAGTTAATACCAATTTATTTGTCTGAAGGTGGGGGGTTAAGTTATATAGTTTTTGAGGTTCAGTTGGCAATGAAGTATATTTATTCTGGGATGTACATTATCTCTTTTGCTTCAAAAGAGGACAGAATGTAACCTAAGGTTTTATATGTTGTAGTTTAAGGAGAACTAGAATGGGGATCAGAAAACATGATTTTCATCTTTGCTCTGGCACTAAACAGAGACACAAACCAGGGCATTCTGAAACCCATCAAGATTTCATTCCTTATTGGTGAGTGGAGATAATAACATCTTCCCTACTAGCCTATTAAGCTATGTACAGTACTTTGCACAATGTTTCACTTAGTAAATCCTCCATAACTATGAGCTATTATTTTTCCAGCCCTGGCACAGTACCTGAAAAATTCGAAACAGTCAATAAACAGCTATTGAATGAATGAACGAGAAAAGGGTATAGTGAAGTTCAAAGTAAGTTAGTGTGATATACTACATAATAATGTCATACTCTGTTGAATGAAGCAACAGTTTTTACATGTACAGAAACGCTGTAGAAAAATTCTTTAAACATCTCTTCCCAAGGGAGGTGGATGGCATAATATGTCACCTAAGATCAACAGGCCCTTCTGTGAGCACCCTGTCAAAAGCAGAACTCCCTCCAGTTCCCGCACTCTCTGTTCTCTGTCTTGCCTTGTTTTCCATCTCAGCACTCACTTAGTATCACCTGACGAGTGTATTTTTACTTATTGTCTGACTTCCCCCACTGGAATGTAACATCTATAAAGGTAGGTTCTTTGCTTGCTTTTGTAAATTCTTGTTGCTGTGTAAACTACATGAACAATACATGGCACACAGGCATATAAAATGATGAATTAATATCTTTTGGGGATGCCTCAGTTGTGACAATGACTTTTCTTAAATAATCAAGTCATTTTCACTCTATCCGCCATTAGTTGCAGCCTATAATATGTTACATCTGGTGTTAAAGCAGTAGCAGTATTTTTCTATGTGTCTCACAGTAGGTATCCTTACATGTGGTTGGATCTTATTACCAGGACCCAGAAGCTATTTGTATCTGATCCTTTGTCTCCTTAGGGATGGTCAGGATAACTACTTCCCAAATGGAGGTACCCTGAATCCCAACAGCTACAGAGGTGTCTAAGTTAGGAACAACACCAGCAATTCTGCCCTGTGCTCCATAAAAAATTAATAACCATAAAAGTCAAATCAGCTTCCTCTCTAGCAAATGAACTTTACAACCTGCTTTAGCTTACAGACTCTTAGTAACCAATATGTAAAAATACCAACCAGGGAAAGATATTTTCCTGCTTTATAGGCTTTAAAAAAACCATTTAATTTAATCTGGCACCCAGGCTGAATGTAAAATAGCTGCAAAGCAGTATTGATGGAACAACATATGATATAATTAAATCTATGTATCAATTCATCCAGTGTAAGATAAAAATCAATCCCGCTCAAACAGCCACCTTCAGGCAGGAAAGAAGGAAAGCATTTGCTGCAGCCTGCCCCTATGTTGTACCCTGTTGGTTTCTTACTGGAGCAATACTCTCACCTGCTCTAGAATTATCCTTTGGTATTTTTTTTGTCGGGGAGGGGGCTGCTTTATACAGGGCTCTGAATAAAATATGAGTTTTTGGGCTTCAAGTGAGGTTTTGAAGTTAGTCCTTTCTGGAAAAAAGTGACAGAAAGCGACTTACCCGTGTAGACCACTCTGTAGGAAAAATCCGTGATCTGAGGCCTGAGACCTTCCTGGGGAACTTGTTAAATTTGCAGACTCTTGGGCTTCATCACAGAGATTCTGATTTTGCTGATGGTAGTCCTAAGACCATAGTGTCATTTGCGCCCTGGGTGAGAATCCAGACTGTATCACTCATACATTCTATGGCCTTGGGCAAGATAATTACACTTTTTTATGCCTCCGTTTTCTCATTTGTAATTCAAGCTTATGAATGGTAATGTGCTCTGGGTACATTCTCATTTAATCCTACTTTCTAGGTTAGTGTAGGAGTAAATGAGGCAATGTATGTTAAACATTTAGCTTAGAGCCTGATAAATCGTGTACTATTGCTACTGCCGGCAGCCAGGATTACTGAGTGCTTACTGTCTCAGGGGCACTGTTCTAAGTGTTTTACATGTATTCACTCTTTTTAAATCTTAGGTTGGTACTGCTATTATCCTTATTTTATAGTTGAGAAAACAGGCACAGAGAAATTAAGTGACCCGTTTTAGGTCACACAGCATTGAGGTGATAGAGCAAAGACAAGAATCTGAGTTTGTATGACTTAACACCACATACTTTACCCACTATCATTATCTATTTTCATTATAGCTCACCTATCTTTTTTTTTCTTCTAGCTTTACATCTGGTTGTCATCAGCCCAATATTGAAGTTGTCTTCCTGGTTAATCTGTTGTTCTTTTATAGGTTCTGGCACTAGTATATTTTATTAGTGAAAGGACTGTTAACATATGCTTTTAGCATATGTTCTAAAATTAGTATCTATATCATAAAATGTAAGAAGTGCAAATAATCTGATATTCTGTCTCCCTCCCCCGTAAAGATCAACATTAGGTGACATATAGGAAAACTTAGCATATATATTTCTTTAATTCAGGTTAGTGTTCATCCTCAAGTGGAATCATGAAGAAAATATTTAAAAACCAATTGAAAATTTAGTATTGTTTACGGTTACTTATGGCTAGTGGTATTATAGGCAATTTGCCTATCTCTCTACGTTTTCTGCTTTTTTGAAATTTTATACTACAAAGAACTGATGCTATTAATACTTTTATAATCAGAAAGAAATTCTTTCTGTAAATAAAAAACAAACTCATTACAAATGGGACCCTGTGGCATTGGTCCCACGTTTCTTCAGCCTGCTGTTCATTCCTAAGAATGCATCCTGGTCACCTCCATAGGACACCGAGAGAAGAGCTGATCAATATTTTGGTGTCAAGGGGAGAAAGAAGGAACTGGTGAGAGGGAATATTTTGAAATTCTTTCTGTGAGCTCTGTTAGAAGTATGCCTCAGTTCACTGACCTTGAAAATTAACCTAGGATAACCAGAGGACTAAGCCCCAGAATAAACAAACAAGCAAGATAATTCATTTTTAATTTTGACCAAATGTTAACAACATATTGTGTTTCCATGATGCCAAAACTTATTAGTTTAATGAAAACCAACATCAGTTAAGTCATTGGAAACACACAAAAATCAATATAGGTGTTATTTTATAGATCAGGCTATCACTTTATAGATGGGATTTCTCTACCATTCATGTATTTGTTTATTTATCACTTGACACAGTTAGAGGTCACTCTGAGCAGATGCTGGTGCCTCAAAGACAACAGTTATGAAAATATGAAGTCGGAGAAGGAAAAGTGATGAAAAAGTCTCTAGTACCCTTCAGAGCCATAAAAGGACCACTGGAAACATTCCATTTTCTAATAAAGTGATTGCTAAATTTTAAAAAATAGCACAGTGGAATCTATTTACTACTAGATTGAAAACCTTTGGTATAAAGAAATTGTAGATAGTGTAAAAAAATCTTCCACACCAATAATAATCTCCCAGCCACATTGATGCATTAAGGTACTTTATAATAAGAGTTGCTGGGTAGCTAATGGGATAGGAGGCTCTGGAACGAAGGCATTTCATATCTCATATAAAAGCATACTATGTAAAATAGGGAGAGATGTTATTGTAAGTTCCTAAGAATTTGGAGAAGAAAAGCCTTTTATTTATCTGTGTAAGCCAAAGAAGAAATATCAAACAATAACAGTATCTTACATTTATAAATTATAGTACTCTCAGATATTTGACATGTTTTCAGGTCTCTTTTATCACTCTATTCCTGTTAAGAGCACTGCGTCAGGTAGGCATTTACACCCGATTGATGAGGAAGTAAAGGCATTGTTGTCATTTGCTCAAAGTTACTGGTAAGGCAAAAACTACAACGTGGGTTATGTACCTACTAAATTGGAGCTTATTTGTACAGTATATTTTTTGTCTGTCTTGAGCATTTGCCATCATGGCACAAATGTATCTGAATGAAACATGAAAGAAAATAAGCAAATGGACAAAAAGAAAAACCCCAGCACCTAGTTTGCTTTGTTTACATATCATTTGATATTTAGACATACCCAAATCAATGAAAGTAAAGTGTAGTGTTCCAAAACCAAGTCTAGGTGATTGACTACTATTTTTCCTTGTATCCAGTTGCTATGGCATCATTTAGACCTAGATAAACTTAAAGTATAGACAAACAGACATGAACACCAAAAATCTGAATCAAATTATGCATTTGGTAGTAGTCCTATCTTTGACTCAGGTTTGAATATAGCTAGATGCCTGTCACGTTTAGGTTTGTACCAACAAAAAAAGAAAACAATCAGTGGAAATAATGAGGACAAATTTAGAGATACATAATAGAATCTCATGCTTCATTTGGGATTTTTTGAAAAGATTTGTTAAAAGAATGTTCCAATTTAAGCCCTTGATGATGTACTTCTGAATACCCTTGGCTATTAACAAAAATACCCCCTGAAATTAGATGACCTGGATTCCTATCACATGAGACTGATATGGATATCTGCTGACACTGTCCTGGTGATTGGGATTAATTGGGATATGGAATACAGCACTGGAAAAAAAATCCAGACAAACCAAACACAAGAACAAACCAAGATCCTGCTGTCATGCTGGTCAGAGTCTAGAAAGGGAAGAAAGATAGAAAATAAAAAATCCTAACTATATGCCATTCCAGGGGGCTAGGATGAAAAATAAAGCAAGTAAGAAAGAGATAGAAAGTGACCGGAGTGCTCTTTTAGATAAGGGATCAGGCAAAACAGTTTGTGGACAAGGTAAAATTTTAACAATAAATTTAATTCTATTTACAATTTTGAAAAAACTGGATTTTTCAAATGTGGTTGATATGAAAATATTAAGGCAACATGTGATGGCAGAACCATGCCATGTTTACCTTTTGTCCACCTGCTGTTTCCTCTGCCAGAAGCATCTCCTTTGTTCCCATATCCCACCCAGCTCTCCCCTTTGCCTAGGTGATTGTGGTAACTCCTGTTTATTCTTCAGGTCTCAACTTGTGTGATCCTTTGCTCAGACAGGCATTATCTCTTAAATTCCCCCTAAACACCTTGTACTTCTACTTTTGTAATAGGAGTCACATTTGTAATTGTGTGTTTAATATTGGTCTTCCCACTCGATTGAGTTATAAGAGTGCTAAGATCATGTTGCTCTGTTAACCTTTGCATTTTCTCTCTTCTGTCCTTGTGGAGCTTGCAGAAAAGAAAATATGAGTTTATCTCCTAGTTGGGGAATTGAACTTACTCACATGTATCAACGCATATAATAATAGAATGTTTGAAGCTCAATTCTGATCACATATTGAGGGGAGTAAACATGGGTGTCAGTAAGTTAGATTCTGAAGTGATAAGAAAATGGCTTTAGAACATTTCTGTTTTTGTGATTGCATTGTATAGCTAGCAATGTCCTGTTGTTTGCTGTTCTTAAGAAAGGTACCATGTAACAAATTCTGGTAACTGAAGTCACGAATGGCTCTTTTTGCTAGTAGGTTGCCTAGTTAACTCGTAGTTGACAAGGGATGCTAGTTGTACTTTTGGGGTTCTTTGGGCAAGTGCTTAATAAGCTCAGCTATAAACTACAGAAAGGAGGCTATTGTGACCATTGGTAGACTTCAAAAAAGGGAGTGACATCATCTGGTTCACTTGCTTTTAGAGACATTCTGGTTGCAAGGTAGAAAATGTATCGTAGGGGGCCCAGAGAAGAAGAAGAGAGACTATTTAGAAATCTATATTAATATCCCAGACAAGAGAATATGGTGGCTTAGAGTTGTGGAAATGGAGGACAGAAGCAGACATATTTAGGATGTATCTTGGAAATCGAATCAAGAGGATTTGTTTTATGGGTTGGATACAGGATGAGAAGGAAATAAAGATGTCTGCTGATTTCTGGTGTGAGTATTCAGCTAACTGGTGGTGCCATTCACTGAGACGGTAAGCCTAGATGGTGGCCAAGTGATATTGAGAGTTTTGTTATGAATAGCTTTAAGTTTGAGATGCCAAATTACACATACAGCTCTATGTTCTGGGCTAAGACTACAAATTATTGCATTTATTATAATGTTTGGAAATAATTTTTAAACCTTTTCGTTCTGAATTGTGAACTCCTTCTGAGCATATGGCCTGCTTTTGTATTCCCTCTTGCACTCCTTATTTCTGGAGTCTCTCAATTACCTGAATGGATGAATGAATGGATGATGACAGGGACTTCTACACTGCTTACTCCTTATTTCTCTGTCTTACCTCTCCCTCTCCCCCCATTCACTTTATGTGCCACCTCCCTGCTTTCTGCAGTTTAACAAAAGCACTGTATTAATTTGTTCTCATGTTGCTAATACAGACATACTCAAGATTGGATAATTCATAAAGGAAAGAGGTTTAACTGACTGACAATTCGGCATGGCTGGGGAGGCATCAGGAAACTTAAAATCATAGCAGAAGGGGAAGCAAACATGCCCTTCACATGGTGGCAGCAAGGAGAAGTGCTGAGCAAAGGGGGAAAAGCCTCTTATAAAACCCTCGGATCTCATGAAAATTCATTCACTGTCATCAGAACAGCATGGAGGTAACCACCCCCATGATTCAATTACCTCCCACCAGGTCCCTCCCATGACACATGGAGATTATGGGAACTACAATTCAAGATGAGATTTGAGTGGGGACACAGCAAAACCATATCAAACACTAAACTGGGAATCATTACATTTGTGTACTAGCTGTGTGACACTGGGAGCTCTAATTAATATTTTTCTGGGCCTCAGTTTCTTCATCTGAAAAATGAGGCAGTTAGACATGATCTCTAAATTTCCTTTCAGCTTGAAAATTCTGTAATTGGTATTTTTCTCTCTGAGATGTTCAAATCCAATACGTACTTGCAGACTTTACTTTTTATCTGTTTTCAAAGGCATGCATTTTTAGAAAGAGTCAATTTAGAGATAATCAGTTCAACTTGCTCATGTGAAAGGTGAGGGGAATGGAGCCCTATGATATGCTTCTCCATTTATAAAATAAGACTACCAATGATAGTAACAATAAAAATAGTTATAGCAATGAAAACTGCTTCTCATCCTTTAACTAAGATCAAGTGTGATACTAGTAATGATAAAAAGAAAACCTATATCAAAATATTCTTGTGGAACTAAAATTAGATAAAACATATAAAAGTGCCTAGCTAGGAGTAAAGATTCAATAAATATTGATTCTCACAGTGGTTTTTAATATTAGATGTCATGTGACTTGCCCCCAAATATCTGGCTAGTGACTGGCAAACCTGGGACTGAACTGTTTCCTTAAGGCATACAAGCCTTTCATTTTTCTTCTGGGCCCCTTCTTGTCTTTTCCTCCATCAATCAGAGCTAAACTATCCTTCTTCATACAATATGGAGATAATACAGTGAAATAGTTATGAATACACCTTAGGGGTAGGATAAAACCTGGGTTTGAAACTAAATTCTGATATTCTCTATCTCTGGGACACTGGGTAAGTTACTGAACGTTTCTGAATCTCAGTCTCTTCATCTGTAAAATGAGGTAATGATAATAGGTACCAACCTCAAAGAGATGTAGTAAGGATAAAAGACATTACGTCAAGTACTTGGAACAGCTCATGGCATGAATAAGGTCAATAAATAGTATCTATCTTAATTATCAACCTTTCACCAATGTGCTAAGTGGCAGACGTTCTCCACACTGCCTCCTTATTGCCTATACAGAAGTTATTACACGTACTGTTGAAAGAAGACTTGGACGCTACCACTATGGCGGACAAATATATCAATTCAAATGTTGACTTGAGAAATATCGTCAGAATCATTCAGTTTGGATATTAGAAGGTGACAGTAAAGCTGAAGGCCCAGACAGCAAGCTGCATGGATTTGAGCAGAAGGATGGAGAGACATTGAAGGGAGTTGGCAGGAAAGAAATGAAACTGGCAGATTATCCAATGTGTTTTGAATGTTTGAAAAATATTACTAGTGGTTGATAGACGTGTGGAAATACTTTAAAATTCAGTAATAATTCATGTAAATCTGAGTAAATGAGGCTAGTAAAAGAAATGTCATCATTGGACATCATTTGGCTCAACAGTGAACAATATTACACACAAAGTTATGCAAACAATGACTACCTATATAACCAAAAATTGCAACTTCACTCTCCTGGGAAGATGGGTAGGTGGAAGGGGAGGAGTTGATGGTAGTGCTAAAGAAAAGCACCACTATCAGCTAAATTCTCATCTAAATGACAAGAAGCTAAGGTATAATATCTAAGCTTGATAAATAAAAAATACAAGATTTGTATTTAGAAACATGCAGAAAAACAACAAAAGAAGCTGAAAGTGGCTGTACTTGGAGAATGGGACATGGGGAGTTAGGGGTTTGTTGGATAGAGGCCACTGTCTTTTCTTGTAAGCATTTATGAACTGTTTGACTTTTAAAATAATAATTACTCTGATAGCAAAAATAGGAAAAAGTGATAATATACACTATCTTTCCTTTTTGTAAATGAGATAAATATGAGTTATCAGTAAAATTTATATGAAATTTTTCCTTTTAAAATGCTTATCAAGACTTTCACAGTGGTTGCAGAACTACAACGCTCACATATTATGTATAAGGATGTTTATAAAATACAGTGTTGGACAATAGAATTTTTCTCACATTTACATACAGATATTGTTAATATTGGAATTAAAGCATGTATTGATTAAATTATCAATGCACATGTATTAATATTACCAAACACTTGTCCACAAACAAAAATTGAGATTATAATTTTAAAAATAAATAGATACTATGATAATGCAGGATAACGCTTACTGTTTTACTCTACTTTTATTACATTGAGTGCAGAAACTGAGTTTTTCTCATCTTTGATAACTCTTGGAACCCAACAATGAATATATGAGTTATTAATATTTTCATTAATGACTTTTGTTAATTATATTTCTTCTTATGAATATGTGCAAGACAGTAAACTTTTATATTTTGTTTTAGATAATTTACTTTAGTTAAAAAGTAACTAAAGTTTGACTTTGATAGGCTCATTTGGTGGTTTTGTAGTATCCTTTTTGGGAAATCGAAAATTCTATTACATACTAATTTTATAGCAGATTTATTAGCAGATCCTATAATCTTAAAAACAATATAGTAGTGATTCTTATTTGGGGAAGGAGATCAATAGCAATCACAGAATCACCTGGGAAATTTAAGACGTTAAGTTACTACCCACCTTGGATATTTGAAATAACTCTCCCAATATCATGGGAGAGTAGGGTGATGATTCTTATTTGAATCTGAGAGAAGTAATCCACTTGAACTGGGACTTCTGCTGTCAGTAAAAGTGAAGTAATTGGGGCAAAATTTACACTGAAACAACCAAGAATTAGTAAAATGCGTGAAACGACAAGTTTAAAGATGTTGGACATCAGACACTGAAAGATAGTGATCCCTGAGAGTAGAAAAATAAACAAGGTGAGCCTACAGTTTCCCTCACTTATTGCCTTGAGAGAGTTTCCAGGCCACTTTGCAGGGAAGGAAAACCCAAGGGAAGTCCAGAGGGCTCCCTAAGTGAGGAGATGCAGCTGAGTGAATGGGGAGGTCAAGGTGGTTAGGATT
This sequence comes from Chlorocebus sabaeus, assembly GCF_047675955.1. Lineage (NCBI taxonomy): Eukaryota > Metazoa > Chordata > Mammalia > Primates > Cercopithecidae > Chlorocebus > Chlorocebus sabaeus. Next base: position 53,428,278 of record NC_132924.1, on the reverse strand, counting down.
CACACACACACACACACAAAAGAGTCCTTGAAAGGAGAGAGCTGATTTTAAAGAGAATTCCCAAAGTCTGCAGAGGGTACCTTTCAATTCAGTGGAATAATAATTACCATGTACATGTGAATATATTAACCAGCCTACAGAAGGAACCAGCTGAAAATGTTATGGGTAACAGTGGCTTACACTCGCTCACACAGTGCCAGGAATAGTGCTGGTTTCTTCCAGTCAGACTTGAAAACCTCATGATTCATGGGTTAGAAGGTTCTTGTCTCAATGGTGAAGAATAACTAACCTATGACTGAGCATGCTCCAGACCTTCCCAACAAATCATAAAACCAAAACCAGAATGAATCAAACTATTTCTAAGTAACAACTCTTCCAGAACAAAGCTTAAGTATATTTATTGAAATCCAAAAATACTGAGTGCCTATCAAGGAAGATCTACAGTATCTGGCATTTAATTGAAAACTGTCAGGCATGTAAACAAGCAGGAAAACACAACCACTAAGGAGGAGAAAAATCAAACAATCAAAAGTTATCCAGAGACGACATGAATGTTAGGTTGAGCAGATATGGACTTTAAGGTAGTCATTACCATTCTATCCCATATGTTCAAAAAGTTTAGATATGGAAGATATAAAAAAGACCTAAATTAAACTCTGAAAAAGATGAATGAACTTGAAGAAATAACAATAGAGATTATCCAAAATGAAACACAAGAGAAAAAAGGATATCAAAGAGGACATCAGTGAGTTGTGGAATAACTTCAAGCCACCTAATATATATGATTAAGGTCACTGAAGGAAAGGGAGAGAGGATTGGAAAGAAAGATATTTGAAAAAATGATGCTTACAATTTTCCACTTTTGACAAAACTATAAATTCAAGAAGTCCAATGAACCCTAATCACAAAAAATATGAAGAAATCTTCAACAAGGCACATCATAAACAAATTGATCAAAACCAGTGATAAATATGAAGGAGAAAGGGCATTAAAACTGGTAGCCACATGGGTAAATAAATAATTTTTGGTACAATTTAAATCTCATAAAAATTGCTTAAACCAAAACAATCACAATGTAATATGGAGTTAAAAACATGGGTGAGAATAAAATACATGGCAGTAAAAGCACAAATGTCAGAAGGGGGAAAACAGAAGTATATTAATGTAAGGTTTTTATGCTATATATAAAGTGGTATAATACCACTTGAAAGTAAACTGATAAGTTAAAGATGTATACAGTTAACTCTAAAGCAGTAACTAAAATAGCAAAACTAACAACAGAGGGGATAAAATGGAAAAACAAAAATATTTAGTTAATCCAAAATAAGTCAAAACAGAGGAAAAAAGAAAAAAAGAACAAATAGAACATTTAGAAAACTAATAGCAAGATAATTATAGATTTAAACCTAATCATATCATGAATTAAAATAAGTGTAAATAGCCTAAATATCTTAATTAAAAGGCAGAGATTGTCAGATTGTGTAAAAATTAAGATCTATTAATAACTATATGTGGCTTGGGAGAAACATGTTATCAATTATAAGGAAAAGAAAAAATATACAATGTTAACATTAACAAAACAAAGCTGGATTGGCCATATTTAATATAAAAGTAGATCCCAGAGCAAAAAGTAGTACTGGATATAAAGAAGGTAATTTCATAATAATAAATGGGTAAATTCATTAAATGGTCATGTAATTATAAGCACTTATGTATCTAATGTCAGAGCTTCAAAATACATGAAGCAAAAATTGATAGAACTTTTATAGCAATGAGGGAGTCAGAGATTCTAACACCACTTTCTCAGTAATTGATAGAACAAATAGGCAAAAAAAATCAGTAAACTATATGGAATATTTGAACAACACAACCAACAAATTGTTCTAATCTGCAGGTATAGAAAACTCTATGCAACAAGAGCAGAATATACAGTGTTTTGAAATCTACATAGTATATTATCCAATGTAGATCATATTCTAGGCCATGAAGCAGTCTCAGTAAATTCGAAAGGTATTCAAGTTACAAAAAGTAGGTTCTCTGACCGCCGCAAAAATACATTGGAAATCAGTAAAATAGTCCATTTAATAACTAAATGAAATTACTTATACAACAATTCAAGTGAAAGTATCCTTTGATTTTAGGGACAAAAACCTATCAACTCTCACCTCAGGAGGAAAAATTATGATGTTAGAGTATGCAAAAATTACCAATATAGGAATACCATTTTAGGTATAAGTTTACACAGGCAAAATAATGTGGGTACTATGAGAAAGACTTAGCAAATATACATGTACTTTGGATAAATGGAAGGCATTAGGAGACTTTGAGATTTAGAAGGTATAATCCTAGAGTAATTTCATTTTCTCTTTGTATTGCAAATACAAGCTTTAAAGTCACTGAAAACACTTTTCCTCCAGACAACATTTAAATTAAATGTTCATGCCTTTGAGCTATCCCTCCTTGACCCCCATAATGGTTGTCTTTTTGGGGGTAGATGTTTTCAAATTGGTTCTACCATATATGTGTCGCAAACTCACTTTTATTCATTATTTCTGCTCAATACATATACTGCTACTATAAAACTCTTCATTGACATTCAATTGCATCTCATCCGCTCCCACCTGTGCATTTTTGCTCATGTTGAAACTCCACATTGAATACCTTTTCCTTCCATTTTGCTTTCCAAACCTCATCCATGCAAGCGCCCATCTTACCTGCTATGGACTTTCCTCTATTATTCTGATCTGTCACTTATGTTTCTTCTCTGAACTCCTACAGAATTTCATAGATAATCAAGACTAAAACAATATCACATAGACTCTCTTGTTAATTAATTTTGTATTCAGCAGGTTTTAAACGTTAGTATATATTGTAATTACTTGGGTGATTGTAAGAATGCAGGTTTGGGGCCAAATCCTCAAAAATCCCAGACCACTAAAACTGGGGGTCAGGAATTTGTATTTTATAAAAAATCCTGGGAGATTCTGATGCAATGATTTGTGAATCACACTTTGGAAAAAACAAATTTCTTTAATGGATTTTAATAATTTATCTAGTTCACACATAGGTGCACAGTATCTAATCCTTCTTTTATATTTTTATGTCAACAGGTAGCATGCTAAGCATATAATCGATCCTTAATAAATGCTCGTCTACCTATTGACATAGTACAGTTAAACATTTTATGTGTGTACTCTTCAGTTAGATTTTAAATAAATGATTGCATATCAGGTGTTTTAATTTTTAATTTTTTTTCTAAACTTGTGATTTTTGCTTTTCATTTGAGTAATATAATTTTAGAGCTGGAAGGGATCTGTAGAATTAATTTAGCTCGGTTTTCTCATTTTTTTTTCTGGAGGCAATTGAGGGCAAAAGAGGTTAAGTGACTTAACCAAGTTCACACAGTTAATTAGAAAGAGAGCTACATCGACAATCCAACTCTCCAGGCTCCCAAGCCTAATGTTCTTGCTGGGGCACATGTTGCCTCTTACCAAGACATTTTCCCAGTATTTCTAGTTAGTCACACAAGTGAGAAGATTCAAACACGCATTTGTCAATAATTTGAGTGACTAAAAACTTTATATCACTCTAAAGAAATCACAGCAACTGTTGCTTTAGCTTGTTTGGTGTGGATAATTTTAGATTCAATACTTCTTAGTTTTGGGGGCTTTCTTGTACATTGTAGAAATTTTAGCAGGATCCCTGACCTCTAATCCCTCACTCATTGCCAGGAGCAACCTCCTACCACAGTTGTGTCAATCAGAAAGGTCTTTAGACAATGAAGAATATTCTCTGGCAAGCAAAATCACCTGCAGTTGAAAACCTCTACTTACAGACAAAGACATAGATCATAGATTCTTGAAAGACTCATAAAGAATGTTTACATGGAAGGATGCTTGGCATTTGAAATAATCCCTACCCGAAGACACCATAGGCATATGCCATAAAAAAAAATAGTGAAGTTAGGAGTGCAATGCAATGTTATAATATAGACTGTTCTCAGGCATATGATAGTGTGATTTTGATTTTATGGATTTTTTATTTGTATGAATTTTTATTATGCCTTTTAAAAATTTTACTCATCAGTTCTAAAGTGCCTGTTTCTTTAAGTAGAGCATTATGTTATGGTATAAAGAGTGGTTTTCAATATTTATAAACCAACGTATATCTATTCTAGACATGAAGCATTTATTTTGTAGAATTTTCAAAAGTCAAGAAAAATTATGTAGCTGTACCCTTTAGAAAATGTAAATACATATAGTGCTTTGTTATATGCAATGTCTTATCTTTTTTTATTTCCTCTTTTCTTTGATTGTAGAAGCTTAGGGAAGCTATTCGACCACTTAGTCCAGCTTAACCTTAACAGAATAGTTTCTTAATGGATATCTACTCAACTTTGCCGTGGTACAGAAGGAAACAACATCTTTCTGCTCTCACAGAAGAGGATATAAACTGAGGTTTAACAGATGAGCAACATGTTATCAAACAGCTCCCAGGGAAACCTCTCTTCAGTGCTATTAATGGTCCAAAGTAAAGGAAGAGGAATATTATTTAGGGAAAGTTTTATCCCAAAGAGTAGCTTGTGAAATTGAGGCACCCTGCAGGGGGTAGAAGATTGAGTTTCAGTTCAGGCTTTGTCACTAGGAAAATTCCTACTCTTGGGATCATTTTTATTCATCAGTTAATGACAATGTTGGGCCAGTTGATCTTGTACATGCCTGTGCTACATATCTACAGTAGAAATTCTAATTGTTTATGTTGCTCAAAATAAAATCTTTCTAAGCAAATAGATGAAAAATAGTATTAGAAAAATGCCTCAACTAATAATATAAACCTAATCAGGAAAAACTGTCCTCTTGTAGAGTTAAATATGAGATTTTACTTTGGGCCATATGTACATAGAGACCTCAATACACAATGGTTCTAATTAAAATAAAACAAAATACTAACCTGCAAATAATTTTCTTTTTCTATGTTTGAAACAAAGTACTGTATTTGCTCTTAGCAACTCTCTGCTCTGTTAGGTCAATTATTAGTTTAATATTTAAAGGAAATAGTTGTTATAATATTGATGATTTTCATAATTAAAATAAAGAAATTATAAATAACAACTGCTTAGACTCCAATGAGCTTATTAACATGTAGTAGAGAATACACATGTTCATAACTGACACCATTTTTCTTAATCCATGGCAACTAAGCACTGTCAGCCCTTAATATGATTACATCAAGCTCTCATACAAGTTAGCTTCTGGCCAAATGGTCTGACACAGGCAGTCAATATCTGGACTTAATTATGTTGATAAACAACAAGAGTCACTTTTTTTTGTGTAGGCTAAATGCTGACAGTGGGTAGAGAGACCAGCTGTTGTACTTTTGATTTCACTGTAGAGATTGTAGCGAAAGGTCAGAATTCTTTTGATGCCAGCTAATTAAAATTTCAATAATTATGCAACTTATAAATTTGCTCTTAGTATGTAAATCTGAAACCCGTTTTTCCTACACAAAATTGAGTACATTAAAGTATGGTCGTCCCACTCATGACAAAGGGAAATTGAGTTTGGGAGAGAAAGTCACAAATACAGAGGAAAGTAGGTTCCATCAGATCATTACTGAAACAAGATGGGGATATTCTTCACTAGTGGTTTTTGGGCCTATTATTATATACCTGTGAGTATTCTGGTATAATTAATTGTGTTAGGTTCATTAAAAATTTGTCTCTTTAGATCACACTGCAATCTACAGACCCTGTCTTCGAGTCACTGGGTGTTCTTATTAAAATGTGTATTCCCTGGCCTCATGGTCAGATGTTCTGTTTCAGTAGGTCTGGAGTAGAGTTTGTGAATATGCTTCCTAATATTTTGTTCTGATACTCATTAAAAGTTCTCAAACCACTAACTTAGGTTGCAGGAACCTAAACTCTGTTAGGACAAATATTTTGTCATTTGCTTGCTTGTCTTTCTGCCCATTAATCTCCCAGTGACCATTCTTCCCTGCTCCATCCCCTACCGTAAGCTTATCTAGGTTTCAGTGAACTATCAATTCATGTCTGCTAATTGGGGCTTAAAGTATTAATGCTCATGGTGGTATTTTTGTTTCAACAACAATAATAATAACAGCAACAACAAGAAGAACAGTAATATCTGCTTTACACATTTGAAACCTTGTATCTCTTCTACCCCCAAATACTTCTGGTGTCACAGGTTGTAGGGAATTTTCATACTGTGAGATTATATTGGCCTTGGACTTTTATGTAATCACTCTAGATGAGTCAGCAAATTGGGAAGTTAGGAGTACTCTTGAACATCCTCCTAAACTGAGATGGTTAGCAATAACTGAAGTCTACGTGGAAGTAACTGTAAACCACATAAATATTTCCCATTAAGATCCAACTAAATGTAACCATTCACAACCCAATGCCCCCTTAGGTGAATGCCAAAAATCTCTGCACAAAATCGCTGCCACAGCACACAAGATTAGAGGAAGTGTGAGACGGGGAAATTGCGGGAGAAAAAGATAGTGGCTCTAATGTCATCGAAGTATCTTCTTTTGCAAATTTTAGAAAAACATACAGATTACGAGAACATGTGTTGTCCTTCTCTTAAAGCATTCCAGATAAGTAAGGGGCCCTGAAGCTTAAGCTTCACTCACTTCTCAGTAAGTGCACTTCTGCCTGTACTCCTTGCTCAGTAATAAAACAGCACAAGATGTATGTACAATAAATGAATGAAAGACTAGAAAAGGTGTAATTCTTTTAAAAAAATTATTTTATTTTAGATCAGGTGGTACAGGTACAGGTTTGTTACATGGGTATACTGCATACTGGTGGGGACTGCTCTTCTAGTATACCCATTACTCAAATAGTGAATATTGTATCTGTTTCTTATAGATAATTTTTAAACCCTTGTCCCCCCTCGCCCCACTCTTCTGCGTTTTAGAGTCTCCATTGTCTACTCTTTCCATCTTATGTCCAAGTATACTCATTGTTTAGCTCCCACTTCTAAGAGGGAACATGTGGTATTTGATTTTATGTTTCTGAGTTCACTTAGCAAAATGACCTCCACCTCCATCCATGTTGCTACAAGGGACATAATTCTTTTTTATGGCTGCATAGTATTTAATGGTATATATGAATTTATCCAGTCAACTGTTGATGAACCCTTAGGTTGGTTCCATGACTTTGTTATTGTGAATAGTGCTTCAGTGAACATACAAGTGCTGGAGTTTTTTGATACAATGATTTCTTTTCCTTTGGGTAGATACCTAGTAGTGGGATTGCTGGGTCAAATAATAGTTCTATTTTTAGTTCTTTAAGAAATCTCCATTCTGTTTTACATAGGAGTTCAACTAATTTACATTCCCACCAACAGTGTATAAACATTCCCAAAAGGTATAATTCTTATCCTCCCAGTTTTCAGATGAAGTGTTGAAGTTGACCTGTTTGAAATCACAGAATGGGACAAATATTAAAAAGGATACTTCCTGTTCATGAAGTTTACCTTGCTCCTCAATAAGCACGACACCTAGTGTAGCTCCTTGTCACTTGGGTTCCATGTTGGACATTGCCCTGGTTTCAGGGACCAATCTGCATGGTGACATTTTTTTTTTCTCTAAGAAAATTTCTGTCTACATGGGCCCTTTCTTTGTTAAAGGAATCCAGAAGAATGTGATGGCTACTATTAGGTTATTTATTCCAGATATCAAAACTCTGTGACTTAATTAACTTGTGAGTTCTTAATAAGCCTATAAAGTAGCTGTATAAATGCTGGGTAATGGAGAGAGATAGAGGGATATTCAGACTCTAGGGTACTTTCCTGTGAGACTGCCTAATGTGCCACTGATGCTGCCTTTGACATGAGAAGGACTTAAATGCCAGTTTACTAAAGTCAGTATTACACAGGGATTGACAGCATGATTTCTGGAGTTGGCATTCCTGAGTTCTGAACACAGCTCTGCTGCTTACTATGTGACCTGTGCTCATTCACTTAGTCCTATTTCACTATCACATATTCACTATCTGTTAAGTATCACTGTTTTGGGGATTGAATGAATTAATATGATTAGTAAGTATTCAATAAATACTGACAATTACTGTTGCTGTAGTTGGTTTTGTCTTTGACACTAACTAGCTTCTTGACATCAGTTTCCTCATCAGTAAAAGGAGTAGTTAAAATGATATTTAAGATTCATAAAATTCTATGTTGAGTAATCTTGGATTATATATATTGTACTCAGAAAAATTATTTGGAAGTAAAAGCTGTCGTAGAACTCCTTCATTTAATAATTGAAAGATAATATCCCACTAATTATCTAGCATCTTAAAAGATAAATTAAAAAATCCAATAAGTTGGTTTCTTTCTTCCTCTTTGGAAACAAGTATACTGAAGAGCCAGTCTTGTTGCCTAATGAACCAAGAACCCAGACCTTGGATTTCATTACTGTTATGATTCCAGATCCCACTAGAGTCTCTTATCAAATGTGACCTCATTAAGTGCAACAGGTAATGCAATTCTCCATTCAATTGTGCTGAGTTAACTTGTGACTGACATGAGCCAAAATGAAATGTAATTATTTTAAATCTGTTCCTATTGGATTGTAGTTGCACATCACAGACAGATATTAACACATTCACAACTACTTGTGAATCCTCATTTATCCAGGCTTTATTCTGAGTAAGTATGCTGAATATCAAGTCTATTTAATGAAGCTTCTGTCAATAATAAAAACTAAATACAATACAACTCCTGTGTTATCCTGTTTTGAGTAAGTTGTTGCTAAGACTAATTCAATAGATTGTTTTCTTCACACTCTTTGGAAGATAGAATTACTTATAAACAGCCCCCAGTCCCCAATATTAATCTGTGTTTTTTGGAATTTTGTAAAGATACTTATAACTTTGAAAAAAGAGAGAATACATTGCCTTATAATAATTGCTAAGATTTTACACCAGAAATGGTTATAAATGCCATATATGTGTAACTAATTAACTAATTAACTTAATCTGTTTTTACAGAGGAGGAAATAAATGTACACAGAGATTACACATTTACCCATTTACACATTTTAGCTAGTTAGTGAAAGAGCTGGATTCACACTCAGGAAGCCCAGTTTCAGTGTGTGCTTGTAACCACTAAACTACTATTGTTTCTCAAATTCCCTCTAAATTATACTGGTTTCTTTAGGCAGAGAGACACACTAAACACTGAACAGTGAGGACTGAACCCACAGAATGCAAGTTTGTATCTGGTGATATTTGTGACTTATTTTGTTTCTCAGTTAGAAAGAATACAATGTATCAACTGCAACCCAATTTTTAAATAGGAGAAACCACAAATAGGTAGTTATAAAACTTGCCTGTGGTGATCTGGAGACTTTAGTGAAAGCGGTAACAGTACAGGCTTGTGACTCTGACTCTGTTCTTGGCTAAAGCCACTGGAGAATGTGTCTGCCCAGTGACAGCCATCAGTGGCTGTAGGGGATAGAGATGACTTGGACACAATTAGTGATTCCAGAGGGAAGTGACAGAACATGAAATGCCTGGGGGCAAAAGGGGGGTTGCTGGGATCTGGCTTATGGTAATAACTTCACCAACAATCTCAACTCAAAACAAATTTGATAATATATTTTAAATGACATTCCAAAAGGATCTTACTATTCAACCCCTGGGTTCCACTGTTATAGAGTGAGCCTGCACTTTTATCCCTGAAGTCTTTTTTCAGAGGCAAAGACACATGGGCAATCCTACAAACTCTTCCCATGACTTATTGGGAAGAATAGTGCTTCTGTTTTTCATTGACTTTTAAAAATAGTACTACTTTATATCAGAAATAATAACTCTTGAATAGACATATTATATGCAAAATAAGCCATAATACCAGCTTAAAGAGGAAATAGGAATTATTTATAGTCCCACCATTCAGAAACTATCAGTTAACATTTTTCTATATTTACAGCTATAGTTATATCTATAACAAGTTTTGAACCACATGCATCTGCAATTTTGGATCTTGTATTTCACTTAATGTGAATAGTTCTCCAGATTGTTACATATTTTTAAATTTTAGATTTGAAAATGCCATTTAATGGGTGGATAATAACCTATCGCAGATTGTACCATAATTTATTCTACATGCTCCTACTGTTGAACAATTAGATTGTATATAGATGTTTTCAATTTTGAATAACACATATTTTTACACTTGAATTTAAAAAAATTAATTTTAGGATAGTCTTTCTTAGCATAGGCATTTGTCTTCAAAGAATGTACAGTTTTAAATAAAATTTCTAATATGTAGAAATTGTCTTACTGAAATATCTTAGTTTTTTAAAAATTCTATCAGCAGTGCAAAAGGATGTCTGTCTCATGAGATCCTCAAAAGATTAAAGATTATCATTAAAAATGTCTGGTTAATTTAGTAGGTCAACTATTATACCCTATTCAATTTCTATTTTTAAACTATTTGTCATCTGTGTTTCCTCTTTTACAAATGAATTATCTACTCATATCCTTTGTCTAAGATCTAACATATTAAACAAGTATACATATGTAACAAACCTGCACGTTGTGCACATATACCCTAGAACTTAAAGTATAATAAAATAAATAAATAAAATATCCAAAGAAGGAAAGCTAAAAATAAGATAGCTCCAAAATTCTACCTTTCAGAAAAAAACTATATTATGCAATCATGTCATACAGGATGCTTTCTATTACACATTTTTACCCAACAGTATATTGTGAAATAATTACTTGCAAATGTTATTTATAGATTAACATTATACATTCTAATGATGATATTGTAATGTATGATTTTAATAATACTTTAAGTGATTCCAAAAAACAAAAGAAGTGTTTGCTACTATATGTTATGATCAAAATGATGAATTCTGAACAAACTTGGTTAAAGCAAAACATGCTAAATGCCAATCAACTTCACAAGGAGTTTAAAAGTTTTCCTTTACTACATAAAATTCAGCCAGACTTTTTAAAATGAGATATGTGGAAAGATTTAGGTGAAACAAATAACATGTTTATAATGTCTTATAAAATGGTGATGAATTATAAATAATGCAGAATTATCCTTTACGATTTTGGAACAAGGTAAAATATTCTGTTTAAATAAGAATTATCCTTTACAGTTAACTTTTACAATTTTGAGGAAATTATCCTTTACAATTTTGGAAGAAGGGAAACCCATTCTTTTTTAAACAGAATAACATTCTTTTAAAATAAGACTTAGAAATATGTTTCATTCCTAAGTCTTATTTACTACTCTAACTGCTCATTGTTTCTGAATTCCTACAGTGCATTGTAACGACTTTGAAGAGCAAACAAATGAGCAAGAAAACAGAATTGTGCAAATATCGTCACATATTTTTTCTCCATGTCCAACCATTTTAGGTTAAACAGTCTAATAGTTTTCTTGACCTTGTTCACCAAGTCAGCTTTCAATTTGATCAAGTAGATCTGTAGCTTTAAAGATGTACATATTCTTTGAACATTTTTTTTCCCTAAATCCTCTGGTGTCTCTTTTTTCTTAAAGAAAAGACACAGTTTGCTTTGCTGCAAAATTTTTCTGTACTTTTCAGAAATTAATGTGAATCTTCCCAAGTCTGGGAACAATAATTCTATTTGGCTTAACTCCAATTATCTGCAGGAAAAAACAAAAGACAAAAAACAAAAAAACAAAACAACAACAAAAAAAAAACCCACACCAAAACCACACAAACTGTAAGGAGAGTAATGGTTTGTAGAAATCTGCAGGAGGCCTTGGTCCTTGGTCCAGGAGTACTACTGCTGACAATTACACAAATAGTGTTCCTATGCAATTATCCCAGCAATAACCGATAGCAAGCAAAAATTATAGAGGCCTGATGCGATTTATACCCAGAGGTTTCTATGTAGCACTTTGAATCAAAATGGCTATCTTTACTTTTTTTTCTTTTCTTTAAAGAAAAGAATCAGTCAACCTCTTAGGAGAACATAATTTTCTTCCATCTGGTTTTAAATGGCATTAGCACAGCAATCAGATGTCAAGATGGAAGATAAACATGTCTGCCCCTGGGTACATAGATGGCAAAAATACCAGGTAATATGGGTACCATTTCCCTGACTTTTGAATTTTAAATAGCTTTAACCTTGTGCTGTGTAGAGTTATGATTTCTTGAACTGTTTTCACTCTAAAATGGGCAATCAGTTCTACAATTTAAACATATGCTGTGTGCTGTCAAGTTTTTCTCTTGGATGTAAGGGCACAGAAAAATATTCAATTTGTTTTGGTTTTCATTTTTGCATGATTACTGCACTGTATTTATTTCTACAATTCCTTCAATGTCACCATTCAACTACCCTTAATTGAAATCTGCTTGTATTTACTCTTTGCCTAGGAGATTACGTCTCAGGACATTATGTAATACATTTTAAGCAAATCAGATTGGAAGAAATTATTTTTTCCTTTTTTAAAAGTGCAAGTATTAATGGTCATGTATGAAGTGTATTGAAGAGTAATAAAGGTCCATTATTTAGAAAGTCAGTCATTTTTACAAAAACTAAATACAGCCACAAAATGGAAGAAGGAAGAAAGAGAGCACATGTGTACCAAATTCCCCTCCAATGATCCCTTTTATAAAACTTGACTAGAGGCAAAGAGAAAATGAAAAGCAGTTTTTAGTGAAGCTGTGTTTGGAAATTGTACAGATTCTCTTTGGCTGAAAAAGAAAAATAGCAGAGCTGGACAAACAAATTTATTTCTCTATCCTTAATGGATTGAATGGAAAGTGAATTCCAGTGGGCAAACCCGTTTTGTCTTCATTGGTGTTTAAAAATTTATATTCCAAAGGAAATTTGGTAGCTTTTAATAAAAGTTTCGTATTTTTTTTCTGAGGAAGGTGGTGGGCATTTTTTTTTGCATATTATTATATTAGAAAACCAGAAACAATCTCATAATTTTCTATATTTAAAGTGATGGAGCAGAAATTGGCTGGTACATAATCATTAGTAAATAAATGCTTGTTGGATTAAATATTATTTGACATAGTCTTGACTTGAAACCTAGGCCAGTTTTATGACTAGTCGACTTATGAGGAAGATACCCAGGTTTTGGCCTTAATTCAGAATGGGCCTTAAGGAAATGGAGGCACTTTTACCCAGCAAACTTTCTCAGGGTAATAATTTAGAATATATGTGGCAGTACATCTCTAGTTTCATCTATCCACCCAATACTGTCTTTTCCTTAAATCTTCCAGCTAATTTATCTCCACAGATTTAAAGAATCACAAAGTCCCATCAGGCTAATATGTTCAAATACCCTTGGTTTGAAAACATCATCTTGAGTCATGATCAGTGTAATCATTTGTTCTGTTTGATAAAAATAAAACAAACTACAGGTTTCCCCAAGTTGAGATATATTACTAATTCCAAATCATCACATAATTCTCTAATGAGTGTTGAGATTTCCTGTGGCATTGGAAAAATTTTTCAATTATATTTATTTCCAAGAACATTTCTTAGGAAAATAATCCTTTGATTTAACTGTGGAATTTCGTATTGAATCTCTAGAAAGCTGAAATGGTTATGTCAGTGGCTGAGGTGTGGTTTTAATCTGTGCAGTAAGAGGTACACAAATTGATTATAGGTGGAGTTATGCTTGTTAAGAGCTAAATAAGATCTAGGTCTCAACAAGATGTGGGACCCAGGAGCTTATAACATGATGGAAGAAAACAAAAAAATAAGACTATGCCAATGTTCGATACTATCATTGCTTAGGTGTTAACCTTCAGGCATTTGGGATGACACCAAAGTTGTCTAAAATACAATAATAGCCAGGGGCAATCCTTCAGTCTAATGAGACAGATGTGATCCAAACCTGGGGGTGATGTACTCGTCAGAGGAGGAGCAATACCGGCTACATGGTATGAGATTGACTCACATCCATCAGAATGAACCTGTCGGTGCTCTTAGGATTTGAAACCAAGAATGTTGTGCTTATGGGATTGTACATGTTTTTGGGTGTATTTGGTTGGGTAAATGAGCTGCAGTCCTCAGTATCCTGAACTGCGGTCCATAAATACATTTATAATAGAAAGGCTCTTAGTACATTAATATGTGTTATTTATGTTTTCCACATACTTCCACATCCTTTCTTATGTTCACGTTTCAGGAAAAGCAAAGTAGTATTTGGGTAGAAAAGAGACACTAGAGATACCTGTTTCAGTGTTAAAAAACAGAACATGGCTGATCTATTTCCTGAATTCTTTGGCCTTTTAAGTATGAAGGTTATTCCTTCTTTAGGAAAGTTCTTTGTTTGAAATAATACAGTCTTCACCAGAACAATTATGTTTGTAACAGTATGTGAAACGAGACTTTAAGGATTTAAAAAATGAAACAATCAAGACCTTAACTTTTCTAATTCCAGTTTAAATTTTTTCTTGATCCCATTAGAATTTTAGAGAGGGATATCGAATTGATGGAAATCACCATGACGTCTTGAATCACAGGGGTGTTAAGTCCCTTTTGGATCAAGACACACCTAGATGTCATCTTCTGTCAGAGCTTGATAGTAGGGAAGGGCAGTCCTTGGAAGGCAGTGTGGTTTGGCTTTTTTTTCTGAAAAAGTGTAGGTCCTCAATAAAAGGCATTGAATGAAAGGACTGAATGCTACCTAGATATGCTGGTGTCAAGAACCTGTGGTTCGAATGGTCAGGAGTGAATACAGTTCACTGGTTGGGGAAAACTAACACACAACTGATAGACTGAAGTCCAGTGGGAGTTATTTTCTGCTCAGCACTCCATTGGCGGCTGCATTTGTGAATCAGTTTTTATTGATATGGTCACTTTGCTTTTAGTTCCCATTTTGAAGTGTGTCTCTTTGATGGATGTGTAAGGAATCCGCTTAGACACCTCTGACAGAAGACACCAGGCAGAAGATACGAGTAGATTTTGAACAATCCTGATTCCACAAAAGAGATGACACAGACTGCTGAGTAAAACACAGCAAGCCAGTTTGTAAAGAGACCAAGCATTATATGACAGAAGCACCTAAGTCATTTTTCAGGCTGCTTGTCTTTGAGGACTAGAGAGGAGGCTTCTTTCTGAAAGGAGAAAAGAAAAACTTTCCCAAGGCCAAAGCACACCAGGTTGTAAAAGCTTGGAGTAGAGCTTTGTTGACCTCTTGTACAATCTCCCCAACCTCATTTCTTTGTTCTTCTTGGCAAGGACCCTCTGCTAGAATTTAGGCAGTTTCCTTCACAGATCTTGGCTATAAGTTTTTCATTACTAGTTTTGAACGTTTGCATTTGTTATTTCTCACTTACTGAATATATTCTTTGCCTGATTCCTGTGCGTCTACTTTATATTTTTTTATCTTAAAAAATCTGGCTTACATCTAACTCTTGGGGCAGCATTTCGTATCTAAGCTTCTCTTGTCTATGTACTATGCCCCCGCTTATCCTTCTATCTGTATTTGGAACAAATGGATCTAGTTTAGACTGTATAATTTGCATTGGGGTTAAATATTTGGTAACTATGGACAGTGATTCTCTCCAACTATAATGTAGGTTCTTGAGGGGAGGAACATGTTTACTCATGCGGTTGTATTCTTCCTTCTTCCCTCCACCCAGGATAGGCCAGTGACTGGCAAACAGCAGGCACTCAGCACGTGCTATGGCTGTTGATCCAAAACTAAGAAATATCTTTATGATGGGCCCCTGCTCAGAGAAGGTGAGCATCAGGAAAATGGAATAGGGTGATTACACAGTGTGCTGTGTTCTGGGTGTCTACTGCTGCATAACAAACTATTCCCAAATTTGGTGACTTGACACAACAATCATCTGCCATTTAGCAGGGTTTGGAAGTAATTGCTCAACTCTGTTGCATGTGATGTTAGCTGGAGTTTCTCTCTACTGAGTCTGGAGCATCTACTTCCAAGATTGCTCACTCACCTGGCTGTCAAGTTGGCTCTGGTTGTCTGCTGGGAGTTCAGCTGCAAGTGTTGGCTGGGGGCTTTGATTTCTTCATGTGGGCCGCTCCACCAGGTTGCTTGTGCTTTCTTACAGAGTGATCAGTGAGTTCCAAGAATGCTCCAACAGGCAGAAAGTAAAAACTAACTGGCCAGTTAAGGACTATGTATGTCTAGAACTGACACAACATTACATCATCAGAAACAAACCCTATCTCTTTATGGGGGAGTAACAAGTTAGTATTGCAGAAAACCACACTTGTTTTAAACATAGGTATTTGGAAAATACGGACTGCTACATGTTGTGTTACTAATAAAACTACACAAAGTCACATTACATAAAGCATGGAAACTCCTTGGTAGTGACCTCTTTTCAAACCAGTGATGATAGTTAACATTTATTTAATGCTTACTCTGTGTCAGGCATGGGCTAAAGGGCTTATACATGATTTCTCATTTGATTCTCACAACTTGTGGGTCAGACATTTATTCCTGTCCCCTTTCCAGATGAAGAAACAGATCCAATGAGGTAATGTACCTTGCTCAAGGTCATAACTATTAAGAGGCAAAGGCAGGATATGAATTGAAGTCGTCTAAATTCATAACACATATGCTTAACTCTCCTGTTTCCTAGTCAATGACTACATAGAATGAGACATTGTAATGTAGCACAGAGATATGAGAAATACCAGTGGTCACTTGTCCAGAGATTAAGAACCTGTGTTTGGGTCCATACATGTGCTTATGGGATAGTTGAAACCTCTGTGATTTGTGTTACAGCATTGTTCACGTGGGTATGTCCTGGGCTTTTGTTAGTCTTAAAAGGGCATGCATTGTAAATGCTTAAATGTTAACAACAACAACAACAACATGATTAGACCCCTCTTCCTAAGGCAGGCTCAATCTCAAATATCTCATAACAATGTCAATCAACACCTTCCTTTAAAACCTTCAGAAGGAGGCTTGCATGGTATACTGGGGTTATGGTTGCTTTGGGTCCTGTGATAGACTTGGTCAAAATCCTAGCTACTCCTTTGCAATCCTTTTAATCTTGGGTAAGTTATTGACCCCTCCCCTCAGGGTCTGGTTTCTTGGTTTGTAGAATAGAGCTAATGACAACTGCCTTTAAGGGTTTCGATGACAGAATAATTTACTGTGTGTAATGTACCGAGCAGTCATAGGGTTTTACCCAGTGCTATTTCCGTTAATGGTATTTTGAATGTTGCACAGAACTGGTGCAGTAAAAACATTTCCTTTTCGAGTAGCAGCTACCCTCTAAAGGCAGGACAAACCTCCAGTGAAATTCATCTCTCACATCCCTCATATACAGCGACATAAACTACTCAGCTCACTTTTCAGGATTCAGTAGAATGCTGGACCCCATATTTTCCTCCTTGTGCAAAAACATTCTGCAGATTTAGTACTATGTAAAGGCATACAGAAAGTCAATCCAGGCAATTGCTTCTTTATTTTCTGATCAGTTCCTCCCAGTTTATCCCCAGCTTTGAATGTACTTAATCTTTTCTGTGTAGACCCTTCTCTGCCCCCACAGTCCTATCATAAAAAAAGGTTCAAAGCACTTCACACACATAAAAAGGCTTGTTATTAAAATTTGTCTTCTGTCCTCCCTAATTTGATATTTTCTTAATAAAATCTAGAGAGAGATTTCTATGAAATTTATGTATGAACAACATTTAGGTTTTATATGGGTTTCTTTATTATCGGCTTTCATGAGTCAAAATTTTATCATTTATTTGGGTTTTTTTTTTTTTTTTTTTGGTGACACATTTTATCTGGGTTTTTTTTTTTTTTTGGCAAACATTAACAGGTCTTTGTGGGAGGTGGGAGCTACTGTAGGTAATGGAAGTGAATTGTAATTCTTCCAGAGTGTTTTTCTTAGGTGCCACTGGACATCCGGTTAGACTTGAAGAATTAGAGCAGCTGGGGCTTGGGAGAGAATATTAGTAAATGGTTAACAGTAAAGTAGGCTTTTAATTTTATCTTTTTTAATGTCTAGGAGACACTGGAACCAATAAAGCTTAGATATTACAGAAAATGATATCTATTAACAATGCTTCCAGTGCAGTCTCTTTCTTTGTTCTTAGAGCCTTTTCTTACGAGTAGGTTTAGTTCTTTAAACCTTTGAATGTGGCTCCATACTGAGCTAGATTCTTATATCTCATATGCTCAAGTCACCTATGAGCCCAACCTTTTCCTTTTATGTGATTGTTACTGATATTTAATAAGTTTTCATTTCTCCTTGTTATTTTTAAATTAAGTTTCATCAGCCTACAGCAGATTTTGAGGTATTTTCTAGTTAGAATCGGTTGTTTAAATTGCCTACCTGTCTTGATTGCTCTTCATTTTGTTTCATAGATGACTGCCATCCTTTCTGTTGATTACCTTGCTATAGTTTGTTTGTTTTGATCTGTTTTTGAAAGTATAGTGAACTGCAGGATAAAGTTAAAAACAATAGAATATTGATTACATCCTAATTTTGGGATCTTTTTATTTTATTTTATTTTGAGACAGAGTCTTGCTCTGTTGCCCAGGCTGGAGTGCAGTGGCATGATCATAGCTTACTATAACCTTCAACTCCTGGGCTAAAGTGACTTCCACCTGAGCCTCCTGAGTAGCTGGGACTATAGGCACCATGCATGGCTAATTTTAAAAATTTTTAAGAGACAAGGTCCCATTATGTTGCCCAGGCTGGTCTTGAACTTCTGGTATCAAGTGATTCTCCTACCTCAGCCTTCCAGATTGTTAAGATTATAGACATGAGCCACCACACCCCGCTGGAATCTAATTTTAGAATATTAATATGAACATACAAAAAACTCTTAATTTGATTGAAAAAGAAAAGTCCTTTCTTTCTTCTGTCACTTCCCCAGTGTCTTAGAAGATCTGTATTTACAATTTCCCTTAAATTGGTAGGACATGCTTTTGCCTTAGGTGTTTTCATTAAAATTCATAAACACCAGACAAACTCATTATTTGGATGTCCAATAAAAATATAAATTATTTTGGTTCCTGTTTTCTCCCTACTTTCTTAAGACACAGAGATTAATTATGCTGAGAACACTCATTTTTGTCTTAGCTGAGTTCCCTAAAACTTTCAGCACTAAGTTAATAGGTACATGAGCTTTTTTCCTCAGTTAGATGCCACTAATCCCTTCAGTGTTGATAGGAGGCTGGGTGTGGGTCTGGTGCCTTAGCACAGCCAAGTGTAGACCTTATAGACTTAGGTCTGTAAACTTCACCTTATATTTTTCCTTCAAGATAATGCTACATAGACATGGATTTCAGTCGTAGAAACTCAAATGTGTCAACACAGAATGAGTCATCATGATGTCACCAATTTGAAGTAGGCATAGCATGCTGGGTCAGTAGTCAACTTGCCTCCAAATCTGATCCATTTGTAGTTGTTGTTGGGAGTGTTGGTTTTCTGAAATTACAACTAGGCTGACATGAAAGATTGCCAGAATTGATTACTGATATCTACCGTGAAGTAGGGAGAGAAAAGTGGTAATGGTAGAGCCATGCATTTGCTGTCTTTAGGCATTATTTATGAAGAAAACAAAGAAGGACTCCTTTTCATTTTACTTTGATGCCTCAGCTACAAAACCAGAATTCTACTTGAAAGGTTAATATAACTCATTTCTGCACATCTTGAATAATCCACTTAATTTCAATATTCATAGTATAGTCAGGTCATATAAAAATAATAGCATATGTAGAAGTCTAGTATTATCAAAAAATTACAAGCCGTGAAGTTTGATTTCTCAGACCCAACCTTCTCATATTATAATGCAGATATGCTTTACTCCTTGGCATTAGGTATCTCAAAGACTGTTGACATTTGAAAACCAGAGGAGCTGAACATGGACTCTCTAAAGAACGCACACTAATTCTAGAAAAAAGGTAGTCTGATCTTTATGATTTTGTTTGATGTGACAGACTGCAAGGGAGTATACTCTGTGGTCATAGGGATGCTCTCATTTCAGAAGCAGCCACTTACTTGAATCCACATTATTACTGTTACGCCCTCCAACAGCAGGTTGTTGGCAACTATTTATTACCCTTTCTGCAGTGTGTAAGTCAAATTTCTCTTCCAAGGCAATGGGGCCCTAAGGGAAAGTCGAGGAAGCGGGAGAAGAAGAGGAGCCTGGGATGAGACATCTGGTTCTGTAACTTCCTTCCAAGCCATTAGTTGATCTATTGGATCAGCTTTTCTCAATCTTTTGTGTGTAACTTTCCTGGCAGAGTTGTTGAATTATGTGCAGCCACTTTCAGCAAGCTGCTTAGGTCAGGGGGCTTTTCTTTGGCATTTAGCTCCCACATACTTAAACAAAACCTCAATTTGCTAAGGTTTTTAACACTAGAAGCTTGTTCTCCTTATCTGGTTGTATTATTTCTTCCACACATTGTTATTCATAACACATCTGGCTGCAGGTTACAGCGTTTTGGCTGAGTTTCACCACGCTAACCTTTGTTACCCCTCCTAGGGTTTAGGAAACAGGCCCCTCTGGATTGAAATATTAATGATCATAAGTACAACAGCAACCCCTCTGCTTTTCAAGTAATGCAATTCTAAGCCGAAGGGCAGCAGCACCAATTATAACTACGGGAATTCTATATACTCTCCCAGTAGGATACACAGATGCACACACAGGGACTCAGCTGGGCTCTGATACTTGTAACTCAATGCTTCCTTGAGCTTTGGTGTTTTGAAACTCTAAAAGAGAAAAATGATTCTAGCAAGGAGATTTGGTTGGTGAGGGAGAACCACTCACAACTGCTGAGCTAGCTGTGTAGCAAATTGCCCTTAGGTAGGGTCTCCTTACTTCTTGTAACACTCAGTTTTGGAGATGAGGGAAGCCTGTATGACACACACACACACACACGTGCACACACACACACACACACACCCCTCTCTTTTACTCTTTCTCTCTTTTTCTCTTTCTCTTTCTCTTTTTTTTCTCTTTCTCTCTCTTTCTCTTTCCCTCCCTCCCTCCCTCTGGGCTGTTTTCAGTAATTAGAATAGTGTACCAAAGAATGTAGTAGTACATTTTGTTTTCGGCTCAACTGCCACCTGAGAGATGCCCTGAGATATTCAGCCCAAGGGTGAAAACAAATGAGCAAAGATTATAAAATGGGTCGAGTCACATGGTATAGGGAGCCTGTTGGCAGAAACAGATTCACAGACTGAATCTTTTGAGGCTGACTTTTCTGCTAGACTACTCCCTAACTCCAGGCTGACAGTCAAAAGCCTTAGATGATTAGAGGGCATAATGAGGTTTTGTAAAGGTCCATGAGTTCTCAACAGGAAGAAAAGAGAAAAAAAACTGTAGAGCATCAGGCAGGGAAAAATTTAGGTATTTACATAAAAAGAGAGTAGTGCCAAAAGAATAAAACTGCAGAAAATGGGCAAACAATGGGAAAAATGTTGCCGAGAACCAAAAGAACAAAGCAGTATGTGATTTTTTAAAAAAGTATTGTATATATTTAACAACATGATGTTTTGATATATGTACACATAGTGAAATGGTTACTATGGTCAAGCAGTATTAAGCATCCAAAAGAGAGTTACAGATAACAGCACTTATCATTTATTGAATATCTACACTGTTCCAGGTACCATTTTAAGTGCTTGACATGCTATTGACTTATGATCCTTGTAATGACCCAGTGAGGAAGGGAATATTTTATTACCATTTTACAGATAGGAAACTGGAGGCACAGAAACCTTAAATTTTAATTTGCTCAAGATCAACCTTATATTCGTAACCATTATACTTCAACTTCCTCCCAAGAGATAGAAGAGGCTTTTTAAGAAGAGGTTGGAACAGTTGGAAAGGCCAGATGGAAAATATTGATCCTCAAAAAACCCGTATGATTGAGCTAGGCATGGGGGCTGATGTCTATTCCAGGCAGATGAATAATATTAACAAAAGTACTTCAGCAAAAGTGATGCCTTAAAAAAGAGAGCTTTGTAAGTTCATGATTTTTAATGGTTGATTCATTTCCTTGAAGCTATTGATTAACTTACTTTCCTTTTCTTCCATAACTCTGAATTCAGCACTGGTGATAATGAAATGAGTTTTTTTTTTCTTCTTTTCTTTTCTTTATACCATAAGTTTCTTAAATGTGATTTTTACAGATATCCTTTAATGACTAACACATTCCTGTGCTTGAGTGATGTTAAATGGAAACTTTAAAATAAATCTAAAAATAAATGCAGTTGATGGAATATTAGGATAATGTTTAATATAAATGGGGAATGCTCATGGTATAAAAAATACGTGTAGTATAAGCTACTGTTGTTTAAAAATGTGTATTGGTATGTGTATATATTAAAAAAGATTGGACAAACATATCTCTAGTTATCTCTGGGTGGTGAGAATATCAATGATTTTATACATTTTTTCTGAATTAAAAAATGACATGTATTATCTCTATAAGCAGAAAAGATGCCATCAAAAGTAAAAACAAATATGGCTCTAACATCATGTTTTAGAAATGGCTCCAGTAGATAACTAAGTTATGAATTCCAACCAATAAGCATATATATACTTAGTTCTGCTTTTTATTTGAATTAAATCTTTTTTGACTTTATATGCAAGATAGAACATTGACTTCCAAATCTGTAACAGAATTAGTCAAACCTCAGGAGGTCAAAATGAAACCAATTCTCTATCACACATTGCAAAGAAAACTGCCAGATCCTGTTCTAAACTTTG
This sequence comes from Chlorocebus sabaeus, assembly GCF_047675955.1. Taxonomy (NCBI): domain Eukaryota; kingdom Metazoa; phylum Chordata; class Mammalia; order Primates; family Cercopithecidae; genus Chlorocebus; species Chlorocebus sabaeus. The sequence goes on along the minus strand of NC_132924.1, from coordinate 53,405,582 downwards.
GGCCCTTGGATTCTTTCTGTGATTTCTAGTGTACTGCACTATTTAATTAGGAGAAGAAAAACATTGTTGTGTATTTTAAAAAAGAAGAAACTGTGTCTTAAGGCAAAAATCAGCCTAATTTTATGTAGGTTATATTCAGTCATTGTGTCTGAATTCTTAGAGCTCTTTGAGAATGCCCACTAAATAAGAATTTCGATATATGTGCTCCTAATTAGAGCCTAGAATGAGCAACGGAATTGGTGTATTCCATTACAGCAATGCAAACTTATGAAAGTATAATATGTTGATGTTACCATTTTTATTGATGACATAGGAAAGGAAGATGTAGAAGGGATTGAAACAAGACTTGGAAGCACTTTCTGACTATGAGCAATATGGTGTGAAAAATGTGGAGAGCTAGTATGAGAGCTGGTAAAGGGAAAGGATTTTAGGAGAAGTCAAATTTCTTTGGAGTGATTCTGGTTTGGGGAAGAGGTTACTCATTTGGAAATTCCTCCTTCTCTATATATTGAGACAAATATCTCCAGCAAATGCTTTATCTTTTTACCTGGAGTCCAAGGCGCCACTATGCTCTGCTAATAATGCACACAGAAATTCTTTGGGAATGCTACTTATTGTGGTTAACTGGCTTGCCCAAACCATAAACCCTGTAGAGAGCTTAGTTAAAAATTGTTGGGCCATTGAGATTAAAAGAGCAAAACAGCCATAAGACAAATAAATAAGTGATGCTTCTTCAGTTAGCCAATGCCAGAACTCTTCACTGCCAGTTGGAAATTGAATAGGGTAGAATATATGCAAAGAACAGGCAAAATGTCTTTCTCAGTTCCATTGCATAAAACTAAGAAACTTCCCACCTCCAATCCTTCCTCTTGTCTCCAGAGCACAAAAATTATAGATTTAGCCCATGCTTTGTGACTACCTGCTCACTTCTTGGGCAGAAATATCAGTCACCTTGCCATTCGCTTACTCTGATGGGGCTACATAGTCTTTCTTTTTCATTGTCTGTTTGCCAACCTAGTCTCCTATAGCAAAACAGATTCAAGCCCATTGCAAAATTAATTTAAAAAATAAGTGTCTTAAACCAGTGTAGCAATAAATTAATTTCATGCCTATTCTAAATAGTTCTGTTAATAAAAGTAGAACGCGTATGGTACTTGAGAATGACTGTACAGGGGATGATTTTGCTGGCTTTCTCCTCGGGATGTGACATTGCTCATGGCTCTTCCCAACTGCTGCCAGAAGCTGTGTTGATTGTAGGTTGTGGGTGCTTAACAGCCATCTGGAAGGAAAGTTGGCAACACCTAGTTGAAAGCATATCTCAAACTGAGGGATCCTGGCTGCCATCTCAGTTAGTAAACCCTGTATCCTCCCCACTGGATTGAACACTTACTCCAAATTCCTAATGGGAAGAGAAAATCAAGAAGGAGGGAAAAGAATAAGCATCACTTGAATGCTTTATGAACTGGCAATTCATTAAGGCAGGATACTTTTCTTTTATTCCAGAACTCAATCCAGGTGAAGTGTGGTCCATTTCTTTCTTAATCTCATTAGATAGAGCTAGTCAATTACTGCTCAAGTTTAAAAAGAATATGCACTCTGTGCTTTTTAGAAACCAGAGTTTGTAACAGTCTTTGCTGGAAATAAGTGAAGAAGCAGGAGACATAGAATGATTTTGCTCTATGTTTATTCAACACTACAATGCCAGTTCTGGAATTATTCTATTGAATCTTTTTCTGTTATTTGCTGGACTGTGTCCTCTCAGGAAGTAAACAAGTAGACTTCAGGAGTCCCTTAAATTTTGGATTAGAGGTAGCAGTAGTAATAAAACAGGGAACTTTTGTTGAGAACTCTTTCCTGCCCAATCACCTGTGGCATATAAAATGGCACCACAAATCAGATGTGGCCCTGTGTATTCTTTCTCATGATTATTCTTGTAATTTTCAGGGTCATTCTCAGAAACCTGGAGAGTGATGATGGATAGATTCCAGCCCACTGTCACTCTGGGTGGGTCCTTTCAAAATATCAAAATGTGATTTTGCTATCATTTGAGTGTCAATTTCTTTTCTCTCAAGAGTATTTACAAAGAAAATCACTGGGAAGAATTTGTCTTATACCCATCTTTTAAGCATGCAATGCAGGATCTTAGTATTTTTAAAGCCAAATAAAGCAAGGAAGACATAAGTCAATAGAGAAATTGAAACATCGAATCTAGATTTGTTGTCTAAATCTGATTCAAGAGCTTATGCAATCCTTAGAATGGGACTATTTCTATAGAATCACAATGAGTCTGACATATATTCAAATATAAAGGAGAGAGCGTTTAGGTATAACAAACCTTGTTTTGTTCTAAACTAGAACATTTTTATCCAAAGTAGATGTTAGTTTACTTTTATACTAGAGAAAAAATGTGAAACTATGAAGCAACAAAATATTGAAATATTTTGACTTATGCCACATCTTTTTAAACTTTGTAATTTTATTTTTTTAGAGTGTTTCACTGGTGTGTTTTGGTGACCTCACAACATATTTAGTGAAATCAACTTACACTATCTCTTGGCCCATGGTTGCTTTTAATGAGAATTTTGCGAAGCACAACTTTACAGTGGGTTTGGCTTTCTATTTCTCATTCCTGGTGAATTTTAGGGTCACAAATTAAATGACAAAGGTGTTTAAGTGTTCATTTAGTTTAGTATTCTCCCACAAACCTCATTGTAGCCTAACTCTCTTCCTTGAATTACGAATGGCGGATCCTATGTGTATCTTAAAGTGCTGACAGTTTCCCTTGGATTTCTGTTGGCTTGGGGCATCCTCATTACTCCAAAGTAGGTGGAATGATGCCAGATAAGGACTTTACTGTCAAGAGAATCCAGTTGTTCTGCTTCCTTCTTATCCACTTTGCTTTCCAAGTAAGAACAGCATTGTGCTTTCTGAGTCTCTCACAGAGGCTCCAGCAAAGGAGCTTCAGTCTCTCTAGTTCTTTGATACCATCGATTCTGATGACTCAGACACTTGTCCAGATGAAATCATTGGAATCTTCTTTATGTAATGACACTGTGGTGCTCTCTTTTGGATGACCATGAAATTGTTCCCAAATTAAACCTGTTGTTTAACTTTGGTTGCATGGACAGAGACTGTGATGATTAATTTTAATTGTCCACTTGACTGAATTAATGAATACCTAAGAAAGTGGTAAAGCATTATTTTGGGGATCTCCTGTGAGGATGTTTCAAGAGGAGATCGGCATGTGAGCTTGAGTGGACTAAGTAGTGAGGATCTACCTTAAAGGTGGGTGGGCAGCATCTAATGTGTTGGAGCACTGGATGAATAAAAACAGAAGAAAGGCAAATTGGTCTCTCTCTCTCCTGGAGCTGGGACACTCTTCTCCTGCCCTCAGACATTAGAACCCCAGGTCCTCCATCCTTGCAACTCTTGGACTTACACGAGTGGCCCCCATGAGTTTGAAGGCCTTTGGCTTTGAATTAAGAATTACACTGTTGGCTTCTCTGATTCAGAAGTTTTTGCACTTGGCCCGAGCCATCCTACCAGTATCACAGGGTCTCCAGCTTACAGGTGTCCTGGGTCGTGGGACTTAGCCTCCCTCATCATCTGAGTCAGTTCCCCTAATAACCTCATATTCATTCATACTTTTTTCTCTTTCTCATCTATCTGTCTATCTCCTGTTAGTTCTGTCCCTCTAGAGAACACTGATAGAGAAATCCATCATTTACTCAAATTATTTCAAAAACAAGGAATAAAAAAGAATACTTAAAATAAAGATTTATGTGGCCTAAAATTTTAGTGAAACATCCAGGCTTCTCTATTGACTGTCTGCTTTATCTCTCACACATACACATCTCTGATGGAAGCTTTGCTTTTCTATGAATCTCCACTATACACTTTCTACTAGCTGGTTTGGCTCTGGTCCCTTATACTGTTAGCTTGCTTCAAATCTTATATTTCCAACTCTAAATATGATTTTATCTCCCCCAAATAACAGTTTAAAGTCTTTTGGGTTTTCCAGACACCATTTCTTGAGAAGCCCTGTTTCATTTTATTTTAAATAACAGGTCCTTTCAAAGGTCACTTGCTAAGTATGAATTATTTGCCTTTGGTTCATGTTCCCACCTCTGGTCAAATCATTTCTGCAGGGGTCTTATAGTAAATACTGTGCCTCATTATGAGCATTACATTTCTTTGTGGAAAAGGCTGTGGGCAGGGCCCACAATGACTAACCACCTGTGTATCTGATATGCAATCCTTAGAATGGGACTATTTCTATAGAATCACAATGAGTCAGACATATACTTTGTTTCATTCTAAATTAGAACATTTTTATCCAGTAACTAAAGTAGATGTTAGTTTACTTTTAAACTAAAGAAAAAGTGTGAAACTATAAAGCAACAAAATAATGAAATATTTTGACTTATGCCACATCTTTTCAAACTTTATAACTTTATCTTTTTTGGGTATTCAATGCCACCAGACTGAAGCCTATATATTTCTCTGAGGTGCTCTCTGAGGTTAGTTTCCTGCTAGTGTGGCTATGTGGAGTGTGATGTTCATAATCGACCTAAATATAGTTTAGTTAAAGGAGAACATATGGTCTTTCAGTGCTGCTCAGGGCATGATTTCACTGGACTAATCTCAGTCATGTACTTTGTTTTCAGTGTGGCACTTAACAAAATCATAGGCAGTCTGAGCTAGGAGTGGCCTTACATCATTTACTCCAAATCAAGTCCAACCTCTTCATATTTATAGAAAATAATTTTACCAAATACAGATAATCTGTGTGGGTGAAAATAAGCTTGCTGAATTGCAGGGTGAGGTTTTCTTCAATGTCCCATGCTATTTTCAGGGATGGATATAACATACAGCTTTAAAATTGATAGTCATCATAAGTCCTTTAAATACAGGTAAATAAAATAGAGCAGATTATGTGATACTAACTGTAAATGTCCCGAGAATGGTAAAAACTTCTGTTGCTTATAACTGATCCTAAACCAAGATGCTGGAATTTTATTTTCTCAAATGTTTTCAGCATTTAAAATTTCCGTTGTATGTCTCTCTTTGGGTCCCAATTTCCTCGAACGAATAGGCAAAGAAGAACTAATAATGTATTTTCTTTAGCCACATTCTCCCTCCTGATGCTATGATTTTTAAAAATCTCATGCTTTGTGCAAGTATTTTAAATAATAAATTTTTACACAACGCCCCGAAATAGCAGCTTACATGCAGATCCATAAAGAAAAGGCTGTATCTGGTATGTAAGCTATGTTAATGCAATGAGGAGACTATTTTTTATTTGTTTCCTTTCACAGCCTTATGACCTCCTAACTGTGGTTCTGTTCTTTTGTGTGTGTGTAAATCTCTAAGCTTGATGCATTGATCAAGCAATATGTCATCAAATATCCCCTACATATGCATAAAAGGAAGTTTTCATTCTTAGAAAAAACAAAAAACAAAAGCCAAAAAACAAAAAACAGAAAGTCTAGTTTCAACAGAATAAATATTTACTGAATCAGTGCCAAAATGTTGAGTGAAGAACTAAGTACCCTGTTGCTACTTGAGGTATAGGTCAACTACAGTTTGATGGAGGGCTTTTCCTTTGGTCCTTATATGGGTAATATTTTCTAAAGCTAGAGACTTTTATATGCCTCCAAGTCAGTACTGAGTGCAATGTTTGATATCTTTGCATTTGTAAACTGACCCATTTACTGAGCGATGCAACAGGGATTTGATAATGGATAAGAATTCCAAGTTAACAAATGCAAAGGGATTATAGAATTAGAAAAAAAATTATAATTTTAAAAGGCTTTAAAATATCGACCCTTGACAACATAATTCTATGACTGTAAAACTATTTTGATGAAATTCAAACAGAGTAATTAATGCATCAGGCTACCAATTCTGATGCATCACATCAATCTACTAATTTGGGATAACCAGACATTATGTGCATTATAATCAATTACACAGGACATGTAGAGCATCACTATATGAAAGTTTTGCAAAAATAACTGAACCTAAATCTAATTAAGCTTCTATAACTAGCTACCAGTTCCACATAAATGTCATGAGAAAAGTAGAAAAGGGGGAGGAGCCATTCATTGTCTTGAAAAGAAACAATAAACATAACAACCCATTGAAAGGGATATACATTGTTAGGATTTTAATTCAAATATGACTATAAAAGAATATTTTTGAGACAATCAAGGAAAAATAGACAAGTATTAGATTTCATTTAGAAGTATTAATTTTGTTAAGTGTAATAATCATATAACTATTTTAAGATATCTATTAGCAATACATACTGATAAACTTATGGGTAAAATGATATAATATTTGGAACTCACTTTAAAGCTGTTTAGTAATAAAAGAAAATGTGGGAGGGCAGGTGCAGTCATGAATGGCAAGTTGTAAATAATTTTTGAAGCTGAATGATGAGTCTATGGGAGACTATTACACTCATTTCTATTTTTGTATATGTTTCAAAGTTTTCAAAGTAAGAAAATTACAAAATAAGCTAACAGGGGTTTATCTTCTTCCTAGAGTGGGCAAGATCTTTAGAACCACAACTCAAGTTTGACTTGGTAAGAAAAAATGATATTCTGTAGTTTCCCACACTACTCAACAGTGAAGGCTGACAACTCTTTTATTAGGAGAGGGATACCGATGGTACTACTTTGCTCTATTACTGGTTGTGTGTCTATGGGCATTCACCTCTATGAGCCAGTGGAGTTATCATTTGTGATATGAAAATAATAGTATGCATAGTACGTGATTGTAATGAGGTTTAAATATGACAATATTTGTAAAATACTTGGTACAATGCCCAGCATGCATTCACTCCTCAATAAAATGGGGCTGTTACTGTCTTAACTTAACAAAGATCAATTAAGTGCCAGTTATGTGCCAGAACTTGTGCAAAATACATGGGATTTTATGACAAAAAAAGATATACTTCTCCCCATGAATGGTTCTTAATTTATTTAAAAAATTGACTCAGAAGAGATTGATGTTTTATTGATATAAAACTGTCAAACATCAGCAGTTTCATACAGTTCGACTTGGTAACTAAAGTGAGATATGATAATAGAGGCAGTATAGTTAAGATGTTAGATTCTAGCACTAGACCTTTTGGACTTGAAACCTGGCTCTGGCATGAATAAGCTGTGTGATCCTGGGCAAAGTCATCCTTTTGTGCTTTAGTGTCATCATAAAGTGAGGGATAGAATAGTTCTTACCTTACAGGATTGTTATGAAGATGGCACATAACATACACAGAACAGTAATTAGTACATAATGAACCCTGTATATTATAGTAATCAGCATATGTAGAAAGTGATGTGTGAAGGCATCCAATTGTGGGAGGTGCAGATAATCATATTGGGTGTTGGGAGCTGATACTGAGGGGATCATAGAAGGTTTCACAGAGAGGGTATGACATACGAGATTAAACAGGAAGAAGGAGTTATGCAGGCAAGGATTACTCTAAGCACACCTTAGGCAAAGAACCTGGAATGTACAGGGAGGGAGGGAAGAGTTTCAGGACAAATGCTAGGCATGTCCCTCTCTACTGTTCTTCTACAACAGAACAAGGAAAAATTAGAATTGGCTCTCTAGTAAGCATTAACTACTCTTCCCTGGGAGGGAAGAGTTTCAGGAGCAGAAAGAAGTGGAGTAGGGTTAGCGTTTAAAATGTGGGTCTTTGGAATGGAGAGGAACAGGACATGAAACAGTCATGGTAGATTGGGTGGTTTATATTTTGATAATTCGGTAGGCAAAAGAGTCATAAGGAGATTTTAACCCAAAGAACAATAGCAATATTGTGATGAATTGCAACTGAAGGAAGACTTCTTGGGAGTTTATAAAAATAACCTACTCAGTAGGTGGTTTCTATATCAACAGAATCAGTATATATATGTCTGTCTAGTCTAGTCTAATCTAATCTAATCTAATCTAATCTATCTCTTGTTAGAAATGGGAATTCCTGGTCCCATTCCACCCATAGAATTATGTGGTCCCACCTCACCCAGAATCTTTAACAAAATCTCCAGGTGAGCCATAGCATGTTGAAATTTGAAAAACACTGGCTTGACAATGTCACAGGAGAGTCTGGGCTAAGACAGGAATAGTGGGATGTAAAGGAGGATGTGAGGACCACTCCCAGATATGTTTAAGAAGTGGAACTGAAAAGATTTGGCTGATATGGTATGGGGATAGTGGGTAGTAAAGAGGATGCACATTGAGAATATGTCTGTGATTACTTATTAGGGTTTCTTTATAGATGGCAATGGGAAATACAGGAAAAGGGGAAATTTGGGGGAACAGAGGTGGGAAAAACAATTCATTTTTTTGCATATTAAGCAGCCTGTAGAACATAGAAGATCCCTAAGAAATGGATTGAGGATAAAGGAGTCACTTTATAATGAGGAAAAATCTTAAGAGAGCAGTTATCTTAATGTCAAGGAAGAGTCCCCAAAGGACAAATGCTAGACACGTCCCTCTCTACTGTTCTTCTACAACAGAACAAGGAAAAATCAGAATTGGTGCTCTAGTAAGCATTAACTACTCTGAAAAATTTTGAGCTTGTAAAATCAAAGATCTCTGGTTCCTCTGTTAAGTATAAATGCATGAAAATAAAACCATAAGACACAACAAAGCTTGGTAATTTGTACGTAATTCTCCTCTATAGACTTGGCAGGAATTCAAGCTCTGGAATTTGGAGAGGTTAGGGAGTCCTGGTGATTCCTTGGCATCATTGTTGGTAGATTTGTTAAAAAAAAAAACAAACAAAAAATTTGGTTTGGAAGGATGTGAAGAATTTAGATATCTGAGTGCACTATCTGCTGAGTTGAAATGAAATGCTACCCAGGGGTAGGCTTAAAAGGTTATTTAGCCAGATTGTGGAATCTCTAAATATGCAATCAATCCCCAACTCAGAGTTGCCACATTTAGCAAAAAACAGTTCACCCAGTTAAAATTGAATCTTAGATGAACACAAACAATTCTTTAGTATGTCTTAAATAATGCATGGAATATACATATATTTTAAAAAGAATCATGTGAAATTCAAAATTAAGTAGATGTCATATATTTTATCTGGATACTTCCTCCAATGCCCTAGTTATATTAAATAATTACAATATATATATTGCAGATATAATGAACATAGCAAATAATGTTTAAGGGCTAGGCTGAGAATTTTGTAAAACACTATGTAGACATTTAAAGCAGTAATTAATACAAACATGTATATATTCAATTTTGGGAAAAAGAAACAGAACAGGCTTGCTGGAGAAATTATGCCATGATTTTTCTTCCCGTGCTTGTGATAAAATTACTGACTTATTTTTTAACCCCTGCATACATTTTAGCATCTCGTTCTATAATCATAATGCAGCATTTAATGGCAAGACAGTCTATTATTAAGGTGTAAGGTATCAAACGAACAGCAGACATAGAGCTGTGAAGGTAAAGCCTAATGCTTGTTTTTAAAAGGAGTCTCTGATAAAAGGCAGATGTGCTTGTAGTGAACAAGGCAATGCTGAAAATCAAACTCTATTGCAGGTAGCATCTAATACATAATGGAAAGCTCCTTTTCAGTTGGATCTGTTTTTTAAAATTTTAAGACATGGATATATATTAGGTTTTTCAATTAAATTCAACAAATATATCAAACAGAATATGCAATTAAAATAGTTGGAAGTATGAAATATTATGAGACCACAGAGAAATAATGAATTAATTCCATCAAGGGTCATTTGAGAAGGTTTTACAGAGGGCAGCATGAGAGCATCTTCTTAAAATACAGGATTAAAAAAAAACCTTCTCTGTCTGTTATTTTTTTCCGATTAAAAGTAATACATGCAGGAATTTTTAAAGTAGAGGAGACTTTAAAAAAGCAGCAGAAAACAATTACCTTGAATCTCAAGACCTAGAAATACTGATACTGTTTTGATATATTTCCATCCAGTCTTTCTCTGAGTTTTTTTTTTTACCCAATTAAGATCATATTGTGTACATGCAATTTTCTGTACTGCTATTTCACTTAACAAATGTCTTAAATATTTCTCCTTGTCATTAAAAACTCTCTGTTCACATCATTTAAACCAATCATACATTATATGGATGAGTAGTGATTTTCAATATAATTGTTTAACTTTGGGTTTTTAGGTACTGATAAGGTTTTTATGTTTGATTATAAAAACAACTATTGTACATTTAAATAAATTTATAGCTCTAATTATTTCTGAGTCTTAGAAGTAAATTTGGGGACTTAAGGGTATAAAATTACATGAATGGTCTTGACATACATACTACCGAACTACCTTATAAATAGATTGTCCCAATTTAGACTTGAAGAGTCAACAGATAGAGACAGTAAAAAAAGAGCACTATAGGGCATAGGTGGGGAAGTGTAGTATGTATTCAGCAATAAGGAACAGTTGGAATGTTTTGGAGCATAAGGCATGAGTGATGGATAGATAAAACAGCCTGAAAAGGTAGTTTAGAACCAGGTTATTATGGAAGCTCTTAAATGCCAAACTAATGCAATGAGCTTTCTTTTTGCAGGGAGTTGTGAGCCATGGAAGGCTTCTGAGTAGGAGAATGCCATGACTTTAGAACTTTCTTACAGTTAATTATAGGTTATCAAATGTTTCTGAACTTTTGGATCATGACCAAATAATATTTAAGGTCATCAGCTATCAAAATTTGAATGTCTGGAAATAAACTATGCCATTGGCTCTTCATGTTTAAAGATATCATTGACATTTACCTTATTGAACATAAATTGATTTTTACACACCTCTGTCAGTGACTACATAAAGCTCCTGGAAGGTAGAAAGTGCTAGGTCAATTCTATGTCATGGAAACCTTTAAACGTGTACTCTGGTGGTATATAGAACTCTGAGTGTCATAAAGATTTATTGAGGATTTAAGATGTTCTTAGGACCTTCTTGTTTAATGATGTGCCCTGTAACTGTTCGGGCTCTGAGCAGGACCAGAACAGCAAAAATGCTATAAAAAGGCTATTCAGGTACATATTGTCTATTTAAAATGTGCACACAGTTTGCACCTTTTCCCCAAGTGTTCTGTTTGTCTATGACATGAAATATTTATCCGAAAAGCTAAATAAAATACTGAAATTTATTTTATATCTCCTAGGTAAAACTTTTTTTAATTTTCAAAATTAATAACATTTTTTAAGAGATGGGATCCTTCTATGTTGCTCAGGCTGGTCTCCAACTCCTGGGCTCCAGTGATCCTCCTGCCTCAGCCTCCCAAGTAGCTGGGACTCCGACTTTAGCTGATTTTATTTTATTTTCTCTCATCACATATATGTTTTTATGGAGCTAGTACAGATTCAGTTTAAGATTGCTCAGTCTGGTCAATAGGTTGTCTCTTTCTGAAGGAAAAGGATGGAATCTGTTAACTTCTTTCACGTGAGTGCGTACCCACAAAAAGGAAGATGGAACCCCAGATGGAAAAGGAAGGCCAAACAACACCACAGGTTGCTTTCCTGGTGTCTGTATCACATATACTCAGGGGGTGGGACAATGTAAGCTTCCAGATTTGGAATCTATTTAAACATTGAAGGTTCTGTGTTTCAAATTCAACTTGATCTTGTTCAGCCTTGGATTCTGTATCCTGCTGTCACAACATCCCTTATCAATTCAAAAGGGAAGAAAAGAGATTCATAGGACCTCAAATAGAGTTTCTCTGGCGTGGCTGTGCGTCAAATGTAAATGAATCAGAAAACTGAGCATTAACTTTTACTTGAAATAGGTAAGACTTTAAAAAATAGGGATAAAATTGCATTGATGATTTGAAATAGCAATTCAAGTAGTTTTATGGCACTTACCACTAGACATGCTTGGTTAAGAGAGTGAGGTACTCCTTTGACATTATAGCATTCATCGGAGATGTTTTATTAAATCTAAAATGTAAATAGCTTCTCCCTTTTATACTATGTTTGACTCTGACATTAATGCTATATCATTTAAGTGACTAAAAGAGTATTTCTGACTAAGCCTTCTAATTTTGTCATAAAACTTTGCTCAGAATGAATTTTTGCTTAAAAGGCCAACTCTTTAATTCATTTTTCTTTTGGCCAATTTAAAGCAAATAAATCAGGTCAGTTCTCTTTATGACACAAAAGGGAAAAATGATAAGTTTTCTTACTTCATACTCTTTTATTTTCAAATTTCTACAACTAAAATGTCTCTTTTTCTCCTTTAAGTACAAGCTGACAGGTCATTAATCCTTAATGTGAATTTATACCTCTGGGTATTTTGGGAAGAAAACTCATTAAAATTCTTTTGTTTTATATGTGACTGTCCTAATAGAAATTTGGAGTTCATGTTTAGAATTTGTTTAAATGAATAGAAAGCATAGAAATTCTTTTAAAAGAGTTGAAGTAAATGAAATTACTTCTACCTATAGTCAATGCTGTTGCTTTGATCTTAAAAGACTGCTGCTAATTTTTCTGCAGAAAGAACATAAGTTCTGTAAGCTCCATATTTTCAATGTGAATAGATTTATTCCATTTGAATTATCTGGATAGGCCTATGCACTTAATATAATTTTCTATAATGCTTTCCTGTTTTTCTGTGAAGCACTGTTTTTCTTTAATTCTACCAAAAAGTGTGGCATTGGGCAATGATCTTTTTTTTTTTTTTTTTTTTTTTTTTTTTTTTTTTAAAATAAGCTTTTACTTGGTCAAAGTTAGGTAGCTATGGCTTATGTATAGGCCCATTTTATGGATACTGGTGGATATATTCTGCAGTCTATTGCTGTATCATAGTTTCTCATTACTTCCCCTCTCTCCAATTTCTTCCTTCTTTATAGAGTGCTTGAAAACCTTCTAAATGAAAAAGAGCTGCTATTGACAAACTTACATTTTAAGGTTATTAGAAAGATTTTATTATCTGTAAAAGTCTCCCATCTAAATAGAGGATGGAGATACTTGCTTCCCTGATTGTCCAGAATAACTTCTATCTCTTTTTATTCTAGCCACTGATAACAACACAAGAACTGAGATATGCCTTTTATTTGTTTTCTTTTTCTTAAACAAGTACATCAAACTCTTCGATGGTCTTAACTGTATTCTGGGTATATGTTTGAAATCTCCATTCATTCCGTGTTTCCATACTTAGCAAACATCAACTATGTCTTGAACACAGTGTTGGGCACTGTGAGCAAAATAATGACCAAAGTAGTCATCATCCATGCCCTTTGGGGTAGGAGTGAGGAGAACGTGGCGATCAATACTATCTGAATTGTTCCACAGGGAATAGAAGTGACAGTTGTGATAAGTGGTATTAAGGAGATATATGGTGCTATCATGCATATAATAGGAAGAACTAATTTCCACTGAAGCACAAGGAAGCCTTTCTTGAAGTGATGTTTGAATGAAAGGATGTATTGAGGGGCATTCTAGAAAATGTAGCCTATGGAAGAAAGTGGTGAATGACTGTATTGTAGGACTGAAAGAAGGCCTCAGCCTTCTTTCACACATAGGGTTAGGAGGGAGTCTTGTGAGGTGAGGTGGGAAAGTTATATTGGGACCAGATCATATGTGGCTTTGTGGAACAGACAGTAGAGAAAAAAGATCTAGGAGATATTGATTTATTAGATAAGGGAGGTGAGGGAAAGAGAGATGATAGGATAAGTACCATGTTTTTGACTTGTTCCTTATACTGATGATGGTTATTCTTCATTGAAATGTTGCTTTTCTCTTGAGTTCATTAGATTATAAACTCCTACAGTGTCAGAGTTATGTTTCTAGATGAACTAGTAAGCTTGAATATTAATCAATTCTGGTCTGCAAAATTCCCTTTTTACTCTGAATGGCCTTTACTCTTTTATGGTAAAAATGTACAAATATTTACTCAAGCATTTAGAAATTCCTTTAAAAAACAGGGCAAAAGAAAATGCAAATAATGTTATTATTAGAACTTTGAAATAATAATATTAATACTGTATTAGTCAGGAGTTCTAAAAGCTCAGATCCTCACTGTATTTAATGTATTTGTATAACATTCACAGGAGTATCTAAATTGTGAATTTCCATTACAAGGATAATGCGAAAAAGATTGACTTTGGCAGTTTCTAATCCTCTTATCGTTTCTTTTACTATAAATGACAAATTTCATTTGTCTGTATGTTTTGTTCAGAACTATGCTAGTGGATCAAGTAAGACTGGTTCAGAAACTTGGGAACTGTTGCAGGGGTATGTGTCCTCTCCCACTCTCACTAACCCTTCTCCTCAAAACCAGGAGAGTAACAATCTTCTTTGCTGTGGTGATTGGGGAATATGTTTGTGTAGTTTTATTACTTGCTTCAGTATTCCTTGTTTTTTTTTTTTTTTTTTTCACTGTTTACATCAAAAACTATGTAGCATCTGTTCCTTGTGCCACCCTTTCATCTACTGATCCATGATTCCAACCATAGCTCCCTACAAATATTTATTTTCAATTATATACTGTGCATGAGGCACTATACTAGTGACTCTGGACAGAGAAAAAGACATCACCAGTGGAAGCTAGCTTGAAGGCTTCCAGTACTCCTTACCTCCTGATACTGTGCCCTTGTGTAGTCTCCTTCCACAGTGAGTCAAGGCTTGCCTCTGTGACGGAACAAGTATTACAGAGGTGATGATGTGTGGTTTTCAAGGCTTGGTTTCAAAGGACATTGGGTCTTCCATCTTGTTTCCTTGAATCACTTGCTCCTTGAATCACTTGAGAGAGGCTTATTTGAAGAGGGACTGAGGCTACTTATCAGTACCAAATTGTCAGCCATATGAGTGAGCAGACACCTTAGAAGTGGATCATCCAGCTCCGTGCAAACCTTCAGATGACTGCAGTCCCAGCAGACTTCTGACAGAAACCTCGTGAAATACTCTGAGCCAGAAATATCTAACCATGCTACTTTTACTTTTTCCCTATCAAAACCATGAAAGATAATCAATGTTTCTTGTTGTTTTAAGCCACTAACTTTTGGGGCGATTTGTTACACTGCAGTAGACTCCAACACTGGTTCCTACCTGAAGATATTATTCTCCCTTCTATAACGGAGGAGGGTAGTATAAAGCTACTTGATTTATGATGGGCTTTTATCCTGATAAGCCCATTGTAAGTTGAAAATATTGTAAGGTGAAAAGATCAAATTCAAAATTTGAAGTACAGTTTCCATTGAATGCATCTCCCTTTTGCACCATTGTAAAGTTGAAAAATCCCAAGCTTAACCATCGTTGAGTCAGGGACTATCTATATTCACATCTCAGCCATGTCCCAAACAATAGTAAAGTTCAACTATAGCCTCAGCAAATAGATAGTTACAATTTGAGCTTTTCAGAATTCATACCATAGATAATAGTAGTGACTTAGAATTTTCTAGCAATTTGCAATTTACTTTTGCAGTTTACAAAGTACTTTCACACAATAACTATAGTCCTCTGAAAGTAGAGCTGATTTTATAGATGAGAAGTTAACAAATCTGTATTGAGTAACTACTGCATGCTGGTCATGAACTAGGTACTGAATTCACAGCAGAAATAAAGATAGACAAAGTCTCTGTTTTCATTGAAGAGGGGAGGAACACTTAAATGGCTACCAGAGCATGCTTGCTGCCAAGGTTCAGGCGTAAGTTGCTATGGAAACATAAAACAGGGGGAGGCCAAAGTAATATAAGGACCAAGAAAGTCTTCTCTGAAAGAATTTTAGTTCAGTTGAGTCTTACAAGATTGCAGGAGTTATCACATGGAAAAAGTGTGGTAGGTAAAGATGAGGCAGAATATTCTAGGCATATCAAAGCCGTGAGTCAGGATATGTGTTGTTTGAAAACCTGAAGGAACTCAGGTATGGATGGAGTAGCACAAGCAAGAGGACACTTGGTGGTAGATAATGTTGGAGAAGAAGGCAGGGGCCAGGTACTCATCATCTTAGATCACTCAGTACCACATGCTTGTGAAAGTTAAAGGGAGAAACTTGAAGTGCATGGCTGTGTGTGACTGAACTAGAACTTGAACTTGGATTTTCTTTCCAATCCTTTCATCTTTTAGCACTTACTATTTCTTTATTAGAGTATTCTTGACAGATAGAGAGTGAGCAACCAAATACCTACTTTAAAAGAGAGGAAGAAAACAGATTCAGTGAAAGCAAAGACAAGACTTACTTAAAATTATAACTCATTTGTGGTAGAGTAAGGAACTTGGCTATTAATCTAAGATTCATGGAATTCAAGTTTTTTGTTGTTGTTTTTTTGAGACAGAGTTTTCACTCTTGTTGCCTAGGCTGGAGTGCAATGGTATGATCTTGGCTCACTGCAACCTCTGCCTCCCAGGTTCAAGCAATTCTCCTGCCTCAGTCTCCCGAGTAGCTGGAATTGAAGGCATGTATCACTGTGCCTGGCTAATTTTGTATTTTTAGCAGAGATGGGGTTTCTCCATGTTGGTCAGGCTGGTCTCAAACACCCAACCTCAGATGATCTGCCCACCTCAGCCTCCCAAAGTGCTAGGATTACAGGTGTGAGCCGCCACGCCTGGCTGTAATTCTAGTTTTATGACACAAAATTCAGGATGTAATTTGTTTTATCCACTTGGTTTCATTTAATTCACAATTGTTCCGCCTGATTCCCAGAAGCATCTTTGGCAGTGTTACAGAGCATAGGTCACAAGGGCTATCAGAGAGCCTGAAGGGTAGTCCAGCTAGAGCCATCTCTATTAAATCCACTGGGGGCATCTAGGGATCATCTAGAAGGGGGTCAGGCATTTGTCTGCATTGAATGCCTCTGGCTTCAGACCTATAGAGAAAAAGCAAAGTCTTTACATAAAAAATAGTTTATGTATTTGTTATCAGAAACAGTGAGTGGAGACAGCTGGGAAGAGTCTATGCCATTCCACAACTACTTTGGCCAAGAACTAAAACATGTAAAATGGGCAGCAGCTGTTAGTTAAGGAGAACAAAGTAGGCTTAGTCCCTGAGGCCTGCTTCACTGGGAAGGGGCATGTAAGGATATGGACGGGCTTATGACCTTCCATGTAAGAGAATAGAAGGAAGGTGCTTATGCAGCATTTATATGCCGAATCAAGAATGGGTATGGACCAAAGATAATGCTGATTGAATATGGAGTTTAGAGGAGATAGTCACAGGCTGCTATTGTTAAAAGTTTATACTTCCACTGCCTATGACATCTTGAAAGATTGAAAAAAAGGGAAGGAGAGAGAGACAGGGTGTTACATGAGGCCTTACATTTAACTAACATCCACTTACTCCTGGCAGAAAAAGATTAGGAAACCAAGAATTCTTGAATTACTAACCAGAGACTGCTTCCTCAGGCAAGAAGAAGCTATTACTCTGCTTGGAGATTAGGGGGCTGAGAATGGGAGAGAGGCTGATCCTTGGAAAATTGCAAAGCTGCTGAAGAGGCAGCAGCTGAACATATTTTCCTTTTATTTTTGAATGTTTCGATGTCTGAAGAAAAAGATATCAGTCATAGTACTGACTGGCAGTGATCCAGCCAAACCTCTGGATAGCTTAGAATTCTGGTGATTGGCACTCGAGTGAAGTTCCCTGACACCCAAGCTGAGTCTGCGGTATTTATGCAGGCTGACTTGTGTTGGTCACTTTTTTTTTTTTTTTTAATTCTTATGCAGAGGGAAAAAATTAGTATCTGGGGCCTGTTAGGGTTAAATTCCTTCCAGAGCAATTAGGACACCTGCTTTCCTCAAGTCTTAGTCCTTCTATCAATGAAATATTTTAACATCTGGAACTTGGCATATTGAATTTTTCTTATTTTCTTAACGTTTTCCTTTTTATTTGGATTTTTAAAAAACATAACCATCTATTCATCCAGTCCTCTAGTGTTTCCGAATGAGTGCTCATCCCTGAGAAATGCTAAATCCCTGAACAAGAAAAGGAGTTACATTCAAGGACCAAATGGGAGTCCATTACATTCACCTTCCACCTCTACCATTCTAGAAATCTTTGGTCTACAATCCTAGAAGTTTCAGGTTTATTGAAAATTTCCCCAGAGGCATTAGGATGGAAGAGAAAGCCATTCTCTTTTTCATTCCTGTTCTTCTTCTTCTTTTAAAAAAATGTATACTTATTAAAGACATCTGTGTATCAGGCATTGGGGAGATAATGTGTATTAGTTCATTCTTGCATTCTTGCATTGCTATAAAGAACTACCTGAGACTGGGTAATTTATAAAGAAAAGATGTTGAATTGGCTTATGGTTCCACAGGCTGTACAGGAAGCCATGCCTGGGGAGGCTTCAGGAAACTTATAATCATGATGGAAGGCAAAGGGGAAGCAGGCACGTCTTACATGGCTTGAGCAGGAGGAAGGGAGAGAAGGGAGAGGTGCTACACAGTTGTAAACAACCAGATCATGTGAGAACGAACTCACTATCATAAGAACAGCAAGGGGAAATTCTGTCCTCAGGATCCAATCACCTCTCAGCAGGCCCCTCCTCCAACATCAAGGATTACAATTCGACGTGAGATTTGGGTAGGGACACAAATCCAAACCATATCCTAATGATAAGGACAACATGCTGGAGTCTTCACAGAGCTTAGAGTGTAAAAGGAAACACACATATGAAACAGAGCTCGTATAGTCCAGTGTGATAGGGGCCAAAATAGGAAATTGTAGGGAACTAGGGGACAAAGTAGCGACATTCAGTTTATTTGAGAGGGAGAGTAGAGGAGGTCGAAAATGGTTCCCCAGAGAAATTGCCATTTAAACAAAGTAATCGTGTCATGGGATCCTTGGGGTGTTGCTTTGCTAGCCAGAAACCTCTATGGCTGGTTGTACCTTCTGTCTCTGCTGCCTCTGCTTGTGCTACCAGCCTGGAATCTATATCTACCAAGGGTGAGACAGGTGCAGAGTGGTGAGCGAGTGCTGGGTCCAGCCTCTGCACATAGCCAGGCATGCTGGCTGCTGTGGCAGGGTGGGTAGCTCTGGGCACCAGCATAGGTGCTGGCTCTGTGCCAGGCTGTGGCTGGGCCAGATGTACCACATGCAGCTTCTGCTGTGGGCACTGGCATCTGGATGAGGGGAACACAGTGGCACTTGGAAGCTTGGAGATGCCAGGAACCACAGAGCCCCAAAGAGAGTATCATAGCCCTGGCTCCAAGAGCCCCTAGGTCTGGTCTCCCCAAAGGGACACAGCTCTTCTCACCTTCTCATTGCCCGTAATGTAGTGAGTGGGGGCTGTGTTCCAGCCCTGTTTGTGTTACAGCTCTTTTTGTCCTGCCATTTGGCAGGACCTGAGTTCTTGTCCGGCGTCCAGGAAGAATGAGGTATGTGCACACACAACTGGAGGGTGAGCAAGGTGGAGAGGAGCTTCATTGAGTAACAGAACAGCTCACAGGAGACCTGAAGCATGTAGCTCCTTTCTTCAGGCAGGTTGTCCTGATGAGTGTCCGGCTCTCAGCAGAGAGGAGACCTGCAGTGGGTAGCTCTGCAGTGAGTAACTCCCTTCTGCAGGAAGGTTATCCCGGTGACCCGAAATGGGTTGCTTCTTCCTGCAGCTGGTAGTTCAGACACCTATGTGAGTCTGGCTGTGTCCGGGGGTTGGTTTATGGGCTCAGAAGGGAGGAAGTGCATGCTGATTGGTCCATGGGTCCCATAGGTGGGCCAGAAGAGGCACCATCTATAAATTCTCACTCTGGGTGCTGATTCCACCTGCAACTGACAGCCCAGTCCCATGCTTCAGGCTGTCCCTGGCTTGAAGGTGGGGCTTCACTAGGGACCCTTTCCACCCAGGAGCCTGTCAGCCTCCTGCTGCCATCAATTATGTTGTCCATGGCAACCAGGCTGTTCATGCTGAGGGGCAGCTACAGGCCTATGCCAAGCCACCTTCAGCACCCCCTTGGCCTTCCTCCCATGATTGTTGGTGACTAAAGCCCAGAGGGGGCCAAGGGGGCAGGCGGCTGGTATGTCAGCACCACCCTGAGTGTGAGCACACTTGGCTACGTTGTGACAGTGCCCAGGCTTGGCCACAACTTTACTCCAAAATCAGAGCAGGAGCTGGGAGTAGGGAGAGGCCAGGGACTGAGAGCAGGCACTTCCAAGCCTGAGGGGGCAGGGTAGGTTCCTGGGCCTGGATACCACAAGAACACTGGTTCTGGAGCCACTGTTGGGCAACTGCAGCTGTGCCCAGGGGCATGGGGCTCCTACCCCTTTAACTTGGTAGTGGGCAGCGTTCTTTCCTGTTATCAGCCCCTGCTGGTTCCCCAGTTGCTGCTGGGATTCCTACAGTGGCTGTTGCAGACAGCCCACCATGGTCATCAATAGTGAGCTAGGTGAAATGGAGCTAGGCAGAGTGCTCCGAGCCAAGAGAGCAGGGAGTTGAGAAGATCTAGAATAGAGAGATGATGGAATTGAGACATGTTTAAGGTATTGAGAGAAGTTCACATGGGCGGGGTAAAGTTTAATGGTCATGGTGTTCGGGAAGGGCATTATGAAGGGTCAGGGAGGAGATGGTAAGAAATGGTACTGAAGAGATAAGAAGGGGCCAATTCGTGAAGAGTGTGAAAGTTGTGCTTAGGGATCTGCTCAAGTGTAGGCTGGATTCTCTCTTGCCCACAAGTATATAACGAGGACTCCCACCCTGACTTCTAAATTGTCTGCCAATCTGTAGATCTACTGTGACTACCCAAAATAGGTACAGAGATCTGGCATTTCCCAACCATCTACTATAGGTAGACAGGCACTGTAAAGTGCCTTCTGGGGTCTGGAATCAGAGTGTCTGAGTTTGAATCCCAGCACAACCATTTATTAGCTATGTGACCTTAGGCCAGTTACATGGCCTCTCTATGCTTCAGTTTCCTTATGTATATGTAAAATGTGGATAATAATAGTACCTGTATCATAAGATTATGTGAATTTAAAGTGAAGTAAGGTCAGTACCTAACAAATTGTAAGCATTCAATGCATGTTTGCTATCATGATTATTATTATTACCCCATTATTACCCCCGTCTTACAGTGGGAGAGATTGAGTTGCAGGGGGTTTAAGAAATGTGTTACACAGCACTTAGTGATAGAACTGAGGATGCCACTACCCTGGTGAAGGATGCCATACTCTGCTTTTCTGGTAGAGAGAGCAGATACTGAACAAGGGCCAAGAGCAACAAGTACAGCAACGGTGGTTCACAGACATTTGCCAGGTGGTCAGGACTTGAGAACTGACAAAGGTGAGAGGGCAGGGAGTTCCCTCCCATTCCCTCTTCATCTTTGGGAACTCCTCTAAGAGCTGGAAGAGATGTAGGGTAGCAAGTTATTCTTTCATGCCACAGCCTGGGCATGGAGCCCTTGTTTGGATATGGAAGATGTAAAGTGGTGGTCAAGCTTCCAGTAGCTAATGGCATACAGTGAGAATACAGTAATCTGCATGGTCTCGCACAGAAAATTTAACATGGCTGAGGCTCTCAGTTCCCCTAAACTATTAATAAGTGTAAGCTAATTTTTCTTCAGATATTACTCTGCATTGGATGCTGTTCTGTGTACTTTACAGATATTAATGAATATTCACAACACATTGGTGAGGTAAGTACTATTATTATCCTAATTTTATATATGATCAAACTGAGGCATGGAGAGGTTAAACAACTTGATGAATCTTATAGAGCTGTAAAGTGGAATCAGGACTTGGCCCTAGATAGTCAGACTCTAGAGCCTGTAATCTGAACCTCCATACTTAGAACTTTCTTAACTGTGAAGATTAAAAGAGACTATTGAAACACCAATAACATTGTTCCCCAATCACTGTAGGAGCACAGAATAGCTTAGTTTGCCTTCTTCCTCTACAGACTTGTCTTACTCAACAAGAAAATAAACTTTTAGTTTATTTAACAAATATGCATGCATATTTTATTATATATAAGCTATAAGTTTAGGTTTCACTGGGGGATCAAAGATGAATAAGATTTCTTTTAGGAGGTCAAGATCTAGTAAGCCAAGCTTTCTATAGAGACAAATACACACTCAGAGATCCAATACAAAATAAAGCATTAAATGCTATCACAGAGGGATAAAGTGACATGGAAATACGATCAGTATTATGGGTTGGGAGGACTTGTTCAAAAAACGTTTGTGATTTATTAGATCCTTAACCAGTTATTCCAAGTGAAATCTGGGGGATCAGAATGGAGACGGTTGTTAAAGTTTGAAGTTGTCTGTGTTCACCATTTAAACATCTAGTAATTTCACAATTCTTTTGTGTCCAAGGTATCCCATTTCAAATTATTATCTATCTCAGTGGCCTTTTCACATTATTCACAATTTTATATTACTTCATACTATGTATCTTAAAATATTTCTGTCTCATTTAGACTGCTTAGATTGATCACATAGGAATTGCTTTGGTAACTAGGACTATCTATATCTCTTTCCATGTTAAAAAATTGACTTAAGGCCTCTCGACAGTTTACAAAAGTTGTCATTTTACATTTTGGTTACTTTTCTATATTGGAGATATCAGTAGTGTTCGAAATCTGGAAACTGGCCTACCCAATATTTTTACTGCTTTCTTTTCATTGGGAAATATCAGTAACTTGGGGGGAACTTCTCTAAAATCATTCTATGTCTACAACATCTGGTAACATGAAATACTTGATTTGCTTATAATTCTGCTCATAATTCTTTCTTCTGTGTTTTTAAAATATAAAGAGATGCCTCTTCTATTTATTTGTGCCCTTGTAAAAGGGATCCAACCTGCTGACAGGTGCCCAGCTCTACAGGGTCCAAATGAGGTAAGCTTGCTCTGTCTGGGAGTGGGGAGTTCAATTGAAGCTTTGTGTTTTTGCTATAAATAATCCTTTATTATGGATCTTGAACTTGGGCTTTACTATAACATAATTCTTAGAGAGTAGCTCAATTCTTTCTGTATAACTTGATATAATCATTCATGGGTAAATCATAACCAGGATTACTGATGAAAGAGCCAGGGGTAGTAGAAAGAGTCATAGGGACAGGGAAACTTGCCCCAGTCTTGCTGCTCTTACACTGAAGTGTCTCATATCTAAGAGTCTTAAATATATTTTATGAATCTATTTTCATCTTTGCACTCAATCTGGTAATATGGTATGTTTTGGCTGGACTGTTTATATTTCAAGAAACTTTGTGTATTAAAATAAAAAAGGTGAGTGTGCATCACATATGTTGAAACATTTGCAATTAGTTAGTGCTAGTCTCTTAAGTGATTGGGTAGGGCAGGCAGACAGCCAGCCTTGGCAATCTTTTCAGATTCTTTTTCATGCCAATTTGCAATTTGTGACAGTGCCATATTTTTCTCAGGAGGGATTTATTGAGCTTTGGAAAAAAGTACTTCTTGACCTCAGTAGGTGGGTTCTTGGCTAGAACCATAGAACTGTTTCTTTCTCAAATATTTTTCCATGGAAATGTTGGGGACAAAACATTTTAGGAAGCTTAGTGTGGAATAGACATTGACCCTTTTACAAGTTATCACAGAGAGGTTTGTGATACAGTTTGCTATAGAGATGGAGGGATAGTAACATAGAAAGTCTTGAATGATCTCATCATGAACACACCATATCTGTCTTAGTTGGTTAGATAAGAATGGAATCAGTTGACTAAATCAAATGAAAATTTAATCCAAAAACACCGAGGAGCCTAAAATGCTGGAAATTCAAATCCCAGAACACTCTGTTTGGGATACTGTACTAGAACCTCATAGAAGAGGAATGGAAGGGGAGAAGACTGTGGAGGGAGGTTGTAAAAATGGGTTTAAGAATTTATTCCTGATCTCAAAGAGTAGGGAGTTTAGTATGGAATTCAATAATAATTCATAGAAACTTAATTAATAAAACTCCATGTCATATGCACCAGTGCCAAATTATTGCTGGTATGCAAGTAGGATCTAAAACCACAGGATCTAAGAGGAAATGAGGACCCTGAGTACTGAAATGGTCAGAGAAGTTTCCAAAGAAGACATGAGTTTTGTTCAGTCTTGAAGATTACAGCCAAATAACCAAGGTAGAAAGGGGATTAAGGAAGAGCATGGTCAAAAATTCTGGGAGAAGGAATGACATGTTAAGAGAATAATGAATACACACACACACACATACACACACACACACACACACACACACCGAGTAGAAACTTCACATACTATAACTTGGAGATTTATTTTAGGATAAAAGTAGTGATTTTCAAAACTTTTAACCTTTTGCATTCCAGTTGGAATAGCACTAAGATTTTTCTTTGGGTTGGTTTTCTGTGTTGATAATGTGGAGTAAGGTATTTCAATTGATTTGAGTTGGAAATTTTAATTCATCAGACCATGAAGGAGAAAGTAAAGCACCATGCAATACTCTGTCCCTTAGAGAAAAGACTATTGTTGACATTAGGTAAATATTCCAGACAATTCTCTATGAATAAAGATTGATACATAGATAATTATTAATCATAAATAATAAAAATGGGATCATGCTATACTTGCTTATAAATTATATTCTTTATTATTTTTATGTAAAAATAGTGTCAAAATACAGTTAAGACTTTACATGTCAGAGAATTCAAAATGACATTTCTTTTAATTGCCTAGTCATATCTCATGTACCATGTTTCTCATAACCTTAATACATTTGTGACATTTATTTGAAAATAGTTGCTGTGGAATCCTTTATTTTAAATTTCCTGGGTTTGTGTATATATCTCTAATTCTTATCCACAATGCTGCATTTATTCAAGGGTGGATTTTTAAACTTTTTTTTTTATAGAGATGGATGGAGTGCAGTTTTGCTATGTTGCCCAGGCTGGAGTGCAGTGACTATTTACGGCAGTGATCAGGGTGCACTATAGGCACCAACTCTTAAGCTCAAGGGATTCTCTCTAAACGGCATCCAAAATAGCTGGGACTAAAGGTGTATACCGCTGCTCCTGGTTTCAGGAGAGAATGTTTTTAAAAATTATACTTTAAGTTCTGGGATACATGTGCAGAACATGCAGGTTTGTTACATAGGTATACACGTGTCATGGTGGTTTGTTACACCCATCAATCCATCATCTACATTAGGTATTTTTCCTAATGCTATCCCTCCCCTAGCCCCCACCCCCTGTCAGGCCCTGGTGTGTGATGTTCCCGTCCCTGTGTTCTCATTATTCAACTCCCACTATGAGTGAGAACGTGCGGGGTTTGGTTTTCTGTTCCTGTGTTAATTTGCTGAGAATGATGGTTTCCAGCTTCATCCATGTCCCTGCAAAGGACATGAACTCATACTTTTTTATGGCTGTGTCGTATTCCATGGTGTGTATGTGCCACATTTTCTTTATCCAGTCCATCACTGAAGGGCATTTGAGTTGGTTCCAAGTCTTTGCTATTAAGAATATGCTGCAATTATGATCAGACACTTCTCAAAAGAAGACATTTATGTGACCAAAAAATATATGAAAAAAAGCTCATCATCACTTGTCAGAGAAATACAAATCAAAATAGCAATGAGATACCATCTCACGCTAGTTAGAATGGCAATCATTAAAAAGTCAGGAAACAACAGATGATGAAGAGGATGTGGAGAAATAGGAACCCTTTTACACTGTTGGTGGGAGTCCAAATTAGTCCAACCATTGTGGAAGACAGTGTGGCAATTCCTCAAGGATCTAGAACCAGAAATACCATTTGACCCAGCCATCTCATTACTGGGTATATACCCAAAGGATTACAAATCATTCTACTATAAAGACATAGGAGTGAATTTTTTACCATGTTAAATACATTGTATTAAATGACACTACGGATTCAAGTGGCAGACATAATTTGAACTGACTCAAAAAAGAGGAAATTTATTAAAACTGCACTGGGATATCTGGTATAAATCAGGAAAGACAGGGAAAGTTGTGTCCCATGACAGTGGAAAAAAAAAAAAGGAATGGAATTTCTGCTTATTTTTGCACATTGGCCTTCTCTTGCACAATAGACCACATAACTACATGGTGGGGAACATGGTTGTTCAAGGCTCCCAGGCTTTAATTTCCACAGCCCTCCAGAGAGGTACTGACTCTTTTTCATTAGTTCCATCTTGGAAGACTTTGGGGAAAGACTGGCATGGCTTGGGTTAGGTGCCCAGTGGATTTTGAATGGAGTCACATGGCACACCTGGTAATTGGAGTACATTCCTGTTTATCTTGTGTTCTAAGATGAGGGAGTTGAGCAGCCACCTTCCTCTAACTGGTGTCAGATATGTACATAAAACTACACTTGGGTTAACATGGAAAGGGTGTATAAAATGCAATTATAAGATCATAAAAGTTTAGAATACTTTGGAACTTCATTGTTTACAATTGTGGAAATAAGGTTGATAAGTGTACAATTTATTTACATGCATGCTGTCATCTTTAAAAAATTTCCTTTGTGTATTAGCACTATATGGAAATAGAAAAAAATCTAGACTCTCTAAATTTGTAATTTAAGAATAAAGCAGTATGTTATTATCAGTAGAGGAAAAAGGATTCAAAACAGGTTTCTGGTGGAATAAAGTTTGCCTGCTTTCACACCTGGATAACTGACTTTTAGAAATATCAAATTTTACTTCTAAAATATTTTTCCTCTGCTCTGGGCTGTAGAAAGAAGGCTACAGGTGAATAATAAAAAATGGTGACTAAACTAATGGTGATTAAGTATAAGATGAAAACGGACACCTAAAATAGAATCTGAGAATCAGAGAATTAGAGGTGAAGCTGAACTATCTTTGTTTGGCAGGCCTGGTCACTCGCATTATATTAAGCCACAAGATGTAAGATTTTTGAGCAAGACTTCTGAAAATTGTAGTTTTTGATGGGTGCAATATTAGTTCTTGAAATATTACTATCCAGAAGGAGAAAGTAAGTATGCTCACCAGCAAACAGGAGAAGATAGCTGAGAACTATGTGGATGGAATCCTGCTGAAGACATGAAATGATGGAAGAGTGGTTTCTGGGGGAGTATGTACCAGAGAGGGTACTATCCCCAGCAAAAAGTGAAGGTGAGGAGAGCAGCTTCTGACGCTGGACTCCAGGGGCAGGAGACAAGAGCATGGGTCACGCAGACAGAACAGGTCAGTGAGTCAGAAAAAGAACGAAAAGGATAATCTGAAGAGAATTTGGTGAATAAGTATTAAATATTGAACCAAATATGAAGTTGGGGCTGACTGGAAGCTGTTAAAAGACTATGCTCTGGGAAAAGACAAACAGAGCAGACAGCAGGTCTACAGTTGTAGCTGTACCATCCAATAGATTGCCACCATCCAATAGATGGCCACCATCCAGTAGATAACCACTAGCCACAGATGCCTATTTAACTTTATTAAAATAAAATGAAATTCAATTCCCCAGTCTCATTAGCCACATTTTAAGTGCCCAATAACCACATGGAGTTAGGGGTTCGAAGTCAGTGCAGGCATAGAATATTTCCCTCATGGCAGAAAGCTCTATTGGATAGCACTGAAAGGCTATGACAGTGAGCCTGAAGTGAACTTGAACCTGAAGCCTTGACCCCATGTCCTGGCTCCATTCTTCCTTCATAGTTATTGGAGATTGACTATGTTAGGAATCTACTTAGATTCTGACACTAACATTTTGGGGCAAGCATCTAGCATCACTAGAGAGACAGATACTGGGGATTGGGTTTAGATATGAAACTCTGCATCCAGAGTTCTCCACTTCCTTCCAAAATATAAATAAACAAGTCAGTCAGTCAGTCAGTCAGTCAGTCAGTCAGTCAGTCTAGGTCTAGGCTACCAGGTAAAGACTTGTTTTAATTATGGTTAGCCAACCCCTAGAGTGATCCTTCTGCTTCCAATCAAGGCTGTACCTAAGCCATATAAAACAGTCGACTGGCCAAGCTCTTTTTAGATGTTGTTTCATCTCTCCAAGGACATGCTAACTTTGTCTGGGATTTAGTGGTAAAATTAGAACCTTTACAGATGTCAGGTCTTTTTACATAATTGCGACAATACCTGCCTTATCGCAAGAATGTGGTGGTTTAAGATCCTGAAACTAAAGCCATCTCTTTTTTTTTTTTTTTTTTTTGCAATAACTCAATCTGTTCATGAACAAAAAATGTTAAAAAATGAAATTCACATTCTGCTATTTGTAAATATTAATTATTTGACTTGGTGTATTTATTTTAATTTAGATATTTTTTGCCCTCATCAATGATTCTTCCTAGAAACAGGGACCTTTTCACAGTAATTGACTCCAATTTTGTTGAACTGGTAAGCAATTAGGATTTGCATATTTATTTAGTTTTTTGCTAAATTTTGCTCTTTTAAAAATGGTATTGAGGAATAATGTCAAGGCAACACATAGAAGCTCATTTTCTCACTCCTTGAACTGTTCCTATTTTTAACTCAATGGTTTTTTTAAAAAATTGCATCAGCTTCCTGAGGCTATTAGGCTACTATTCAATTAGGTATTGCTTCTGTGTACACAATGGCACACCAGAAGCTGGAAAGTGCTCATGCAGTTTCAGAAATGTTTAATTTGCTACCAGGGAATAGCTTAGTTTAGAATAGGGTAAGAAAAGCAGAGAGGAGAAAACAAGATACTATTTCTCACACCTACAGTTCCCAAAGAAGGATAATAAAAACAATGAGACCTAATGTTTATTGAGTGTTTACAATGGGATAAACATTGTATTGCTCTCCCATGTGTTTTATTTGACCCTCACAAGAACGATTTCAGGTGGGTAAGATTGTTATTCCTATTTTGCTGATGAGGAAACTGAGGCTTATAGAGAAAGAGTAATTTACCCAATGACACAGAGCTAGTAAGTGGTGGATGTAAGCTGTAATACTCAAATTGTTTGATTCTAGAGACCATTTTTTTAACCACCATTTTCATATCTTAGTTGACTAAGATGGCTGTTTACTGAACACCTTCTTTGCTTTCCCAGTTGTGTCTTTTCTCAAGCTGGGCTGGAAATACCCTACTCCTAGTTGTCTTTGAAGTTTTGTCATGCTTTAAGATTCTTATCTCCTCCAGGATTTTCCACACCTCTTCAGCCAACATGAACATTCTTTTCCTCCCTTAATCTTACAAAACTTTGTGTTTCCATTCCATTATTTTCAAAGTCTGCTTTGTGTTGGAATTTTATGTCTGTACTCTGAGCTTCTGAGGAGTCAGAACTTTAGCATATAGAAGTTTTATTTCCACTGGTACCTAGAAGTGTGTTTTAATATGGTAGGTACACAAAATATTTTTGTTGCTGACAATTTTGAAATTTCACTCACAACTTAATGAACATTGTATTTCCTGACTCTGAGTTGAAAGGGAGCGTGAAAGGGCTGAGGTTTCTTTTCTTTTCTTTTTTTCGATAGTCTCTTTAGTTACACTTCCTTATGTTTGAGGACAAGTTGCCTGTTGTACTTTAATGGTGACCTCCAGGGTTACAGGCATTCATTTAACAGATACTCATTATCATCTTTTAGTCTTCTAGGAGCCAGGCATATGATGGTGACAAAGACTGTGTCACTCTTCTCTTAGAGTTAAGGGATAATCTGGAGGGGAGACAGATTGTCAAAAGTTGTCATCTAAATATATAACTGTAAGCCTACTATGGAGGAAACCAAAGAGGTGTTAGAATGAAGTGATTGAGGAAGTGATATTTAAGGGAAGACCTGACTGGTAGAAAGGAGAAACCTGGGATGAGCAGACGAAGGTGTATACTCATTATGGGACATGATGTGTGAGAGTCTTGAGGTAAGCAGGAGCTTCAAGAATTCAGTCACCATCCGTTCAAATGTCACGCAATACATAATATAGGAACAATTGCTTTCTGGTGGTCAGTTCTCCATAATCCATGCATGATAGGTTTATGGGCATTTCATGGTTATAGTTTAGACTGTGCCAGTATTTCCATTTTGTAGGGGCTTTAGTGGCCACTTAGGGGTAAGTCATGCCTTCTGTAGGCTTGTTTACTTTTGAAGTTGTAAATTGGGTTTAAATTATAGCTTCTTACAAAACAATCATCATATTTACTGTTCATTGAGGACTTATATGTTAAGTAGTATGTTAACCCTATTATTCATATTATTACTTTTAATCCATTAAAACAGAGATCTTGGCAAATGTTTCTGCAATGGGCCAGATAGTAAATATTTTAGGCTTTACAGAGCTCATCATCTCTGTTGCAACTATTTAACTTTGCTGTTTTAGTACAAAAGCAGCTGTAGACAATATGTTAATAAATAGGTGTGGCAGTGTTCCAATAACACTTTATTTTTGGACACTGAAGTTTGAACCTTATATAATATTCACATATTGTGAAATAGTCTTTTTTTTTTTAATGTTCCAACCATTTAACAATGTAAAAACCATTCTTAGCTCACAGGTCATACAAAAACAGGCACTGGGCAGGATTTGACCAAGGGGTGTAATTTACCTACTCCCACCTGCTCTCCTCATTGTCCCTGTTTTACCAACAAGGAAGCTGGAGTCACTGGGAAGTTGTTTATAGTCAGAATTGAAACCTAGGTCTGGTAGATTCCAAGGTCCATTTCTTTAACTCAAATGCCTCACAGCATTAACAATTTGTTGGGTTCCCAGAATAATTTCTTAATTGTTTCTGGCATATAACTTTTAGTCCCCAACCAGATTGCATGTTTCTCAGAGGAAAAGGCATTTTTTTCTTCTATTTTTCTTGTTTCCCTCCACAAGAATGATGGACTTACAGTAGGCATTCAATAGTGGGTTACCTGCCCTTCAAATGGTTTCTCTGAAAGTGGCTATGAACTGTAGATTTTTGGGAATACATAGCAATCGTATTTATATTGCCTACCTAATTTAGCCCTCTTAAAGGGGGGTCCTGAAAACTGATTAGGAAGATGATTAAAATCCTGGATGCCATTTTCACATCATATTTGTAGAATTAGTGTCATATTTCCAGTTTTCACATGCAAATCTTGTAAAACAAAAAAGTTGATTTCTCTTCCTTTGTGGAATAAATTGCCCCCTAGTCCCCTAAACCATGGGGAATTCTTTAATTTCTTGTTTTGAAATTGTGCCTGTGGAGTCAATTAAAGGTGAACGTAAGAGCTTTCAAAATCTAAGTAAAATGAGTAAATAAATAGAAAAAGCTTGAAGAAATTCATTAATAATACACCAGTAGCCAGTTTGTCTTGATGTCTTGCTGTCTCTGGACCCCTTCATCTCCCTAGTTACCTTAAAATTAAAATTCAGATGTAACAAAATTGTCATTAATATGTAAGAAGTGGCTAATATTTTTTTTTTTTTTTGAGACGGAGAGAAGTGGCTAATATTTTTAACAATGGTAACTGGCTCTGTCATTTTGGATTCTGGTTATAACAGACATTTTCCATAGATTGGAAGACCCAAAATGTACCATGATTTGGTAAAAAATATATTTAAAGTATACACAATATGTTACATACAAAAATACATATATTTTAACAAACATTTCAGCTTATAACATTTTTAGACATCAACTTAAAAACATGTAAGTGGGTAGTTTTTCAAAATTCTTGTGGGAGGTATGATAGCAACAAATTTTGTAGACCACGACTTCAGGGTATTTTTTTTTTTAAGGTTTCTCTGAAAGCCAGAGTTCTTCAAGATCCCTAATGATTATCTACCTTAAAAGGCCCATGTTTTACTAGACCACCACACTCTAACCCCACGTTTACTTGAATGGCAAATGTAAAGTTAAGAGAATGCTGATGAAATGACATGCATCCAAGTTACAGTAGTTTTGAAATGAGTATTTTTTACTTTCTAGTATTTGCAGGAAGAGGAAGTGTTTTGATGTTTACCTTGGGTAGAAACATGAAAGGGCTGTTTTGAAGTTTCACATATTTCAGATATGCAGAAGTATGTCATTGTTGACAATGGTAAACAGCTGGTAAAGATAACTGCCTGGAACAGCTGGAGGAGGGAGTTGAGATTACCCTGTTTAGAAGTCTGGAAACAGAGAAAGCATATTTTCTTAACTACAGTGTACATCAGCAGCATAGATGCATAGTCTATGTGCCTATAAAGCAGCCATTCAAGCTTAAAAATATGTTTCTCTTTGCCTGTTTGTGGGACAAGGCTGTGAACAAAATAAATTAAGTGAGGAGGTTCTGACCTCCGCAGCTGGCTTCCACAAAATGATATGAGGACTTGGGGGGGAAGAGAAATGAGTTTTGTTTGGCCTCAGTGGAATCTTCTCAAGGGAGCCTTGGTGGCAAGTTATATTTCTTTGGAAGTCGACTTAACTTTACTCTGGTTCAGTGAAGGAAGATTCTACTTAATAGAACCCTGGGGTCCCTAAAGAATCAATGCTGCTTCCAATTGGCACTTTCAAATTTAAACAAATTTTCGTCTTGTGTAGGCTCAGCCTTTTCATTAGGTTTTCATGGGGAATAAACTTCCTGATTTTGCTGCAGGCTGAGTATGTATTTCCATTAATTAGCAATGCAGGAAGCAAAGACACCAAAAGATGAGCAAACCTAGGTAAGACTCAAAACCTCTTGAACCTGACAAAGCTACCAAAGTTCACAAAAGTGAAGTTATAGATTCTACACTAAGTAGAATCTCAAGGTCACCCTGGGGAATTATTTGGCCCTAATTTTCAATGGTAACATCTCTATAATATTCGTGGGAAGCACACTTTATCTGTCTTTTAAAAATGACGTTAGGTTTTCTCTAGTATAAAGAAGGAGTGTTACTTCTGCCAGTAAAAATAAATAAATAAATAAATAAATAAACAAACAAATATTTGATTTCAAGAATTCTGGCTTATGTCACTTTGAGCAACCCCAGTATAAGAAAATATAAAATAAAGACAACAAATATGCATTTAAAGAAGTCATGTAATGAATTTTAGTGCATTAAACATATTGTTGGATGTACAAATACTGTTTTATTTTTTACTTAAGAAAAAATGAACTTAAAGCCATGTTTACCATAAGTTGAAAAGCTGAAAAACGATAACCATCTGGAAATTATTTGGTAAAATTATATTGTAAACATATATATATATATAGTAATTTCATAATTTAGTTTGCATAGTGAAAATCCTTAAACATTGTAAGTATGAATTAGTAATTGGATACATAATATTGATTTAATCTGCTAGGCATTTGTTTGAAAGGTATTTGATAAAATCCGGTTTTTAATGCTGCAACTTCTGACAATTTGTGAAAGTATATCTGACTTCTATGGAACTCAAGAGTATACTGAGTGTATTTTAGTTGAGCTTAGTTATTTGTGTGTGTGTGTGTGTGTGTGCATGCGCTTCTGGGGAGGGATGTTTTTCTTCTGAATTTTTCAAGTTTCTTTCCCTAATGAAAGGAAAATTGAACAAAGATCATCCTTTATCATCACTTTTAATGGTCATGTACCCATTTGTGGCTCAGTTTCACAACCCGTTGTCTCATCTTAAAAGGTTATTATTAAGGACAGATAAATAATAGGTTAAGTGATTTTTAAGATTTTAAGTTACTCAGATTTTTAAGTTACTCAGATGAATTAATTTGTAAATTTAACACTGTACTGACACTCAGATCCCTTTTAAAAATTTAGCAAGTAAGTTTGATATGTCTATGGTGTACATGTCACAGAAAACAAATGGTATATGTATTCACTTAGGTGTTATATATTTTTTTCCTGGGGATTTTGCATTACTCAATTTTTATACTTATAAAATTAGTTAAGGTTGAGGACTATTGAAATCCTGTTTTTTTCTAAGGTGAGCAGTGAAGTTGAAATTGGGACGTTCATTTCTGCTAAGTAAGTAAGCTCATGAGCTAATTCTGAATTGCCTGAGGAAACTCTGTTCAGGAACAGAATGACAGCATTGGTACAGAAATAAAATCTTAAAAAGGATGAGAGTGCTTCAGAATTAAAGTTTGAAAAGTGACAGAATAGCGTACCTGGAAGGAGTTAATGAAGACATTAATTATTAGAGCTCTTGGAAGAATGTTTCCTGCTAAATGGCCCACAAAATCTAACATCAACCACTGCCAAAGTGTTTTTTATTGGAATGAACTTTACTGTTATTTCTTAAGTCAACCTATGCAGGCCAGTTAACTGTCATGTCTAAGACTCTACCATGTGTGCAATGGAGATTAAAAATGGATGTCATTTACCTTTCAATATCATAGATAACACTCATTAAACATTTACTATGATAGAACTTTATAGAAATCATATTTTCTAATAATCCTAATAGCTCTCTAAGGTATGCATTATCATGATCCTTATTTTACAGTTAAGACATTAAGGCACAGAGAGGTTAGGTGACTTGCCCAGAACTCTGAAGCCTATGTTCTGAATCAGTGCTTTACTTTAGGAGTAGTGCTTGAAAAGCTCACCTTCTAATAAAGGAGAATGGGTACATACAATTTTAATATAGTAGGATAAATACAATCAAACAACTATGTGCAACATGCAGGAATCCTATAGAAAAGGATTTTATTAATATTATGCGTGGGAATAGTCTTGATATGGGAAGGAAGGCAGCTTATAGAGTCAGTGACACCTTGGTACACTAAGGATCAAGAGAGGCCTTCCAGGTGGACAAAGTGGGGATGGTCATACATAGCTGAGGAAAGAGTCTAGCAAATGTAAGAGATTTGCCACTACAACATGAATTCATAGAGCTGTAAGTACTAGTTATGATAAATTTTTAAATGGAGTGGGAGTGGGTGAAGTGTCCAGGAGACGAGAATAGAGACTGACAACAACAAAGAGAGTTGGGTCTTTTCAGCCAGAGTAAGAGGTTTCAGCCATTAAAGGGTAAAGTTTATTTAGCTAGATTGCTTAGTTGGGCGTGCATGGTGGACAGACTTGGTAGCTGGGAGACCTCTTCCGGTCCAGTGCCAGAATCTAACCAAAGATAATGGGGGTGGGTAAGTGGGTGGATGGTAGAGAACCTGTGTTAGGGAATACAAGAGCAGGCTTGGGGAAGATAGTGAGTTTGAATGAAGGTTGTACAATTACTTGATGAGTCATTTGGTGATATTTTGTACTTCCTTTATGTCTAGGATTTTCTTTAATGTAAATTTGTATGGGGACAGATACTCAGAGGAATCAGTTTTTAAAATCCAGCAGCCTCTCTCTATTTGCTCATTCAGCCATCAGAGTTGTCTAAAGAACAATTAGAAAACTGAGTAAATGTCTGCAGCTCTGCTTATATAGTCAGGTCCAGGATGTAAACGAAGGATCCAGGTGGGGGCCTGTGGGGAGCAGTAGCTATCACCATTCTACTTGGCAACATGCCTTACCACTCTGAAGACCAGTCATTCTTTAGCTACTGTTAATGTTGATTACGCAGAAAATTGCACAACACCTCACTTTGATTTGGCCAATTGAAATGCCCTTTTAGGAAACAAGTGGCACTACCAAATCGGTCAATTCCTGGATCAATGCAAATCTGAGAGTTCTTTTGCTGCACAGAGTGGTCCTATCATTTCAGTGTAGTCAATTAGCAGAGGCGATATGAAAACCTCCAGCTCTGCTACAGAAAGCAAATAGGCTTTGCAGGATTATTAAGCAGTTTTCTCATGTGTTCTTTCCTTGATGGAGTTAAAGGCATTAGGATTTGAATCCTGCCCACGCTCATGTATAGAGCATATGTCATTCTCTCCATCTTTATTGCTATTCATATTGAGGTCAATTATGAGCTGCTGTTTAATGTCACCATGAAATTGTTCAATTATTTTCTCCCAGCATCTAAGCAGCTATCCTCAAAGGGATTTAGAAGGAGTGGTATTAATGCTGAGGAATTCTTAAGAAACCAGTAGGCCTGGATGGCACTCCTTTTATAATTCACCCTATCTCTATTATGAGATCCAAAATGCTTGATAAGTTGTTAATGAATAGCTTACTATCCAATCTTCTTTTTGGCTAATATTGGAGAAAATAGACATAGTTCCCTTCCTTGGTGGTAGAGTCATAACTAAAGAAGAGAAGCTGCTATCTTTGTCACTTTTCCCCTCTCTCCCATAACTAGACTCTTCTGGAGCCCCAAGGGCCCATGCTTGGTTATTCCTAACTAAGGAACAATTAGGATGAGTTTTCTTTTTCCATTTTAATGTTGGAATGGGAAGCAAGGGGGTAGAGGAAAAGAAACTTTTTATTCAGTGTATCATAAGTATATTTGTACAGTGTCAGTATTTTTCTGTTTGCAGTTTACAGGTAAAATATACTTGTATCTCTGTCATTATTGTCACGATTTGCAGGTGGATGCACAGAGAAATATTTCTGCAAAGAAACAAATATCAGTGCTTTCCTCAAAATAGATCATGTTTCAGTTACTCCTTTTTTCTCTATATACCCTGGTAAGAGTTTTTTGAAGCCAGCCTAATTGCTTCTGATCATTTTATGCCTGCTCCTGGCTCTTGGATTTGGTTATGTCTATAGCAATGCAAAATCAGCAAGGTGTCTCTTTGAGACATTTCAATTTCTTCATTTATTCCTACTATTATGCATAAGACATTGTGCTACATTTATTGGGAGAAGGGGTATAATTGGATGAATCAGCCAGGGACCCTCTTTAAAGGAGTTGTGATATAATGGAGGCAGTAGACACGGAAACAGTTAACTCGAATACAATGTAGAATGAAAGAGGAACAAATAGAAGGCTGTGGGAGAAGAGATGAAGATGCAGTTCTCAAAGAGATGACCTCTTGGAAGAGAAAATATTTGAGCTGAGCCTTTGGAGTGAGAAGGATAGTTATAGATGGTATGGGATTGGTTGGACATTCAGGATGAGGGAACGCCATCAGCACTCACGAAGGTCATTACACTCTATGATTTCATCTTCTTAACCATTCCCTGCCATGACTTTTGTCGTGGCCTTCAGAATCCTACTATTTTCTAATGCTGTGCTCCTCCTCCAGGCTTATCCTTTTTGAAAATCTCATTCTCATCCTGTCTTCCCCAGTTAGTAAGTACAATAGTATCCAATTTTCTTGGCTTAGTATATGAGGCCTGCCATGACCTGGTAGGCATCTAAGTCTGCCATTTCGTGTCTTTCTGCATTTTAATTTAGGATTACCTATTAATCAGGCATGAATTTTCAACTGTTTGTCTTACTGCCTTCAATTCCTTTATTTCTTATCTGCCTATCAAACACTAAGTTCAATCACTTCAATTTGTACTACTGTTAGCTCTCAAGACTTGGTTTATTGTACTAGTACTGCAGGCTAGTGTGAGTGGAGCCAGTAAATAGCACCATTACAGAGTGCTATTTAACCACACTTGTTCATTACTTATGCCCATATTACCCTTAGATGGTGGGATTTTTTTGGGGTGGTGAAGGGAGGGATTGTTGGTATTAGTTTAGTAGCAAATAGAATTTTCATCTTTAGTCATTATTTATGTATCTTTCAGTCATATTATGATAACTACGCAGATGCTAAAACAGGTTAATTTTGGAGGAAGAGCTTAAGAAATGAAAGATGTGGGATTGTAGGAGTGAGAATTATCTGAAGAGAATATTAGTAGTTGAAGGAGAGAAGGTGGCATTGGTGGAGGCTGTTTTCCAACATTTTCAAATTTCTTTCTAAGAAAATATTTGTATGATGTCAATCTTCAAATAAGAAGTATGATTCAGTAAATAAATATTGAAAAATGATTATCGCAGGGCATTGGGTATATGCTTGTTCTGGGGCCTTTTCCTACTTTTTTACTGTGTTGACTTTTTAACCGAATCCTTGGAAACCCATGCCTGTGATTGAGAGGAACCACATAAAAAGCTAATTTGGAAACCTGAAATCTAGATCAGGAGATTTTGCAAGGTGCAATTTATTTCCTATTTATGCTTTTGCCCATTCGATGCCTGACCCACTGGCTTCTAGTGGTGTTGGCTCCCTTCTCTGATCTATCTGTTCAGCCTCAGTTACCAGCTATCAGATTACATAACTGAACCATCTACTTGACGTACCTCTGTGCACCACATATGTGAAAGGCCTGTCACTGTGGTCGTATCTGGTTTGCAGACCCTGCTGTGTGGACCTGCATCAATGTCTAGGCTCTGTCTAGGTCAGTTTGGGGGAGATCAGACATAGATGTTCAGAGCAGAAATGTGGATTGTATAGTATGACAACCAGTTTTAAGTCTTGAACTTTAAGCCACTTGCCTTCATTGAACCTTCTCTCTTCTCTACTATTTATGATTGACTTTTGGTTTTGCAAGAGTATTTAAATTTTATTGCATAATATAAATGAACCACTTTGTTTTCATTAGGGGACTCCATACGAATGCAAACACTTTGTTTATAAAACAAGTATATACAGTTGTCCCTCTGTATCCCTGGGTTCTGCATCCATGGATTCAACCAATTTTGGATCAAAAAGATTTAAAAAAATTGTGTCTGTACTGAATGTGTAGACCTTTTTTCTTGTTACTATTGTCTATATAATATAGCATAATAACTATTTACATAACATTTGTATTAGGTATTATAAGTAATCTAGAGATGATTTAAAGTATATGGGAGGATATGCATAAGTTATATGCAAATATTATGACATTTTATATCAGGAACTTGAGCATCCCCACATTTTGGTATCCACAGGAGGTCCTGGAACCAGTGCCCCTCAGATACCGAGGGATGAGTTTATATATTTTTCCATATGGTGATTACAATGTCTTCCTTCCTGAGTCTTATGCAATTAGTTACTATCATTTCTCTTTTCTGTTTTTTTTTTTTTAAATCCTGTTAAAGGAAGTAACCAAACTTCTTTTATTAGTATCTGAATTTTAATCTACTATGGTGTTTGGTCACAGGGGAACCAGACTAAGAGGAAGTTAAAAAAAGTATCATTTTTGTTACCAAATCACTTTTCAATGCATTAAGGGAAAAAAATGCTAAAAGACAATGCTGCCAAATTGGTGTATCCAGTGACTCTGAGGTTACCCAAATTCTCAGCACTTACTACCTGTTCTTTAGGATGAAAGTTCTCAGTCCCTTCACTATTTTCCTTGTCTTCCTCATGTGAAGACCAAGTAATATTCCAGGAATGGTTAGTGATGCTCACCCTTGTCCTCACAAATGTTATGCTTGGATTGTCTTTCACTGAAAATAGGGACAAGTCCCATAAGAGGTATATCTACTCATCATGGAATAGATCACGTCAGGACCTGATTCCCTAAAATACAGGAAGTCACTGTGACCTTGTGCTTATTTAGTGCCGAAACTGCTCTGTGATGAGAAACTCCTTCACTTCCCAGATTTGTGATCCAACTTGCTCTTCTTCCTGTAACTCATAGAGCCACCGTGCTATTCTAGGACCAGACTGCAGGATATTCGGTAAAATGCCATCATTTGTTGGCTGCTGGAAATATTTGGCTTTAAATCAATTACAATAAAAGTCCAGACCAAAGACCAATGGTCACATTTTAGCTTAATCAATACTGAAAGTTAAATACTTTTATGGCTTTCATTTTTTTTTTGCCTCTAACCTCTTATATATATGTTATAGTAATAACAATTAGTATGTTTACTATTGGTGGATATAGTATATCAGAAAAGTACGCAACTTTTAAAAGTACAAACGCTAGTCATGTTCATTGTAAAACACTTTGAAAATGCCAATAGGCAAGAGTAGTTAAATTCTGTTACTAAAAAATTTTACTTTTGTTAATATTTTGGTGCTATGTATTCTTATAGTTATTTCTCTTTATATTTAAAATGGATTTGTAAGTGATCCATGAATGTGTTAGTAATTTTCTTCCTTCATTAGAGATCTGAACACATTATTCCTAAACTTAAAAATCTTTACTTGCGTTCTCTTGTGTCTCTAGAATAAACTCAGTCTCCCTGGCCTGTTTTTAAGACTCCTCATGATTTTTTGACTGTTTCCCCTTAAACTTTCTGATTTATACTTTGGTCTCTGACATATGAATAGGTGTAGCTTTGGGTGCTGGGTCCCTTTGTCTCAAATGCCCTTTCTCCTTCATTATCCATCTGGCTAATGCTGTTCAAATTCTCCTTCCTTTGAATGTTCTCAGAATTAATATCTTGCTTTACTCTGCTATTCAGCTCATTTATATTAAGCATAATTCTCAGTCAGCCATACCTTAACTCCATGTTTACATACTGCTTTCTCTACTAGATTTTAAGTCTGGAAGGAGAGGATTATCATTCTCACAATTTGTTGCGAAGACTCATTTAATGTCAGTGTTCTCTACTCTGCTATTATCTGTATAAAGGCAGGGTCCACCTTCATAGCTCCAATATCATGTTCCTGTTGGCTGGGGAGAGAATAGTACAAACTCAACAATAGTGGACTTACCCTTGTGTCTTTTCTTTCGATGGAATCTCACTCTGTTGCCCAGGCTGGAGTGCAGTGGCACAATCTTGGCTTTCTGCAACCCCTGCCTTCCCGCCTCAGCCTCCTGAGTAGCTGGGATTACAGGCACCTGCCACCGTGCCCAGCTAATTTTTGTATTTTTAGTAGAGATGGGGTTTCACCATGTTGGTCAGGGTGGTCTCAAACTCCTAGCCTCAGGTAATCTGCCTGCCTGAGGCTCCCAAACTGCTAGGATTATAGACGTGAACCACTGTGCTCTATCTACCCTTGTGTGTTTTGCAGCTCTTAGCATAATGCCTAGAATATGGTAATGCCTAAGAGATATTTGTTAAATTGAATTGTTATTTACTGTAAGTAAGGAGCATACATGGGCCATGTCCAAATTCGTTGGAACGTTTTTGAAGGAAGTAAGCTTATTACTATGAAACCTATTCAGTAGTATAAAGCATTTTGAATAGAAATACAGTTAAGTATTATTCCAGGTAGCAATGTGTATTACAGAGTGTTCTTAGTGACCTCAATAGCCACTATCACCTTTTGAAACATTATTGTTCTTACTATTTTTGTTTTTTTTTTGTTCAGCTGGACACATTGGCATTAAGATTGAATCAATAGTTTTGTCATCAGCCACCTTCCAGGTAGAGGATTGTATCAATTTACTTAAGGCCACTTAAGTCTGCCTTCATCATTTTGGGTATTATTGGTCATTACTATCATTTGTTTAGCTTTTCCACATTTCGTGATATCTTTTCAGCTTTTACCTATTAGAATTATTTTTCCAAGTCTACTTTTGGATAGAATATAATTTTTCTGTTTTTGGTTGTTCTCTAAGTGACATTGAAAGGTACACACTTTTTATTTTTATGTTTTACTCTTTCCAGGATCTTAGTAGAAAGGAATGCATTTTATCTTTCACCACACTGTGTAATCTCCTTGACGTCCTCTCCTTTATTTGTTGGATTTTTCTTTTAATTAAAAAATCATTCCAGATATGTTTTATTACTTATTTATTCTTTCCTTATTTACTTTCTCAAAAACTAACTGAGCATAAGAAAGTTAATCTTTAATTCTGTGACTCCATTTATAAGAAAAAAAAATATCAAGACTATTGTTGAAATCTATTCTTACACATTCCTTAAAATGAGCACCCCAAATTTTCATTGTTCTTTCTTGGGACAAATGCAATGAAGATAGTGTGTTAGCTATGCGATATTATCAGTCATGTGCAAATGAGGAAAAAATAAAAAAATGTGGATGGTTCTATCCTTTCTTCTAAAGACTAAGCTGGTAGCTGCCCTTAATGTTGGTGGCATTTTCTAAGTCAAGATCATATGCTACTTAGTACATTTAGAATGATATAAGAAGTGATTTGGATTAAGTTGTTATAAAACATCATGTATTTTTTAAACCT
The DNA here is from genome assembly GCF_047675955.1 of Chlorocebus sabaeus. Classification (NCBI taxonomy): domain Eukaryota; kingdom Metazoa; phylum Chordata; class Mammalia; order Primates; family Cercopithecidae; genus Chlorocebus; species Chlorocebus sabaeus. The sequence goes on along the minus strand of NC_132924.1, from coordinate 53,363,899 downwards.
GTTGATTAAATATTCTCTGCAACCACTTTCAATATAGCCTGATCTTTTAAATTTCTAATTGTCTTGTACAAAAACATATCTTGAGCACCTACCTACAATATACCCAACACTGAATGTATTCTTTGAGTGGTACAAATGGAATATAAAGTGTTACAATGAGAAAATACACTAAATTGGTTTCACCTGCATTTTCTTTTTAGTTTCACTATTTCTGATCTCTTACTATATGATTTCCTTTTTGTTACATAGTAGATTGCTTTTCTCTCACCACACTTTTGGTTAAAATTGACTTATGCAAGAGGGGCTTTGAAGTGAACAATATCAAAAATATAATTTCAGTCAAACTTTGAGCTTCATGGATATATGTTTTTCATTGCAATTTAGAATCTATAATATTTTATCACATATATATGCCTTACTTTTGATTTTGAATTTGTATGGAATTATTTTCTAAAACAAGGTATTATAGGCAGGTTCCAATATGGTACTACACTACTAGTGGCATAACATAAACAAATACCAGTTTTGAGATTTGTGAATATACATTTCTTATAAATTTGTGGCTGGTCAAAATGCTGACTTTCTGATTAATTGGAAATCTGTAGCCTCAAATAAGCCCAAATCTATTTACTCATTTCATAAAGGAGATACACTGAGTACTTCCAAATAATTTATATTATATGGAAATAGTAACATGCTTGTCATTTTCCCCCACCATTTTAGATTGATTCTTAAATATCACAACATTGTACATCATTGCTAATTCTCAAGAACTGCATACCTTATGCCATATTTACTTCTAAAGCTTTTCCTTTGTATTTTAACATTTGAAATAACTTCAAGTGAATTCATTCAGATTCATTCTTAATTACTAGATTCCTAATAGGATTGTTTAAGGAATGCCTTATATTTGATGCGTGGAAAATGAAAGGTGATATAAAAATGCAGTGTTGTAGGGTAGCTTCTGTGTAATTTTGGCTCACTGGAATGCCAGTTGGGGAATGGCAAAGGCTAATACTCAACAGATGGCAAAGTCCTAAAACCTATAATAATGGTTGCAGTTATTTTCATTACTGTCATTTGAAGGCACATGCAATAGTGTGAAAAGGCTTGAACTGGGTAATCACAGTAAATATACTCAAAGGGACCAGATGCATTTCAAACAATCGAAACGGTGATGGATATTCAGGCTGAGTGCCACTTCTGCTCATATTCTAGGTACATTTATTGCTAGGGATTAGAAGCAACATTACTTGTCACAGAGAGGAGCTCCATTTCCCCTTTTAGTAATAACAAGCAACAAAAATTGACATCTGTTATAACACAGACAGAATATTTCACATCCTTTATGATTGTGTGTCATTATCATGCATACAAATTTAGTTTGCAGATGTTCAACGTCAGAGATCAAAATACCAATTTTGCCTACAAAAGATTTGCAATGGATACCAAAAATCTAAGCACTTTTGAAAATAGATAAGTTAAATCTTTTAGAGTAGGGACAATAAAAATCAAATGAGATTAGGAAGAAAAAGCATCAAAAGGCATCAGAAGGGGCTGTGTGGAACTTTCAGAAGATCTTAATATTTCTATTTCCAGCTTTGTAAAAGCATCATTCTTGATTTTAATCTCCAGAGACTGTAGTTTGGAGTTGTTATACATCTTTGTTATTTTCTTCCATACAATAAATAAAACGAGGCCAACATTTTTTCCTTGAATCTGTCATTCTAGAAAATTAATTAGTCCACATATGAATATTCATAGTCCTTCCTGTGTCTAATATGTAAAAATGGTTCTTGGTGATTTTGTGCAAGGGATGGGGTAGCAATGACCTACAATGATGCTACTAAACATGGTACAACAGACAAGTTGACCTTTTCAGGTATTCAGTACTCAATTTAACATCACTGTTTGTTCTATATATAATTTCCTTTCTTACATTTAGGAAACATATTAATAGATTGATAGAAGATGAGAGGAAATTTTTTTATTTTGTGGTACAATATAAAACACCCAAGAATAAAAAAAAATTATGTTTTATGGAAAACTCTTCTTTTCCCTACCCTAAGTAACCCCTAACCATAAACAACTTCAACCAAAGGAAAGAAACCTATGTTACTTTTTTTAACAATCTTGTGCCTGCTTCAAAGGTACTGTTAACAATGTGGATGTATTTTGCATTTGCCTCTGGGGATTTACCACTCAATATTAAAGTACTTCCCACTGTGACATTTTAAAAACTGTCTCTTTCCTCTGCTGAGCTAAAAACATAATGGGGATCAAGAAAACCATCTGAAACAAGCATAGCATAAAATTTCTGCCAGGCATTGGAAGCTAAGGCATGGTTTTTGACCCTCTTTTTGTACTGGGCAAAGATACAGGACTGCTGCCCTCTCACTCTGCCTTTTCAAAAGCTTGTTAAATGAATTGGTTCTGTCATATTGTAAACTTGACACATTTGCCCAAGGTCTTTGGTTCAAATCTAAGTGTATATCCTACTAGTTCAGTGAATATGTGCAGAATGATACGTGTAAATCAAGACATGATAGTAATGATACTTTCTGAAGAATCTTAAAAAACAGAATTGGCAGGAAGCTGAGATTAGATGATGAGAACATATAGTTTCTGTTTCTAGATATATTTTTCTACCTTGAAAAGCAAACCACTAATTTTATTGATTGCTTGATTTCTGATGTTTTGCAAATATAACCTATTCTAAGTAAATTTGGTAATCTGAGGACATATTTTATTGAATACTTGTAGTTGGGGCTTTAATTCCATTTTTTCCTGGGACAAATATGTAGTTGGGACTCATATATATCTTGGGACCAATACAGTTTAAATTATATTAAAATTAACAAAATTAACTCAAAGAAGTTTGAAATTAAACAGTGTGAAATCACATTGGATCATTTTAAATTTAGTAGCAATAATTGTCCTATCCATAATTAATACAGTACTTATAAGTATAATTGCCTAAATAGGTGTTTAAATTTTACATGCGCTGGATGATTTTTGCTTAAATGAGTTAAAGGCACAGTTTAATTAAGACCAATGAGTTGCTAGAAGAACGCATTTTGCTTCATACTTTTCTTGGATAGTGTCACTCTATACAGTACTCATTAACTAGTGGCAAATAAAAAAGTCAATAAATTCCTGTTTCCATCAACTAGACTAATGAACTTCATTAGTTGATCATGTTATCAGTATAATTACTACGGACCACATTTTGCCCTTGGTTATTAATTTAACAGACTTCTGTACTTATTCTTAGAAGAACTGCCTAAGAAGAGAACTCAGGTTAACTCTGGTGAATAACTTTGACTCTTTTCTTTCTAAAATCATTATTACATCCTCCTGGAAATAGAGTATCCCATATACTCAGCTATGATGGTTTTCACATTCAGCTGTGGGAATATGTTGCTAGACCCCTTTGCTTTGTTATAATTGTGTTGGCTATGCCTTTATGGGATACTGTTGTGGGTTGAAATATGTTCCCCAAAAAGATCTGTTGAGGTCCTAACATCTGGTTCCTGTGAATATGGCCCAATTTGGAAATGGGGTCATAACAGATGTAAATTAAGATGAAGTCATACTGGAGTAGGGTGGACCCTTAATCCAATATGACTGGTGCCCTCATGAGGTGAGAAGAGACACACACATACCCAGGGAAAATGCCATGTGGTGATAGAAGTCAAGATCAGAGTGATGCAGCTGCAAGCCAAGGAATGCCAAGGATTGGTGGTGACCATCAGAAACCAGGAGGAGGTAAGGAAGGATTCTATCCAGAGTCTCAGAGAGAACGCTGCTTTGCTGATTCCCTAATTTTGGTTTCTACCCTCTGGAACGGTGAGAGAATACATTTCCATTGTTTTCAGCTACCCAGTTTGTGGTACTTTGTTATAGCAGCCTGAAGAAACGAATACAAATTTCTTACTTGAATTATTAACCATAGTAGATTAACTACTTAGCTAGTTAGGAAGAAGTGATCAGCTGTTCTCAGGGATAAATAGAAGTCTTGAAAGTCCGATAATTATTTATTAGGACAAATTCTTAAAAATTCAGTGATTTTCTTTCTTTCTTTCTTTCTTTTTCTTTTTCTTTTTCTTTTTTTTTTTGAGACAGAGTCTTGCTTTGTCATCCAGGCTGGAGTGCAGTGGAGCAGTCACAACTCACGGCAACTTAGACTTCCTGGGCTCAAGCAAGTCTCCCATCTCAGTAGCCTCCCACTGCTGAGTAGCTGGGACTACAGGGATGTGTCACCATGCCCGGCCTAGTGGTATTTTTAACAGATAAATAAGAATGGGGGTAGTGGCAGAAATGGAGTGAGAAGAGAGACAAGTAAAATACAGAAATTTGAGGAAAGTGAAATAGCCCTTTCTGTATTTTTTTTAAAAATATGGAGGTTTGCATCTTCTTGATATGCAACTTTGAAAACATTAACATTTTTGTGCATCATATGGCACTAATAACAGAAACTACCCCACCAAAATACCACCACAAACTTCATATAAAATAAACTCCAAAGAATAATCCATTTTTTGTGTGATATCAATGACAAATGATTATAAGGAATTTTAATAATTTATATAAAAATTCAAAGAGTCATATTGTAAGTACTGACAGGTATACTAGGGAGTTTTGATCACACTTAAAAATTACTTGTGTAAGTTGGTAGAACATTAAAATGAGAACAGGAGTATACAATAAGTCCTCACTTAATGGCATTGATAGGTTCTTGGAAACTTGACTTTAAGGGAAATGACTAATCTATAATGAAACAAATTTTATGCCAACCTAAATGATATAAACAAGAGTTATTTTGCTTGACATCACTGTTTACAAGAACCTGTCAATGATTTTAGGTGTGGACTTACTGTGTGCATATATTTATATATTATTTAACAATATGTTAGGTCCAAAGATATATCTCTGACTTTCTTATTCTACAAATAGCTAATATCTACTAGCTAAACAAGGTAAGTTAGGAAAATCTTAGAAGCTCAATACATGTAAGCAACTGAAAAACCCAAAAATATCGTTTTAGATTATTCTTTAACCTTCTATTCCAAAATTATAGCAGGCACTATACCATAAGGGCTTTATAGTTTACACTTTATAGATAAAGAATATAACAATCAAGACACAGTCTAAAAAATTGGCAATGGAAGAAAGAATGAAGAGAAACCCACGACTTAGCTAATTTATGATGTTGCCTCAAATATCAAGAAGCTGGTATTATGCAAATGGATCTTGTGAGAGGAAATGAACTCAGAACTGAGATTATGACTGTGACGTACTTTGAGACACTTTCAGGAAGATTCAAAGACAAAAAGATGTTTCTTGGTACAAAGTACATTATGATTGATGAGTGTTTGAGGGCAGTTATCTTTAAACTAGCATTACAGACAAAAATCCTATCACTTGTGTGATTGTGTTGTAGATTTTATTAGCCTCATGGTTTTATGTGAGCAAAGAATGATCTCAACATGACACAATTTTAATATATTTTTCCCAAGCTCTCAGAGCTATTTTTTCTATTAATTTTAACATAACGGAGACTGTGGTTTTCTTATATTTTGCTGTTCTAAGGGAGAAATATGTCTTTTATTTTAAGCTAGGTAGAGAAAAGCATTTTTGTTGTTAAAATAAATGAGGATGATTATTTTTCCCATTCAGACTTTCAAATCCCTTGGCGAAGAAGGTATTGCATTATTAAAATTTACTTGCTTGATTTAGAAGTACTGCTGTTGGACATGCTAAGAGTTTTGAACTTTAATTTTGATTTATTTGCTTGCTAGAGTGATAGCTATGAAGAATTCATAACATTTTATTTTAAATGGAAATTGCTAACAGAAATAACTGCACTTTATAATCGTTTTGAGATAATTTTGGTTGCAATTTCACATTTGACTAATAGCATTAAGAGATATGATTCCAATTAAGGGAAGTGGTAAATATTTTCCTTTGAAATTTCTAAGAACGGAGAGCCTTTCTGTGAATTAATGCATAGGTTGATACACGTAGAAAACCGAACACTCTCCATAGCACAAGAATGTTGAATTAGCTAGCAATTTGCACTGAATTAGATAAGAATTTTATACACCTGTCAACATTCTCCTCTTTTCTTTTAATTTTCTGTCTATTTCCAAATCTTCATTCCTCGTGATTCTATCACAGGGCATGTTAGAGGAGCACACATCACTATGACTTATGTCATTTCAGAAAACATAACTTTAAAATTCCTTTGCAGAATTTTATTACATAAAAATTGATCACATAGAGTAAGGAAGAATAGGACACACAGAAGGTACCACATAGAACAGTATAATTTTAGAGAGGGGAGAGAAAGGAGGAGAATATATGTATCCTTCTAGATGTAGATCCCCAAATGATAACAGGGTTATTTCTGGGTGGTATGATTACAACTGGTTTCTATTTTCTTCCTTTTGTTTACTAGAGACCAAATCTCTGAAGAAATGAGCATAAAGTAAGAATATTGACAGAGAAAGGGAGAGAAAGAAATAACAGGGTTATTTCTGGGTGGTATAATTACAACTGGTTTCTATTTTCTTCCTTTTGTTTACCTATTCCCTCTAATTTTTCTATGATTAACATGTATTAATTGTGTAATATTTTTTTCAACTTAGAACAACTGAATTAGGGTGAATGTTTTAAATCCCATCTCCACAGTATAATCAAAACACTAGACATCACAGGGTCTTTTTTAGAACAGGAGAACAGACTGCTATTAAGTATTATTCCAGGGATATGCAAATGTTTAAGAGGCTCAGGTGAGCATGGAACAAGTGTGCTGGGAGGGTATCACCAATGGAATAGCCATTGAGAGCCTAGGCAGCACTTAACTTGAGTCACAATAGCACTGGATCTGGATGATAGCCACTGTAGCTGAAACACCACTTAGAGTTGTACCCTGTGCCAAATTCACTTTACCCACAGAAATTGCAAATGAGTTATCATTCCCGATTTTTCCCTTTTATTTCTAGTTGCCACATCATTGCACATATTTATGTGATACACAGTGATATTTTGATACATGCATAGAAATTATGATACATGCTGTGATCAAATCAACGTACTTAGATTATTGAAGGGCAGGCAGATAACTACATGATATAATTTGATGGGCTTTTAAAATGTTCCCTTACCCCCAAGTTTCTCTCAATCAGCTGGCCCTAGGGTTTTCAATTACCTCTGTCTTCCTTTGGGTTAAATCACTGTATTTTGAGAAAATGTCTTTGAAAATACTTGTGTTACATGGTCAAGACCACCATTCTACAGATTACTTGCTAAAGACCAAATCTCTGAAGAAATGAGCATAAAGTAAGAATATTGACAGAGGAAGGGAGAGAAAGAATTGTTTGGATTGTGGATCACTATCAGTAGCACTAGGTGATGAAGTCGAAGTGGAGAGTTTTGAGTCACTAGGACTCAGTGTGAAAATCCTAAGTATTTGATGGGAATTTGTGAAGGAAGGCACTGAAATAGGGAAAGAAAAATTTTAAAGTTTGCTCTGTACAATGAAACCTTGTGGCATATTTAACAAATATGTTTTCAGTAACTCCAATGATCTCTTGGTATGTTGGAATGCATAACTTTGCCAAATTTGCATGAAGTTCATGATAAAGTGATGATAGGAGACTTTGGTTAGGTAGTAGGTGCATCTATCCAGCCACTCAGCATATCCTTCTCAGCAGGGCTCTCTTGTGTGTTCCTAGTACTACTAAATCTAGAGTAACGTGGAGAATTGTCATAAAATATTCTCAGCAGTGAAACTTTAGGCAATTAATTTGTGATGTCAGAAAGTTCCCAGCATGCATGTAACACTAGAAGGAAATGTGATTTCAGAATGAGTCAGATGCATTTATAAATATTTCAAGATTGTAAATTTCTTGAAGTTTCCAGAGTAATAAAGTAATAAAGGATATCAAGAACTGACTCTCTGGGAGTTCAAGTTGTTATAAAGCTAAATGAATATATGAAAGCATGTTCAATGTTTGAGTTCTTTTTCTTTTTTTCCCCTTCCCCTCTTTCCTTTCTCTTTCTGTCCTTTCTCCCTCTCTTCTTTCCTTTCCTTCTTTTTCCCTTCCTTTACCTCTCTCCATCCCTCTTTCTTTTTCTTTCTTTTTTTAACTTTCTCTCCCTCCTTCCTTCCTTCCACTTTTTTTTTCTTTTTCTCCCTTTTGAGTATTTATAGTGATATAATCAAGCAGCTCAGGGAATTTGGCTGCAATAAAACCTGTTTTGGTGACTCCCTGCTTCTCTTTTCTCCTCTCAAACATATTTTTGAGGAGAGGAGATTTAGTGCTAGTAGGAGCACTCAAGAGACACTTGATTTACCTTGAAATTTTATAAGCATTCCAATGCTATTACATTACATTTATATAAATACTGATTTGGCCAATTTTACCAAGAGTGAATTAATAAGCATTCATATGTGCCAGGTTATAAGAGAATCTAATCAGTTCTTCATTCTAACATTGCCTTTTTCTTCTACTTCTGTTACAGTCCAAAGAGAATATTTAAAATATTCCATGTTTATATTCTTATTTCTTGATATTAGATCACTATTTATTTTGTTAGCATTCTGTCTTCACAGTATGTCTCATTCATTCATTATACCCTTTTCCTGGCCTGGTATCATTAACCTTGCTTTGTAAATAAAGAGAGGCACAGAGGTCAACCTTCTTGGCAAGTGTTTTGTCTACTTATGTCTATTGCTGATGTTAGATAAAAGTATTGAAAAAATGCAGCTTAATTTCCTTGTTTACCTCACCTGAAGTTAGGTCTCAATTATGCACCAGGGGATTCCATGCTGCAGTGAAACTGCTTTGTCGGGTAGGATGTGACCAGGGAATACAAACTAATTTTGAATTTTCTGTAAATAAATAATAATAAAGATAATCAGTGTGTTACAAACTGTAGAGATATGTGTGTTTTTACTTGTCACTCTATACACATGTATTTCCACATTTATATAACCATGTTTGAGTTTTCATGCCACTACTACCTTGAGTCTTCCTTAATATATAGGATTCACAGGGTTTTTTTTTTTTCAATAATTAGCTCCATTAGTTTCACATAGCCAATTTCAATAATTATAGTCATGTTTTAAGTTTTGTGCACATTTTCTTTCAGCCAGAAAAGCTCCATTTTAAATGCTAGCAAATCCAGTAACTCAAAAGCTTTCACATATACTCTATTGTCCAGGGCTTTCATGGTGCATTTCAACAAAGAGAATCTCTATGCTCACTCAATTTGCAAACATCTGGAGGAAAATAATGTGATAATTAGAAGGCAACATGGGTTCATCAAAAACAAATCATGCCAAACTAACTTAATTTCTTTCTTTGATTCCTTAACAAGCTGAGTGGGAACACAGTGGGTATTTTTATTAGAGTAAGATACTTGATGTAGTTTTCTAACAGTCTTAAAAGGCTTAGGGAAAATGCAGATTAGGGAAAATGACTGGCTAATGTAGATATCTTTGTAAAAAGGGAACAGCAACCATTATTTATCTATGGTTCAGAATACAGTTAGTAGAGGCTGTTGGATAAATTTTATTTTATTCGTTGTGTCATCATTCCATATCTTAAGCCTTTGACTTTGATTATATATATTTTATATCTTATAGTGTTTTATAAGGTAACTGGCTATGGGGACTTTATTTTTAACAAATAACATTGGTAATTTTTTTCTAGAAAGGAACATATATCTTGGCGAACTTTTTTCATTAAAAAACTGTGAAAATCACACACACACATACATATAAATCACATATAGACTGAACACACATGTGTATATATAATTCATAAAATTATATCATAAATTATAATCTCAGTTTCAACAACTAATATTGTTTTAATAACTGTTCTTATGGTTTTATTTCTGTCCATAGTGTTTTTATAAAAGTGAGAGCATACTAAGTTTACTATTTCTGATTTGTTTTCACTTAATGATATAGTGTTAAACACAGTCCTAAGTTGATAAATGTACTTTTACAGCATTATTTATAATGATTGCATAGTAGTTCAGTGGATGTATCATAATTTATTGATTCGTTTCCCCTTGTTAGATAGATTATATCTTTGTTGTTGTTTTTACTACTATAAAATATAATGGAATAGCTATACTTGTAGTTAAATCTGTTTTGTTATAATTAGACATTATATTATTGGGTAAAAAAGGTGAACATTGCTTACAATTTAAAGTTTGCTCTCCAAATGCCTTCCAAAAAGTTGAACCAGTTTACATTCCTGCTGGCTATTTAAGAGAGGATGCTATATATATGTATTCATCTCTATAGAGATATACATATAAGTGGATATATGTATATGTCTATATATATGGATACATGTATATACATACACACACATTTAGAAATAGACATACATGTGTACATATATGTGTATGTGTATATGTCACACATACACACACATTTAGAGATAGAGACATATCCGTGTACATATATGTAGGTATGTATATGTCTATAGTTTCCATTTAGGAAAAAGGAAAGTTCCTCTTTGGGAAAAATGAAATTCACTGGAAAGATTTAAATGATAAAAACTGCCATAAATATTTTAGAAACTCTGATTATGCAGCTGTGATGAAAGAATATCAAAGTATAGGCTTAAATGGACTTTTCTCCTATTTCTCTGTAAGGATTGATCAAAAAGAGAGATTCATTTTGTGGCAGTTATTGTTCTTATTGAACATCCTGAAACAAGAATTATTCTATGCCTCAAAGTAACACTAAATTATACTCTTTATTAATATATTAAACAAACAAAGATCTTTTAAATGGTGTTTGAGATTAAAGATTCTGTTCTATATATATACATTTTTTTTGAGACGGGGTCTCACTCTGTCGCCCAGGCTGGAGTGCAGTGGCCGGATCTCAGCTCACTGCAAGCTCCGCCTCCCGGGTTTACGCCATTCTCCTGCCTCAGCCTCCCGAGTAGCTGGGACTACAGGCGCCCCTGTTTTATATTTTAACACTGCAGCAAATATAGTTTCCTAGCTTCTACTGTTAGTTGGCTCTGATTTTAAATTCTCATCTCTTCTTTCTTTTTACTTGTTGTGCCTCATTACAATTTCAAATGAAACTGTATGACGCTGATTGGAATTGTTTCTGTTGGGGGAAAATGTACGAATTAGATGTGCCCAGAAATTCATCTGCATTTGAACCCTGCTATTTATTTGACACAATGGGTTTTCAGGAATGGGATTGCTGGAGCTAAATCTTTAATAAAATTGTTATTGACTCTCTCTGCAGGAGGCAGTGTGCATGGTGGCTAACCATGAGGATTCAAACCCTCAGCTCCCTAGCTTATTGGCTATGTAATTAACCTCTCTAAGTACATTTACTCATCTGAAAAATGTAATGATACAAACCTCTTAAGGTTGCTGAGAGGATTCGATGGGATAATTTAAATAAGTACCGGGGACCTAGTAAGCTTTCAATAGATGTTTGGTGTTACTGTTATCTCTTGGTGATCCACACTTCTCTCAGATGGGAGGGCATATTTCCTATAGCTATTGCAAAAATAATCTGACTCTGCTTGTCCCAGATTATTGCCTCATTTTGAAACAGTTATACCAGAATCTCTAAAATAACTATTATGTCAATATTTTCCTGTCTCTCTTCCTTCTCTCTTTCCTTCTTTTCCTTTCCTTGCATTTATTGAGAACCGACGGTATTCTATACTTTGCTAAATATTGGAGAAGGAAAACTGATAACAACCATTTTTTGAAGAAGCTAACATACCAGTGGAGAAGACAAATATTAATCAGATAATCACATAAATAAATGTAAAATTGCAAGGATGACAAGTGCTACATAAATAAATGTAAAATTGCAAGGATGACAAGTGCTACATAAATCACAGCTGCATGGGTTATAAGAGCATATAGGAGATTAGAAAGACTTCTCTGAGAAATGAAACAGGAAAATAAAGTATAAGAAGTAAACAGGCGAAGCAGTAGACTTCTATGTAGTCTCCCTGTTTTTGCCTTTATCGCCTTAAAAGTTTATTCTCCACATAGCAGCCAGAGTGACCCCATTAAAATGAAAGTTAGATTATATTATATCTCTGCTCAAATTCCTCTCATCATGACTTCATTACGTCTCACTCAGAATAAATCTCGTAGTTTTTGCTTTGTTTTATAGACCCCTATGTGATTGGCCTCCTGTTACCTTCCTTACCTCATTTTCTTTTGCTGTCTTCTTACATAGTCATCTTCAACCATATTGGTCTCCTTGCTATTCTTGCTGTTCCTTGAACATATAGGTAAATTTCATTTTGAATTCTTTTGATCTTGTTCTCTGCCCAAAACACTTTCCCCAGAACCCCCCTCACCATAACAGTGAGCTCTTCCCTGATGACCCTAGAGAAAAATAGCAGCTCTGTCTCTATCAGTACTCCTCATTGCCCTTATGCTGTATTTATCACCATACCACATTTTATAAATTATTTGTTTATTTTTTGTTCTCCCTCGTTATCTCGACTCAACTTGTTAAAAACTTCATGGGATCAGGAAGTTATGTTTACTGCTGAAATCCCAACTCCAAGAATAGTGCCTTGAAGGTACTAGGAACTCATTCAATGTTTGAGGAATGAATTAAGGAAGAAGAAACATGGTGGTAAGAGCATTTAGGACAGAGAGTGAAGCACATGTAAGGGCCCCAAGGCGGGTGGAAGCATCGCAGCTAGGAGGGACTGAGGGAAAGACATTGTTGCTTTTGAACACAGTGAACTAAAAAAAGTGTGGAGGGAAAAAAGGTAGTCTTGTAAAGACTGGATCATACAGTTTAAAAAGATTTTCCCCTAAAAACAAATACAAGCTACTAAAGTATTTTAAGTTGAGATGGGGTTGAAGGACTGGATCAAGTTTATGTTAAAAAAAAAAAAAAAACCCACTCTGGCTGCAGTATGGATATCAGATTTGAGGGGAGGACAGAGTGAATGTGAGTAGATCAATTAGGAGTTCATTACAGTAGTTGTGCCAAGAGATGGTGCCAGCTTGGGCCACTGGCTTCAGTGGATTAGAAGGGAGTGGATTGCTTGAGAGCAGTGGTTCTCAACTGGAGCAATATTTTGCAATGTTTGGAGATACTTTTTGTCATTACAATTGTTGGGGGAAAGGGGATGTCTACTGGCATCTATTGAGTAGATGCTAGGGATGCTGGAAACCATCCTACAATGCGCGGAACACTCTCCCATGATCCAGTCCCAATGTCAATGGTGCTGAGATTGATAAACTGTTTTAGAGGTAAACTCATGAACTCTCTTCATGAGGTAAAAACTCAAAACTTGATGTTGGAGTAGACAAGGGAGTTAAGAAAGTGGATATTTCCTATAAAAGAAAGGAAATCAGTATATCAAAGAGATATTTGCACTCATATGTTTGTTGCATCACGGTTTACAATAGCTAAGATTTGGATACAACCTAAGTGTCCATAAACAGATGAATGAATAAAGAAAATGTGGTATATATATACACACAAAGGAGTACTATTCAGCCATAAACAAGAAGGAGATCCAGTCATTTGCAACAACATGGGTGGAACTGGAGATCATTACATTAAGCGAAATAAGTCAGGCACAGAAAGACAAACATTGCATGTTCTCATTTATTTATGGGATCTAAAAATCAAAACAATTGAACTAGTGGACATAGAAAGTAGAATGGACCAGAGGCTGAGAAAGGTAGTGGGGAGATTGGGGGAATGTGGCAGAGGTACAAAAAATAGAACAAATAAAACCTACCATTTGATAGCACAACAGGGTGACTCTAGTCAATAATAACTTAATTGTACATTTTAAAACAACTTAGAGTATAATTGGATTGTTTGTAATTTAAAGGATAAATGCTTGAAGGGATGACTACCTCATTCTCAATGATGTGATTATTTCACCTTGCATGCTTATGTTAAAACATCTCATATACTCCCATAAATATATACACCTATGTACCCACAAAAATTAAAGCTTTTTAAAAAGCAAGTGGGTACATCTCATGTAACCCACAAATATATACATCTATTATGTACCCACAAAAGTTAAAAAAAATTTTAAAGTAAATTAAAAAACAAAAACTCCTAGATTTGAGACGTGGGTAACTAAACGGATGAGTGTCACTCACTGCAGAGTTCTTCTGCCCATAAGGAATTACTGATTTCTGTCCATCCTGTATCTTTTCTCTGGTGTTAACAACAGTAACCAAAAGGGTAGAATGAATAGTCATGTTTGTACTTTATGATCTGGGCATTTTTGGATCTACTTTATTGTATTAGTATGGAGGTTAGGAAATACAACATTTAGTTTGATATTTTCACTCAATTAACTGATGCCACTGATTCATCTGACTGTATTCGTACAGCTCATATGTGTGACACTAATTCTCAGGGCTGGCTTCATCAAAATAGTCGTTGAATGCATCTTTTAGGGAGCATCAACACTGTGCTAAGAAAATCTTGGATGTTTAGCCAATGAGTGACTACGTAAAGGTAATTAAATATTTTATTAACTTTATGTACAAGAGCCCAAGGCATTTTCATATACATTTTTCCTTCATACTCTTTATGTGCTTGTATTGGCAGGAAGAGGCCAAAATAACTGTATTGCATTATAGCACAAACTTTCAGACAATGAGATATTCTTGAGGCTTAAATTTCACTTGCAAAGTAGGAGAGGAGGTGGAAACAAGGAATCAGAATTTACCCTTTTGCTAATGCATTGTTTTCTTAGAAATGTAATCATTGCATCATTCTTTCATTTTGAGAGCCTTCTGAGATTATACAAGATATTTAATTCAATATCTTTATATGTTGAATCTGCATAAGAAGAACTGGAGAATGTGTTTTCTTTTTAATTTTATTTGTTTGAATTTATGCTAAACACATTCTACAGAATTCAAGGAATGCTAATTATGTGTGCCGCAATTGAAGTTATCTGGACCCTGGGTTTTTCTCTTTTGCTGCTGCATTTTTCATGGCAAGAATCTGATAGAAGATGAAAATTATAAAATTGAAATCATTTCATTTTGTGTCTTACTATTTTTAAGCAGGAAAAGTTTAGTATGTACAAAAGAGATGGTTTCAATGAATTCCTGTGGCATTAATTGGCTATTTTTTCTCTCTAAGAAGGAAGTTGAGAACTTGAGCTTGATTTTAGGATTATGTCTGCCCTGGTGCCCTTGGTGAACATTTCTGCTTTTGCCATGTGTTCCTGGCATAGTTTTGAGCGGGCATGCATTTTGAGGGGGCACTGATTTGCGTTTGAAAGAAATTAAGTCCTCTGTGTAGTCAGCAATCCCTGTCTTGTCTCCTTGTTCAGATTGGCCTCTGAATCTTTTATGACCTCCAGTTAACTTCTGCAATCTGCTTCTATTCTCTTGTTAACATTTGTTCCTGCATCTGGGATGAAGCTTATAATTATGTGTCAATTGCAAAGTCTTTACTAGAGTTTTGGTTAATCCAGGTCTTATTTTGTTTATGTTTGCTTAAGCAAATGATGTACAATGCTCTTTCAGATATCCTTTAAAGTAATGGGATCAATAATTTAAGCCTTTATAGGTATGCATATCCTGGTTAACCTCATTTTACCCATGTGTCTGTACTGTCAGTTATAGCTACATTGAGCAACCTCACTGACTCTTGTGGATTTATTTAACTATGAAGCAAAATAATAGTTATAAATTCAGTATTGGAAAGTATTACAGAGATCATGTCCTGTCTTACTCTCCAACTTATTTTTTAAGTGGGAAACTGAGTCCCAGAGAATAGGAATAATTCTCTGTATTTATAATAACACTCTCTGTAGTTTACAAAATACACTGATACTATTATTTCGTATGATGTTTTTAGTAATTCTGTAAGGTGTGCTAGGAAGGCACTATTATCTCTATTTTACAAGGAAAAAAATGATGTAGAGAAATTGAGACTTGCTTCCTCAACTACCTACAACAAGTATGTGGTAAATCTGGATCTAAAATCCAAGACTTAAGGCTGTTAATCAAGTGTCCTTTCCCAAATATGATCCTGGCTCATGAGCAGAGTTTTCCCACCCATGTGCTACTGTGCTGTACTGTGTGGAGATACTGACTGTCTCAGCACTTAGAGCTGCCAGAGTAGTGATTGACCTCTAGCCACAAGCAGGTTTCTTACCTCAGTGCAACACAGAACTACTATTATCTTTTGTGTACCTTGACACTGAAAAAACACAGAAGCACAGTTCTAACATATAATGGAAAAAGAGAGACCTGATTAAGTCACTCAATGAGTTTATTGAAAGATTACTAGGTGCCTAACAGTCCTGGAAATGTTTTCACAGTCTCCATTCATTCACCTCTGATATTCACATATATTTACTTCCAAGGAACCTCCCCTCCCTACTGACAGTCTGTGTGTTTCCAGGAAGCCAGCTGACAACAATTCTGACCCAGGTTAAAGATGTGGGCCTCAGTAAGCCTCTGTGCTGCCTCTTCTTGTCATGGTGATTAGTTCAAGGGTAATTATGGGATTCAACTAGAGCCAACCAGATCTCATGAGACTGTGAATTTTGGGCAAGAGAATATTGCTATTCTTCTGTAACTGACTCTGGAAGCATGCAGGCTGAGGCTGCTGACACCAGCTTGACTCCTCGTGTAGCTTAACATTGAAGCCAATGCTGGAATTAAGGAGATCTGAGAGAGAAACTGAGCCCTGCTGATACCATTTGATGTCAAGTTGACAAAAAAGCTGAAGCTAATTCTGCACTTTAGAATTATACAAACCAGTACATTTCTCCTTTCCTTAAAATGATTAGATGAAGTTATCATCAATAAAAATCATCTGTATTCTTTCATAAATAGTTAAATATTCTAATTTGTCACTTTAAAGGCCTCATGGGGACAGGGACGATTTAGAAATGGATGTTCCAATTTGATCTGATCTCTTTCAGGTTGTATGTTTTTCTTCTTCCTTTGAAAAGGTAATTCATAACCTATGAATAAAAATTCTCTCTGTAAACTTTCACAAAATCTAAAGGTGTTTTTGTCATAGTCAGTTGCCTATATTAACTCATCAAATAATTATTGTTATGACACTGAGGTAGGCTGGGGAACAAGACATCATCTTTGCTGTCAAAAAATTTATAATTTAGTTGGTAGAAAAAAAATGTTACAATGGAAAGAAAATTAAATTTAATTAATGTATATAACTAAGTCTGATGTGAGTGTCAGGAGTAGGTCAAAGGAGGACAAGGTTGCCATAGATTGAAAAGTGATAGTCACTATGAAAGAGAGAACTGGAGTCAAATCTTTAGGATTTGGGCAGGTGACCAGGAAGAAGTCTGTCCAGGAGCTACAGCTTAGCACAGACAAAGACTCAGATAGGAAAGAATGGTGTTTGAGGAAGGCAGTGACTCAACAGGATGGGTTGCAGTAGAGGAGTAGGGTGAGGAACAAAGTAGCTTGGAAATTTCCATCTCTTACTTTTGAGAAGAACTTTGGGACAAAAGTCTTTGCTTAAGATTTGTATTGAGAAACAATAACATGCTAGCCATTTTTTTTTTTTTTTTTTTTTTTTTTTTTTTGAGATGGAGTTTCACTCTTGTCGCCCAGACTGGAGTGTGACGGCATGATCTTGGCTCACTACAACCTCCACCTCTCAGGTTCAAGCAATTCTCTTGCCTCAGCCTCCGGAGTAGCAGGGATTACAGGCGCCTGCCACCATGCCCGGCTAATTTTTGAATTTTAGTAGAGACAGGGTTTCAACTTGTTGGCGAGGCTAGTCTCAAACTCCTGACCTCAGGTGATCCACTGGCCTTGGCCTCCCAAAGTGCTGGGATTCAACTCTTTATTGAGCACTTACTACATATATGACATTAGGTTAAAACTTCACACGGGGCTGGGCACTGTGGTTCACACCTGTAATCCCAGAACTTGGGGAGGCCAAGGCGGGTAGATCATGAGGTCAGGAGATTGAGACCATCCTGGCTAACACAGTGAAACCCCGTCTCTACTAAAAAATACAAAAAATTAGCCAGGTGTGGTGGCGTGCACCTGTAGTCCCAGCTACTCGGGAGGCTGAGGCAGGAGAATGGTGTGAACCCGGGAGGCAGAGCTTGCAGTGAGCTGAGATGGCGCCACTGCACTCCAGCATGGGCGACAGAGCAAGACTCTGTCTCCGCAAAACAAACAAACAAACAAAAAACAAACAAACAAAAACTTCACATGGGTTATCTCACTTAGTAATAATAACTTTCACGTAGGTGGTGTTGTACCAACCAACCCTGTAAGTGTATGAGGCAGAATGAACCAAGGACAGTCTGCCTCTGAAGACCTTGCAGTTGCTCTGGTCATGATATTCCATCTGTCTAAGATGAACAGAGCAGTCACTTTGCACATGTCATGTAAGTTTATAATAGTCCTCTGCACATTTCAGTGAGTATTTGTATTTTTGGCAAGTTTAATATTCAGAGTTACTACTAACAAATCCTTAGAATGACTAGATTTCAGGCATTTAAAAAGCCTCTGTTTTACCATGAAATTCATTGTTATTTATTCTACACTTAAAGCAAGGGAGTGAAATCTCATAAATTAGATTGAAGTAATAATTATTAAGAACGTCACAACTTCTAGGGGTTGAGTTAAAGTATTTGCATCATTATTATTTCATTTTTCCCTAACAGATTGTGAATGCGGGTGTCATTATTCCCTTTGTATAGACAATAAGACTGAAATCAAAAGTATTTAAGTAGCTTGTATAAGGGCATATAGTTAGTGTGAGCAGAGCTGTGACTTGAATTCAGGTCCTTCAGTTATAAGTCTAGTTCTTTCCCCACTACCTTAGTCTATAAGTGGCCAAAAAGTACATATGAAACTTGGCATTTTATATGTATTGGAGTTACATTAGACCTTAAGTGGCCATAGAGTACAAATGAGACTTGGCATTTGTGCTTATTACTAGTGAGTGTGGAAAGTCTAAGTAATTATCGAATACGAGTGATAATTTGACAAAGTTAAGTCTCGTTCAAACTCAAAGTTTGAATTTTCCATTTGTCTGGTTATTTGTTCTATGATTTGTCAAGAAGTCAGAATAAAAAAAATATTTATTGAATACCAATTCATTAGGTAAAAGTATATGCTAATGTAAAAAGAACTTTGTGCCAACCCTACAGTAATGGAATAGAAAATATAGTTGAGGACAAGGCGAAAACCTATACAGTACAAGTATGAGTAATCTCTGAGAAAAGATTAAATGAATATTTTGAGGTGGGATATAACTAATTGATGTATGATACGAATATTAAGGACTATGAGTGCAGAGGAAGAAAATATTTCTAGCTGCTGGAGTGGTCTTGAGAAATGTTAACATGAAATTTATTGTTACTCATGAAGGAAGTATTTGAACTACTCCTTGAAGGGAAGACTTGGAGATATCAGAAAGAGCAAAAGTAGAGTGGTAAGGAAGTATGTGGTGTGCTCCAGGGAGCAGTTTGTCCAGAACTGTTACTTAAATACAGGATAAAATCACAGAAGTGGGTCAGGGTCAGCTTGAGGAAGTCTTAAAGAAAAACTAAGAGGCCTGGATTTAATAATGCAGGAGGGATGGCAGTGAAGGGCTGCAGGTGCAGAGGAGTGGAGACAGAGAAGACTCTGGGAGAAGAATTAAAACAGGAGGAGAGTAGAGTCCAAGGTTAATTTGTTATAGAAAATATTGGGGAAATTGGATGAAATAAATAACACAAACCACAAAGTGATTGGAACAGGTCAGGTCCCCACAAGTTAAATAAAGAAGAATAAATAGATAAATGGCATTTCAAGTAAACAATCAAAGAAATTTAATTTATTTGACATTCTGTAAGACAAAGTAAACTGTCACGAAAACTATACTAGAGAGAGAAATATAAAAGATAAAAGAAACAGAATAATTAACTACAACCACAGTTTGTAAACTGTGATTGAATCATAGTTAACTAAAACCAAAAGCTGGGGGACCGGTGGAGATATTTGAATATAGACTGGATTTTAGGTAATATTAATGAATTGCTGTCAATTTTCAGTTGTGATAATGATTTTGTGGTATAGTAAGAAAAAGTTCTTATTTTTAAGAGATATATGCTGAGTAGTCTCATGTGCCTTTTATTGTCAATTTTTTCCTGCAAAATATATGTATATGAATATGTGTATTTTTATCTGTATTCTATCTGTATCTATATTTACATGTAAACCTTTTCTATGGCTTTGTATGTATTTATATCTACATTCATACTCAGACCCATACTCATAGTCACCCCATCCCTATCTCTGTATATATAGCTAGATCCAGATATAGATCTAGAAGAAGTATATGTGGCATAATGTTAAAAATTTTTGAATCTAGTTTATGGATGTACAGATGAGCACCATGCTATTCTTCTAATTTTTTGGTGTGTTCAAGATTTTTATAATAATAATTGAGCTAGAGGGAAGAGGGAGAAATAGGTCAGGACTTGGAGCCTAAAGGAGAAGCAGTATGAGTGAAAAGAAGGAGCAGATGTGCAGAGATAATTGGTAGCAGAGGGTGAGTTTTTTAACCCAAAGCATCAGAGGAGCCTCTTAAGCATGAGTTTTGGCATTAAGGCCTTGTTGATTGGCTGTGGTCATGTTTTGAACAAGGGCAGGAATGTCTTTAGAGAAAGTAGGTTTGAGGGAGAGAATGTACTTGTTTTCAGAAGGGTTTTGTTTCCAGCAAATGTGAGCTTTCCAATTGAACCTTGTTGGAGGAAGGTTGTCCAGACTGAGAAGATCAGAGCTAGAGATGCCAGTTCCATAGTCAGTCACAGCAGACGGCAGTCGAAATCATGAAATTGGACGAAAGTTATGAGTAAAGTAGTGTGCAAAAGGAAAACTGAGAAAAACACTAAGAAATGCCCATATTTAGGTGGTGGAAAGAAAAAGTGAGGAGAGCAAAGCAGACAGATCATGCCAAACCAGAAAGGAAAAGATAGTGTCATGTGGAGAAGTGGAGGGAGCACACAGCCCATGGTGAACATACTATACATCTTTTTGAATGAATGAATGAATGGAATTGTACAAAAGAGTGAGGGTCATTAAAGTAAAGATAAAGAGAACAGTAAAGACAATTGCAGAGTGAATGAAAGGCATTTGGGATTAGGAGTTGAGAGGTTATTTTAAACTCAGACTAAAGGCTTGGTGGAAGCTGTTGCAATGATTCATTGCGGAAGCAAAAGTCAGCACCAGGAAGTGGGGAAGCTGAGTAGTAGAGGGATCCTCAGTGCAGTTTGGGGATAGGAAGACCTGGATTCAAGTCATGACTCTTAACTCTATAACTGCCTTTCCTGGGCTTCAGTTGTCATTTTCCCTAAAAAAGTGGGGTAGGCTAAGTGATGTCCAACATTTCTTAAAGCACTCACATTCCACTGGCCCTTCACCTGTTTTAAACCAAACACCGCATGTTCTCACTCATAGGTGGGAATTGAACAAGGAGATCACTTGGACACAGGAAGGGGAACATCACACAATGGGGCCTATTGTGGGGTCAGGGGAGGGGGGAGGAGGGAGGGATAGCATTAGGAGATGTACCTAATGTAAATGACGAGTTAATGGGTGCAGCACACCAACACGGCACATGTATACATATGTAACAAACCTGCACGTTGTGCACGTGTACCCTAGAACATAAAGTGTAATTAAAAAAATACATATTTAGAGAAGACTGTCCCAATGCATATTGCAATGTAATTTTCAACTTCCCATGTGTCACAATTGCTTTGACTATAGAGTCCCTATGTAGAAATATAATTATCTTATTCTCTTTTTGGCAACCTCACTGATTTACAATGAAATTATTGGAATGGTCAATAGTTATATCCATATAGCATTCTGACATAAGCAAAATGTAATTTGACTGAATAGTAAAATAATACTTTATTTTTTTCCAATTTCAAAGGTAATTTTAAAGAGCTGAGGAGATGTTATATTATGTTGCTATGCGTTAGCAATTTCTGGTAGGAAGTTAGGGGGAAGATCAACTCAAATTCTGAACATTTCTCTACTCCATTATAAATTTTTCTACATCCTATTAGGTCCAAATATGCAGAAAGGAATTGTGCAGATGATACCATTCTGCTTAAATGACAAACCTGGAATGATGAATGCTATTCCTGGTCAATTAACCCCTGCCAAAGCTCTCAGTGACTAAAAGAAACGCTGTGGAACACAGTCTCAAGTAGACTATAAAATATACAATTAGAGGTCTTCTGAAGAGGATAGTGTTTCATTAGAAATCTACCAGCTCCTTTTAACTCTATGGGTCCCTATTTCTCAGAACATTTACCAGAGGCTTGTGCAGAAACTGGCTCATCACCAGTTTTCTTAACAAAGCTTTCAGATCTTTGTTATCACACAAAGAGATAAAGAGTCTGAAATCCTCCTTATGATTCAGGCATCATCTGTTATCCTAGATCAATGTCAAGCTAAAGATTTTTGGAAAGGATTTTGGCAAAGTGTAATTGTAGATTAACCCCACAGCCTTCCATTAGATAAATGGCATAATGGGAAGTTTTAAACAATGAGTCAGAGGATTGGGCTCTGATCTTGAGATGGCTGATTTTCTCTATGACCTTCAATTAGTTATATAATCTTCTTTTTGTCTGTGAATCAGTTATCTAATCTGTGATATATGGGAACTGCTTTTTTGTTTGTTCATTTAGGACTATAGGAAATACAATGTGCTATTGTTTCTCATATGTTGGAAAGACCCATTCTTTTTGCATTTCTGCTAAGGGACCTCTTCCTCTTTAAGCATGTAGACTTCACTGGCAAACAAAGGATGTATTTAACCTGAGGAAAGTCAATTCTGAAGAAAAAAAAAGAACATTTTAATAAGGAAAGTGCTGGTATTGACCTCATAATGAGTGTGATGAAGCATGTTTGCATATACATAATAAATCATGTATCTTTGGTTCTTAGTCTATTGCAAACTGCAACTTTGTTGAACCTCATGGACTATAATTCTGATGTGTCAGTAGGATATACTCATTGTCATGCAGTTTACTTTTTTTTGGCAACATCAAATACTTTCCTTATTCCAGATCTAACTTTCTTCTGAGGGTAACTTGCTACCTACTTTGGATTCCATTGCTTTTTCACTGCCACAAGGGACTCCTTTCCAAGCACTTGAATTTTCTTTCTTTTTTTTTCCTTTTAAATGACTCCTTACAATGACTGAAAAGAGATAGGATTCATTAGCAGACTTTGCCAGTACTCTGTGCTAATATTACACTGAAGTCAGGTCATATGAAATCAAAGTGTTCTTTATCCATTTTACATAATTCAACATGTTGCATATGGCCCTTCATGATCTGGTTCTTGATAATGTCTTCTATTTGTAAGGTATATTTCACTCAGATTTTATGCCTTAATAACAGTAAACTAGTAATTTCTCTCATGTGATGTGATGTTTATCACCTGCAAGCCATTATCCATGCTTCTCTTATTCTTGGGACACTCTTCCCCCACACTCTGCCTACTTACCTTCTATTCTTCCTATATGCCTCTGCTCAGACTCCCTCTTTACCGAGTTCTTTTTCCTGACATCCTCATTTCTTTAAGCATAATGACAAAGAGCCTCTCTGGATGTTCTTTTAATACCCTGTGAATACCTCTGAATTTATGCCCCCAACTTGTTTATATTTCTGTTTATGTCTATTATATTAGACAATGATATTCTGTAGATCATTCCAATACCCAGCTGAGTGCTTGGCACACAGTAAATGACTAATACACATTTAAGTGAATTGGCCTACTTGTAAGAAGAAAAAGATTCAGATTAGTGGTGATTTTTATGTATATTTGGTGTCCAGCAACTATTATTTACTTACCTGGGAACTCATGCATGACCCTGGGCAGGGTAACAAGGGAATGCTCATTCGGTAAATAAGGCAGAATAAAAAACTACTTGTTAGTCTAGAAATTAAGGCCATATATAGATAGGCAAGTCTATATGGGAGGAGAAAAGAACTCAGGAAAAATTGGTAATGAAATAAGCCTCTTAAATATTCAGTAGATATTCTTCAGTTAGTATCTCATATAAAACAAAGAAAAGACTTCCAAGCCTTCAATGTTCTAAGTTGCCATGGCAGCAGCACCATCACTCTTGGCTCTTTGAGTAGTAGGATTGCAGGGGGAGAAAGGCCTGATACTAGTAGGCAGAATGCCAAGGGGCTGGGAGAGGGTACTGAAGCATTTTATTACTGACACTGAAGAAATGATTATAGATCGTGAAGCAGGAGAACCTACCATACCGTGGCAATGAGATTCATTGGTTTCCAGAGAGTTGCATTTTGACTTTTAAAAGGAGATTTTTTAAAATGATAGTCAAATTGCACTTCAATGGATTAAAAAAAATAACTGTTTTAAAAGCAGAAGGGTAGAAGGCTGCTAGAGAGTGTATTCAAATCCATGCTTCTTAGCAACCAGACCAGATTTCACCCATAAAAGAAAGCCAGAGGTACAATAAAAAAAAGCCTCTTTGGTTCTCTAGAAAATATAAAGGCATATTAGAGAAAAAGAAGCACTTTGAGATCTGTGGATAAAAGGCACTATATGGGCATAAAGTATATTACAAAAAGAGAAGGACAAGGAAGAAGTGATGTCTAGACTGGGTAGGTTATCTTGGGTATGTATGAGAATAATTGCCAAAGTTAAAATGAGAGAAGATCTTGACAACTAGAATCATTAGAGTATTCAGAAGTTAGTATTATTTTAAAACATAACAGATATATATTTTTTTCCTGAATCAAAGCAAAATAAATGTAAAGGGAAAATAGAGAATATGTGGATGACCTAGTAACTACACACTATTTCCTCAAAAGATTTTCACAGTGAAGAGACATGAAAAGGTGCAAATAAAAAACGTCACTAGTATGTTACAGAGTTTGATGTTATCTATCTTCGAAGTTTCAGTGAAATTCTACACAGTAATTGATTCTTACTGATTCAACCAAGTAGGAAACATTACAGCATTTTATGCATAGATTTTTTTTTTTTTTTGGAACAATGTAAGGTTAGAAGTGTCATCACAAACAAACAACAAAGCAAAAACCAAACCAAACCAAAAACTCAAACCCAACAACAAACAAACATTTAAGAGGAAAGTCGGGGACAAGAATTTAGTTTCTGGTGATAGGATAAGGAAAATTACAAGTTAAACTAGAACTCTCATTTTCTCTAAATTAAGCCAGCCCTTTTTGTGTATGTACAAAAAAAAGAACTGTGGGGTATGAAAGAAATGATTCTTTTCATGTACTATAATCAATGCAGAGATTATCTTCAGGAAGATTCAACAATGTTCTTGAGTGGTATACAAAAAGCCTGATGTATTTGAAAGAAAACAAATATAAATGAATGTTTTCTGGATAAATGAAGAAGCAAAGCTTAGAAGTAGAATGTGTAAATTTAGCAGAGATTTGACGCGTATGTTTGAACAGACGGTGGTGCAGTTGTTATCTTCTGAGGTTATTTTATGAAAGCTGCATTTTCCCTTGAAGCCAGACCCCATATGGGGTTGGGATGACGAAAGCCTCATGTATCTCACTATCATTAGGCTAATGAGATTGGTCAAGGCCACATGCATTCTAGTTCTTGGCAAAATTTAAGATAAATCTAGTAAACTCTTTTAATAGCTTTGTGCTCTTTTTGGAAAGAAGGAGAAAGATAAATGAATATAAACAAAATTTCAAGTACAAAAGTTTCCATTTCAGAAGTACTGTTTCATTATTAAAATGATTGATTTTTAAGATAGATTATTTACCCCAGTTGTTATAAAATTTTATGGTCACAGAAATAATTTAAACCAGATATTTGTAAAAATCCAATATGTAAACATGAACATTATGAACAATTTGTTTCTTAAGCATTCTTTTTGTACCCAAAACTTTCCAGCTTTTATAGTCAAGAGTTTTGAAAATTATGGTGGATGGACATTGAAAATGGGTTAGTTTAGCTGTGAAAAGTTTATTTTTGAACAGAGACCAACTTTTGGAAATTACAGACAATTTGTAATTACTAAGAAAGGTGAGCTGGTAGGAGCCATAACGAATGCTTTGTGAAAGGAGACTTATAATGACTTACATGCAGTTGGGGGAGGTATTTCATTTAAGATCTTTGGGCAGGTTTTCATAGCTAGTTAAAAATAATGCAAACTGATTTTAAGTTTGGTGTGTTAAAATAATATTATAAGCTGTTACGTGTATAATTCATCGAAATTACTAAAATTGGTCTTTATATTGGTAGGCAATAACTACATAGTATTGTCTATAAAGTAGAGGCCACTAGGTGAAAAATGTTTTGATTGCTGTCCAAACACTGAAGTTATAATACAGTGCAGAGCAATACCCAATAATAAATGGAAGTACCATCTGCAGTATATTACAAATGAGTCAATTTAAAGCCTTGCATGGGACTTTTTAAACACAGTTGTAGCAGCACAAAGTAAAGTGGGGAGTTTAGAAATTGCCTGGTGCTTTTATCAGCTTAAGCAGCTACTACAGATAATTTAGGTTCTACAACCCTTTGCCTCTGTGAGAATTAGATATTCTTGGCCTGAATAGCTTATATATAGCTTTAAGTTCATATGACCAAATCTCTTGATTTGGTTGTACTATGCTAAAGAGGCCAAGATGGGCAGGTGGGTGAAAATTTTAGTACCCCACATTTCACCCCTGGGTCTTAGGAAAAAGGCATACCATTAATTTTGCCAGAATAACTTCTGTTGTAAGGCATGCTGATGGTTGTTCAGACGTATCACGTTGACATAATACTATGATAATAGATTCCATCAAAGGGTGACATTATAGTTCTGGGTCCTGTGCCTCATTAAGAGATTCACCTGGAAAGTCCTTCCTACTAAGACATGTTCTAAAATATAATAATTAAATTATTACTGAATTTAATTCAATCCAATACTAAAAACTAATTGAAGAATTAAAACTGTACAGTGTTTTAAAATGTCTCATTATTCTCAAGATATTTAATGATACATTTTCTGTCCAGGATTGGATGTTATTTCAGGTGCAATGCTTCCTCATGAGAGCTCCCAAGTTGCAATACGTTCCCCCAGTGCTCCCCATGCTGGCCAAAGGAAAACAATAACAAAGATTTTGAGAAAATAATGTAAACAGAACTATAGACAGCTTGGCATAACATTTATAAAAATGTTCTGCAAGCATATACGTAATAAAATCCATCATTCAACATTCTAAGTTGTCATTTTACATGGAAAAGAAATATGTCCAAAGTAGTTAAAACTACTGAACTTTTATGTCTTGAATTTTTCAGTTCTCTTGTTGCCTATGATACTACTGAGCCAAAGTCAAACTATTGAATATTATGCATAATTTGACTTCACTTTATTGTTTGAAATTACAAATGCAGGGTTTTTATCCTCCTTTTTAAACTTTTAACCTTTAAGTTCATGGGTACAAGTTCAGGTTTGTTAAATAAACTTGTGTCATGGAGGTTTGTTGTACAGAATATTTCATCACCAGGCATTAAGCCTAGTACCCCTCAGTTATTTTTCCTGACCCTCTCCCTCCTTTCACCCTCCACCCTCTGAAAGGCCTCAGTGTGTGTTGTTCCCCTCTATGTGTCCATGTGTTCTCATCATTTAGTTCCAACTTATAAGTGCGAACATGTGGTATTTGTTTTTCTCTTCCTGTGTTAGTTTGCTAAGGACAATGACCTCCAGTGCCATCTATGTCCCTGCAAAGGACATGACCTCATTCCTTTTTTTATGGTTGCATAGTATTCTATGGTGTATGTGTACCACATATGCTTTATCCAGTCTATCACTGATGGGCATTTAGGTTAATTCCATATTTTTGCTATTGTGAATAGTGCTGTAATAAACATACATGTGCATGTGTCTTTATAATAGAATGAAAATTAACTCAAGATGGATTAAAAACTTAAATGTAAAATCCCAAGCTGTAAAAACCCTGGAAGACATCCTAGGCAATACCATTCAGGACGTAGGCACAGGGAAAGATTTCATGATGAAGATGCCAAAAGCAATTGCAACAAAAGGGAAAATTGACAAATGGGATCTAATTAAACGAAAGAGCTGCACAGCAAAATAAACTATCAGCAGAGTAAGTAGATAACCTTCAGAATGGGGGAAAATTTTTTGTAAACTATGCATCCAACAAAGGTCTAATATCCAGCATCTATAAGGTTTTTTTTTCTAGTATGCTATTAATAATAGGATTAGCACTTTTCAACTTTTATTTTTGACTGCTTTGTTGATTTGTTTTAATCTTAGTATGTCCACAAAATGACCACTTAAAAGACTTTAACGGTTTTCGGTCACCACAATGTTGATAGCATTTGCAGGTGCTGTGGTCAACATCCAGAGAGCCATGGATTATTGGATATTACAGGTGTCAATCCATTTAATTCTATTGTATTCTTTAATTTCCAACATTCTCTTATTAGAAGCAAGTTATACTTAGAACTGTTGTTAGGACACAACACTAAAAACTATAATTCCAAATCTATGTGTCTTTACTTTACTTCAAATGTAGCTGATCAAGATGAGTATTACATTTTTGTAATAATAAATGTCCTCAATTTTCTGGTCTGAAGGAGGACACTGTTATTCGTGCGTAGGTAGGTTATAGGGTATTCTTGACTGTGCCTGACATAGCTAAAGCACTGATAAAGATTTAAAGAATCCTGTAAGTTCAGCTTTGACACCTCATGTCTGCCATTCAGGGAGCGTCCATCAGATGGCTGTGGCAACTTGAAAATTGCCATATACTTCTTTTTCTCTCCAAGGACTGAGGATTTACTCATAATTAAAATTTTTCTGTCCTCTAATTCATTTCTTTATTTAAAATAAATATATTGAATTAAGAAAATCTTATGATGACTAACCAAAGAATTTTAGCTTGAAGCAGGATTGAAGATTTAAAACATACTTTAAATTTAAAACTGCTTTTATAGCAGTATTTTTCTATCAATATTTTATATGTTGATTGCAATTTACTTCTATATCAGCATTCTTGATTCCATTGCTCACCTGTTTACATTCAAGTAGATGTATAACTTTATGTCTTTGGCTCTTTTTATCTGGTAGCTTCATTTCTGACTATATCGAGGGTTGCTTGGCAGAGGTGAGTGGGAAATTAGTCACTTTAAGGGTTATCCTTTGATTTTTCTCACTTATATGCTTAGTGGCTAGTCTCATGTATTTCCCAAATGCAGCAACTGGCACAGTGACTGGAGCATGGAATCTGTTCTTATTGCCTCATGATTCTTCTGAATTAGAAAGCATTCTCCTCAAAGATGGCAGCAGTGTGGCTAACTTTCTCCTTATAAGTTAATATACTGTTGCCTTAACTTACTCCCAAATTTCCTCTCCCATGAGAAGAATTTCCATGGTGTAGAGCTGTAATTGTAAAGTAGGGCTTCTAAGGCCCCTAGAAATATTCTAGTTTGTTAGAAGATTTTGAATATATCTTTCTAGAATTTTATTGAACCACAGTCTACTTAGGTGAGCATTCTAATAATCAAGTACCTAGTGGCGAAAAGCAAACATGACAAATATATTTTTGGGGCAGTTTCCCTATGTTCTGTGCATTATTACATCACTTTAGCCACAAGAGTATGGATGATTCTTTTTCAAATTGTAATTAATTCATGTGTCGGGAATGTGGAAAACTGCTTTATGAAATTTTACAGATATTATCAGTGATGCATCCATGTGCTTCTACATGCAACCAAACTCACATAAAATCAATTAATAATGAAGTTAATACAACCATAGTGTATCACTAAAATAAGAGTAACAGGCTGGGCATGGTGGCTCACACCTGTAATCCCATCACTTTGGGAGGCCGAGGCAGGTGGATTACGAGGTCAGGAGATGAAGACCATCCTGGCCAAAGCGGTGAAACACTGTCTCTACTAAAAATTTAAAAAGCTGGATGTGGTGGCATGCACCTGTAATCCCAGCTACTCGGCAGGCCGAGGCAAGGGAATCGCTTGAACCCAGGAGGCGGAGTTTGCAGAGATCGTGCCACTGCAGTCCAACCTAGAGACAGAACAAGACTCCATCTCAAAAAAAAAAAAAAAAAAAAAAAAGAGTAACAGCAAGTGAAAGCTACTCAAGACATTCTTGTTGATGATTTCACAATAGAGTTTCCTTCTTTAAAATTATGTGGATGTGAAAGTATACACACATTGTACTCCTGTGCTGTGAGACAACCGAATTTCTTAGTAGAATACTGAATTTCAGCCAGAGTAAGCTCTAATAATCTTCTAACATTCATTTATAGAATCCAAACTTTAGAAACACTTAACAAATCACTCAATAGGATATTTAGTAACCTTTAACAATTTGCAAAAAGTAATTGCCAATTACCCAGAAGACCTGAAAAAAGAATTTGTAATTTTTATACAGCCCATGGTTCATCAAGCTGAACCTTGTGTGAGCTGACAACAGTGCATGTTTGACAGTCTCTCTTCAATTGAACCTCTTTTTGTGGATGACAAAACTGAGGTCTGCAGAAGGAAGGTTCTTGTCAGTTGTAGTAAAGTTAAATATTTTTCAATTTTTGTGTGAAGTGTTTGCTTAAGAATTTGAAATCTAGGTTATATGCTGGGTCAGTTTCCTTATTTATTAAAACACCTTTGCTTAAGAGCATCTGTAAATAGAGGTTTCTTCCCATCATGAGCTCATTTATTCCATTACAGGGTAATTCTGACTGTGTGAAAGTTGAGTCTGATGTGAGGCTGAAATCAAATCTGTCTCATGGTAATTTCTATTTATTTTTTCATTTTCTGGTGATGTAGTTTAGCTGTGTCCCCACTCAAATCTCATCTTGAATTGTAGCCCCCATAATCCCCACGTATCATGGGAGAGACCCGGTGGTACGTAATTGAATCATGGGGGCTGGTTTTCCCGTGCTGTTCTCATGATAGCGAATATCTCATGAGATTTGATGGTTTTGTAAAGCGCAGTTCCCCTGCACATGCTCTCTTGCCTGCAGCCATGTAAGAGGTGCCTTTGCTCCTCCTTCACCTTCCACCATGATTGTAAGGCCTCCCCAGGCATGTGGAACTGTGAGTCCATTAAACCTCTTTTACTTTGGAAATTACCTAGTCTTGGGTATTTCTTTAAAGCAGTATGAAAATGGACTAATACACCTGGATAATGATAAGGTTTGTTTTGTTTTGCTATCATACTCATCTGAGTGTTTCAGGCCTATGATATGGCCAGATTTGCACTAACTTACAAAGCAATAGGTATATAATTCCTTGGAGTGAGCTCTTTCTTCTGCAGTTATCTGCATGATAGAGATTATCCAGAAGAGTTTCTTTTTTTTTTTCAAAGAGCAGCCTCACTTTACCATGTGATTTGCTTTGAGATGGAAATGGCCCAGGAAGTGATAGGGCTTATATCTATCTTCTTACTTAATAGGAAAGCATGCAGACATAAAGAGCTCCTCTCTGCCCCAAATATCTGATAATTTCCCCAAGAATAAGCATTGAGAACTCCAGAATTCAGATGTTTCAACTCCTTCACGAGGCACTTTTAAAGTACTTGAATAATAATTTCTGTATAACTTTCTACTGTGAGTAGAAATGACTCTTTTGCTTCTCATCATTGACATATTACTGGAAGTGCAAACAATATCTGATGATGTAGCTACAATACTGGAAGTTTTGAACAATAGCTATCTCTAATCACATTTGTCAAAAGCAGACTAGAGGTCTTACCTGTCTGAAGTTGTCAACCCATAGGCCATTTTTCTAGAGGCAACCTAAAGTGCTGAATAAGATTTGCAAATGGAAAAAAATGCTATGTCACCGAGGTAGAGGTAAGCTTGGAGCTCAAGTACTGTGCATAATTCTTCAAAGGTTACGGGAATGACAGCTATTAGCAGGCTGAAGGCACAATTCTTTAAGAACTAGCATACAGCAGTCTTTGTTGCCTTTTGCCCTAAAATCTCACATCATATTCTATTTGGTTAGACAGCTATTGAACTCAAAAGAACTTCAGAGTTTCTTTCAAGTTTCTTTTCCTACCTTTCTCTTTTTAGTAATATAAATGCATTCAATCTCTTGGGCACCCTTTGAATTATTCTATTAAATTCTGCAAGATCTTAATGATTGGTTTCTGGTATTTCCTCCATTATCAAGACCACTGCTAAATCTTAAGGGCAACGTTATGGACATAGAAAAAAGAAAGTAAAGATGCATCAAGATGGATATGTTAGATGGAGAACCATCACTCAGTTACCTGCCAGAATGCTGGAGAGTGATTGTGATGACACTGGGTCTAAAAGGATTTGAAATATTTAAAAAGAAATGTAATAACAAATCAACCACCTACAGAAATCATATTTTATTCTACTGAATTGTTTTTTGGAAGCATTTAAGTCTTTAACCAATGGAAAGATAAAACAGCTTTTTTTTTTTGACAATTAAAAAAGTTTGGTCCAACTGAATTTAAAATATATACACTTGAATAGTTTGCTCATTTGTTTCAGCTAACTGGTAGGGTTTTAAAATGTGTATTAATTTTACCTCCTATTTATAGAAAAAAAGTGCTGTTCTTTGAGAGAGGGAAAGAATCCAGGAAATATGATGCTTAAAGGTAATGTCTCTCACTACACCCACTGAAGGTTGCTTTATCTATCCAAGGGTAAAGCTTTTCTTTCTCTCTTTTATTTTTTATTGAAGTTGGACTGCAGCCTGCATAGACTTTCTTTTTCCTTTAAAGATATCGTTTTCCACCTAATTGTGCCCAGCTTCATTTATACCCTGAAAAGGATTGTGTTTGTGCTTACGGACTCAGGAGACTCTTTCACTCAATAGCCAAACTCCAGCAACAGCCCTCTGGGATATTTGAGTAAATGTAAGTGAAAGCTCCCTGTGTTTGTCTCTGTGTTCCTTTTAAACAAAAGTTTAACTCAGGACACCGTGAACATATTTAAAGAAATTTATCTGCAGAACTGTCTTCCAGATAAGATCTGAAAAATACATTTTGGCCTGCAAAAGTGTTCATCAGTCAGCAGAATTTCCAGTAATGCCTCTTGTATTTTCAAGTCACTTTCTCCCCATATTAATAGGTAAAAGAACTAGAAGTACATGTCTACAGCCCATAATGATATGCCTTTAAAACTTTCCATGAGAACTTAGCAAAGGATTAAAAAGGAAAGGACAAACCAAGGATAGCAAATTGATTCCAATTCCAATGGAATGCCAATTCCAATCATTTAGTGAGTATGGCATTACATGCAAGCTAAGAGGGTTGATGAGGATGTATCTGCCCTCAGTAGGAAAGCATGCTGTGATTGATTTGATTTTGCCATGGGCATGGGAAGGCAAATGATGGCATATGTTATACACGTGTTCCACCTCTGGCTTAATCTTCAACGT
Organism: Chlorocebus sabaeus; assembly: GCF_047675955.1. NCBI lineage: Eukaryota > Metazoa > Chordata > Mammalia > Primates > Cercopithecidae > Chlorocebus > Chlorocebus sabaeus. The sequence goes on along the minus strand of NC_132924.1, from coordinate 53,330,443 downwards.
CAGGTTTTATAGGCCTACAAATTACCTGTTTGGGTTTCTGAGCTACATCATTCATACTCTGTTAATTTGGGATTCTTATTTCCAACTGAATATGAAGATTCATATTGGATTTCTTAGTGAAATGTTCAAATCTGAGCAATAATTGAAGGTTCAGTAATAGGCTAGCTTTGCTTGCTTGATCTTCCAGTTCTAGATCTAGGGGCATTGCTTTGATATTTGTGACCATAACCTACTTTAAGCAGCCTAGCTTCATCTTGAGAGCCCTGCGCATGGTACAACAATCCTTTTGTGTACGACTTTGTTCTTTTTCTTCCTGGGAGAAGAGTCATGGCACTGCCTATAGACATGTGATCAGGTTTTACACTTAAATCAAGAAAATAGCAGGACCTTTGTCTTTTGTACAACTGTAAACATTTGAATGTCCCTTACACTTCGTATTTCTCATCTTGCTCACTGCTGGGACTGACTTTTCCTTTTTTTTTTTTTTTTTTTTTTTGGAGAGAGGGCCTGGCTCTGTTAACCAGACTGCAGTTCAGTAGTGCAATCACGGCTCACTGTAGCCTCGACCTCCTGGGCACAAGTGATACTCCTACACCAGCCTCTTGAGTAGCTGGGACCACAGGCTCATGCCACCATGCCTGACTAATTTAAAAAAGCGTTTTTTAGAGATGGGGTTTCAGTATGTCACCCAGGCTGGTCTTGAATTCCTGGGCTCAAGTAATTCACTCCGTCAGCCTCCCAAAGTGCAGGGGATTACAGGTGTCAGCCACTGCACCTGGTCAAGGGACTGACTCTTATTTCCCGTTCTGGTCAGTGAGGCTGGGCTGTCCCTAATTAACCTGCTTTTACACAATCTAACTGGCCACATTAACAGCTCCTTTTTATTTTTAGATGTTGTGTTTAGATTTTTGTTTAGATTCAGAAATAAATTTTAGGCTTTGAGTTACTTTGGCCTTTATTAATTTGTGCAATGAACTCACAATATAATACATGCTCTTCAGCTTCATTGAATTTGTTGTTTACACAGAGATTGATATTTTTCTTACATAGGTGGTTTAAGTCAGAAAATAAGTAAGTTATTCAACTGGGTAAATATATTAATAAGACGGACTCTGGTGATATGATATAAAGCAAATCAAATAAATTTATTTTAAATGTGCTCCTGGTTTTTAAAAACATGCACTTAATAAGCTGACCCCATACCTGGAATAGGAATCCCAGTCTAGACTATCAAATTAAATAAAACAAACTCCTCCAAAAATAAAAAGTCAGCTAAAGAAAATTGGAGAATTGAATATAAAAATGGATGTGGTGCAGGTGGTCATTACTTTGAAAAGAAAAAACTCCAGCTTTTAGCGACAGAGATGAAGAACCTGGAGAGGAGAATGCTGATCTACTAAAGCAGATGGTCCAAACAAACACGAGCTAGGAAAACAAAGCAGAAAGTCTGGGAGAAGAGCCAACATCTGCAATGGACTAATAAAAGCGAACAAACACCTCGGCAACCACATCCGACAGCTAGGAACCCAAATTGGCATTGCTCAGCTCATTGTCTTGGGCATATCAGAAAAAGCAGAGGGACCACCAGCCTGTAGATGCTCCCATTTACTGCGGGCCAACAACCACTGGGGAGAATTAGAATGTCCTGGTGCCAGGAAACCTCTTGAAGTTTGCATATTACCACTGCTAGTGCTATTCTCATTCAAATATACCAGTAAGCTAAGAAATTGTGTAAGATACTATATTAAAAAGTTGTAATCCACAGTAGAAAGCTTTAAAGAAAGAGAATGGGGAGAACGAAGGAATGCCTTATTTAAGGATTGATTGTTGTATCATATTTTTCATAAGTAGTTGTGTTTTTAGTTAGATAACAAACACTTAGAGGGGCTCTTAAGAGGGAGAGAGAAGAGCAAGGAATTAAAAAATTCTTTTCTCCGTGCAGTGCTGTGCATGTTAATTTAGTGAATGATTATTGTATTTAATGTTTCAATAGTATGATTTTAACAATGGATCCTATAGTTAATGCTGTATAATAATTTGTAATATAACCCATCTTGGCTGCATTACGTTTTACCCACTGCACTGTTGTGCACTTTACTGTTCGTATTTTACAATCACAATATAGTGATTAGGATCTTTGGGGACAGCTAGACCTTGGCTTGAGTTACCCACTTAACTTACTCTTTGACCATTGCTAAGTTTAAGTTCCTTGACCTCTCCAACCCTCAGTTTCCTCATCTCCAAGCTGAGGATAATAACATTTACTGTATAAATATATTGAAACTAGGAAATGAAATGTATAGAAAGTGCTTAGTATAGTTTCTGGCATAAGGCAAGCAGTCAATCACTCGTAGCTATTAACTTATTTTTCTGTCAGTGTTACATACAAATATAATTGATAACAGAATTATGAAAAATTCATATAAACTAATAAGAAATTGGCAGGTGCTGTAAGTTCTAATAACCAACTAATAATAGAATTAATATTTTGAGACTTCTGACCATCCTAATACCACATTATCAAACTTCAGATATGTCAGGAACTATTTTAATTTAGAAAAAAATATAGTCTGATATCTGCCTCTACATAGGCAAGTGGAGATATAAGGAATTCTCCAGAGAATGTATAGTCAAATAGATTTTCACATCTTGATTCCAGGCACTATAAACAAAAGGCATGAACATTTACTTTAGATAGATATAGCCATATTGTGCTCTAAAAGAGTACCTATTTACATGGCTACTATCAGTGTAAAAGAAAAAAAAAAGACTGTTTCTCTATATACTTTTAAATTTTTGACAATTTGTTGGTTGAAAAGTTGTATCTTGTTATTTTCATTGACATTTTCTTAATCATTAGTGAGGCTGAGCATCTTATTTATAAGTTATTGGCTATTTACCTAGTGATATGGTTTGGCAGTGTCCCCCACCCAAATTTCAACTTGAGTTGTATCTCCCAGAATTCCCATGTATTGTGGGAGGGACCCATGGGGAGGTATTTGAATCATGGGGGCCGGTCTTTCCCATGCTATTCTCATGATTGCAAATAAGTCTCATGAGATCTAATGGGTTTATCAGGGGTTTCTGCTTTCACTTCTTCCTCATTTTTCTTTCGCCCCTGCCATGTAAGAAGTGCCTTTCGCCTCCCACCATGATTCTGAGGCCTCCCCAGTCATGTGAAACTGTAAGTCCAATTAAACCTCCTTTTGTTTCCAGTTTCAGGTATGTCTTTATCAGCAGCATGAAAATGAACTAATATACCTAGCTTCCGTGAATTGATTGATCTTATAGTTTGACAACTTTTCTACTCAATTATTTGTGTTTTTCTTATTGATTTATAGAAACTCTCTACAGATTTTAATTTATAATGTATATTGCAAATCCGTTTTCCCATCCACTACTTGCCTTTTAATATTTGGTTGTTTTACTCCATAGGAATTATTACTATTTATGTCAGTGTACATCTTGTTCTGCAAGGCCTTTGGGCTTCATATCTAAGAAGATTTTAAATTCAAAGAGAAATCTGTATTTTAAATGCCTCTAAAGTTTTAAAAAATGTTTAGTGATTTATACAAAATTGATTTTTAAAATATATGGGATGGAAATCAAAATTAATTCCATTAATGTTTTCTCTGTAAGAATATTCAAGGTCCTCATGTAAGTTTTGAGCACTCCATTTTTTTCACCACTGATTTGAATATTATATTTATTAAGTATTAAATATATGTATAGTTTTAAATTCATTTTGCTTGCTTTCTTTGATCTATTTATACATTCTGTATTCTTATACTTCTTTACTTATCTTTAAATAAATAACATAATTTTAAAATGAATTGGCTTTATGGTGTATTTTAATATATAGAAAATGCTCACTCATTATTTTTTATGTGATAGTCTCATAATTCTTATTCTTTTAGATAAAATTTAATATTAGCTTAAGAATTTCTATCAAAAATCCTGGCTGGGCATGGTGGCTCACACCTGTAATGTTAGCATTTTGGGAGATGAAGGCAGGAGGATTGCTATGAATCCAGGAGTTTGAGACTAGCCTGGACAACATAGGGAGACTTCATGTCTACAAAACATAAAAATATTAGCCAGGGTGGTGGTGAGCCTGTAATCCCAGTGATTCAGGGGGCTGAGGCTGTTGGATCTCTTGAGCCTGGGAGTTCAAGGCTCCAGTGAGCTGTCACCACACCACTGCACTCCAGCCAGACCAACAAAGCAAGACTCTGTCTCTAATATAAATAAATAAAATTAAATAAAAATTTAAAAAGTGTTATTTATATTAGGCTGAAGTTTCAATTAACTAAAAGTTTGTGAAGCTTTAGCATTTTAATTGCATGGAGTCTGCCATGTAAGAACAAAGTTTTCTTGTCTTTAAAAATATTTAGTTAAGTTTTATCATATTCTTGATACTGATCTTTAACCCTTTCAATAGCATTTATTCCTAAGTATTTTATAATTTTTAAGAATGGGAACTTTTTATTATTTTTAATTTTAAGTTATCATCTCAACCAAGTATTTGTTTATTAATTTTCAAAGTAATACCTGTGCACAGTTTAATATTAAATAATAGAAAAGAGTTCTCCTAGGATCGAAAACCCTGGTGTGTGGGAACAAGCTTGTGTGGATCCCTTCCCAGCTCTGTGTTCAGGGATGACAAATTGTTATCTTTAAATTGGCCATGGTGGGAGTATTTCTACCACAGAAATGGGCAGGTGCTGTAAATCTGAACTTTTTCTTTTTTTTTCCTGGAGAGCAAATTTTAAACATTTATCAGCCTAACACTGTAACAACACTACTCCACTCCAATTCCCACCCCCAGAGACAACAATTTTCAACGTTTTTAGCAGTCTCTTCAGCTATGTGTATCTGTTTCTAAATATGCTTTGTCGGTTTTTCTTTTTTAAAAATGTCATTAGCCATTGCTTATGGTATTTACTTCCCACCTTGAGTGATGAGAATTTAACTCTTGTACACAGTCCTTCTCCTTTCCACCCCTCCTCTTCCTATAATAGTTACATCTCATTTTATTCAGGCACACTATTTTGATTATGTCCATATTTTTCATGAGTTATATACTATAGTTTTCATTCTTATACAACCTTTTTGTCCTTATTTGAGTTAATAATTGCCTAATTTTTCTTAGCTTAGTTTTCTATGAATATATCACTAATTAGCCCCTTCACTCAATGCATGTGTGAAACTCCTACAATAAAATCAAATGCCAGGCAGTTTACCTATAAGCTTCATTTCTTACCCTTTGGAGACATTCCTGGAGCCCTGCACCTTCCTGTTCCATTCTGCTCTCGATGTTACTATGCAAGTGTCCTTCTTGGGCTTTCCTTCACCGTCATTCTGGGAATTCCTTTTACTTCTGTTCACTGGAGTTTATTTTCCTGGGCTATTTCTTCTTCTTCTTTTTTTTTTTAAATCTTTTTTATTATACTTTCAGTTCTAGGGTACATGTGCACAACATGCAGGTTTGTTACATATGTATACTTGTGCCATGTTGGTGTGCTGTACCCATCAACTCATCAGCACCCATCAACTCGTCATTTACATCAGGTATAACTCCCAATGTCATCCCTCCCCCTTCCCCCCTCCCCATAATAGGACCCGGTGTGTGATGTTCCCCTTCCAGAGTCCAAGCAACCTCATTGTTCAATTCCCACCTATGAGTGAGAACATGCAGTATTTGGTTTTCTGTTCTTGCGATAGTTTGCTGAGAATGATGGTTTCCAGCTGCATCCATGTCCCTACAAAGGACACGAACTCATCCCTTTTTATGGCTGCATAGTAGTCCATGGTGTATATGTGCCACATTTTCTTAATCCAGTCTGTCACTGATGGACATTTGGGTTGATTCCAAGTCTTTGCTATTGTGAATAGTGCCACAATAAACATATGTGTGCATGTGCCTTTATAGCAGCATGATTTATAATCCTTTGGGTAAATACCCAGTAATGGGATGACTGGGTCATATGGTATTTCTAGTTCTAGATCCTTGAGGAATTGCCATACTGTTTTCCACAATGGTTGAACCAGTTTACAATCCCACCAACAGTGTAAAAGTGTTCCTGTTTCTCCACATCCTCTCCAGCACCTGTTGTTTCCTGACTTTTTAATGATTGCCATTCTAACTGGTGTGAGATGGTATCTCATTGTCCTGGGCTATTTTTATATTTTGAACCACCCAATCAGCTTCCTTAAAAAGAGTGGTTTGAAGATCCTTTTACTGGTACTTTGCAGGACTGAAAGTATCCTTATTCTTGCATGATACTTGGTTGATAGTTAAACTGAGTATAATGTTCAAATTGGAAATCATTTTTCTCTAGTGATTTTAAAGCCATTGCTCTATTGTCTTACAGATTTCAGTGTTGCTGTCAAAAGGTCTGATGCCATTCTCATTTCAAATATTTTGTAGGTGGCCTCTTTTGTTCTCTCTGAAAACTTTTAATACTTTTTCTTTTTTAAATCACAGGTATTCTTAATTCAAATGATATCCCTTAGATGGGCATATTTTCCTTCATTTGGCAGAATTTTTTGAGGATGAGGGTGCTTAAGCAGTTCCCTCTGAGATTAATTTTTAAAATTGGTTACCAAAAATATGTAAAAAAATACTTTATCTTTTTAATGCTGCCTTTTTGTTTGACCATCTGACTGGATTTGGTTATTCTAACATTCTAATTTTTTTTGGTTTATTTTCTTGGATATTTTACATGAATATCATCCATAAATAATGACTTTTTATCTATTCATCCATATTTTCATATTCCTTATTTTTCTTGTCTTATTTAGTTGTCCAAGACATCTAGGTCAGTGGAGAACAGTAACTGCAAACAGCAGATATTCTTTCACTTTCACTGACTTTAATGGGAAAGTTCTTAATGTTTTACTATGGATGTTTGGGCATATACTTCTTCTTTCTCTTTTTTGAATAGGAGTCTTGCTCTGTTGCCCAGGCTGGAGCACAGTGGCCCGATCTTGGCTCACCACAACCTCCGTCTCCCAGGTTCAAGTGATTCTCCTGCTTCAGGCTCCCAAGTAGCTAGAATTACAGGTGCACACTACTGTGCCCAACTAATTTTTGTATTTTTAGTTGAGATGGGGTTTCACTATGTTGGCCAGGCTGGTCTCGAACCCTGACCTCATGACCCACCTGCCTCAGCCTCCCAAAGTGCTGGGATTATAGGTGTGAGCTACCACGCCTGGCCAGGCATATACTTTTATAAGCAAAGGACACTTCATTTCATTCCCAGCTTTATATGATTAGTATGATAAATAGCTTATACATTTTTGCCATTTTATTTTGACATTAATTTTTAATAATATATGTATATGTACATATATATTCTTATACCTGTGTAATTTTGCATTCTTTGGAAAGTTGATTTGAGGCTATGATGAATTGTTTTGTTAAGAAACTGCTGAATTGTTGCTAATATTTTATTGGGAATTTTACATGAATATTCTCAAAATAGATATTCTAAAGTTACCTTTTTAGAGCTTTTCTTCTGTTTTGACATCCCGTTATGTTAGCCTTTATAAATGTTCTGACTAGTGTTTTGTTAATATGACAATTTGACTGATTTATTTAAATCTTACTTGTTTGAATATATTGAGATTTTTTAATTAACCTAATATATGTTAAGGTTTTATAATTATTGCAAAGCACATTTGAAAGAATGTATAATATGTACAAGATTTCTCTATATATCTACTTATTGTAAGCTTACTAATTATTGTTATTTAACTGAACTAAGCTTTTTACTTTTAGGTTCTTTATTACTTTATTACTTTTGCATAGAGGTTTATTAGAGTACCCTTCTACAATTATAATTTTTGACAATACCTTCTTTCATATATAAATTTTAACTTTAAATTCCATGTGACTTGGTGTATAAAATTTAAAACTGTGGATTTGGCCTTCTATCAATCTAAATATTCGTATTGTTTCATTTCATACGTTTGTTCTTATTTTAGTATTAAACTTTTTCTAATAATAATACTGCAGTGTGTGCTCATAGAGGGCTTTCTTTGGGGTTCATGGACAACATCGGGCTGAAAATCTTTGCTCTTGGAGTAGAGAAATGCAGTGTGTTTCACAGCTGGACCTTACACACTTACATACTACATAGTTATCTCCCTGCCTTTTGAGGAGGTTTGCTTTGCTTTTCTTTCTGGCCTGGATATCTAGGCTAAAAGCCCTCTCACGGAAGAGTCTTCTTTCTTTGGAAAGTAATTCTTAAGACTTTAACCTGGGAAGCAAATGTCAGTGTTTCTAGCTGTTTTGGTTTTTGTCTGGGAGAAAGAGGGCCAATACTGACACAGCAGTTGCTATTTGACTGATGGTATTTTAATTAATTGTACCCATGAATGTCCTGCTGTTTGAATTTGCTGACTCTGAGCTTGGAGTTTCTCCGGAGTTCCTTTGGGAAGAAAGGTTCTCACCTTGGCAATGGCTTTCTCTCAGCCCTACTTTCGGTTGAAGTTTTTTCACTGTAGTTTCTGTCAGTTTGATCCTCTCTTTATTCTTTTGTCTAGAAATCCTTCTATATTTCTGGTTTGCTGATGGCATTTTTTCTTCTTGATGACTGCAGTTATTGTTGAATTCTTGTTTTAGACCTTTTTTTTTCTGCCATATTGGGATTTAAGAAAGAACATGGTGCTCAGCCTGCTGTCTCAAATTGATAGTGTCATGTTTTTAACAGACTAGAACTTTTTTTTGTGAATATGAAATATCTAATATCTAAATATTAAAAATATTATAACAATTGCTGCCCAGATTAAGAATTAATGACCATTGGATCCTATTGTGTATTACAGCCCAGCACATCTTCCTCCTCTCCAAGTGGTAACCACTGTCTTAAATTTTGTGCATATCATTCCTTTGCTTTCAGTAATAATTTTACTATATATGTTTATCTCTCTAAACAGTATATGGTTTAGTTTTGCATATTTTGTACTTTATATAAATAGAATGTCGTCTTTGGCAGCTTACCTTTTTGCTTAGCATATTATTTGTAGGATTCATCCCTGTTGATAAATGCAGTTCTAATTTATTTGTCACTTTTGCAGATGTACAGTGTTCCACTGAATAAAAATAGTGCTCATTCTCTTGTTGGTAAACATCTGAGCGGTTCTAAATCTTTTTTATTGGAAACAATACTACTATGATTCTTTTACTTCTCTCCTAATGCACACGAAGAATTCTTATGGTTTATATAAACAGGGTTAGAATGGTTGAGTCATGAACTATATATACATCTTTAATTTTGTTAGATAACTTACCTTTTCCCAAAAGTTGTACCCATTACATTCCCACAAATTCTATGTAAAAGTTTTCAAGCCTCCACTCCCTCAGTGATATTTTCAAAGCTTTAAAATGTTTGCAACTATATTATATGGAAGGTTGTGTTTCATTGGGCTTTTGATTTACAGTTTATTGATTCTTATGATTCTGAACATCCTTTCATGTGTTTATGGTATTCAAACTCCCTCCGTGATATGCTCCTTTATATTATTTGCACATTTTATTGGCATCTTTTTCTTTTAAATTTACTTTTAGGACTTTATTAAAATAAGTTTTAGATATCAACACTTTTTTGATTTTATCTAATGAACATCACATGTATTGTAAATGTATTATCTCTTTTTCTTTTAATGTTTTCATCATGGTTTGTGTTTTTTGTGTGTTTCAATGGAAATATTTTTGTATCTTGGTCTTAAAGTTATTCTATACATTTTAATGTTTTGTTTCTTATATTCAAGTGTTTGATCCATATGGAATTGAGTTTTGTAGTACATTATGATGTAGTAACGTAATTGTATGTTTTTATTTCATTTGAAATTCCTAACACCATTATTTCTCCCCTGATAAGCAATTCCACTTACTATATATCAAGTTTGCATATATTTATAGGTCCAATTCTTTAATTTATCTCTGTCATCTTTTTGCCAATTCCATGGGTGTTAATTATATTTTTATAATAGGTACTAATGTCCATGAAGTATTTTTTTCCTTTGTACACATTTTAGTAACATCTTGTCAAGTCCTCTTATGACCCTGTAGATATTATGATTTTGCTATTAATTGAATTAATGAATTTTGAAAAGTTGACATCTTTTACATATTATTATCCTATCCATTAATGTGGCCCACTCTTCAACTTTTAAATGGTCTTAAAATACGTCTTTCAGCAAAGATTTTAACTTTTTCTATGACAACCCTGTACCATTTTTCTTAGATGTATTACTGGGTATAATTAGTTATTTTATTTTTTATTGTAAATGAACTTATTAGAGATACATTTTAAAACTCTTCATGAGTGGTAAATACAAGTGCAATGGATTTTTGTACATTTATCTCATATCCAGCAATCTTTTAAACTCTATCATTCTTATAATTTGTATATTATTTAATGCTTTATCTGTTTTTATTTTTTTAGTTGTGCCTCTACAACTTATATTTTATATATAACAAAATTCTGTTACATGATATGACAAATTTTAATCCTCAATTACTAGAAATTCAGGAGGTTTCTAAGAACATTAAATTATTAAACACAATTTTTGAGCACCTACTATGTGCCAGCTCATATTTGAGGCACTGGAATTTAGCAATAAACAAGACAGGTAAGTTTCTGCTCATATGGAGCTTATTTCTGGAAAGTAGCTTCGAATTAATCTCTATTTTCTTTAACCAAGGTATTTTTCCTCATTATCACACACATATCTTAGGTTGTTGTCCAGAGGTGATGATTTATATCCTTCTTAAGGGAAAAAATATATCTTGGATGTATCTCCCCATCCTTTTCTTCCACCAACTATGAGTAACCATTCATGGTTAAAATATTTAATTCTCTTTTTTATGTAGGTTATGAATTTTTAAGGACAAGTACAATAATCTTTAAGAGACTTCTTTCTACTTTGATTTTTTTTGTATATTTTGTTGACACACAGAAAGATATAGGGCCATTGATCCTCCCACCTCCATCCTATTTTCTGCTTCCTTTTGTTAATTTCCAAAAGCATTTAAAATTCCTTTTGTCTCTTTTTAAGTTTTCACAAATCTATAAAGAACTTTTTCACTTTCTGAAGTGTTTTTCACTTTCTCTGCTTTTTTTTTTCTTTCAAGACTTTGATGGTACAGAAAAATGAGTGCTCTTGTAAAACTAAAAGTGTAGCTGGAATATTTGTATTTATTGACTAAAGAATCATCCTTTACTATCACTCTTTTTAAAAATAAATGTTCCTAAATAAACACATTTTAGTATATATGAGTTACAGTACAGTTTCATCTAAGCCACATAGGCTGCGTATATTTTAGTAGTTTTGGTGGTGGAGTTTTGACAGCCACTTTTTACTCTCATGTTGTCCTGTGTGGCATTGCTCCATATTCTTAACTGTAAAAGCTGAGGTGATTTCTATAATGCTCGTAAGCTCTGGACAGAGAAGCATTGCACTAACTACTGTAAAAATAGTTCTTAAGACTCTGGTACAAATGACTTTAAACTCTTTTGTGTATATATATAATCATCCAATCTTCTGACTTCTGGTTCTGGTTTCCCATAAAGATGTTATACTGCCTTTTTCAATCATAGTAATGGCAGGATTTTCAAAGAAGGATAGTCTATACCAACAACCTGTTCTATATACATAACTTCAATTTCTCTCCTCTAAATCCTGGGGAATGTTTGCGTTCTTGAATGCAGAAAGGCAGCCTGTCTACTTCTTTGGGTAACTCACTTCATTATTAAATTGTTCCATAAGGTGATAGCAGAACTTTTCAGAGGACTTTTCATTTTATCAGAAACATGATATACCCCATTGGACTTCATTCATTTTCTTGTTTTCATTTCTTACAATACATATCTGACTATTTTCTCCTCTACATACTTTTGCATGGCTAGGGGTCAACTCCTATCATTAGAAAAATATAGATTAAAAGTGGCACTATTAATGTAAGAGTCAACTTTGCTTGGATTTCGTGTGTGGAAGTTCAGAGATAGATAATTAATTGGGCTTTCATTGTAGTTTTGCCTTTTTCATTTCAATGTATAAATCTATTTTCAGGGGAGGGCTGGCTAGCAGGACAGCAGAAATCTAAGACTTCCATAACCTTCAACTTTTGGAAAACTCTTCATTGCTTTTTGATAGTCTCAATTTCTTCTTCCATTTCTCTTAAGAAAATTCAGAATTAGTGTTCAAACTTTTTTTTTTTTTTTTGGTAAAATCACACTCTATTAGATCCTTTAGAGTAAGTCATTTACCACAGACTTCATAGAGTTACATTCCAACTAGTATTTATGTTTTTAGTTGACATTTAGGAAAGGTTTTTAGCTGGAGTTAAAAAGAGTGAGGGGCAAATACGTATAGCTCAACTGTTTTGAAAATGATCTCTTTTTAGAAGGCCACAAAACAAACATGATTATCTTATTCTGAATTTTCACCACTAAAACCACATTCCATTGAAGGAATATATAATAAAAGTGCATTATCATATAGTGTCACAATGAGGGATTCAGATGCGAAGGGAAGACTCATTCCTGTGAAAACATAGCCCATCCCCAGCAGTTGGTAGAAGGATTTGCTGGAGTTCCTCCTCTTTGTGTGGCTTATAAAACATTCCATGAGGCATGTGGCAATTAATAGTCACAGTGATAGTGGTCTTACCTCTTCCAATCTTCGCATCCTCACTCAAGCCACCTCTTTGCATAGACACATACTTTATGTTTGGGAAGAGGTGCTCTAGGTGGGACACCTCTGTCTGCTCCAGATAATTCCTCCTGACATCCATGGCAGCTTCATTCTATCTGAGCTGGAGATTTGGGAATTTAGGTGGACACAGAAGAAGGAAGGGGTTTGGTGCAGTATCGTTGGGATGATTTTGACAGATTCTTGCTGGGGGTAGAGAGAGATAGGTGGGTCTAATAATCCAAGGGAAATAAAATGCAAAGGTGTGTATATGGAAGATCAAGGGAGAGGAAATTGAAATTATCCAGATTGCTTGTTGAATAGTTAGGAAAACTCAACTTTTCTTGAAGATAAGACTCCCCACTGTGTCTTTTTCTTTTTCCTAGAAATTGGCCAATTTCTGAGTAGATGAAAAAATATAGGTGACTGGGCGAAATAGCTCATGTCTGTAAATCTAGCACTTTGGGAGACCGAGGTGCGTGGATCGCTTGAGACCAGGAAGGCGGAGGTTGCGGTGAGCTGAGATCGCGCTGCTGCACTCCAGCCTGCTGCACTCCAGCCTCGGTGACAAAGGGAGTCTCTCTCTCTCTCTCTCTCTCTCTCTCTGTCTATATATATATGTGTGTGTGTGTGTGTGTGTGTGTGTGTGTGTATAGTGCAATGTGTATACACACACACACACACAATCAAATATGTCCATCACACACACACACACACACACACACACACGCTTTCATTGTAGTTTTGCCTTTATCATCTCAATGTATAAATGTATGTGTGTGTGTGTGTGTTTATGTGTGTGTGTGAGACGGTCATATCTCATTTGTGATTATTGTTGATTATTAAAAGATTTTCTTCATAGGATACTGCCCTTGTATTGAAATATCTATCCAGAGAAGAGAATAACAAGCAGTTCAAGAAGAGTTGATAGGCAGCCAGGCAAAATAAGGATCTGTTTGTTCACACTCTTGCCTTTGCCTAGAATTCTCTCCCCAGCTTTTGCATTTGGAAAATGTGACAAAGTTTTCAAGGTCCCTTTCATATATCAGCTCCTCTGAAAAGCTTTCCTTGATCTCTAGCAGAATTAACCGTTACTCCAATGTGCTGCCTTGGCACAACCGTAAGCACAATTTTGTTTTACAATACTATATTTTGTTGTGCATGTGTCTTTCTCCCTAGCTACACTAAACTATATGGGGCTAGGAAGGCATTTAATATTGCATCTCTAGTGCATAGCAATTTTGTAGCACAAATTAGATGTAAGATAAAATGTTATTGAATGAATGATCTTCATCTAAGTGATTTATTTCATTGGCTTCGGTTGATGTTTGCATCTTGGTTGCTGCACAAGGAAGATAGACATAAGAAGGAAATATAGCAAAGGCAAAATATTCTAGTTCACTTCTGATAAGAAAAATAATAAAACTAATTAATAATGACAAAGTGTTATTTGCTTTTGCATCAGAAAAACACAAAGTAGGCTCTTTGTAATGTTTGTAGAATAAATGAATAATTGATAAAAGCTTTTTTTAATTAAACCTTTGATATATGCTAGATACTGAGTAAATTTATTTACTTATCTCATTTTACTTCTATTACACTGGGAGCAAGGTGTTATTATCCCCATTACAGAGAAGAGGATATAGACTCGAAGAAATGACATAACTTTACTAAAATCGGATAACTCACAAACTGTAGAGTTAGTGTTTGAACTGAGGTTTGTCTTACTCACTTTCTCATTAAGGTCTTCACCTGTCTGCTTGTTGCCCATGAATTTATAGTTCTTCAGCAATGGATTTTTGTTTTATATATACTTTAATTTCTAGGGTACATGTGCACAATGTGCAGATTTGTTACATATGTATACATGTGCCCATGTTGGTGTGCTGCACCCATCAATTCGTCATTTACATTAGGTATATCTTCTAATACTATTCCTCCCTGCCCCCCTGCACAATAGGACCCAGTGTGTGATGATCCCCTTCCTGTGTCCGAGTGATCTCATTGTTCAATTCCCACCTATGAGTGAGAACATGTGGTATTTGGTTTTCTGTTCTTGCGATAGTTTGCTGAAAATGATGGTTTCCAGCTGCATCCATGTCCCTACAAAGGACACAAACTCATCCTTTTTTATGGCTGCATAGTATTCCATGGTGTATATGTGCCACATTTTCTTAATCCAGTCTGTCACTGATGGACATTTGGGTTGATCCCAAGTCTTTGCTATTGTGAATAGTGCCGCAATAAACATACGTGTGCATGTGTCTTTATAGCCGCATGACTTATAATCCTTTGGGTATATACCCAGTAATGGAATGACTGGGTCAAATGGTATTTCTAGTTCTAGATCCTTGAGGAATTGCCAAACTGTTTTCCACAATGATTGAACTAGTTTACAGGCCCACCAACAGTGTAAAAGTGTTCCTATTTCTCCATATCCTCTCCAGAACCTGTTGTTTCCTGATTTTGTAATGATTGCCATTCTAACTGGTGTGAGATGGTATCTCATTGTGGTTTTGATTTGCATTTCTCTAATGGCGAGTGATGATGAACATTTTTTCATGTGTATTGGCTGTATGCATGTCTTCTTTTGAGAAATGTCTGTTCATATCCTTTGCCCACTTTTTGATGGGGTTGTTTGTTTTTTTCTTGTAAATTTGATTGAGTTCTTTATAGGTTCTGGATATTAGTCCTTTGTTAGATGAGTAGATTGTAAAAATTTTCTCCCATTCTTTAGGTTGTCTGTTCACTCTGATGGTAGTTTCTTTTGCTGTGCAGAAGCTCTTTAGTTTAATGAGATCCCATTTGTCAATTTTGGCTTTTGTTGCCTTTGCTTTTGGTGTTTTAGACATGAAGTCCTTGCCCATGCCTGTGTCCTGAATGATATTACCTAGGTTTTCTTCCAGGGTTTTTATGGTATTAGGTCTAACATTTATGTCTCTAATCCATCTTGAATTAATTTTCATATAAGGAGTAAGGAAAGAATCCAGTTTCAGCTTTCTACTTATGGCTAGCCGATTTTCCCAGCACCATTTATTAAATAGAGAATCCTTTCCCCATTTCTTGTTTTGTCAGGTTTGTGAAAGATCAGATGGCTGTAGATGTGTGGTATTATTTCTGAGGGCTCTGTTCTGTTTCATTGGTCCATATCTCTGTTTTGGTACCAGTACCATGCTGTTTTGGTTACTGTAGCCTTGTAGTATAGTTTGAAGTCAGGTAGCTTGATGCCACCAGCTTTGTTCTTTTGGCCTAGGATTGTCTTGGCAATACGGGGTCTTTTTTGGTTCCATATGAACTTTAAAGCAGTTTTTTCCAATGATGTCAAGAAAGTCATTGGTATCTTGATGGGGATAGCATTGAATCTATAAATTACCTTGGGCCATAATGCCATTTTCACAATATTGATTCTTCCCATCCATAAGCATGGTATGTTCTTCCATTTGTTTGTGTCCTCTTTTATTTCATTGAGCAGTGGTCTGTAGTTCTCCTTGAAGAGGTCCTTTACATCCCTTGTAAGTTGGATTCCTAGGTATTTTATTCTCTTTGAAGCAATTGTGAATGGAAGTTCATTCATTATTTGGCTCTCTCTCTGTCTGCTGCTGGTGTATACGAATGCTTGTGATTTTTGCACATTAATTTTGTATCCTGAGACTTTGCTGAAGTTGCTTATCAGCTTAAGGAGATTTTGGGCTGAGACAATGGGGTTTTCTAAATATACAATCATGTTATCTGCAAACAGGGACAATTTGACTTCTTCTTTTCCTAACTGAATACCCTTTATTTCTTTCTCTTGCCTGATTGCCCTAGCCAGAACATCCAATCCTATGTTGAATAGGAGTGGTGAGAGAGGGCATCCCTGTCTTGTGCCAGTTTTCAAAGGGAATTTTTCCAGTTTTTGCCCATTCACATTCAGTATGATATTGGCTGTGGGTTTGTCACAAATAGCTCTTATTATTTTGAGATATGGTCCATCAATACCGAATTTATTGAGAGTTTTTAGCATGAAGGGCTGTTGAATTTTGTCAAAGGCCTTTTCTGCATCTATTGAGATAATCATGTGGTTTTTGTCTTTGGTTCTGTTTATATGCTGGATTATGTTTATTGATTTGCATATGTTGAATCAGCCTTGCATCCCAGGGATGAAGCCCACTTGATCATGGTGGATAAGCTTTTTGATGTGCTGCTGGATTCGGTTTGCCAGTATTTTATTGAAGATTTTTGCATCAATGTTCATCAAGGATATTGGTCTAAAATTCTCTTTTTTTGTTGTATCTCTGTCAGGCTTTGGTATCAGGATGATGTTGGCCTGGTAAAATGAGTTAGGGAGGATTTCCTCTTTTTCTGTTGATTGGAATAGTTTCAGAAGGAATGGTACCAACTCCTCCTTTTACGTCTGGTAGAATTCGACTGTGAATCCCTCTGGTCCTGGACTTTTATTGGTTGGTAGGCTATTAATTTTTGTCTCAATTTCAGAGCCTGCTATTGGTCTATTTAGGAATTCAACTTCTTCCTGGTTTAGTCTTGGGAGAGTGTAAGTGTCCAGGAAACTATCCATTTCTTCTAAGTTTCTAATTTGTTTGTGTAGAGGTGTTTATATTATTCTCTGATGGTAGTTTGTATTTCTGTGTGGTCGGTGATGATATCCCCTTTATCATTTTTTATTGCATCAATTTGAGTCTTCTCTTTTTCTTTATTAGTCTTGCTGGCAGTCTGTCAATTTTGTTGATCTTTTCAAAAAAACAGCTCCTGGATTCATTGATTTTTTGGAGGGTTTTTTGTGTCTCTATCTCTTTCAGTTCTGCTCTGATCTTAGTTATTTCTTGTCTTCTGCTAGCTTTTGAATGCGTTTGCTCTTGCTTCTCTAGTTCTTTTAATTGTGATGTTAGAGTGTCAGTTTTAGATCTTTCCTGCTTTCTCTTGTGGGCCTTTAGTGCTATAAATTTCCCTCTACACAGTGCTTTAAATGTGTCCCAGAGATTCTGGTATGTTATATCTTTGTTCTCGTTGGTTTCAGATAACATCTTTATTTCTGCCTTCATTTCGTTATGTACCCAGTAGTCATTCAGGAGCAGGTTGTTCAGTTTCCATGTAGTTGAGCGGTTTTGATTGAGTTTCTTAGTCCTGAGTTCTAGTTTGATTGCACTGTGGTCTGAGAGACAGTTTGCTACAATTTCTGTTCTTTTACATTTGCTGAGGAGTGCTTTACTTCCAACTATGTGGTCAATTTTGGAATAAGTGCGATGTGGTGCTGAGAAGAATGTAAATTCTGTTGATTTGTGGTGGAGAGTTCTGTAGATGACTATTAGGTCCGCTTTGTGCAGAGTTGAGTTCAATTCCTGGATATACTTATTAACTTTCTGTCTCGTTGATCTGTCTAATGTTGACAGTGGGGTCCCATTATTATTGTGTGGGAGTCTAGGTCTCTTTGTAAGTCTCTAAGGACTTGCTTTATGAATCTGGGTGCTCCTGTATTGGGCGCATATATATTTAGGATAGTGAGCTCTTCCTGATTAATTGATCCCTTTACCATTATGTAATGGTCTTTGTCTGTTTTCTCAGAGACTAGGATTGCAATCCCTGCTTTGTTTTGTTTTCCATTTGCTTGCTAGATCTTCCTCCATCCCTTTATTTTGAGCTTATGTGTGATTCTGCATGTGAGATGGGTCTCCTGAATACAGAAAACTGATGAGTCTTGACTCCTTATCCAATTTGCCAGTCTGTGTCTTTTAATTGGACCATTTAGTCCATTTACATTTAAGGTTAATAATATGTGAACTTGATCCTGTCATTATGATATTAGCTGGTTATTTTGCTCACTAGTTGATACAGTTTCTTCCTAGTATCGATGGACTTTACATTTTGATATGTTTTTGTAATGACTGGTATCTGTTGTTCCTTTCCATATTTAGTGCTTCCTTCAGGATCTCTTGTAGGGCAGGCCTGGTGGTGACAAAATCTCTAAGCATTTGTTTGTCTGTAAAGGATTTTATTTCTCCTTCACTTATAAAACTTAGTTTGGCTGGATATGAAATTCTGGGTTGAAAATTCTTTTCTTTAAGAATGTTGAATATTGGCCCCCACTCTCTTCTGGCTTGGAGAGTTTCTGCCGAGAGATCTGCTGCTAGTCTGATGGGCTTCCCTTTGTGTGTAACCCGACCTTTCTCTCTGGTTGCCCTTAACATTTTTTCCTTCATTTCAACTTTGGTGAATCTGACAATTATGTGTCTTGGAGTTGCTCTTCTCGAGGAGTATCTTTGTGGCATTCTCTCTGTTTCCTGAATTTGAATGTTGGCCTGCCTTACTAGGTTGGGGAAGTTCTCCTGGATGATATCCTGAAGAGTGTTTTTCAACTTGGTTCCATTTTCCACCTCACTTTCAGGCACACCAGTCAGACACAGATTTGGTCTTTTCACATAATCCCATAATTCTTAGAGGCTTTGTTCATTTCTTTTTACTCTTTTCTCTCTACAATTCTCTTCTCGCTTCATTTCATTCATTTGATCTTCAATCGCTGATACTCTTTCTTCCAGTTGATCGAGTCGGTTACTGAAGCTTGTGCATTTGTCATATAGTTCTCGTGTTATGGTTTTCATCTCCATCAGTTTTTTTAAGGTCTTCTCTGCATTGATTATTCTAGTTATCCATTCATCGAGTCTTTTTTCAAGGTTTTTAGTTTCTTTGTGCTGGTTACATAGTTCCTCCTTTAGCTCTGAGAAGTTTGATGGACTGAAACCTTCTTCTCTCAACTCATCAAAGTTATTCTCCATCCAGCTCTGTTCTGTTGCTGACAATGAGCTGCGTTCCTTTGGAGGGGGAGATGCACTCTGATTTTTTGAATTTCCAGCTTTTCTGCACTGCTTTTTCCCCATCTTTGTGGCTTTATCTGCCTTTGGTCTTTGATGATGGTGACGTACTGATGGGGTTTTGGTGTGGGTATCCTTTCTGTTTGTTAGTTTTCCTTCTGACAGTTAGGAGCCTCAGCTGTAGGTCTGTTGGAGTTTGCTTGAGGTCCACTCCAGACCCTGTTTGCCTGGGTATCAGCAGCAGAGGCTGCAGAAGATAGAATATTGCTGAACAGCGAGTGTTGCTGTCTGATTCTTGCTCTGGAAGCTTTGTCTCAGGGTTGTACCCCACCATGTGAGGTGTGAGGTGTCAGTCTGCACCTAGTGGGGGATGTCTCCCAGTTAGGCTACTCAGGGGTCAGAGACCCACTTGAGCAGGCAGTCTGTCCGTTCTCAGATCTCAACCTCTGTGCTGGGAGATCCACTGCTCTCTTCAAAGCTGTCAGACAGGGGCATTTACATCTGCCAAGGTTTCTGCTGCTTTTTGTTTAGCTATGCCCTGTCCCCAGAGGAGGAGTCTACAGAGGCAGGCAGGCCTCCTTGAGCTGCTGTGGGCTCCACCCAGTTCGAGCTTCCCAGTGGCTTTGTTTACCTACTTAAGCCTCAACAATGGTGGGCACCCCTCCCCCAGCCTTGCTGCTGCCTTGCAGTTACATCTCAGACTGCTGTGCTAGCAATGAGGGAGGCTCTGTGGGCATGGGACCCTCTGGGCCAGGTGTGGGATGTAATCTCCTGGTGTGCCATTTGCTAAGACCCTTGGTGAAGCACAGTATTAGGGTGGGAGTTACCTGATTTTCCAGGTGTTGTGTGTCTCAATTGGCTAGGAAAAGGAATTCCCTTCCCCCTTGCGCTTCCCAGGTGAGGTGATGCTTCGGCCTGCTTCAGCTCTCGCTGGTCAGGCCGTACCAGTGGACCAGCACCAACTGTCTGACACGCCCCAGTGAGATGAACCCAGTACCTCAGTTGAAAATGCAGAAATCACCCGTCTTCTGTGTCACTCATGCTGGGAGCTGGAAGCTGGAGCTGTTCCTATTTGGCCATCTTGGGCACGCCCCCTCGGATTTTTTTATTTTGGTCCTCATTCCAATTGTGTATGGCAGAGTAAGATTGGAGTTTCCACAGCTGGTGGATCTTTGATTCAGTGTTTATTGTACTTTTATGTATGTGATGTCCTAACTGCTATAGGATATACAGTCTTAGCTACATAAGGGCAGGGATCATGTTTAATTTATTTCTTAGATTTATAGTGTCTACCTGACACAGCACATTACTAATAAAAGCATACAAACATTTAATTAGAAATTCTGAATTAAAAGAGCAAAAGATCAGCACCCTAAATGCCATAAGGCAGTGCAAGTGCCAAAGAAATGTTACAAGAAAAATGGGCTATGAACTCAGAAGTGAGAGGAATCATTGTAGGTGGGAATTGTCAGGGTGGTTGGATTTGATAATTTTGTAAGATATTTTGAAACTTCCTGCCTTAGGTTATTTTTGGTACTTCTTGTCTGCTTTTGAGCAGTGATTTGCAGGACATTTCATTTCACAAGAAGGGTCTGGACACTTGACTTGGAAACAAGGCAAAAGTAAAGAAGCCCTGGCCTAGTCCTAGGCAGTCACTGGAGGAAGGGTGAGGGATTTGGGAAAAGGAACCAGCACCAAGTCAGAGATGGAGGTTCATGGCAGCTGAAAGGGAAGTGGACAGCAGCCTGGAGTATAAGATTCAGGTATGATTTAAGATGAGTAGTATAGCAATAGGAGATGTCAGGGATATTTCCAATATAACTTCAAAAATTAAGTTTCTTTGCATCAACACAATCAATTGGAATATTAAGAAAGCAATACTGGCAGAGACACAACAAAAAAAGAGAATTTTAGACCGATATCCCTGATGAACATCGATGCAAAAATCCTCAATAAAATACCGGCAAACCGGATCCAGCAGCACATCAAAAAGCTTATCCACCATGATCAAGTGGGCTTCATCCCTGGGATGCAAGGCTGGTTCAACATACACAAATCAATAAACATAATCCAGCATATAAACAGAACCAAAGACAAAAACCACATGACTATCTTAATAGATGGAGAAAAGGCCTTTGACAAAATTCAACAGCCCTTCATGCTAAAAACACTCAATAAATTCGGTATTGATGGAACGTATCTCAAAATAATAAGAGCTATTTGTGACAAACCCACAGCCAATATCATACTGAATGGGCAAAAACTGGAAAAATTCCCTTTGAAAACTGGCACAAGACAGGGATGCCCTCTCTCACCACTCCTATTCAACATAGTGTTGGAAGTTCTGGCTAGGGCAATCAGGCAAGAGAAAGAAATAAAAGGTATTCAGTTAGGAAAAGAAGAAGTCAAATTGTCCCTGTTTGCAGATAACATGATTGTATGTTTAGAAAACCCCAATGTCTCAGCCCAAAATCTCCTTAAGCTGATAAGCAACTTCAGCAAAGTCTCAGGATACAAAATTAATGTGCAAAAATCACAAGCATTCTTATACACCAGCAGCAGACAGACAGAGAGCCAAATAATGAATGAACTCCCATTCACAATTGCTTCAAAGAGAATAAAATACCTAGAAATCCAACTTACAAGGGATGTAAAGGACCTCTTCAAGGAGAACTACAAACCACTTCTCAATGAAATAAAAGAGGACACAAACAAATGGAAGAACATACCATGCTTATGGATAGGAAGAATCAATATCATGAAAATGGCCATATTGCCCAAGGTAATTTATAGATTCAATGCCATCCCCATCAAGCTACCAGTGAATTTCTTCACATAATTGGAAAAAACTGCTTTAAAGTTCATATGGAACCAAAAAAGAGCCCACATTGCCAAGACAATCCTAAGTCAAAAGAACAAAGCTGGAGGCATCACGCTACCTAACTTCAAACTATACTACAAGGCTACAGTAACCAAAACAGCATGGTACGGGTACCAAAACAGAGATATAGACCAATGAAACAGAACGGAGTCCTCAGAAATAATACCACACATCTACAGCCATCTGATCTTTGACAAACCTGAGAGAAACAAGAAATGGGGAAAGGATTCCCTATTTAATAAATGGTGCTGGGAAAAATGGCTAGCTATAAGTAGAAAGCTGAAACTGGATCCTTTCCTTACTCCTTATATGAAAATTAATTCAAGATGGATTAGAGACATAAATGTTAGACCTAATACCATAAAAACCCTAGAAGAAAACCTAGGTAATACCATTCAGGACATAGGCATGGTCAAAGACTTCGTGTGTAAAACACCGAAAGCAACGGCAGCAAAAGCCAAAATTGACAAATGGGATCTAATTAAACTAAACAGCTTCTGCACAGCAAAAGAAACTACCATCAGAGTCAACAGACAACCTACAGAATGGGAGAAAATTTTTACAATCTACTCATCTGACAAAGGGCTAATATCCAGAACCTACAAAGGACTCAAACAAATTTACAAGAAAAAGCAAACAACTCCATCAAAAAGTGGGCAAAGGATATGAACAGACATTTCTCAAAAGAAGACATGCATACAGCCAACAGACACATGAAAAAATGCTCATCATCACTGGCCATCAGAGAAATGCAAATCAAAACCACAATGAGATACCATCTCACACCAGTTAGAATGGCGATCATTCAAAAGTCAGGAAACAACAGGTGCTGGAGAGGATGTGGAGAAATAGGAACACTTTTACACTGTTGGTGGGATTGTAAACTAGTTCAACCATTATGGAAAACAGTTTGGCGATTCCTCAAGGATCTAGAACTAGAAGTACTGTATGACCCAGCCACCCCATTACTGGGCATATACCCAAAGGATTATAAATCATGCTGCTATAAAGACACATGCACACATATGTTTATTGCGGCACTATTCACAATAGCAAAGACTTGGAATCAACCCAAATGTCCATCAGTGACAGACTGGATTAAGAAAATGTGGCACATATACACCATGGAATACTATGCAGCCATAAAAAAGGATGAGTTTGTGTCCTTTGTAGGGACATGGATGCAGCTGGAAACCATCATTCTCAACAAACTATCACAAGAACAGAAAACCAAACACCGCATGTTCTCACTCATAGGTGGGAACTGAACAATGAGATCACTTGGACTCAGGAAGGGGAACATCATACACTGGGGCCTATCATGGGGAGGGGGGAGGGGGGGAGGGATTGCATTGGGAGTTATACCTGATGTAAATGATGAGTTGATGGGTGCTGACAAGTTGATGGGTGCAGCACACCAACATGGCACAAGTATACATATGTAACAAACCTGCACGTTATGCACATGTACCCTAGAACTTAAAGTATAATAATAATAAAAAAAAAAAAGAGAGAGAGAAAAAAAAAAAAAAGAAAAGAAAGCAATACTGGGCCAGGTGAAGTGGCTCATGCCTGTAATCCCAACACTTTGGGAGGCTAAGGGTGGTGCATCACCTGAGGTCAGGAATTCGAGACCAGCCTGGCCAACATGGTGAAACACCATCTCTATTAAAAATGTAAAAATTAGCTGGGTGTGGTAGCGCATACCTGTAATCTCAGCTACTCGGGAGGCTGAAGTAGCATAATTGCTTGAACTCGGGGGGCAGAAGTTGCAGGGAGCCGAGATCGCGCCACTGCACTCCAGCCTGGGCAACAGAGCAAGACTACCTCTAAATAAATAAATAAATAAGCAATACTGTTTTATGAAGGGAGAACAAATTCAGTGAAATGCAGTAATTCAAAGTTAATTTCACTCTACAATTCTGTTTTCATACCAGTATTTAGTGAGTTTGAAAATACAGTATTTCTATGTCCATAGAAACTTTCCACATAAAGTTTGAATAAAATTAGGCTTAACACTTACATATTTATACACTCTCTCAGTGCCTAAATTGTAAGTGCCTACTGCTATGTTTTATTCTTTTTATCTTCAGTACTTGCATGGTGTCTAATTTATATTAAGTACTCAGTGAGTGTTTGATTAGTGAACACATTTCCATTTAGTATGTGGCAGTGTTTAGTACTTAAGAAGTTCTTTCTTTAGTTTCCATTGGTTCACAACTTCTGAACACATTGCAACTACAGCTACAATAAACTGAATGCAATATGCAGTACCAGGCGCCAAGGAAACTTTGCTTTTTGTTGATTTGTGCTTATGAAGTTGATTTTGCGATTTTAAAAAACATATAGATTTACTGTGACCACATTCAGACATTTAAAAAAAGTTTCTTATCTATCCTTGTCTTTGATTTGTAAGTTATATAATCAAGTAAGATGAAAACAGTCATTTATAATCATTCCTGGTTCCCATATCACTGTGTATTTATAAAAACAATATGCAGCACTCACTATGTATTATTTTATAGTATTATGTATTGTCCTGGTTTTGGTTTCTTACACTCTAGTAGAAAAAAAGGTCAACCAATTTAGGCTACCTATAAGAAAATAAAATAATACAGATTAATGTGCATACAAAATCAGTGTGAGGTAGAATAGATGATTTGGGGACAGGGAAGGTTAGTTTTGAATGCTATAAAAGAAATAATGAATTATATGCACAAGATTTGTATCTCATACTTAACATTTAAATGCTGTCATTTACAGAAGAATGGTAAAGGGAAAGCTGGCATAATAATACATATATATATATATATTTTGGCTAAAATAGAAAAAGTATAAGGTGAATGCACTGGCAAATGGGTTTGTTTCATGTATCAGGGCCAAGTGACAACTGGCTTTGTGCGGTTATAGTTTTGAGTCCCACTTAGAGGGATGTGGAAGAATCCCTGAAGTTTTGAAAGCTGATTAACAATTTAAAAATGAGGGTTACCAGAGTGCTATTGACAATAACTAAATGGAGATAATAAAAGGCCTTAAACAGGTTTATCTGTCCAGAAAACATTGCTATTTAGAAAAATGTTGGATGCCTTCAGTACTTAGGGATATTGTTTCTCAGACCCTCTATCAGAAGGGTATCAGAAGAAATTTTCTTTAAAAAAAATGCATGACTATAACTTAGAAATGCATTGTGTTATTTCTTCTATCAACTCAAATTATTGTGTACTGTGCACTTAGTCACCTGAGGGTGCACAGCACAGCAGATAGTCTCAGCTCTGGTGCAACTTATCATCCAGTGCTAGGGATGTGTGAATGGTTGTGTGGGCAAACAATTTGGGACATTTCACAATACAGAGAGAAGTGCTGGGATGGGATAGGTGTCAAGTGTTTGGGGAATACTTAAGAGGAGCATAATCCTGCTTGGAAAAATCCCAGTGTGATTTTCTTCATCTTGCAATATTACTTTAAATTAATTTAAATTGCTAAAATATGGTAATGATAATGACAGCAGATATATGGAGCATCTTATTATGTGTCAGCACAGTGAAAATATTTTATATAAATTATTTCATTTTAATTCTTAAAATTACACTACCAGATAGGCATTAATTTGTTTTGTTGTTTGTATTTTGCAAATAAGGAAAATGAGGCTTAAAGATTTTAAGTAACAGTCTGAGTAGCACAGAATTAATCAGGGGTGGTGAGAGGATTCAAACTCTTGGACTTACTTAAAATTCTTAACTTACTGAAACTTTAGCTCTTAAAACTCTGTTAACTTACATAAACACATGTGAAACTTTTGAAGAGACACTAAGCAAAAGCATAGTGTTTGTCACTAACACAACTACTGTTCAAAATTTAAGAAGAAACTTTCCCACATTTAAGTAGCTGTGAATTTTAAAGATTGCAATGCCAAACTTGTTGATGTTTTTAAAATGAGTAACGCTCAAATGTAAAACTCATTTTTTGGCATCTGAGGACAGGAAATGTAAATTTGAAATGAATTGGACAAAAGTAAAGCTATTCACTGGAACTGAAATCCTTTACCATAATAACAACTGAAGTCTTCCTTGGCACAATAATAATTGTAAAATTTTAATGTATGATTGAAGCAGCACTATCAGACAAGGAAAAGATTCACAATCTTTCCAATAATAGCTATGTTAATTTTTTTATGACACTGTACAAGAACCAGTTTAAGGTTACTCTAGAAGGTTAAACATTTGATTTTTAGTTTTACTATTTGTCTTTTATTTATCAAAAATTTCCAGTCTAAAAATAGTTAATTTCACAAATGAAGAAAAGCATCAGTTATGGAAAAATCAGAGGACACAATTTTTATATCATTCCTTTATTTTTTTTAAGTGGCTAACACCATTATACATTGCCTTAGATGGAACGATCTTTTCCTAAGGTAATCTCTTTGATTAAGAAGCAGCACAGTGACATAGAAAAATATAGCAGAGTGATTGCTTCCTCTACAAATCATATCTGAATAGTAAGTAGTCAAAGCAAGAATAACTGGGAGTATTGAGGTGTCTTCATTTTCTAACCTCAGAATATTTCACCAATTTATTTTATCTTTAAAATGCATTTGAAACTTTTTGTTACCTTAAGGTTTGCAGCACATAAAATGATATTGTTGGAGAACAGTTTGAACTGAAGATGGGTTATGAAAAGATCTTTTTATCCTAAGTAATACCAATACTAATGCGACTGTTTCCTACACCTACTGATTCTTAAATGACAGTTTGGCTCACCACACCCAGACTTATCAAAATAATTCAACCTAAGTGGATCTGACAACTGCCTAGAACGCTTGTCTGACGCACCTTATTTTGTTGTTGTTGTTTTTCTGTTTTGTTTTGGGCTTTTAGCAGCCTGAAGTCATGTTTTTTGTTTTCTGTTTGAAGTGGTAAGCAGAAAAGAGGGAAGAGGAAGGGGCTTTACTGGCCCAACCAGAAACAAGCTAAGAACCTATGTCTGTATTCTCTCCCTTGGACACCTGAAAAAGGACATTAAAAAGTCAGTGTAAAACAAAGAAAAAACAAAAATGTAAGCGGAATTTATGACTTTGGTTCAATTATATCCCAGATATCCCAAATCTGTAGAAATAACCAAGGGAAGATCAAAAATTCTCAAATATAAAGATAGTACTCAGTTTTTAACTTCTTAAATGAGGAGTGCCCCTCAGTCTTCTGTTATATAAAAATTTATTATTGCATATGTTTCCAAATAGTTAACCACCAAGTATGACTGACACATAAAATTATACTATAAAAGAAAACTTACAAGTATTTGAAATATATCAAGTACCCCCCCAAAAAAACAAACCAATTAACTTGAAATTATAAATTACACAAAATGTAATAAGTAAATTAAAATATAAAGTCTTTTGTAAATTAAACAAAATATATCAAGTAAGTTAAAATATAAAGATTTCCCAGGTAGATACCAGCCAAAAAGTTGCTCAGGAGCTTGAAAATGCCTTCTTAAATGCCTTGGCTTACATTTCTAATTTAAATGATTATTTCATATATTTTTGAGATATGGTATATGATTATATATATATAGATATTTATACACACACGTATCAAGAAGAGATGCATAGTCTATAGTCTTGATATTTGTTTCTACGTTTGATTTAACATTGCCATATAAATTTGTAACTGGCACTACATGATATTGATGCCTTGTGATTCCAATAAGAAAAGTGGACAGTTATTTTTTATTTATTTCTGTTCATAAATGTCAGAAGAGTTTCCTTTAAACTATGGAGATAAGTTTTGGCTTAAGTTACTAGAGCTTTTTGACCAATATATTTAACTAGAATGAGAAAATGTACTTTGACAACTTCAAGCATAGTTATGATTCTATTTCCTAAATAAAAATTGTACAAAATTTAATATTTCACTTTTATGTAGATTTTTTAAAAATTTGTGAATAAAGGACTTTCAATTTTTTGTCAAGTCTGGGTGAGTGGTAATTGTTATTGCTTTACCTTTATGCAAATAAGAAAAGTGAGAAGTGACTAAAGTCAGATGGCAAGTAAATAAGTGTCAGTCAGGGCTTAAACCATGGCTGTCTGACCTCAGGTTCAATGTTCTGTTCATTAAACTACAGCAAATGTTTTAAATCTATTCAATATTGCAGTGATATCAACAAGCTATAGTTTTTGATATTTGTGCAGCTACTAGTGTTGCTTCTTAAATATATTTTAAAATATGTGTCATTATTCAATGCTTAGAAGATGCAACAATAAAAGGTTATGCATTTTTAACAAGTGAGGACATTTCTATATAAGATTATCTTATCCATGTTTTTATCTTTATCAAAAATTTACTAATTATAACACAGTAAGTGCTAAAGGAAGATATGAGTGTAATACTCTGAACTGATATGGATAGAATACTTTGTTGTGTTGGGAGATGGAATGCTTGCCTACAAAGGA
The DNA here is from genome assembly GCF_047675955.1 of Chlorocebus sabaeus. Taxonomy (NCBI): domain Eukaryota; kingdom Metazoa; phylum Chordata; class Mammalia; order Primates; family Cercopithecidae; genus Chlorocebus; species Chlorocebus sabaeus. The sequence continues at coordinate 53,301,609 of NC_132924.1, read as the reverse complement.
TTAATGACAAAGTCAGAGGGTATCAGGATGTGGTCCCACAGAAAGCTCTGGGATAGAAATTGAGATATTGGAGTCATTTAGTATACTGGAGTCAATGTTTGTGAGTATCAAAATTCTTACTTGTAAAAAGGAGGAGATTGGTAGACATCAGGATCCCTAATTGTTGAATTTTGGCTGATTCTGCCTTCTCGTCCCTTTAGCACTCATAGTGTGCACAATTTTCCTTTTTAAATCCCTTTGGAAGAGGATGCACTTGACATTTAGTCATGGGCCCCATCATCCTTTCTGGTCTTACGATCCATCTGATTTCCAGTTTTTGTTATCTGCCTAGCCCCACTGTAGATTAATTCCAAGTTCTCTTTTTGCTAAACAAAACAAAAATCCGTGTGGCATTTTCATCTAAAATTAACTGATTGTATGTATAATTGCACACAAAAAATAGCTACAGCCGGCTTCTGTTCCAGATAATACTGTTTTAAGGCTACAAAACCTACTAAAATTGTTACAGGTTTCTCAATTGCCGAAATATAAATATATCCCCTTACAAAATTATTAACATTAATCGAATATTCTCATTTATGAAAATTCTTAAGAAGTACATTAATTACTTGACTAATCAGCCAGGGGATCCAGCATTAGCTTTCTCAAATTTAACTGAGCTGAAAGGAGTCTAATCCTGTGATACAGAGAAATAATTGGGTTTCCGATGTCTGATAGTCTTAATTCATGGAGATAGCTTGAGTCAAGATAGCTTGAAGAGAGGTCTGGTCGACAGGGTCTGTTAGCCTCTAATCCGAATTCTTATTTCTTCTCAAAGGTCTTGTTACTCTTTTTACTGAATTTAGAACACCATGTATGATGTTTTAACTTTCCATCCCTAACACATTTTCTCTGTCTATTTTTGGTATTTCCACTCATTTTCTTCTCTTTGTCTCCCATCTTCCTAGAGAAAGAGAAGGGTAACCTTATCCCATCTCCTCCCTCAAGTACTTTCTCTTTCATTTCTTTTTCTCTTTGCCAGCTTTTTCCCCTTTATGAGGACCAAGAAAAATATCCTGTGCTTCCTAGAACATGTGCATTCTTCTTTCCCTCCTTACATTGCCCAACTTGTTTAAAAGTAATCTGCACAAAGCAAACTTCACATGTGCCTCAACTGCTCACTACCTAACCTCTTGCAGTCGGTAATCTTCTCCTACTGCCCTTTTGAAATTGCTTCTGCTCTGCCTTGACTGGCATTTATTGTTTTCTGTCTGATTTAAAAAGTGATATCTATTTACTATAGAAACTTACAAAGATATACTAAAGAAAGAAAAATTACCTTTAATACCTTTTTCCAGAGATGCTGGATTATAAGGCACTTCTATTTTTAATTTTTTGAGAAACCTCTAGACTGTTTTCCATAATGCCTGTACTAATTTATATTCCCACCAACAGTATTCAAGGGATTTTTTTCTCACCTTGTCACCCACACTTCTCATTTTTTGTCTTTTTGATACTCGCCATTTGAACAGATGCAAGCTGATATCTCATTGTGGTTTTAATTTGCATTTCTCTGATGATTAGTAATGTTCAGCATTTTTTTTTCATATACCTGTTGGCCATTTGTATGTCTTCTTTTAAGAAATGTCTATTCAGTTTATTTGACTGTTTTTTAATTAGATTTTTTTTTTTTTTTTGGCTATTAAGCTGAGTTCTTGTATTTTTTTATTTTAATCTCTTAACAGGTGTGCAGTTTGCAAATATTTTCTCCCATTCCGTAGGTTATCTCTTCACTCTGTTGATACTTTCCTTTGCTGTCAGAAAGTTTTATATTTTATGTAATCCAATTGTCTGTTTTCACTATTGTTACCTGTGCATTTGGGGTCATATAAAAAAATCATTGCCAAGACCAATGTTGTAGAGATTTTTCATGTTTCGTCCTAGTGGTTTTACAGGTTCAGTTCTTATATTTAAGTTTTTAATCTATTCTAAGTTGATTTTTGTAAATGGTGTAAGATAAGGATCTAATTTCCTAATTCTACATCTGAATATCCAAATGTTTCAGCACCATTTATTGAAAAGGCTGTCCTTTCCCCATTGTGTGTTCTTGGCACATTTGCTAAAAATCAATTAACCATAAATACATGGATTTATATCTTGGCTTTCTATTCTATTCCATTAGTCTTCTTGTCTTTTCATGTGCCATACAATGCTGTTTTAATATAATTTTGTAGCATATTTTAAAGACAGATAGTGTGATGCCTTTAACTTTGTTCCTTTTGTTCAAGATTGTTTTGGTCATTTGGGGTCTATTTGTGGTTCCATATGAATTTTAGGATAGTTTTTTCTATTTCTGGGAAAAATACCATTGGGATATTTATAGAAATTGCATTGAATTGGTAGATAACTTTGGGTAGTATGAACATTTTAACAATACTATTTCTTCGAATTCATGAACATGGGATATCTTGCTATTTATTGTGGTTTTTTTTTTCAATTTATTTCATCAATGTTTTATAGTTTTCAGTGCACAGACCTTTTACCTTCTTAGCTAAATTATTTTAAAGTATTTTATTTTTTGGTAGCTATTATAAAAGGGATGTTTTGAGTTCTTTTTTTGGAAAGTTTGTTAGTGTATAGAAATGCTACTGCTATTAGTATATTGATTTTGTATCCTTTGTATCTTGCAACTTTACTGAATTGATTTATTAGTTCTAAGAGGTTTTTTTTTTTTTTTTTTGAAGGGGTCTTTGGGTTTTTCTATTTGTAAGATCATGTCGTCTACAAGCAGGGATAATTTAGCATTTAATTTCCAATTTGGAGACCTTCTAGTTCCCTGTAGTTCTTTCTTTTGTCTAGTTTTTCTGGCTAAAACTTCTAGTACTACATTGAAAAATGTGGGAAGAGTGAGCATCCTTGCCTTGTTCTTGATCATAGAGAAAAGCTTTCAAGTTTTCACCACTGAGTATGTTAGCTTTGGGCTTGTCATATATGGCCTTTATCGTGTTGAGGTACATTCCTTCTATTACTCATTTGTTGAGAGGTTTTATCATGAAAGGTTATGATGTTTGTCAAAGGATTATTCTGGTTCTGTTGATATGATCATATGGTTTTTGTCTTTCATTGTGTTAATGTGGTGTATCACAATTGTAGATTTGTGTATGTTGAAACATCATTGAATACCTGGGATAAATACCACTTGATCATAATAAGTAATCCTTTTAATATGCTGCTTAAGTTCTTTGCTAGTGTTTTGTTAAGAATTTTTGCATTTATGTTCCTCAGGGATATTGACCTGTAATGATCTTTTCTTGTAGTGGCTTTGCCTGGTAGTGGTGTCAGGGTAATGCTGGCCTTGTAAAATAAGTTTGGAAGTATTCCAATTTCTTTAATTTATTGGAAGACTTCAAAAAACATTGGTATAAATTATTCTTTAGATGTTAGAATTCAGCAGTAGAGCCATCAAGTCCTGACTTACCTTTGCTAGAGGACTTTTTATTGCTTACATAATTTCCTTACTCATTATTGGTATGTTTGGATTTTCTATTCATGATTCAGTTTTGGTAGGTAGTGTATGTCTAGTAATTTATCCATTTATTCTAGGTTATCCAATTTGTTGGCATATGATTGCTCATAACAGTCTTTTATGATCTTTTGTATTTCTGTAGTATTAGTTGTAATGTCTCCTGTATTATTTCTAATTTTGATTCTTTTTTAAAAAATTAATCTAGCTAAAGCCTTGTCAATTTTATTATCTTTTAATTTTCTTGTTCATCTACTATAGATTTTTGCTCTGTAACTAACATGAGGCTTGCTTAGAACATCTTATAGTTATAACTAAGGCTATTTTAAGCCAATGACAACTTTTATCATCTTAAAAACTGAACACTTTTATTCCACATGCTCTAACATTTTGTTTTAAATGCCACAGTTTAATTTTTTAACTATGTATTCCTTAACAGGTTAATGTAGCTGTTTTTTAAATACTTTTGCATTTTACTCTTTATACAAGGATATGTGATAACTAACCATTACAGTATTAGCATATTCTGATTTTGACTTTCACCAGAGAGTTTTACTTTCAGATGATTGTGTGTTTATACATTAGCGTCCCACTTTTTGTCAGCTTGAAGAACTCCCTTTCACATTTCAGGTCTGGTAGTAATTAATTTCCCTAATGTTCATTTTGTTTTGTCTGAGAAAGCCTTTATCTGTCCGTTATTCCTGAAGAATATCTTTGCCAGGTGCAGTATTCTTGGTTGGCAGGGTTTTTCTTTTGTTTGTTTGTTTGTTTGTTTGTTTTTTTCTCTGCAGCATTTTGAATATTCCATCCCATTCTCTATTGGCCTTTATTTTTTTTTTTCTGTGAAATCTGATTCCAGCCTGATTAGAACTCTTGTATATGTGATTTGCATCCTTTCTCTTGCTGCTTTCAGGATCTTCTATTTGCCTTTGATTTTTGGCAGTTTGGTTATAATATGATTTTGTGTAGTCTTATTTAGATCAAATCTAATTGGAGACTCTTCTATACCTAAATATTTATATCTCTACCGAGATTTGAAAAGTTTTCTATGATCACTTATTTGCATAAGCTTTCCACCTCTTTGTCCCTCTCTTCTTCTTTTGGAACTCCTAAATCTTGAATATTTGATCTTTTAAAGCTGTCCCATAAATCCCATATGTTTTATTTATTCCTTTTCATCCTCTTTTCTTTTCTCTCCTCTGATTGTATATTTTAAAATATCCTGTTTTCGAGTTCACAGATTCTTTCTTCTGCTTTGATCAATTCTGCTATTGATGTTCTGTATTGTATTTCGTTGTTGTTTAGTTCATTGTCTTTTCCAGCTTTGGGATTTCTGATTTAGAGAAAAATGATTGTGATCTATGTTAAATTTCTAATTTGGCTGTTTATTATAGTTTTTCTGTTATCATTTTATTTCTCTGTATTTTCTTGAAGTTTTCCAGGCTTTCTTAAAATAATTATTTTGAATTATTTGTCAGACAGTTTGTTTCTTAATTTCTTTGTGGTCAGCTACTGAGAGATTATTGTATTCTTTTGATGGTGTTTTGTCTCTTTGTTTTTTTTTTATGTTTTTGTTGCTGTTGTTGTTGTTGTCTTATGCTGATAACCGCACATTTGAAGAAGTTGAGACTTATTTTAGTCTTTGCAGACTGACATTGTCTGCGAATACCCTTCAGCAATCAGCCCATCCAGAGATTCTAGGCAGGCCATTTGCCATAGTCTACAGGTGAGCTTGCTACTGGAGTTCTCGTGCAAGCTGGCTTGATTCTTGGGTTCAGCAGGTAGGCAAGCCTGATGCCTGGGTCCATGGGATCGGGCCTGAATCCTGGATCCACTTGGGTAGACCTGTTGATTGAGTCCATGGGAGCCTGTATCTGCAGGGGCTGGCCTAAAACTTGGGCCCACAAAGGCTGATGTACTGGTGAACAGGCTTTGAGCCTGAGTCTGCAGGGGCTGACTAGGCACTGGGATGGGCCTAGGACTTGGGTCTACTAGAACAGGCTTGGAGCCTGAGTCCATAGGGTCTGGTTTGGTGCCGTAGCAGGCCTGAAGCCTATGTTCATGGGGGCAAATATGTCTTCTGGGTCCACTGGGGGCTAGCCTGGAGCCTGGGTCTGCAGGGTTCATGAGGGCTGCCCTAGCACCGCCCTGGCACTCAGGGGTCTACTGCAGTTAGACCGAACCCTGGGTATGCTGAAGCCAGATTCGACTCTGGGTCCAACTGGAATATGGCCCATGGGGACTGGTCTGAAGCCTGGGTCCTCTGGGATTTTCCTGGAGCATGGGTGTGTGAGTGCTGACCTGGAGACTAGTTCTATGAGGGCCATCCTGGAACTTGGGTCCACAGGGATGGTCCTGGGGCTTGACTATGTCTGAGCCAGTAAATTGCTGGGATTTACTGAGATGGGTCTGAAGCCTGTATTTGCTGGAGGAGGCCTGGACCTTGGATTTGCTGGTGTGTGGGGCTGCTGGGGCGAGTCTGAGACTGGGCAGACATGGAGCATGTGTCCATGGGTACCAGCCTAGGTCCCAAGACCAGGAGTGCTAAGCTAGTCCTGTGTGGACCTGAAGCCTGGGGCTGTGTGGGTCCACTCACACAGGGGTAGACATGGAAACCAAAGGGTAGACCTGGAAACCAAAAGGCCTGACCTAGGGGTTGAGTCTGAAGATGCTGGCCTGATTACTAGGGATGTGGGGGTTGGCCTGGCACTGGGGTTGGCCTGAATCTCAGACCTGGCCTGGGGGACAGTATGAAACTTAGGGCTATAGGAACTCAACTAGTTTTGGTACTAGCTTGGAGGTTCAGTCTGAGGGTACTAGCCTGAATTCTGGGAGCATGTGGGCTTGCCCAGCTGTGTTTTACTGCGGTGAGCCTAGTGTTGGAGTCCAAGGCAAAGTCTTGGCACCAACTTGGAGTTTCAGTCTGAGGAGCATGTGGGCTTGCCCAGTTGTGTTTTACTGGAGTGAGCCTGGTATTTGAGTCGAAGGAAAAGTCCATTGCTTACTTCCCTCCCTTTCCCTCAAGCAGAGAGTATTTCTCTCCATGCCTTGCTACATGAGAAGGATTGATGTGGGTAATATACAACTGTCCTTCCTACTCTCTTTAATGAATCTTTTCTTATTTTTGTGTCACACTCAGGTGCTATAATCTTTCACCTGTTTCCTTAGCTCTTATAAAAATATTTTCATCCATGGATAGTTGTTCAAATTGATGTTTCTGCAAGAAGCCAGGGAATGAGAACTGGAAAGTCCTATTCTGCCATATTCCTGACATCTTGCTGATCAGAACCCCAGTCTTGAGTTGTTAAGGATTCAGAATATTTTCTATTATAAACAAGTACTGGAATTGCTCTCTTGAAGGTTATCAGTAACTTATAATGACGCAAACCAATGTCATTTTCTGGGCCTTCTGGCATTTGAAATGGCTGCTGCATCTTTTGAGATGAACTTCCCACTGCCTTTGATTCTCTTTCTTCGGTTCTGACTTTTTATTCCTCTCGCTTTCCTAAATGTAGATGTCCCTTGAGATAGTGTCCTTTGCTTTCTAGTCTAATAAACTCTTCTCTGGAAAATTTACTTTTCTGAAATTTACATTTTTAGTGTTGAAATCTCTCACAAGTTCTATCCCTTTTTTCTTCCGAAACATTTCTACTTAAAACCAATGTTTAAAACCAAATTGGGTTTACCAAAGATTATGTAAAATTGAACTTAACTAACCCCAAATTTATGACTTTTTGTAACTTACTGATTTAATGGTACCAACTATTGTCTGAATTATCCAATGCAAAGCTTCTCATGTAAACTCATGCATCTTTTCTGCCAACATATCCAAGTCCTTTTGTCCCATCCCTCCTTTACTTTCCATTTAATCTCAGTGAAATTCATCCTCTACTGTTTTAACAGAAGTTGTAACTTCTATTAGCATTACCTTTAGGCTGCCCAATATCATCATTTACCAGAAAAAAAAAATGTATTCTTTAAAATATAGGTCAGTGGTCCAATATGTATCACAATATAAAAACAATTTGAAAAACTTTTTGATGCTTCAGTTACCTGCATCACAGAAGAGTTTTCTTTTTCTATGTAGAGGGTTAGCGACAGGGTCTCTTTGTTCCAGCTTCTTCAAGGATTTGTGGTCTGGAAGGTTTTTCACTATGGGTTCCCCTCTGATACTGCTTTCTAATCATTGAAATCCATACACAGTGTGTTAGGTGATATCTAAGCTGATAGCACCTCTGACATGGTCTTATCTACTTGGGATGTGCTCATCTCGCTGAATCATCATCATGTTCTTTAACAATAAATAAAAAATTGCCCTACCGTGGTCTGTGGACAGTTAAGACAGGCACTCCACAGGTACATACCTTTCAACTCTAATAAAGGCTACACATTTTTCAGATTACTTTTTAAGGCAAGAATATTTCTGTACAAATAGTTAAATAAATTACATATGTTATTTTTGTATGTTCATAGTGCTTAAATGAACAGTTTTATCTCTATATGAAAGAGAAAAACTTGGTAACGTTATTACAGGAAAATACTATCATGTTAAGACCACGTGCTTGACTAAGATTTTATCATATTAAGCACCCAGCTGTCTTTGGCCATTGACGCTTTCTTGGATAGATATGTGTCTGAGCATTCTAAAAACACTCTTTTTGATTGCCAATATGACGTTTGGTTTTAGAGACTTTCTGTCTCATGTATTTGCCAGAAAGAATGAACATACTGATGCTTTCCCTCAGTTTTAGCAAGAGAAACATTTTAGAGCACTGGAATGAGGTACTGTGGAAGGCTGTATAATTACCTCCTATTAAGGTCTTTAAAAACAGAATGGCTATTTATATTTCTTGAGTTGTCTTAATGAAGCTCTTTCTACATGGGAGGAATGGTTCTGTGATGTTTTTTGAGGTCATTTTAGGTCTTGAGTAGTTTTAACGTTTTAGATAAGTTTGGTACAGAAAAACACTCCTGTTCAGAAAAATTGGGTCTGGCACTGATTCTATCATAAGATTATTGCATAAATCTTAATCCTGTCACCACTTCTAAAGAGAGTGTTTTAGGATGGAATGAAATAATAAATGTAAACATTCTGTTGCCTCTTTAGAAAACAGCTTGAAAGAAAAATCCAATACAGTCTTGTCTAATTGTTTTTTAATCTCTATACAGCTGAACTGTTGTGATGGTTGTGGCAATTAATAAAAGAAGTCTGCATTTTGAAGAAATAATAAGTGAGAATGAAAGTCAGGGAATACCATTGTTTCATAGAGGTGACCTAAGTGGTTTCAGCTTATGCCAACACTGTGTGCTAACCACTGTGGATCCTTTCTCCTTTTCCAACTTTGAGACATTTTCTTTCAAATGGTTCTTTCTTATCCCACAGTCTGCTCTGCCATCTCTTTCCTCATTACTTTCCCTGGCCTGAGCATCTGTTCTTTCCTCTGTGTGCTGTTAAGGGAAGAAGCAAGGTGGTAGAGTGAAAAGAACATGGATTTTGAATGAGACAGACCTGAATTGGAACCTTGCTTTATTACTTACCATCAAGATTGCTTTAGTCAATTTACATATCTCCATCTAAAACACTGGCATAATTTCTGTTACAAAACGAGGTAATATATTGAAAACATCTTAGCAGGGTTGCTGACAAATAATGAATTCTCAATAATTATTAGGCATTATTGCTCTATTTTCATATGCCATGTCAAAATACCACCACAACCCAATTTAAACATATGTATATTAAGCCTAATAAAAGGAATACAAATTGGCTTTAGGAAAAAAAGTATAAATAGAAGCAAAAGTTATTTGAATGAGATAGCCAAACATAAATAAAAGCAGGCATTATTAACATAAACTGTTTCAATTAAGATGCATGCTTTTAAACCGAATACATTATGAGAAAAGTATCAAGTTCTCAGATATAATTTGAGGATGGATACCTCTGGTAATGTTCCTAAATTAGAGGCCACTATGGAGAAATAATATTTCAGATATATACTCAAAAATGCAAATGCATTTCAAATTTGTATGTTGGTTTGTGAAAGCATGTGGTATTTTCCGAGTCAAAGAAGCTGTGTGGAATTAGAGTTAAGTGCAGTGCTGGGTTTGTATTTCAACTTTGTTACTAGTTGTATTACCTTGGGCAAGCTACCTAACTGCTTCATGCTTTCATGCATACATTTGGAATAATAATAATTCTGTGCTTACATGGTTTGTGTATGTGTGCATGTGTGTATGATAATTAACTGAATTATTTCATGAAAGGGATTATAACAGTCTTTGGCAAAGACTAAGTGTTTGATATTAATTAGGTCCTCTTATTGCTATCATTAGCAGTAGTAGTAGCTACAGGAAGATAGTGCTACTTGAAAACAAATACACCTTCCCCAAATTATTTTATGGGTAACATTGATTGAGCATTGAATATCTTCACAGACTAGAAGAAAACACTGAGCCTACAACAAGGGGATCAATATTATCAGTATTGCATTTATTTATTGATGAAGAAGTTAAAGATAGCCACAATCTTGAAAGCTACTCCACATAACAAAGTAAAGATCCATTGTCTACTTGGTTTGTAAATAAGATACAGTATTGGAGTTGTGCCTAATTAAAAATTATTTTTTCTTTTGTGAAAATATCAATTGTACATTTGTTTTTTGTAAGGTACATTTTTAATCAATGTCCCCAGTACTCACAAACATGTAGACACACACACACACACACACACACACGCACGCACGCAATTCAATCCTTGCTGCAATTCTGCAAGGCAGGTATTAATATTTCTATTGCCTAAATGGAAAAATTGGAGATGAGAAAAATTCTGTGGCTTGCCTAAAGGGATGACTAAACTGAGTAAATGGGAAACTTTTTGACTATTCTTTGGGTCTCTTTGTTTCTCTCAGTATATTCACTACCTGAGTGTATGACTATTACACTTCTCTGTGGACCTCTGCTATACTTTATGTTCAGAAAACATATTATATTTAAGAAGAATGTTCATTCTTTGCAATTAATCTCTACTAAGAAATATGGGTGCATTCATATGGAGAGCTTCTGAAGGCCTGAGACTGGCAAGCAAATCTCTGGAGGCAGAATGGAAACAAAACTCACTCTAAAGGAGTTTGGGGTTCCAGGCTTCCATGCCAGAGATAAGCATGGAAGACGCTGATCAATAGACAGACTGGAAAAATGTGACCATAGTCACAGAGGGGTTGAATTGTAGCTGCGTTAATGAAGCAGGTTCTTGTCAATTTTGGTGAACCATGCTGATAGCCAGCAGCATGAACCAAAGAGTAAATCATGCTCTCTGGAGGCCTATCACAGAAGGGATGCTAACTAATGAGATACCATACATCACTGTGATGAGGTGTGAACGCTCATCAGGAACAATCGACCTAGAAACCAAGGCCAGTATTTCAAGGGGTATCTTATAGTCAAGCCCTTACTGGTGTAGACAGCTCCAGATGAAATATATAATTTTTCTAAGCCAACTTAGTGACAGAGCAACCCTGAGTATTTCCTGCCAGGGCTGACAGGTTTTTGGACTGGGTATGGATGAGTAAACCCTAATATAGAACAAGGGTTAGGCTAAATCCTCCTGGTCTTGCAGTGTAGGTGGGAGAATAGGAACTCTGGAGTCAGAGAGACCAAGATTCAAAACTCAGCTCTTCCATTTATTTTATATAATATTGGGTAAGTTATTTACCTTCTTAGGCTTTAGTTTATCTCTGAAATGGGACTAAGAATACTTACCTCAAAATGCCTAATATAATATACATAAATTTCTGTAATGTAACATCTATTTAATAATTTTTATTTTATTTTAAAAATTTTTAAATTCAATATTCTAATTTTTAGGCATAAGCCAATAAATATTAGTTTTGTCAGTCTCCTATTAATATTTGAGACCAGAATTGATATACAGTGTACTTCATATCTTTTCCTGATTATAATTTCCTCACATTGTTGCTTTTTTCTTAAAGTTGATGATTCGTTTATTCATTCAACAATCAGTTATTGAACAAATACAATGTCCCAGGAACAGTGTCAGGTACTGAGATTGCAGAAACAGAAGACATGGACTTTCTTCCAAGTTAATCATTGCAGCATTCATAGACAACTTCCATACAATATGGTGAGTATAGGATGCTAATGGAGCACCTTGGACAGATAGAGTGATGGTTAACATCTGTGGTACATTTTAAAGTATGAGTATAGGTTATCCAGGTAAAGGTGGATGAGAATAATGATACATTCCCCAAAAAGAATAACATATGTAGAGATATGGAGGCCTTGCATGGACAAATATGTGTCTCTTTCTGGTGTTTTAGGTCATTTATAATGTTTAAATGACTTCCAATAAATTAGTCAATTCAACTGCTAATCACAGACACCCATTTCCATCTAGCCTTCTCTTTTGCCACTCGTTGGTCATTCTTTGCTCCAGCTATCTCTAATTATCTAGTTTTCTATACTGTTTGGCTATGTAAACTAACAAAGCTCTAGGGATAGGCTTTAGATTTGCAAGCAGAGTCTCGATGGTTTTCTTAACAATGTAACCACAGTCAGTGCCACAGATGTGTTAACAAAAAATAAAAGTGTAAACTTTTATTGGGAATTAACATTTCAGTGCAGTTGCTGCTATACTTTACACACAGCCTTGAAAAGAAGTATTATAAATTGAATAACCAGAAAGGATTGTAACTCCCTACATCTAAGATGTGTGTTATTCTAAGCATCTATTGTGTGCAATAATGTAACTGGTTTAAAAACAGTGTTTAAATTTTGTACAAATAGTCTATCAAAGCAAAGGATGGAATTCTGGTGCTCTGTACTTTAGTTGACTTGTGTGTGCTAAGATGAGTAGCTGTAAACTGAAGTCATTTGCGTAACACTCCACCTGAAAGCCCCAAATCAGTCCTCATCTATACAATCGTGATTTTTATTTTATTTTAGTTAGATAATATATTTTGGACAAAAGAATTTGCTGTTTGTATATTATTGGAATACATATATTTAAAATGTCACTTTGTCTAGCAAAGTGTAAGCTCACAGAAATGCATGGATATATAGAGAAATGTTGAATAAATACATTTACATTACTGGAAAAGAAAAGAAGTGATGGCTGGTGACACAGGAATCCAAGATGTGCTTATTTATCAATACAGATCTTGGCTGCCTCTTTATAGTTTTCTAGTACTTATAGGAATATTAGTAAGTTGCTTAACTGGGTAAAGAAGTAGCAACTGAAATATATCTAATCCATTATGACACAGGACTTAAAGGCCAGAGAGAAAATACACTATTTGGGACCTATAGTTTTATACTCTGTTGTTTCAAATCTCATTATTTATCAAGAACTGTAAAGAGTCAACAAAGGTGATTAAGGGGGAAAAGGCTTCTGGACCAAATATGTTTTCTCATCACTCTAAAGTATACGGGCCTACGCAGAAATGCTAACCCTGCTACAAATTTACACTGTTCAGCAAATATTGCATCTCTGTTTTGTTTCTTCCAATTGTGTCCTTTAGTCTCCGAGTCTCTGAAAGCATGGTACAGGTTGACTGTAGCCATCTGTGATGTCCTGTCTGATATACCAGAGTTACCTTGACAACAGACAGGAAAGTTATAGATGTACTTTGTTTCATACTAATTTGGTGTTGAGACCTAAGGAAACTAGAATAATTATAAAGGGCAGTTTTTGAAGAAATTCCCCATGCTATATTTAACCAGGTTGACAATGACAGAATTTGGGAATTAAACTAAATTTAAAAATTTCTAAGGTTATAACATTTATACTAAGATCTATGATTCCTTAGAGAGTTAATGTTTTAGTTGGGTTCCATTTAAGTAGAAGGTTGTCAGAATGTGAATAAAGAAATAATGGGAAGGTATTTAGAAGTGCATTTAAGAAATGACAGACCAAAGAGAAAATGCTAGTTTGGTAATAGGAAGAGTAGACATTAAATGAATTATTTGCTAAGATATTTACAGGGAAAGGCAGGGGACAGATGCCAGCAACAAACATGAGTTTCCCCAGAGAGGAAAAAGGAACTATGATAGCACAAAACCAGATGATCAAGGTATTAGAATGTGAAGTCTGACAAAAGCTCCCGGCCATATGGAGCCCATCCCATGATTGTGAAATGAAAAAAGAAAGAAAGAAACCTTCCTCTCTATGCTTAGTTTCCAAATATACAAGGCACTATATTAAAAGAAAATACAAATGCATTTAATTTAGAAGAAAACTAAAGATTAATTTAGCTATGAACAAGATGATTTTTATTGATAGTAAAACAATGCATTTTACAGGTTATAAATTAATTAAAGTTTATTTGAAACTTATAAAATGACTTGATAAAATGTACTCTCAATCTAACTTTGTGTCACCAAAGTAATTAGATTACATTACCAAATAGTTGCCCAAAGAATTAGTGTTTACATATATATAAACATACATACGTTTATATAGATATTTTACAACTATATATATGGTTATAAAATAATCTTTAGTGTCAACAAATATAAGCATCTCAGTCTTATATGTTACCAATGAAAATGAAGAATAATTAGACAGGATTAGTTAAAGCTTGATGGAGTTAGAGGATACTTTTGAGAGAAAATGTTGTATAAGAGGAATACATTTATCCTATTTCAAGTACTCTCTGAAGTAGGTGATTTCCTAAGTGTTTTAGGTCACTAGCACACTAGTACTATTGTTTAGTAGCCCAAGCGTCTACAGAACTCACCAAGTGATGGGTTCAGAAGAAGGTTATGCCAGCAGTTAGCCCAGAAGTTCAATAAACACTACCTCTAGGTGCCATTATATAAATTCACATCTTTCCCTTGAGTAGATACATTTTTCCTTTTCCTTTACTCTGCCTAGAACTCCTTATGTCTCTCTTATGTACCCTTTCGCCTTCTAGAACATCTCTGGGAGTCTCTAGGAGTTTCTCATTTACAGTCCTTTCCAGTGTTTTTTCTCCAGTTGCATCCTAGCTTCCTCTGGTTGTTGTTCACTACAGCCAGCATTGGAGCTGTTTGCTGGTTGTAGTGGATGGGCAGCTATGCCAGTGTTCAGGGTAGCTGAGCCTCTCTCATCCTCTCGTGATCACCAAAAATCTCTTATTACTCTCACTCCCACTGCTCTCAGCCAAATCGCAGGCTCCTATGAGTCCACAGAGCCTCCTGTTAAGGAATAGGTCACTTCCTGTTGGTTGCTGCTTGTGCCATTTAGGCTGTTACAACTGCCTGCAGGTTTGTGGTCTGCAGAGTAACTACTCTTGGGGCGGGGGGCGGGAATAAAGTCCTCTTGTTGTTTTGTTTATTTAGAGTGGTCCCACAGCAGAGTTGCTTTGGACCCTAGTATAAAATCTATTTTATCCTTGCAGACCTCTCCTCTCTTAGTTGTGGTTCACTTTTCTAGATTTATCTTTGCTTTATCCAATTCTTCCTCCCACCTCCCCCCGCCCCCAGACTGAGTCTTGCTCTGTCGACCAGGCTGGAGTGCAGTGTGCAGGATCTCGGCTCACTGCAAGCTCTGCCTCCCTGGTTCGCTCCATTCTCCTACCTGGGACTACAGGCGCCCGCCACTACGCCCGGCTAATTTTTTTGTATTTTTAGAAGAGACGGGGTTTTACCTGTGTTAGCCAGGATGGTCTTGGTCTCCTGACCTCGTGATCCACCCTCCTCGGCCTCCCAAAGTGCTGGGATTATAGGCGTGAGCCACCGCGCTCGGCCTGCTTTATCCAATTCTTATTGGCCTCTAACATTTTAAGAAATATTTCTGTAAAGAACATGTTCAAGTGTAATTCAGTACGATTTGCAACATTATGGGCTAGACAAATGTAATTTCAAGAAATTGGGGTGCTGCACTGGAGATCTCTATGAAAAGAGAAACTGTATCCCATTTATCTGTGTATCTCATATAATGGCCAGAATGTTTTAAAATTAATGTAACATGTTTAATTGATAACATTAGAGTAAGAATTAAAAACACTCTAGTCACAGCAGGTTTGAAATTGTTAATAGTTAAACTCTTATTGTCAATTTTCCCTCAATGTTTATTTGTCAAAAATTAACTTTTGTTATTATTTTTGGTGTGAGTTGAAAGTCTTTGGTTAAGAATAAATGTTTGTGATCAAATGTGTCTGAATTGGATGAAGGCTTGTTTCATGGTGGCCTTAATTAACCAGATTTATTTGTTGTACTCTCTTCATTAAGATATAAGCTAGGCCAGGCTCGGTGGCTCACGCCTGTAATCCCAGCACTTTGGGAGGCCGAGGCGGGTGGATCACGAGGTCAGGAGTTCAAGACCAGCCTGACCGACATGGTGAAACGCCGTTTCTACTAAAAATACAAAAATTAGCCAGGTGTGGTGGTGCATGCCTGTCATTCTAGCTACTAAGGAGGCTGAGGCAGTAGAATCTCTTGAACCCAGGAGGCAGAGGTTGCAGTGAGCCGAGACTGTGCCATTGTACTCCAGCCTGGGCAACAGAGCAAGACTACATCTCAAAAGTTAAATCATCTGTTTGAAACCATAGTATTGTTTCAGACATGGAGTGGTATTTCTTCATGGTCTGATGACTCTCATCAACAGCATAAAGCTTTTATTCAGTGCCATTTGTGGGTTTTCCTATGTTGGTAATTGTGCAAAAGAAGTTAAATTCATTTCAAACATTTATTGAGTATATGTGATGCATCAGGTACTATGATAGATCCTGGGGATATGAAGGTGCATTCAACATGGTAAGAGTGTGCTGGTGGCGAATCAGGGAGAGGGATAGTTTGTTTCAGATGGAGGGAACAGCATATGCAGAAAGCACAGAGTGTGAGGTCAGATGAATAATCAGTGCAGGTAAAGTTAAAAAGATATGGAGTCTGTTCTTCCAAGCCATTTAACCTAAGATTGTAGATTACATTGAGAAAAATGAATCTTGTGTCTTATAGATTATTTCTCCAAATGACTAAAGAGAAAATGTTAGGTAGTATATACAGATGCTTAGTTAAAACTTGTTCAATGGCAAAAAGCATTTTAAAATGAAACAAAACAAAAAATATGTTTCTGATGGAAGTAGGAAGATGGTGCACACAAAAAGTGAAGTACTATGCCAATACACTTAGTAGTGACTAAGAAAAATTGTAGAATTATTATGCAATAATCAAAGGAATGAATTAGTGTAATACCAGGGATCACTGTAACAATGATTGATCTAAAGTTAACACCCGGAGCTGCCAGTGCTAATGAGGTAGCTCCCATCAAGGGTACCTGTGATCAGCATCTTTTATATGCAGAAAAGTGCTAAAACAGCTCTTGCAGGAGCCATGAGGAAAATTTCTATTAACAGAATATTAGCACTGGAAAAGGATCACATGACCTAAAGCCATCAGCAACCTTCTGAATACTTCACCTGGGACAGGGTTAAGAGACTATCGAACTAGATGTTTTACAGATGAACAAACTGAGGCTACAGAGGTAAAGAGAGTTGCTCAAACACATGACTGGCTAGGAACAGATCCAGCGCTAATGTCCAGTACAGTGCTCCTCTCCTAGACTTTGTTGTCCCTGGCCAGCCCCTTTGTGTCAAGTAGTTAGATGAATATTTATGACACCATTAAGTGGCGCAAGTCATTTAGCTTCAGAACTATAATAATACAAATCCATCCCTTTTACTTTTAGATGTTGAGATCTTTCTACCATATCACACCATCTTTCATATGTAAGCGTTTATTTTCTGACCAAAGTGATATATGATGCAAAAATACCAAATATAAACTGGAATTGCTTTATGCTTCTTTCTGTGAAAGTTAATATTTTGAGACAATTTACCCAGTAATGTGGATTTCTTTAACTTCCTAGACACCAAAGGGACCTTGTTTATTATATGTATGACATAAATTGTAATATATAGTTTAATGAAGCTGCTCAGAAGTCCATGAGTTGGAATTGTGCTACTGGCCTGACCTTTGCTGCCTCCACCGACCCCTTGTCTCTATGACTAGACAGTAAGTCACAGGATTTCTGGGAAGGGTGTGTGCATGCAGAGGGCAATTACAATCCTTTAGGCATTTCTTCAGTGTTAACAGTCATATCTAAATTTTTATTTCATAATATAAAATATGTGGTGAATTGAAATCTTTATTATACTGCATTACAAAGTTTATGATTATTACTACAGTGTGGCTGTTTTTCTTGAGAAACATCAGCCCTGTGCCAGGCTGCATCCTAGATCCTATGATGCCTATCTGGCCTATGACATCTATATTTTTCCAGTCTTTCTCTACTGAGAGGTTGTAGAAACTTGTCCAGCCCATATGTGCCTCATTTACTGCAATGAGACTGAGCTTTGCCCCTTTTCTAGAAATCTGAAAGTTGAGATCCAGAACCAGAAGTCCTCAGGACAGTTATCAGAAGCAAGAGCTAGAGAGGCAGGAGAGGAGAAAAACAAGAGGAAGAAGAGAAGTGAAGGGTGAGCAGGCCAGTGGAAGGGTCTGAATGGGTGCTGGGGTGAGGGGTGATTGATCGTCTTCACCATTGTGCTTGAGTATGCCTGTTTCATTGAAAGGGCAAGGGGAGGGGCTGAGCAGGCAGTGAGGATGAATGTAGTTACTTAGGGTCCTGAGGATCACAGGTGGGAAAATAATTCAGAACTCTCTAAGTCTCTTCTGGCCTTAGGAATAGTAATTCTGAAACCTAGCTGTGCATCAGAAGTTCTTTGGGATCAGATTCCTAGGAAGATGCATTCTGACTTCATAGGTCTTGGGGTGAGATCAGGAGTGTATGTTTTTTAAAAGCACACTAAAGGATTCCGATACACTGCTGATTTGGGCTATACTCCTCTGGAAATTATTTACAGTACTCACACAATGATTAAATGATTATATTTTAATGTTTAATAAAGACTCTGGAATATTTACAAGATACCACTTTTACTTTACCAAATTCCTTTGCTCCATATAAAGGTCATACAAATAAGAGGCAAGACTTTACTCTCCTATTCTTCTATTATCTGGGGAAAAATCACTTGAAATAAGCATCAGTGGAATCAACATACAGATACAAAATTGAAATATAATCTCGTGCCTCTAGTGCTTAATGGAAATGAGTACCCACCAACTAGACTCTGGGCATGAATAAATAGAAGTATTGACCATCAGTCAGAAGCAATCATTGTAACATTTTATAAAGGACGAGTGATGCTTCTTCAGAAATGCAGTACAAGATATGCCATTTAAAGAAATGCACACATTATTAACCTTTTAATAGTTCAAGTCATTAGAATGTGATGTTGAATATTTTCATGTATCAAGAGAAGATGAATTTACTACAAGGCAGCTTGCTCCAGCACCAAGAGCCTTGATTTCAATTCAATAAATCTGGGTTCTAGCTGTCATTCAGCTCCTAACTAGCTGGGTATATTTTTGTTTTGCATTGCTATAAAGGAATATTGTGTAGCTTGGGAAGAAAAGGCGCTTATTTGGCTTGGAGTTCTGCAAACTGTACAGGAAACATGACACCAGCATCTGCTTGGCTTCTGGTGAGGCCTCAAGAAGCTTTTATCCAGGTCGAAGGTGAAGTGGGAGCAGGTGTGTCACATGGTAAGAGATTAAACAAAGATGTCAGGCTCTTTTAAACAACCATGTTTTGCATAAATGCATAGAGCGAGAACTCATTATTGTAGGGAGGGTACCAAACCATTCCTCAGGGATCCAACTCCATTAGGCCTCACTTCCAACGTTGGAGATCACATTTCAATACGAGATTTGGAGGGGACAAACATCTAAACCATTACACTGGCTGAATTCCACAGTGCTCCTTAGTGACTCAGAAAAAGAGTGGGGCTATATCTCCAAAGTTTCCCAAAATCTAATTTTCTATGATATTTGCCATTGTGATTTAGAATTCTTAGACAGGAATGGGTCAGATTACTGCAGTACTATAGTGGTTGGTTGGCAGAAAATGCATCAGCCCAGTGTGCTTTCTTCTGGTAAAATGCTACAACTGATAAGATCGTTTCTGGGTTTGCCGTTTATAGTCTTTAAATATCTTTAATTAAAAAATAACATTTTTTTCCTGGCTCTTTGATCTATTAGGTTGGCACAAAAGTAATTGCAATTTTTTTGGCATTAACTGCAATTACTTTTGCACCAAGCTAACTTTTTATTTGTTCTAGATCATCTTGTCATTTATTTATTCATTTAACAAATATTTATTGACACATATTATGTTCAAGACACTAGCCTGCTTAATATGAAAAATATTAACCCCAAAGGAATTTAGAGATTAATAGAGATGACAAGAAACAGACAATGCCCAGGAAGCTAGAGACATTGTTATAGAATGATAATTATAAGAATTCAGACTAGGAGAGCTTATTTCTACTCTGATACTGCTTTTTTTTTTTTTTTTTTTTTTTTTTTGACGGAGTCTGGCTCTGTTGCTCAGGCTAGAGTGCAGTGGCGTGATCTGGGCTCACTGCCAGCTCTGCCTCCTGGGTTCATGCCATTTTCCTGCCTCAGCCTCCCCAGTAGCTGGGACTACAGGCGCCCACCACCACACCCAGCTCATTTTTTGTATTTTTAGTAGAGATGGGGTTTCACCGTGTTTGTCAGGATGGTCTCGATCTACTGACCTCGCGATCCTCCCACCTCGGCCTCCCAAAGTGCTGGGATTACAGGCGTGAGCCACTGCACCCAGCCTGATTCTGCTTATAGAGATGGCATCTGTGTTGCATACTAAAGTTCGGGAAGGATTTAGAAATGGAAATTTGGTGGGGCACAGCACTTCAGGTAGAGAGAGACGAAAGAACTGTACCATGTTTGGAGAACAGCGAATAATTAAGTTTGATGCATAGGACATGAGAAGAGAATCCCTGGGAAATGAGCTGAAAAGATGGGTTGTATGAATGATGGTGAAGTGCCTCTATGAGGCTCACAGGTTTGCCTTTTCAGGAAGCAACTTTCTATGGCCAGGCTGTTTCTGGGTTTGTTAACGTCTTATTCCTGCCCATGAGGTACTTTGCCATTAGCTGTGATCACCACATAGTATGTGTGTGTTTACCAGAGCTTATTTTCAGGAGACTTTTGACACGGTATCCTGGCCTTTCACATGTGATACTTGATGTGAAAGGTTAGGTTCACTCTTCCTTCTTTGTTGACTGTTTTCTTTCAGGCCATACTCTGGTTTTACTAATTCTTAGTCTCCTTCCTTCAGTATGTTTCAAGATGGTATGTATTTTGGAAGGAGAAACTGACGCTTGAAATAAAAGAGAAAATACAAGTCTCCTGATACTAAGTACTAATGATCCTGGATGTTCAGAGCTTCATGATAGTCTTGCTAACATCCAGCATACTTACAGAACTGTAACTGCAAGAAGAGACTATGAGTTTGGAGAGGCTTTACCTTAATAAATCAGATCTAATGATTAATTATATTTTAAAACCAACTTTTGTCATGGTTATAAGAAAATTTCAAATCATTTCTTTCTGTGTCCAATGTCCCGTGTGCTATTTATTATATTCCTCTGGAAACCATTTTGTTTACCTATTTTAAATCTATTAATTTTGTCCCATTGGTCATATTTAGGCCCTTCCATAAGATGTACTTGCTGTGTTAATTATTTAACTATCTTCCAACATAAATAATGTGTGGGTTTGATTTCAAGTGCAGATTGCCATGTCGCATTGTACAACTACAATTGGTGTATCTGGGGATGGCTCTGGGCAGAATTAGAAGTAAGGGAACTTTGTTCTGCATCCTAGACCTGCTTTTCTTGTCCCTTCCCTCTCCTGTCAGTGGTCTTGGCTTCTGTCTCTCAGGAACAGTTTCTACCTGTTCCTTTCAAAACCTTCCCTTATATGATACTCGTTTAAATTCATTCACACAATAGTTGAATCAACTGATAACTGAGAGTTATCCTTTATTATGTGCATTTGCTTTTAATAGGTTATAATACCCTAAGCCAAATGTTTTTTTTTTTTTTTTTTTTTTTTTTTTTAAATTGGGTATCTTTGAAGTACAGAGGCATTCCTGGCTGATTAAAATGTTTCCTTTTGATTTTTAGATCCCACAGATAAGTGAGAACACGTGATTTTTTTATCTTTCTGTGCCTAGCTTATTTTACTTAACATAATGATCTCTAGTTCCATCCATGTTGTTGCAAATAACTGGATCTCATTATTTTTTTATGGCTGAATGGTACTCCTTGTGTATATGTACCACCTTTTCTTTATCCATTAATCTGTTGCTGGACTGTTAAGTGTTTCCAAATCTTAGCTATTGTGAACAGTGCTATACAAAACATAGTGCAGATACCTCTTTGATATGCTGATTTCCTTTCGTTTGGGTATATACCCAGCAGTAGGATTGTTGGATCATATGGTAGCTCAAAGTTGAGCTTTCTGAGAAACCTCCAAACTGTTCTCCATAGTGGTTGTACTAATTTACATTCCCACCAATGGAACTCATGGACATAGAGAGTACAAGGAAGGTTACCAGAGGCTGGGAAGGGTACTGAGGGAATGGTGGGGGGAAGGGAGGATGGTTAATTGGTTAAAAAGATAGAAAGAATGGATAAGACCTATTATTGGATAGCACAACAGGATGACTATAGTCAGGAATAACTTCATTGCACATTTTAAAACAAATCAAAGAGTGTAATTGGATTGGTTGTAACACCAAGGATAAATGCTTGAGAAAATGATACCCCAGTTCTCCATGATGTGTTCATTCCATGTTGCATGCATATATCAAAACATTTCATGTACTTCACAAATATATACAGCTACCATATACCCCAAAAAATTAATTTTAAAATGAAAAATGTATTATTTTTCCTCTCTTATCCCAATCGAAAAGAGCCATTAAAAAAAGTTAAGTATTTGATTAAATATTCTAAAGCTCTTTGTTAGGTATGACCTTAAGTTTAGCAAACATGTCTGATATTTTATACCTACAAGATTCCTCTTTCTAGTTTGCATTTAGAATGTGTTTTATTCCTCAAGTGTGTTTGGATGTTTCTTTTCTTACATCTAATGAAAATTCTGTATTGCTGTCAAAATTCAAAAAGAACCGTTATCATTTCTCTGTGGTAGTTCAGGAAAATTTAAATTAGATTTGTATTCTTCAAAATCAAAGCCTGTTTAGGCATAAACAAATTACATGCAAATAATGCAGAAAATATCAGGTGTATTTATTACACTTGGATATGACCTTTGGAAAAATAATGTAGTGCCTGGTTTTGTTAAAGAAGCAGTAGAGAACTGTGGCTGAATAAAAAGTCATCTATACACGGTAAAAGTATAGTTTCTTTAAGTAATTGCTCATATCAGAATTATATCCCTGTTCTGATATATAATGAGAAAAAGGTGAAGAAAGTTAGCTCCACAAATGTGCTAAAGACAAACAAGTGGCATTGTTTCATCTGCCTTTAGTTCTAATCTTGTTAAATTAGGGGAGAGAGGAGAATAATCTTTAAAATACCATGTGTGGAATATCATACACAACTGGAATCTAGGTTCCTTCAAACCAACTTAACATTATGATAAACTGGAACTGTTGTCATTGTTGTCATTGATGCCATCATTGTACTTATGACCAAGGATGCTGCATTTTATTCTGAATTACACATTACCATAAACAAATGACAATAATTTTGATGCCTATAAGAAGTTTTATTTTTTTAATGAAAAAAAGCAGACAAGAAGTTGTCCTGTTTGGCAAGATAGAATTTTCATGAAGACAAAATATGTCATTGTTCATAGAATGTAGTTTGGCAAGTGCTAAGTAAAGGTCTCAGTCTCAAAACAAGACACCCTTTAGACTTCAGTCTATATGTGAAGGCTATTCATTACCTTCCTACTTAATCCTTTCAGTAGACTTTACAGCATGTAATGCATCAGTGCAGAGGCTCTCGGGATACCATGCATGTAAACTGTGATGACTGGTGGAGTATTGGGACCATTAGACTAAGTTTGGGTTTTAGAGGATTGAGCACTGCCTGAGTGAGCTTTTGGAGGTGAATGAGGAAAAGGAGCAGGGGGGCTCCAAGAAGGAGGAGTGCTAACATGAGAGACAGAGAATCCAAATTTCATTAAATCTTTCAATATTAAGTAGGACTAATTTTAGGCCTAGTATTACTAACTTGTTCCCATTTGATATTTAGCTTGTGAAAAGTCAACATGTAGACATTTGCTTGAGAAAAATGTTATATTAAAACATCATTTTACCTCATTTTTCTAATCATAGAAACATGGTTCTTTTTCCTGTAACATTTATGTCTTTGGACATTTTTTGCCCTGAAAGTGCATGGTTACAAAATCAGAAAGAAATGAGTTTAAATACTGCCTTTGCCACATAGGAGCAAAGTGATTTTGGGCAAGTTAAATAACCACACTGATCATAATTTTCTCATTTGAGAAATAGAGATAATAACCTTGATGAGATTTTTATAGAGCAATGTGATATCTGTACATCACCTCATTGAGTGCTGGTACATGGTAAATGTTCAAGGTTAGCTAGTATCATTATCATTGATACTGCTATCTCTCTTTTGAGACATTCTGAAAAATTATTTCTTCCTAGAAATAAGCGTTTTGGCCAGACTTAACAAAAATAACTGTTATTTCATTTTTAATATATTTGAAAATCAGGACTATTGGGCTCTGTTGTTTTTTTCCAAGTGGTACGAATACATGCAAAGTTGATTTGATTTTAAATAAGCGAGGTAAGAGAATCTTAGTCAAACCTTTTTACGCCAAGAAATGTAGATTCCTTATTTGAAAATTGTTATGGTTCTTTGGATAAATGTAATCATTACGAAATGTACATTATTACTTGCTTCTCCATGGCATCTTGGACAGGAGCTTTTGCTTACTTTGGCAGAGGTCTGTGTGTTTAAGGGTGTCTTCAAAATGCACAGCAGACTGAGCAAAAGGATGCTCTAGGATCTGATGTTCTTGATGCAGGTAATACTCATTCAGAAACTTGATAAGCAGAAATGTAAACTTTTAAATAACACTAATGTAAGTCATGGAACTGATTCATTATAAATTCATTTACATATCTTGTAGCTAATTCAACATTTTAAATGTTATCTTCTATTATTTAATGTCCTATAGTATATATCTGGGTAAATGTGGTTCTCATTTTTTTTCCCCATTACTGTAATATATTAGATTGTTGCTTCTGTCCTTATTTTGCATATCTTCCTTGCTTTAGGCCAAACCAATCATTAGATTTTGTCTGCTTGCCAACAGAATTGGGAAGTACAGTTAAAGAAGCAAAGGATTACAGGTCATTGATCTGTTGCATGACAGGCAAAGATATGATAGAAAGTAAGTAATGTTTTAGCTTAGTGCGTCGTATTCAAATTAGACACATGCATTTATCTTCTTTTCACTTATAAGGCTTTGGCATTCATCAGATAGTCCTGTGCTGGAAAGGGGAATTGTGAGTCCTGCTCTTATTCATCTCATCATCTCCTAGTCTTATTGAGAAACCTTCTTTGACATTGCAGATACTTTTTCCTTGTACGACACAGTTAATAATTAGGATTTCAATTTATCAGAAAGTAATTGGTAAATGTCGCAGAACTGGATTATAGCTTTCAGGCACATCCTTCTAAAGATGCTCTTGGATACTGTATTGTTACATTTTGAAATTGACATCTGTTAATGTTTCTAGGTACCTTCCTTTTCCATGGTCTTTGTTTTTGATCTCTTCTGGTACTGTCCTTAATTATTACAGCACCAAATTCATAGTGGTCTGTTTTTCAAAAAATGTTTGTTGACTGAGTGTTCATATGTCTCTGGAATTTTTTAAAGCATGTATTGTGCCCTTCATTATCTAATTTATAGAATGAGAGTATATAGGATGACTAACTTGATATAGGAGGATAACCCATAGTTTTCAGAGTCACTCATCTTTGAATCTCATTCTATTCTGTACTAGCTGGAAAAAATAATGTAGCTTCACTGAGCCTAGTCTTTTACACAAGTAAAGTAGGTGTGCTTTCTATTACATGCTACATTTTATGTAGATGAAGTGGAAAAAAAAGGTTTCTATCAGTCAGTTCACTGGCAGGAAACATAGGACACATTCAAATGGGAAATTGAGGGAAGCAACCCTTTATACAAGTATGGGCAAGGTTAAAGGGGGCCTACAAGGTAATATGAAGTATTGTGGGCCAGCAACAGTGTGGGATTCTCACTATGCATAGGCCAGAAGGAGTGAGAGGAGTGAAGTTTCCAGAACCCAGAAATAGTGCTAGGGTGTAGGAGAGTGCCTTCTGGAAGTGTGGCCTTTGGCAGAAGAATGAAACTGAACCATAGCCTGGTAGGGCATGAGAACAGCAAGTAAATACACTGACTTTACTTGATTCCCACTTTCCCATTTTCTGCTAGGGCTTCTGATTGGCCATACTCAGCCAGAAGGGAATCCACTAATGCAATTTATAGAAATCAGCCTCTAGGGAACAGAGAATGGTGGAACAGAGAGGAAAATATACATATTTAGCTGTCTGTGAATCTGTCATGGACTTAGTGACTGCTACCTAGCATATAGGGTGGCCATATAATTTATTGTCCAAATTGCAACACTTTCGAGAACAAAAGGAGACATCACTATTAATAACTGCACTGGGACAACGGGCATAAAGCAGAGCTGAGTCAGGCGAATTAGGGCTTACTGTTACCTTACTAAGAGCATAATAAGCCTAGGTGAATATGAATTGCCTTTCCTTTTTTAACCACTCTTCTCAGATTCTTTCTTTTCTTATAATAGTGTAATGTGAGTATTCTGAGAAAGAAGATTGGATTATTTTAATAAAGCAATCTAGACTCGTACCCCTGTGGCAGGCTTTCCAAAGTCATAATTATTACTGAGTCCCTTGCTAACATCTGCCATAAGAGTGCAAAGGATTTAGGTTATTCGTTAAACTTAAGTCCTGATTATCTTGTTTAGTAGTCTCCCCTTGCTTAGAAACCTCTTTTGAGCACTGAAGACAGTAGAAGCAGCAGAAAGTCTATTAATAAATGGGATATACATGCTTTGCATGAATAAATTTGGTGAGCTATTTATTTTTCTATAGCCGTGGTCTTTCTATTTCTATCTTAAGCCCAATTACTTCACATGTAGATTGCTATGTTTTTAAAGATATCTGTGATTAGTATTTTTAGTTTGTGTTAATATTGGTGATTGACCAGGAGTGGTTTTTAATGTCTTATTTCAAGCAAGAAATAAGAATACTGATGAATACAGGGAATTAATGATATCAACAAACAGTTCAGCATAGATAACTTGTAAGTTCAAAGACAAAAACAATTTTATTTAAGTGAAGAAATGTGAATAGGATTAAATGGAATAAAGTGCATTTGGAACAAAGGAAACTGTATGGAAATTGTGGTTTACCTTGTATATATATCTTCAGTGTGATTTTTTTTGACAGCATACTTGAGAAATAAATAATCCTGGTGATGTCTGCTTATCAGTGTTCCATTTTCATATTGACACATTTATTGACCTGTTTGTGACATCCCTGCCAACATCAATAACCTGCTGCTTCCCTTTCCTGGCCCACTGACTTTCTTGAAAATGCTTGCTTTGCCCAACTTTGATGTGTCCAATTGTTCATAGGATCTTGCACTGCTCCTTTGCCATTCATTCAGATTTGAATAAAGTCTCCTCAAGGAGTAAGTTACTCCTTTCCTCTAGAGACTTCCTTTTATTTAACAATTGGTAGATTCACTTGACTGTGAGTCTAATTGATTGGGGTAACATATGGCTCTCTCAGCCCTAGTGTTTTCCAACCCTTTTGAAAGACAGGGTATAATCCTAACTTTCCAATGAGTTCTTTTAAGAACTTCTCCTATTTTATTTTATTATTTTTATTTTTTTGAGATGGAGTTTTGCTCTTGTTGCCCAGATTGGAGTGCAGTGGCATGATCTCAGCCACCACGACCTCTGCCTCCTGGGTTCAAGCAATTCTCCTGCCTCAGCCTCCCGAGTAGCTGGGATTACAGGCATGAGCCACCACGTCCAGCTATTTTTTGTATTTTTCATAGAGACGGGGTTTCTCCAGGTTGATCAGGCTGGTCTCAAACTCCTGACCTCAGGTGATTCACCCTCCTCAGACTCCCAAAGTGCTGGGATTATAGGTGAGAGCCACTGCGTCCTCCTCTTTCTAGAACTTCTTAATGTCACCTCTACAAAAACAAATTAAGGAATTTACACAATTCGGTATTGGTAAACATGATTTTTATAAAAGGCACATGTAATTATAATAAAATATTTTTTGCTATCAAATACAATTTTTTTAATTGAAAAGTAGAAATGGAAAAATTTTAACCACTGAAACTACCATATAAAGGTAAAGCAAATATTTGCAAATAAGCTGCTTAACTACTGTATCTGTTCATTCACAAAATACTTTTTAAGTCCTGTTATCACCACATGTTCCAGGTATACGGGTACAATGGTGAGTAAGGTAGGCATGTTCTCTAACCTAATCGAGTTTAAATTTTAAGTAGGGAAGACAAGCAATGAACAACTACAACACAAGTAAACAGTTTATAAACCATCAGAGAATATCAAGTGCTATGTGGAGAATGCTGTTATGGGGTCACAGAGTGGCTGCTTTCTAGGTTAAGGAAGGTCTCTTGAAGGAGGTGACTGTCAAGCTAATGTCTGAATGACAAGGGGCACCAGTCAAGCAAAGATCTGGGGAGATACTTTTGTAGTCTGTAGGAATCTCTAGCACAAGGGGGCTGGGGCTAGAACCAGGTTGGCAGGTTCTAGGCACCAGAAGATGGTCAGGGAGGTTGGAGTGAGCAGAGAGGAGAGTGGTATGAGATGGCAGGAAGGGCTTACTAGATTCTGTTGGGCTTTGTAAACCAGGATAAAGAGTTCAGATTTTATTATTTGGGATATAATTGAAGTGTGTTACCTAAGGAAGTGAAATGATTTGATGAACATGTTTAGAAGATCACTTGGGCAGCTGAGTGAAGAATTAACCACACACGGAAGCTAGAAAGGAGGCTTGAAGATGATTGAAAAGCTATTGCACCACCAGTGAGAGACAGCGGTGGCTGACAATAAGGTAGTGGTGACAGCACTGGAGAGAAATAGGCATAATGGGGTCAAGTTTTGCTTTGTTGGATGTTTGACTTTAGAAAGCAGTCTATAGGAATGTAATAGTTGGTGACTAGAATCAAAGGATTGTTTGTTTCTTTTTAACAGAACAAGACTTCCTAGATAAGAACTCAGGAGGGACTTGTATGTGCTCTAGCTATACTACTTTTTTCCTGTTTAGTTTTCTTGGCCTATTATTTGGAAAAGTGCTACTCAACTTTTCTCATAAAATATTATGGGAAAAGTTTCCATAGTTGCCTCTCAACCTGCCCATATTGACTGGGTGCTTTGTGTTAGTCTAACTCCCAGTATCTCTTGTGTACACAATTGTAATTCATACATTTTTGTGCTATTTAGAAAAGGGTGATGGTAACTTCTAAAGCGGAGTTGAAAGAAGCATGATAGAAAGGGATGCTGTGTGTAAGTAGGTTGTTTGGAAGATGAGATGAAATGACCCATGCTGAATGAATGTGACAAGGAAGAAGGGAATTTGAACAAATCACCCTTAGACAAAACACTGCCTGTAAGTGATGCAAACGATGCATTACTGAAGCCCTTTACAAGTAAATGAAGTCTTTCTACAAGCCTACGGCTGATATCTTGATTAAATATTTAGAAGGAGCTTTTAGGAAAAGAGAAAAAAGAGGCAAGTGAAGGAGCAAGGAGGAAAAATTTAGAATGGAAATGGAACTTAAGCAGAGTCAAAGCAAAAAGAAGGGAAGAGTCTCATTTTCCATTTGCTTCAAAAACAAAAACCAAGAAACAAACCCCAAAACAAAAACAAACCTCAGTCTGTGAACAAAGCCCAAGTCAAGATTTGGAAGAAAGAGCATTGACTTTCGAGTCAGGCAGGCCTGAGTTTGAATCCACGTTCCAAATTACACGTGTGTCCTTCTGTGTGTATGAGAGGGATGCTTACACACAGCATCCCTTTCTATCATGCTTCTTTCAGCAGGGAATTGTCTTTGAGTCTCAGTTTTTTCATGTAGAAAATGGAGATGTAATGTCTAAATCATAGTGACCCTAGAAGACATTGAACGAGCTGGCTGTGTTTGACTCTAACTCCTGTCTGTTTGTCTTTGGCAAGATAATTACTCTTTTAAAACTTTGTTTCCTCATCTCTAAAACAAGACTAATATCTATGTCACAAGATTGTTGTCTAATACATTATCATTAAGTATTATTGTTTTTGAAGTTTCAGTGTTTAAAATCTCAGGTCAGAAAAGGCAATCAATCAATATTTTTTTTCCTTTCTGTTATTTTTTCTTCAACTCTTGTATATTATTACTGTTCATCTTCCATTACAGAATATCACTCCCATACACAGCATTTATATGTTGGTTTTCAAGTTTGTTTAAATAAGTACATACTTGCTTTGAACTATTTTTCTCCTGGGATCTCTGCATGGTTTCTTTCCTTCTCAGTTTGGTGTAATTACTAATGGTTTCTCTTGTCACTCTAAAAGTGTCCCAGTTTGGACAACATAAATGTTGTCACCCCACTAATGGTTCCTGTTACTCATGTAATCATCCAATGTATAATTTAAAATATATATCTTTGAATATTTTTGAAGAAAAAGTCATGTCAGGATTACATTTGTAAAAACAGTTTTCTGAAACAAAGCAGTGTCTTATTTACTGAATATGCAATGAATCCACTGGCCAGCCCTGATGGATTGAGACACTCATGATGATCTGTCACTGTTGGAGCATGCTGGGGCAGACCAGATACATTCTTGTGGATCATTTCCTCAAGCTGCATGTCATGAAAGTGCTCATGATGTTGGAATGCAATCCACTGTTTCCTAAGTGCAGGTGCACGGTGGTCTCTGTGATTCAGGTGCCCCTATGCGCATTGGGGGAGGGTTGAATTGTCCCTTGACACCCGTGTCAGGGATGCTTGTAAAAGCAACATGACTGTCTTTAGGGAAAATGAATTTTTGAAGTCTCAACAGAGAGTATAGCTAAGTGGTTCTGGGGGAACCACTGGGATGACATTTTTTGGGAATGGTAATTTCATTTTTCAACTTGGTCATATGGTAGAGAAAAAGAGGCTCTTTAAAAAGTATAGTCTGGACATAGTCCTAGTTCCACACCAGATTGGAAAACTATGAAACTTTGAATTCTTAATATTTCATTTCTCCTTAAACAGGTTATAATAACACATCTATTTTTGTCATATTTGATTCATCATTTGATTGATTTTTATATGTTGTAGCAGGAAAGGAGCTAAAAAATTCATAATATTATAATTAACAAATGTCAAGTACCTTTAAAATTCATCTCATTCTACTTTCTATGCCAACCTCTTTCCTACCACAGTGTAACTAGAAATTCATGTAAATCAGTTCACATGAAATAGCATCTGCTTTCAGCTGGCTTGCTAACTTCTCAGAGTTGTATACATGAAAAAAAGTTGAAGAAAATGGGAAGAGAGTAAAAAATAACTGTTAAGTTTAAAATGAATACTTTAGGGCAGGATTTGGAATTCTGTTGATAATTCAGTCTACCTAGGAAAGAAAATCTCTGAATACATTATTATTTAAAAACCAAGTATTAGAGGATTTAGACTTTTAAAACCATTGGATATAATTTTGGATGTCTGGCAGAACTAGAATATCAACTTTTATTAAAATATTCCTTTTAAGAGAAAACATGAGATGTTCATTGCTGATATTATTCCAAATTTTCTTCTATATTGAATCTGGAATTAGAATATGGTACTTTTAATTTTTATAATGGTAGGTACATTGTGCTATAACAATATTAGCTCCAATTTAAGGGCTTGGCGGATGCTAGGTCTTTGAAGTTTACTGTCTCATGTAATCCTCCCTGCCTTCTTAAGAGTTAGTGTTATCTTCATAGCACAGGTGGCGAAACTGAAGTTACTAACTTGGTCAAAGCCACACAGTTAGTGATTGATGGAGCCAGTTTTCAATGCTAGACTTTGCTCTTTTACTATGTTACAGAATGTGGTTTGTTTACAAGAGTTATTATGTTTTTTTCCTGGATGTCATAACTTTAGTGGAAGTCACAATTTACTGCAATCATAATGCTTGCTAAACACCTCTTTATCCCTTATTTATTAGATTGCCATCATTAGCCTTAACTACATTGCTATTTGTATGACCTTTACCTCCTACTTTTCTATGGTTAAGTAGATATGAACCATTTCAGCCTTCTTTGTTAAGGAATTTTGGATATTTCTTGGTTCTGGTCTTCCAACTTAACTTCTAATATACTAAGTATTTTGTGCCATAGTTAAACATTTACTACCATTGACAAGTACTGTCAGCACTCAAAACTTTTTATAAAGAAAAAATACCCCACAAATGTTAAGATTCAGATTGTTGAATTTTAATCAATAGGAAGCTTTGCTTACCCTTTGTAGTGAAATTTTCTGAGATTAAACGTGGATCCTATTCTCAGCTGTGCCCCAGTGAATGTTCATGGAGTAATTCTATTGCTTCTTAATTTCTTCTTTGTAAAAATATTGATGTACTCCTTAAAACTGAAAGAAAATAACACCATGTGTCCAGGGATTTGGAAGCACAGTCTGAAGTAACTTCTAATAGCATAAAGTTTCAAGTTTTGTTTCATATTAAAAATTCATGAGTGCACTCTAACTTGTATATTCTTATCTATATGATATAAATATGTTGTTTAAAATACTTTCACATAAAACTGATGTTTCAGGAAGATGTGCTACATTTTCCTCTGGTGTGAACTGTTTTGGAAAACTAACTCATGTTTTCTGGTGGCGCACATGGTCTAGTTTGAAAATCATGAAGCTAAAGAATTTTCTCCAGGAGATCCTGCTAGAAAATGGAGCCACTCGTCCATTGATTCATTCAACAGATACTCTTGTTTGAATTCACTCTAATGACTATGCAGACATTGGGTACAAGCTAATGGCTAATTCCATCAAGGTTCTTGCTTTCATGGGTCTTACATTCTGAGGAAGAGTATTACTAAATAACTAAGTAAGCCAGAAAATGCCACATGACAATATTAGGATGAAAATAAAGCAAGATATTATGATTGGAATAAACATGGACTTTTTCAGACCCCATAGGTTGAGAAAGATCTCTCTGGGGATATAACTTTTAAAATGGACACCTGAATGATAGGCAAAAGCCAGTCATACAAATATATGTTGCAGTAATTTCCAGGCATATAGTTCCAGTATAGAGCAAAAGTCTTATGGCAGAAATGAGTGTGACTTTTTCTTTTACCAGAAAGAAGGCAAGTTGTATAGAGAGTGAGTAGAATAAAAGTGAGGCTGGGCACGATAGCTCATGCCTATAATCCCAGCACTTTGGGAGGCTAAGGCAGGTGGATCACTTGAGGCCGGGAGTTTGAGGCCAGGAATTTAACACCAGCCTGGCTGACATGGCGAAACCCTGTCTCTACCAAAAATACAAAAATTAGCTGAGCGTGGTGGTGGGTGCCTGTAATCCCAGCTACTAAGGAGGCTAAGGCAGGAGAATCGCTTGAGCCAGGGAGGCAGAGGTTGCAGTGAGCTGAGATTGCGCCATTGCACTCCAGCCTGGGTGACAGGGAAAGATTCTGTCTCAAAAAACAAAAACAAACAAAAAAACCTGAAAGATGAAGTGAGGGGACGAGATTGTCAAAGACCTTCGTAGATTATGGTGCCAAGAGTTTGGGCTCCATTCTCAGTGTGAAAGATGCCAGTTGGTTTGAAATGGGAGAGTGATATGTTTTTTAATCCTTTTACAAGGTCACTGTGGATGCTGCGTTGATAATGGATTATAAGGGTAAGAATAGAAGTAGTATGACCAGTTAGGTGGCCTGTGAAATGGTACAGGTGAGAGATGATAGTGGCTCAGACTGCAATAGTAGCCATGGCTGCTTTTTGTGGTATATTTTAGAGGTAGACAGAAGACTCACTCATCGTTTAGACAGACTGAAGTGCTGGGGTAAGGAGAAGAATATTGTCAGAGATTTTAGCCTGAACAACTTGGTGTGTCTCTTTTTTTGTAATTGAGATTTTCTTGGTTGTGTGATAATTAGTAAACAGACATTTCAATTTGTACACCATTGATGAGATGGGGAGGATAATGATTTGAGGAGAGTGAACAAAGTATCCGTTTTGGAAAATGCGTACTCAATATTCAGGTGAAGAAGTGAGGTAGGATACAGAAGCCAGAGAAAGGCTCAGGCAAGCATGTTCCAGAGAGTGAGAAAACTGCAAGTACAAAGACTAGAATAAACTTGATGAATTTTAGGACCGGCAAGAGAGCCAATGTGTTTGGAGCATGGAGCAAGAGGGGCACACTGGCAGAATAGAGATCACAGAGATGACTCCTACAGGCAGGATCGTTTACAGCCTGAAGGTCATACAAGACAATTTGGATTGCCTTCTAAGTGTGGCAGGAAATCATTGGTGGGTTTACCCAAGTAAAATGGTCTGATTAGCATTTTTAAAGGGATCACTTTGGTTGTTATATGAAGAATTGATGGGAAAAGGACAGTGCAGAGAGCAAAAGTAGAAGAGGGAGATAAAAAGCTTACTAGGAGGCTTTCAGAACCAGAGATACTAGACATCTTACAATGCATGGCTGAGTTCTGAACCATGACAAATATTTCCACCAATATTCCATGTGTTGTTTGAATACTCAACTGAAAATTCATGGAGGTAATAAACCTATTTTCAATTCCATATTATATATAAATACAAACCATTTTTTGCATACTTTTATTGTACACTAAGTTTTTCAGGAATACAGTTATTGCACATATTGAAGAAAATGTTGTACTTGTTTTGTTCAGAACTATACCAATAACTATTCACCATTTTAGAAAATCAAGTCATTGATGGTAATGTCACACCTGGTATTTAAATTGGTGTGGCCAATATCTCATACCAGTATATATCTGTATTTATAATTGCTATCTTATTGATTGCTCTATGTATAGGCATAAGCATCTGATTTCAACACGTCTTGTAGAATAGTAGTATCTATGCATTTACATATTGAAAGACATGGGGTACTATACTGATTTTTTGTAGTGTATATAGGTTACAATATCTATGAATTTTATTTCAGAGTAATAAACTATTGCTATATGAAGAAGGCTATTAGAGTGATAAGTTGAGAACCACAGATCTATATAATTATGGATAATCTGGAATCTTAAGTTTATGGTTATGACCAGTTTAAGCTAGATGGAATTAGAATTGGTAGTCTATTATATCAATGTAATTTTCCCAGGAACACATAGCTAATCAGCCACTTGTGCTCGTTTTGAATTCAGCCTAGACTGTCTCTAGAGCCCATATTCATTCCATTATACCATTATATCAGGGTAAAAATTTATTTTCAGAAGTTTATTCATTGTAGTAGAGTATGCTGCTTAAATTCTTGGTGCAAAGAAAATGTTTTAAAGCTGTGTCTTAACACTAAAATAAATTTGTTGATTCAGCCAATTTAGTGATACAAATAATTAAATTTGGAGGATTAGAACAGATCAATTTTTTTGGTCAATTATATGATGAACAAAGCCTGATTGTGGTTTCTTTTCACTTAGATCCAGTTGTTGAGATGTCTTATGGAAAAGTCTAGGTTTTCTCATGATTTTTCACTTTAAATATGAAAACAGGTTTCTTGTTTCTAATTATCTTCTCTTATCAGAAACTTGCCTCATACTTGGTTAGATAAATGCTTCAGGACTATCATAAATGGAAACACATATTTTTATTTTAAGATTTTAAAACTACTAATTGTTTATTAGAAAAGCTGTTGTTCAGTTTTTATCTCTGATTTTCCCTTTGCAAATTCACATAGTGAAATGTTCTTTTTAGTGTCAATGTTTTATCTCAGCAAGTACCAACAATATTATTATTCTGCAGAAGAATAGCTAAGAAGGAATTAACTTGGCAGTAATTCTCATGAAAAAAAGTAATTTTGAACAGATATGACAGTTTTGTGAGCCATTGTCCAACTATCACCAAAGCATTTTAATTTGAACGTTAAAAGAATTTGCAACAGTTAAGAAAGATAGTTGCTAGGGAATAATATATCAACACATTGTGTACTATATCAAAGAGTTTTTTGATAGGGTTTTGATGATGGGGAAAATATAGGTTAAAATACTAAATCTGTGTTCTTCTGTTTGGGCTACTTCACACTGGAAATTGACATGGTTTTAAAAGATTGATTTTTAACATTTCCTTTTTACTGTGGGGCAATCCACAATATCATGGAAGATTTCTTAATCTTCATGTTGCACCTTGCTCTTCATGGTGATTTGTGCTGTCTTTGTCTTATGGATAGAAAGGGAAGATCCACTTACTATGTGGAAGATATCAAAGAAATTAATTACACTGCCTGTGGTTATTATCTTCACAGAATCAAATTACTTGGTTTAGGAAATATTTCATGTGTTAAAAATCCAGTGTGAACCAGAGATACTGCACCTCAACCAAATGAATGGTGAAACCTGAAGATAAATTTACTTTTCATTACTCTGCCTATGAAAGGCAGCAGAGCACATGTTTAAAAGCTCTCCAGTGAGGCACCTGAGAGAAACTGTCATCGTTTCTTTACCAAATTGAATTGTAAACTCTTCCTATTTAGGATCGTTTATGAGCAGTTTGAATGTTATTTAACAAGCATAATGTTGTGGAGTAGTGTTACATATTGCCTAAGAAGGAGGTTTCTATTACTTCTATTTATCTTTTGCATCAGCGTTTGACAGGTAACAAATGAAATTCCTTTTCTAAAATTAAATCAGGCTTCATTTCTGTCTTTCACCCATAAAGAATGAAACATTATTTGCTTCTTAGACAGTTCCTGTACTCTATCATCTTTCATTACTTTTATAAGTTCTGTCATAAATGCTTTACCTCTTTGGCCTTGGCTTCTAACAGCCTATTATAGAGATAAGTGTCTGGGTTTGATAGTATAAAAACCTCAAATGTTGCTTTACCCTCAATTAAAAAGTACTTTAAAAGCAGCATTGGAGTACAATATGGTCTTTCACTTTTTTATTATATTTGCCTTCTTAAGTAGTTTTGGTTCTTTATGACCATGAAGAGCAGTGTTTGCAGAAAATTTGGGGTAGCTCCCTTTACTGAAGTCCATAGCTGTACATCCACCTTCTGGACATCTTTACCTGGTTATCCCATAGCACCTAAATTTAGCCTGTGCACTGTTCCTTCCCACGTTTTCTCTATTACAGAAATTGGCAAATGATGGTCTCTGGGCTCAATCTAGTCCACTGCTTATTTTTGCATGGCCTTGTAAAGTGAGAATATATTTATATCTTTAAATGGTTGAAAGAAAATAAAAAGAGTAATATTTCATGATATGTGAAATTTAGATGAAATTAAAATTTCTGTGTCTATAAATAATACTTTTTTGGAACACAGTCACACTTGGAAAGTTTCACCACTCTCTCAACTCCTAATCTTAAAACCACCAAATCACCTTCCAACCTTTCCTTTTATTCATATTCATATTCTGTTAATGTATATAAGGCATATCTCCAGACCAACCTTCTCTTTACTGTAACCTTTATCTCTTGCCTGGACAATTGCAATAGTTTTCCATAACTCCTGCTTCTCATCAATAAAATGTAATTCTATAATAGTACCAGAATTATCATCTCAGGAACATTAATAAATTAGATCATTTTTCTCCCCTATTAAAGATGTCATTGGGATCCTTCTTTCCATAGAATCAAGTCCAAATTCCTTAGCACTGTAACAAATCCCGTCATTCATTGGCCGTGATTCCTTTTCTAGTCTAATCTCCTGTGACTGCCTGTTCCCTCCTCTCGCCCCTCTTGTATCTTAAATTCCTACAAGACAGTATTTCTTATTGTACCCCAATATGTTGATTTCTTTCAAAATTCTCTGCCTTTGTAATGCGGCTGCCTTATCTTTATTGCCCTTTTACTACTTTTTAAACAGCAAACTTGATTTAAATTTTTGAGACTCAGTTTAAATGTCACATTTAAGAATCCTTTTCAAGGGCTTTCAGGTAAAATTAAGTGTTCTCCCACTGAATTTCTGCACTTGTATTTTAATAATCTATGTAGAAGTTGGAACTCTTCCCCATTTTGTATCCTCAGAACCTCACATTTGTTACAAAGATAGTCAGTAAATATTTGTTGGCTGAATAAGTGCTCATTTACTTTAGAAAGATTCTTCAGTTTAATTCAGCAGAACCAAAATTCTAAAAATAATAACAATCAAGTCTATTATTCTATATGGTCTGGAATGAACCTCTGAATCTTTGTGGGTGATTATCCAAAAGTCTTTGATAAGCATCTAGAACAGTCTTCCTTATTTAATTCTGTGGTTTCCTAACTTGCAAATTTATTGAATAAAATGTACCAATTTATCTATTAACTATTTCTTTCCCAAATAATTATTCATGATCCCAGTTAAAGAAAAAAAAAGCCCTCTGTATTCTACCTTTTGTTGTCTGTGTTATGTTGATCTAGTTTTAATTAATGAATTAATTATTTCTATAGGCAATAGTTAAATTTTCAAATTCAGCTTTCTCTGGTGCTTTTTTGGCATCTCAAAGATTAGAATACCAAGAAGATCAGGTCATGTAGAAATAGTACATGGCTCTCTGTCACCTAAAATCATTTATGCAAATTATCCTAGTTGGATCATTACATATTGTATACATGTATTGAAACAGCACACTGTATCCCATAAATATATACAATGATTGTATCAATAATACAATAAAACTTAAAAAATATGTGTTATGTTTCACTTATTCAAACTGGACATTTATTTGAGGAATTAGGTAAGATTCTGATGTCCTATCATTCCCTCTGCTTCTGTCCTTAGATTCACATTACTGCTTGTTAGCACATCCATGGGAGGTTAGTCATGGGCCTTACTGAACTATTATATGTGTGCCTTACATAGACTGGTTGGATGGGAAAGAATATAAAACCATCTAAATAAAGATTTTTAAGATTATCTATGAGTTTCACTCATCTATTATTTTCCTGGCTCCATTTAGTTTGGACAATAATAGTGAGACAAGCATATGATTACATAGTACTTTATACTTATTTAAAGTGCTTTCACCTACATTATGCCTCCTGCTAGGAAGGCATAGATGGTATTGTTCCAGAGATTTTTCAAGTGAAACGGATGCTCAGAAAAATGAAATTACTTGCTAAAACTCTCACAGTTAGAGATGTGATGAGAGTAAAACTTAGTTCCTGATTCCATGAAATTTTTCTCTGATTTTTTTTCTTCATATAAAATATGTATTCATTATCAAACTATAGCCTCTGGGCTTTAAAACTATCCTTCCATACTCTGATTAGTGGTACAGGGATAGGATTTGCAGGGTCCTGTTCTCCTTCATTAGATGGCCTCCTGTTAGTTTCTGCCAAGAGAGGGCACATGAGGAGGCTAGATATTGCTGGAGGAAGAGAGGGCCCATTTTACCTTTCCCTTTTCGCTTGCTGTTTCTGTCAGCATATCCCTAGTAATTGAAGTTGAATAGAAACTTATCCTGGCCTCCCCCAAACCAGTCTCATCATACTTCCTTAGAGCTACCAGCATCCACAAAGCAGTGCCTTTTCTCAGAGGTTCAAGTCCCAGCCCTTCCTATGAACTCCTGAGATTCTGATCACTACAACACCTCTCATATTTCTCAATGCTTAGTCATGGTAGCTGCTTTCTACAATCATTATGTCTGTGCTACTTTAGTGTTCCATTCATGCTTTCTCAGTCCCCTAATTTAATACCTGTGAAATCAATTCCCTATGTTATAGGCACTCTATTGAAATACCTGGTTTGGTTTTCATTTTCCTGAAAACACCCTGTATAATGGTATGCTTGTTATCATGAGTAGTCACAGAAAATATACTCTGGGATTGGGTTATATTCTGGGGTTGGTTTGGTTATGAATTTATCGTTGTTTTGGAAGCAGTACCGATGTTTTTGCTTATAGTATGTAGTGGCGCTCAATTAAATTATTATCTGGTTGATTGAAATGAAGTGTCTGCTGAAGCAAGTTGTTGGAAGGATTAAATGGGTGGGATAGCTTTTTATGACTTCACTGAGGAGCTTTCAAAAAAGAAAAGGGCAAACTCCTTTCTTTAAACCCTTGTTTCAAATCACTGTTAGAGAATCAGAGAGCTTTCATAGCAGCTCTGAAAGATTTTATTTCTTATTATTGTGGGGCCAACCCACTAGAAAGAAATATAAATTACACTATTCTCCCTTTGTTCAATTATTTCACCTGGGGAAAAAGGGATGTTTTTCTTTCCAAACCCATTCCTATTAGTTCCAGACCCAGAACTAGAATCAGATATCAGAATACTCCAGAGGAAAAATGAAGTCTGACGCAGGATAACTTCTAGAATGAATGAAAAATTTTGCTAATTTATAGCAACAGTTTCAAGGGTTTTAGACTAAGGAGGAGATACATAATTTTATATATGTATATGAGATAAGGTCAAACTTATTGCTATGGTTAACTTGGCAGAAATTTGTGATTTCATGTTTTAGTTTGTTTAGTATTTTAGTTCCAGTTTTCTGCTGAAAGTGGTTGTAAAAATTTACCTGGTTAGTAACTGAAACTTTAACTCAGTGGTAGCCTACATTCGCTGAGGTTGAAATCCCAGAACTTCTGTGGCATACTGTGAAGGAAAGAATAAAAGGGCATATGAAGGTAGGTAGGTATTTTGGAGTAGATTTATTCCATGTGTCTTGCACAATCAATTCTCTCACCCCATGACATCACCACCACACTAGACACTGTATTCCCAGAGAGATCCCAAAGGACATTCTTTTAACTTAAGCGTTGAGAAATACATTGACAAACAGAATACCCCAGAAGTCACTGTCTTCTATAAGCCAGAGATGATGGTGGGAGATGCTGCCAATGAGATAACTTCCTGAATTCACTAGAGTTTCTGGAATTCTACAGGGGCAAGGTAATTCCAAATGGTGATGCCTAACCTTTAGAATTAAGGGAGACCATCAGTAGAAGGCAGCAGTAGCCAAGTAGCATGGAGCACTTTTATTATCCGCATGGAGTTGGTTATAGATAATTAAGTATTCACAAAAGCAAATATGTAAACATTTTCCTAAAATATCACTTAATCTGTAAAAAAAAAAAAAAAAAAAGACAAAATCGTAGGTTTTGTGGCCAGGAACTTGACTTGAATCACCACAATGAAGGGTCCTGGCTTCTCACCGAGTTCGTAGGTTAAGTCAGCTTTCAGAACTGAAGGCAAAATCCTCCTAACGGTAAATCCTAAAGCACTTTCACAAGTGTACACAAAATCTTCCTTCAAGCTCTACCCAAAAGGACCTGCAACCACTAAACAGGGTTACTATGCACTTGGGAGAGAGAAATACCCAAAATACATAGGGATTAGTAAATATAGTGTCTAAATTTATACTAATTCATGGGACCCAAAATGCTACTGCAATCATCTAGTCAAAGTGGAGATTGTGCTGGTCCTGACACAGAGCCAGGACTAAGGTAAAGCAAGCCAGGCATGTAGGGTATAAAAAATTGTAGGCTGCACTCACAGGTTTATGCAAGTGCTGACTCTCCCTGAAGTCTCAATCCTGAATTAAAGAATGGAGTTTTGAACAAAGCTTATCCCCCTAGTGGGTCCATGGACCCGTATTGTAATTACTTCTCTGGCATCTGTGTGAATAATTGCAACACACTCATATGACAACTGTCAGGTTCCATACATTGACCCCTGATTCCTGAAGTGAAAGTTTTTCTGGCAGGATGGGACATGTGTAAACTTCTGAAGCTTTTCATCCCCGCCAGGATGGTGAACCTAAAGTAGTAATGCAGCCCTAGTGAAACTGCAGATTAGTGCCACCACCAAAAGCTTGAAATATGCAGGGATGGTTATTTCCCTTATGTCCTCATTTTATTCCCTTGGTTGGGTTTTGAAGAAGATACAAACATCTTAGAGAATTACTGTGGATTATCTCAAATGTAATCAGGCATTGATTCCAATTGCAGCTGTGGTTCCATATGTGGTTTCTTTATTGAAGCAAATCAACATAGCCTTTCGGACCTGATGCACAGTAATTGATCTGGTAAATGCTTTTGTTTCTATAACTACTGCAAAGATCACCAGCAGCGGTGTGCTTTTACCTAGCAAGATCAGCAGTGTATCTGTATAGTCTTACTTCAGGGCTATGTCAACATTTCTCTCTGCCTTAATTTAGTCCTCAAAGATTATGGTGGTACAAATCTTGGTTAGCTTATTTGGCTTTGGGGGACAACATAAACCACATTTTTCCACTGTGTCTATTGAGTAACTGAAAAGGCATCTCATAGAAAAGCCTCTGCAGCTAGTAACACTGTAGTGCAAACTACTCTTCTCCTTGAGCCTAGTGTCCCAGTAGACCTAATAATATTTGATGTATCTGGAAATGGAGATACTTGTGGAACTTCTTAAAAACTCTTATAGGAGAATCAGAGTTATAATCTCTAGAGTTTGGAGGAAAGCTATGTCAACTTCTGCAGTTAACTAACCTCTTTTCAAAAAATAGTTCCTGCAAAGCTATCAGGCCTTGGTAGCATTGGAATACCTGAACATGGATCATCAAGTAACCATGCAATTTAAGCTGCCACCATAAACTATTTGATTGGGCATGTGTGCAACAATTTATCTTGTGTGGAATAATATGTTAGAGAGCAGGCTGAAGCAGATTCAGAAGGCAGAAGCAGATGTCTCAAACTTTTACTACACGTAGTCCTTCTGCATTACCTCTCCTCCCTCAATGCATAACTAAGCCCTCATGGGGGAATTTCTTAGGAATAGTTGAGTGCCGAGAGGAAAACTTGATTGAAGTATATGAGTGATCTGTTTGGAATGGTCAGAGTGTGAAGATGTCACATTCTATGTAAATGTTCAAAAAAGGCACTACCAGAGAATAGGCTCAGAACAACCATTTAGAATAGAAGACCCATCCTCTGATTGTCCATTTGCCTCTCTCCTCAGCCATTCTCATTCCTGCTCAATGGATTCACGGACAGGGTGGCCATAGAAGCAAAACTACATACTATTCCTGGGCTCAACAACATGAATATTCCCTTACCAAGACTGGTCCAATTGTTTCCCTTCCTGAGTGACTAATGTGACAATTGTAGAGGCTAAGGCTGTGTCCTCTGTGGGTACCCCATTGAAGAGGGAGGAGGAGACCCTCTTAGGAGCAGATTGACTATATTAGACAGATTCCTTTTCATTGTCTAAAAAATGTTTTTGAGGGGCAGAAGGGTGAGAGAGTGAGAAGGGGGTGAGTGATGAGAAATTATTGGGTACAATATACATTATTCACATGATGAATACACAGAAATCGCAGACTTCACCAGTACACAATACATCCATGTAACAGAATTGCACACATGCTCCATAAATTTATACAAATTATAAAACAAAAATGTTTTAATATATTTTAATGACTATTGACTGTATTAGCTTGACTTCTACTATTTAAGCTAGAAACATGTATCCTTGACTTCCATCTTTAATTTGCTCTCTAGCACTTCACACTCACTCCACCCAATATTTCTTACAGTTACAAGGAATTTATTTGTCATTTGTTAACATATTATACTTTTTAAGCTTCTGGCAGGCCCAGTTTTTCTATTCTACCTGGCCAAAATAATGCTCAATGTTCAAGACCCATTTCAAATATCACATCCTTTAATTCCTGACAACATTTCCTATGTATTTACAGCATAATACTTCTCAGGCTGTATTATTAAGACATGTTATAAGTGCATGTTTACCCCATCTAAATAGTATGTTCCACAAGAATTTGCCAATGCTATTATTGCATCCTGTCCTTCTGCTTCCAAGTCAATGACTATTACATTGTTTGTTCTCAGTATATATTAGTGAGTGAATGGAATATGGTACTGTCCACTTTTTTCTGGTTTTACCATTATATTGAATGGCAATGAGTATATATATATATGTTTTTATATATATATATTTATATACTGCTCATCATCTCATACAGATCCATCAGGGTCTGTAGGTC
Source organism: Chlorocebus sabaeus (assembly GCF_047675955.1). NCBI lineage: Eukaryota > Metazoa > Chordata > Mammalia > Primates > Cercopithecidae > Chlorocebus > Chlorocebus sabaeus. Next base: position 53,257,939 of record NC_132924.1, on the reverse strand, counting down.
AGTTTGAATAATGATAGTAAAGCAGTAAGACATATGAGAGATAAGCATTTGTCTAATATTCAAAGGCCTGACTCTAGGATTTGCTAGCTGCGTGACCTTGAGAAAGTCACTTAACTTCCCTGAGCTTTGATTTCTTCTTTTCTAGAAAGGAGGCCTCTTTTAACTTTGTAATTCTACTATTTAATTACTCACTTCAAAAAAAGAAATAAATTGTATTATAGGAACAATTAACTTTTAGAATTTCCCTTTTTTATTCCTTATTTTCATATAGTTTAATTACTTAAATAATGCAGATAAAAGCTTTTTTTCTTTTGAAAATGATCAATGCTTAAAACTTTGCTAAGATACAAAACATTAATCTTTAAATAATTTAATATGCACTCATATATATGAATATGCAAATTTTAAATTGGATTAATTTGAAGCTGAAAATATTTATAACATGCTATTACAAAGGATTCATCCTACATTTGGAATCACTATAGTGACAAAGAGCCAAATCATGGTCTATAAAGAGTTCTCAATTCTTTTCTTTACTCAGAAAAATGATCAAACATGAGGAACTTGATGTCTATTAGTTAATTCATTCAACTGACACGAAGGAAGATATGTTTTTTCCCCTTTGCTTATCTAGGTGTTCTAAATTTTGTCATTTGGTCAAAATAGATTAAGAGATATGTGTACCTAGAATGCATGCGTTTTTTTTTTTTTTTCTTTTTTTTCTTTTTTTTTTTTTGGTTTTGAGATGGAATTTTGCTATTGTTGCTCAGGCTGCAGTGCAATGGCACGATCTTGGTTCACTGCAACCTCATCCTCCCGGGTTCAAGTGATTCTCTTGCCTCAGCCTCCCAAGTAGCTGGGATTATAGGCACCTGCCACCACGCCCGGCTACTTTTTTGTATTTTTAGTAAAGATCATGTATTTTGTAATTTTAGTTTCATCATGTTGGTCAGGCTGGTCTGGAACTCCTGATCTCAGGTGATCTGCCTGCCTCGGTCTCCCAAAGTGCTGGGATTACAGGTGTGAGCCATGAAGCCTGGCCTAGAATACATGTTTCTCTATATCCCCCCCATACAATTTTTTTAAACAGAATTGCGTTTACTGAATTGGTGGTATGCTATTATCATACTATGAAGAATACTATAAGGAAATTATGAAATTCACTTTTGATGGATTGTTAGCAAGAACAACCTTGATATTCTCTATATCTTGCTACTCAACATGTGTTCCATGACGAGCAATGCTGACAATACCCAAGAGCTTATTAAAAATTCAGAGCCACAGGCCCTATCTGTAGATGAACTGAGTCAGAATCTGCATTTTAACCAGAGGCTGAGGTGATCCATGTGCACATTGAAGTGTGGGAAGCACTGGACACCATGTCCAAATAGTATCCTTTTTATGAGATTCCTCATAAAATTAGCTTATGATAAAGTTTATCTTAAAATAGTAATTATATGATTGTGACAGTACACATAATTAAGAAAAAAACTGTGCTTCTCCAAATAAGAGTATTTGTTACTGTTTTCAATCTTTTGAACACTGTGAATTCTGTGGTTGATCTCATTTCCCTACCTGCTTTGGCAGTGTATGCTACCACTTTTTAGTACTGTATGGTAGTCCTGTTTGAAAGTACTTTTCTTATCCTTTTATTTGTTGATTTGTATGTCATTCACATGCTCCCTTTACCTTGATACCTTCAGTTTTTAAAATTGTTATATGGTGTATTAGGTGCTTCAAATTCTCGGTGGGATGAGTATAAAGAAATAAAACCAAAATAAAGAGCCTAAATATTTCCAGGATTTGTTGCATAACTTGAGCATTGCAAACCTACTCTTTCCTCTTTGCTACCTACCTCTCTGTAGCATCATAATTAATGTTCAGTATGAAGATTTTTGAGGCACTCTGGGGGTTACAGTTATCAGAGAAGTATTAATTATACTCAGCACACTATACTGTACTTACTGAGCCAGAAACATGGACTCTAATATGTTTTCTAAAGAATTTAAACAAGAGTGGAAAACCCAAAAGATTTCTGACTAAATCAGAACATTCACTTCATTTAAAACATTCTATTTTATGAGAACACTGGTGAATATGAGTCTGTTAAGTCTTTATAGATAAATTGTTTTTCTAGTCCTTTTTTAAAAATCAAAGTACAATGATTTTCTAAGAATCTAGAAATTATTTACATCAAATTTGTACTGTTAAAACAAGTCGCAGGTAAATTCTGAGCTAATGTTAGGCTATATATCTTTACCAGCAGACAGCCAAGTAGTTGAACTTACTGCCTCAGGAATCCATGGAACCAACTATAGTGGCTGAATAATTTTATGACCAATAATAAAGCTCACAAGTTACACATGCTAAGAGAGGGGTAATCAAATCTTATGCTTCGGGGCATAAATTAATCACTGCAGGGGTCAGAAAAGAATCGCCTTTGCCCTATGAACAGAATTGAATAATTAGGCAGTGTCTGTATTGATATTGTTTTAAAGCCTTGTTCTTAAGCATCAGAATTGGTTTTAAGAACAATTTTGTGACTTCGTGGGGGGTGTTTGAGCTCTTGATTAGAAGAGGAAGGGTGCTGCAAGTGGAGCAGTTTATTCTGGCAGACAGATAGGTTGGGCAGCTTCCTGATTCCACACTGTGTTCAACCTGATTTTCATTAAAAGCTCAAAGTCCCTACTGTTAAAATGTCTCCAGGCAACTGAGGCAAATGGGCTTCCTTGCCTATCTGGAAATCTTGTGGTGGGTTTTCATCTTTTAATCAATTCTTCCACGGGGGAGGAGTGATAGTTTACTAATGTGTGAAGTTTGTTCTTTGTCTTCTGCTATTCACATTGTACATTTTAAAGAAGCATTTTTCCAGATTGAGGAATTAAGCCTTGAATTTCCTTTTTCAGGAAAAAGATATCAAGGGGAAACATGACAGTCGAATGACATTGAAGGCCAAAATCAACTGCCAAACACATAAATCTTTTCAGGTTTTCCTACATGGTTGTTGAACAAAGCATGTCAACTGTTGTGGTTTTGTGATAACACAAGGATACTGTATTCCATGGAAAGTAGATTTTATTTCCTATATTTTTCTGCTATAGCTCCATCTTCAGCAGTTTTAAATTTAGATATGGCAACATAACTTTCAAGTTATCTCCCTGGAGTATTCCTACTAAAAGGAAAACTAAAGGATGAACCATTTCCAAGTAATGACTGCCTACGAGTGACCTAGATTCTCAATATACCTGGAGAAGAAAACAAAGACTTTATTGACATACTTATTTTTTGACCCCATTGGCCTTCTAGATGTTAGTATATTTGGTTCTCTTTGTTCTTGCTTTTCTTTTTGAAGTTAGTAACATATTATTGTTAGGCTAGTCTAGCATGGGTTAGACACATTTATTTTTAATGCAAAATAGTATATTTTTTCCATGAAAGGATTTACTATATCCTTTCTAGAGGCCTAGCACTGAGGCAGGCATGTAAGTTAAAATAAAGGCAGCAAGTTTTGTCTTTGGAAGCTCATAATCTGATTTGGAAACATAGGCCATAGCCGGAAAACACAGTTAAGTAATATTACAAGCAGTCAGGTGAAGTGTCAGAATAATGGTGTCAATATGGGCTGGCACAATTTATCAAAGGAGTGAGGCTGCTCTGGGGACTGAAGCGTATGTATGCTTTTTTGGGGTATGGGAAGAAAGCTATCACTTGGGAGCATGAATGTGTGCACATAGGGGTGTGTATGCATGCATATGTGTGTGAGGGGATGGGAATGCTGCAGAATGAACAAGGACTTGAATTCAAGAAGGAACTGAAGGTGAAGAGGGTCATGTAAATGGAATGAAGCCTGACCTCTGAGGAACTGAATGCCAGGGTAAGTGATATTCTAAAGAGATTACAAAGCCATTGTTGAAAGCAAATTTTGGGAAGGATATGGTTACAATAGGGAAGCTGGGATAGAACAGGAAAGGGCCAGTGTCAGGAATTCTGATTAGAATGCCATCCAGTTGTGAGACAATTATGTTTATATTATCTGCCATTCGCTTGATTTCACAACCAGAAATTCTTGATCAGCTTGTCTTTTTATTTCCTCTGAAAGCTTAAGGTTGTTCTTTGCCAAAAGAGAGATGAAAAGTGGGGCTTGATTTAACTGACATGTGCTAATGTGACTACAGCTCTGGTATAGACTGATAGGAGCTGGATTCAGGCATCTTTATGTTTAGATCAAAAATGAACACAAGTATGTACCCCTAAATCAGTGTTGAACTCAGTATGCTTAATTTCAGGATCAGTTCTCTTTATGTTATTTTTTTCCAGCCAGGTATCCAATATTTTTTACAAGGCCATTCCCTTGAATTAAATATACATTAGATATCTCATCTAGATAATAAATCTTTGTGTCAGTACCTATCATGATCTCACCAGATTTCATTTTGCGGCATTTCCCTGATGCTCTAAGATAGCAAAGTAAATCAACTGCTTTGACAAATGAGTAGCTTAAACTCCTTCAAAAAATCAGTCAATAGTGCCCACTGAATGAAAATTCTTCCCTCTGTGTCTTGGGATTACAAAAAGAACTGGATGACTATTCTCCACTCCTGATAAGATTTCAATAGAATGAGAAAAAGAAAAAGCACAGACTAAGCATTGAATGAAAACATAAAAAATCCTAGAATAATAACATCTCTGCATCAAATAATTACTGTATACCAAACACTTTACAAACATTATCTCATTTACTTCTTGTGTCAGCCCCATGGATTGTGCTATCAGCATGACTAATTTTGCAGTTGAGGAATATGAAACTCAGAGAGGTTAACCACCTTGCTCATGGTCAAGCATCTAGTAAACTGCAGAGCCAGAATTCAAACTCTTATTTGTCTCTTTCCTCTTGCTGCTTTTAAGATCCTTTCTTTATTCTTGACTTTTGGGAATTTGGTTATTAAATGCCTTGAGGTAGTCTTCTTTGGGTTAAATCTGCTTGGTATTTGGTAACTTTCTTATACTTGAATATTGATATCTTTCTCTAGGTTTGGAAAGTTCTCTATTATTATTCTTTTGAATAAATTACCCTATCTCTCTCTACCTCCTCTTTAAAGCCAATAAATCTTATATTTGCCATTTTGTGGCTATTTTCTAGATAGGCTTTCTATTTTCTACAATAGGTTTTCTTGTAGGCATGCTTCATTCATTTTTATTCTTTTTTCTTTTGTCTCCTCTGACTGTATATTTTCAAATAGCCTATGTTCAAGCTCACTAATCCTTTATTCTGCTTGATCAATTCTGCTATAAAGAGACTCTGATGTATTCTTTAGTATATCAGTTGCATTTTCAACTCCAGCATTTCTGCTTGATTCTTCTTATTTATTTCTATTTCTTTGCTAAATTTATCTGATAGGATTCCGTATTCCTTCTCTGTGTTATCTTGAATTTCTTCGCATTTCCTCAAAAAAAAAAAAAAAAAAAAAAAAAGAAAAAAAAACTATTTTGAGTTCTCTTTGCGAAAGGTCACATGTCTCTGTCTTTCTGGATTGGTCCCTGGTGCCTTTGTTTGTTTGGTGACATCATGTTTTCCTGGGTGGTCTTGATGCTTGCAGATTTCTTTTTTTGCTATCTGGGCATTGAAGACTGAGAGATTTATTGTAGTCTTTGCAAGCTTGGCTTGTTTTTATTCATCCTTCTTGGGAAGCCTTTCCAGGTATTCAAAGAGACTAGTGTACTTTGATGTAAGTTTTTGGTCACTGCAGCCATATCTGCATTAGGGGATACCCCAAGTGCAATAACACTGTAGTTCTTGCAGATTCACAGAGTGACCACCTTTGTGGTTTTGGATAAGAGTCAGAAGAATTCTCTGGATTACCAAGCAGAGACTCTTGTTCTCTTCCTGTACTTTCTACCAAGCTAATGGAGTCTCTCTTTCTGTTCTGAGCTGCCTGGAGCTTGGGAAGGGGTGAACACAAGCACCCCTTTGGCCACCACCACTGGAACTGCACAGGGTCAAACCTGAAGCCACCACAGCACTGAGTCTTGTTCAAGGCCCCTGTAACCACTGTTTGCCTATTGCCTTGAATACTAAAGGAACTAGGACTCTACAATTAGCAGGTGTCAAAATCAACCAAGGCCCTGGGTGAGTTCAGAGATGCTGTCTAGGATCCAGGGTCTAGAGTGTGAAATCTTTTAAACCTACCTGGTGCCCTAAACTACTGCAAGTGAGCTGGTACTGAAACCACTACACAAAATCTTTCCCACTCTTCCCTTCCCTTTCTCCAGGGAGAGGAGCTTCTTCCTATGTCCATCACCACCACAGGCCCATGGAGAGTATTGTCAGGGTACCACTGATATTCACTTAAGGCCCAAGGGCTCTTTACTCAGCTTGTGGTGGATGTTGACAGGCCTGGGACTGACTCACCCTTCAGGAAAGCATGCTCCCCTCTGGCCCAGGATATGTCAGAGATGCCATTCAAGAGCCAAGGCCTGGAATTGGGTACCCCAAGAGCCTGCTTAGTGCTCTTCCCCACTGTAGCTGAGTTGGTGTCTAAGCTTAAGACAAAGTCTCCTTTACTTTTCCCTCCACTTTTCTCAAGCAGAAGGGGTGTTTCCATAGTCACCACAGCTGTGAATGTGCTGGGTCACACATGAAACCAGCACATCTCTGTGTCTCACCCAATGCCCACAGTATGTACTACCTGGTTACCGCTGCTGGTTATTCAGGACCCAAGGACCCTTTAGTCAGCAGAGGATGAATCTTGCCAGGACTGGCTCTTTCCCTTCAAGGCAGCAGATTCCTTTCTGGCCTAGGTTTTATCTAGAAATGTCATTGGGTAGCAAGGGCCTGGAATTGGGGTATCACAACTCTGCCTGGTGCCAAATCACACTGTGGTTGAGTTGGTATCCAAGTTGCATGACAAAGTCCTCTTTACTCTTCCCTCTCCTCTCCTAAAGTAGAAGGGAGGGGTCTCTTTTGGAACTTGGAGCTGCCCTGCCTGGAGTTGGGGGATGGGTGGCACAAGCACTTCCTTAGCTTCCCTGATTGGTGTCTCATTAGGTCACATGCCCCCTGAGTTCATTGGCTCTGAGCCCAGCACAGCACTAGGACTTGCCTAGGAGTTGGAGTGTTGGAGTCTTTGTGGTTTAGACAGCCTTTCAAGTTTATTTAGGATCCCAGAGCACTTAGCCTGCAGTGGTGAGGCTTGCTGAAACTCAAGTTCTGATTGCTGCAATAGGCAATTCCCCTCTGGCTAGGCTAGTCTAAATGCTCCCTCTGTGGGTGCTGGCTAAGTCCTGTCTAGTTTTGGCAGCCCTGTGTTCCAATGCAAAGTTCCACAATCACTACTCTCTCCTTCCCTCTGGTGCCCAGATTCTCTCTCCATACCACATGGCCCACTGCTGTGAGGGTATGGGGGAAGGGTGGCATCAAAAATTTGAGACTGTCTTTCTTATTCTCTTCAGTGACTCTTTAAGTGATATGAAGTTGAAACCAGATACTGGTTTTTGGTTCTTTTGCAGGTGCTTTTATTATGTGGATAGTTGTTAAATTTTGTGTTCCTGCAGGGAGGACAATCGGGTGTCAGGAGGAAGCTTCTATTCGGCCATCTTGCTCTACTTCCCCAGAATCCGAACTCTTGGCTCTTGAATTTAAGCCAGGTCTCCTTTCAGGTTGCTATAATCAGTTATAAAAAGGCAAAAATGCCAAAATTATTGTTTCTTAATTAAAAATAAAGTGATTTGGGAAGGTTACATAGAGTCATGATTTAGGAGCCACTAGGGTTGTGGAAGAAACACAGGTTAGGTGAGAGTCTTCAAGAGAACGTTCCAGGTGAGGGAAATGGCAGACTTATAATTACAATGCAAAAGACTGACTATGGATGTGGGACAGCAAACAGGACCAGTCAACTGACATTAGAGATGAAGAGAGAGGTGTCCCCAAATTAATAGCATTATAAGAAGTTGAAATCCTGATTTGAAATCTTAGTGCTGAGCACATAAAACATCATGTGTGTGTGTATATACATTTATATATACAGATATAAAAATGTGTTAGCAGGTGTCAATGCATATATAGAAATATAGATATATGTACACACACATACATATGTGTATATGCACATACATGTGTATATATGCACATACATAGTGTATATATGTGCATACACGTACATGTGTATATATGTGCATACATACGTACGTGTATATATGTGCATACATATGTATGCATATATGTGTGCATACATACATGTATATGTGCATACATATGTACATGTGTATATATGTACAATGGTGCCTTGTGGGTGCTGAGCACTAATGTGAGTTTCACATAGCAAAGACAAAAGAGGGACAGCAGACAAGGTGAAAAAGCCAGCATCTTTGGATATTAAGAAACCCGGAACCACAGGACTCAAATTATTCTTAAAACTCCTCATGGCAGTAAAGCAATGTGAGTGTCAGAATAAATTTCGTATCTTACTCTTTTTCATATTGCAAACCTCAAAACTTCAGAAAGTCTTCTCATATCATCTCCCCTTTAAGTTGGCCCTGACTATAGCTTTAGTCTGAAATTCTTTGTATAAAAAGTGCTAGGAAATGGAGTTTAGCCAATATAATTTTCCCAAACCTTGGACCCTGGGATTAGGATTAATCAAGGAGAAAAAAGGCACTAATGTTGTTTTATAATGTCATGCAAAGGTCAGTTTGACAAAAGCTTTTGTTTAGAAAATTTATAACTAAATTTATTAAGTACAGATTTTTATCCAATTTATTGTATCAGACAGCAATAATTCAAAAGAATTCTACCTCTGCATTACCAAAGGGCAAACAAAAAAGATAAGAAAAATTTAAACTTGTGAAAAATTTGTTTCTGTACTTTTCATTGCCTTTCAACCATTTTGAATTCTTTGGATTTTGGTGTCAAATGGGTATTACTGGGATATATCTGTGTTTCTAGGCTGACGAACAATGAAGAGTACATGATTAAAAAAAGAAAACCTTCAGGGAATATTTAACTAGTATGTACCAGCAATAAAATATTTAAAAACTGATGTACTAGTTGGTAAACAGCCATTGCCCTGAGCCATTGGAGTGTCCTCCCCCACAATCCTTTCCTCCCACTGCTGCACTGGGCATTCTAGTCTCTGGCCCTTCCCCCAGGATTATTTCTTCACCTCCTTAATGTACAATATCTAAAGGGTTGATTAGTACAGCAGGGAGGCTCCAAGATACTGCCCTGGTGCCCCAGTACCCACTTTCATGTTGTATAGTTGTTAATCATTTTGAATTGCACCCCAAGTAATAGCATGCAAGTTACTGGGTGAATGTGATTGAAAATGTAACCATTTCTTCTCTTACTCAAGTACTTCTGTTTGTACATCTTTCTTTCCCTACGTTTCTTTCCTTAGTAGGTTTGCTAAGAAACATAAACATATAACTTTGGGGTGATGCATCCTTTCTCTTGAGTTAAGTGTGTCTCTAGCTGTATTAATGTTCTATATTCTTGTTCTGATTTTAAGAAAAAAAATGTTGAAAATAATAAGAGTGGTATTTTGGTCGCTGTATTTGCCTACGGACTCAAAACAAGAAGGATTTATTATGTATGTTTCCCCAAAGCAGAACAGTTCTGAGATGGATGAAGAAACTCCAACAAATTGACTGACTGATCTTTAGTGAGTCAACCTCTGCAAAATGTTCCTAGGATTCAGCTGAAAAAGATAATGTATGGATTAAAAAAAAATCCCTTAGATGTATCTAAGATTCCTGAAGCTCCATCACTGAATTAATCGTAACTTTGAATCGTTAGTTAAAGACTACCATCTAAGTCCCTTTTCTGACTTTTGGTTTTTCACTGAGAAGTCCAGAATAAAGGTGCCTTCATTTTCTGGGCCACAAGGCAGTGGAATGAAATCATTTGTAATACCAATGAGACTTATGCTCCCATCTAGGAGATGCTAGCTCCCTCCTGGTACATATGTGGTAAACTTATTTTTCTACCAACTGTGAATATAATTTAATAATGACAAACTTCTTGATCTTTACATCATTCACGTCTATTTTAAAGTGGATTTGAGAGTAATGGATTCTAGGATTTCCTAATAAATATTAAACTTTAAAATAAAAACTGGATCATGTGGGTGTATTCTTGTCTCTGTGTGTGTGTATATAACTTTGGAGGTGATGCATATATACACACACACATACAACATATAGATATGTATGTGTATACATATACACATAGACACAGAGCCCCTATATACATTTATTTTGGCTTGATGACTCAGGATGTAAAAAGTTGTATCTCTTAATGTTTAATAATATATTAATTTATTTCTGACACAATACTTCTTTAGTTGTTTATAATATTCCTTATGATGTGGAACTGTTCTTCCTTTACATTTCTACTTGAAATGAGTTTGCTCTCTCTCAGCATATTTATGCAGTTTTACTTACAGTGAAAAAGAGATATTTCTTTGAACATATTATATGTAAAGCAGGCTTGAACTCAACTTTTGATTAAAACATAGTTATGTGGCCTTCTAGCTTAGCTGTAATTGCATTTAAAATTCCTTTCTGCACTGTACTGAAGACCGCAAACCAATATTAATAAAGTAGGCTTAGAGCAGTGTAGCACCTGAGCAATTGGTTCTTGACAAACGTTATTTACCTAACTAGAGTTTCATTTCAGAGCTAACATGTCTCTGTGCTACTTGAATAAAGCACTCATCTGAAAACTCTGTTAGATATTTTAACCCAATTTAATTTATTCCCTGAAAGTTTAATCCCCTGTTGAAAAGAGTAGTTGCACATTTTCTGGAGTTACAATTCACTGAAGTGAAAAATAGTTAATGACATCAAGAGTTTAGTTAAAAATATTTCTCAAAATGTAAAACAGGGGGCAAGAGTTAATAGGATATTTTATATAGTTATATTTCAATCCTTTTCCAAATCTTTCTAAAGTCACTCGCATCTCTACCATTAAAGAGGTATGAAATGAGTTACTTAGACATTTCCAGGAAGTAGGGGAAGAAAAACACTTAAATTTTAAACCAGAAAAGCAAATCTCTTTTGAGCTTTGACATTTAGGTGACCCATTCAGTCATTTTACATTTTATAACACACTTTTTGTGAACACATCCACCAAACCAAGCAAATATTAGGTGCCAGCCATCTGCAGCTTTCTACCTAACTGTATGAGGAAGCAGGGTACAGTTTACAACACAGAATGCTTTGGCACTCACATGCCGTCAACCCAGACTTGATTTTATACAGTAAATTGTGCAACGGAAGTCTGTTTATCTGTTACTGAAATATTTTTGGTTTTACTGCCAAAGAGTGAGGATAAAAATATGGGAGGAGAGAAAATAAAATCTGAATTGACTTTGTTTTTGGCATAGTAGAAAGCATTTTGGTCCCCTTTATAGTCTCTTAAAAATCTAATTATTCATTTGGCAGATATACCTCTGTAGCACAACTAGATAGTTGTTTTAAAATATGCAAAACGCAGATTTCAGACTTAATAGGAGATAATGACTGCTTTACAGCCTGTCAGGTCATGGCCTATTTGGCCTAGTTACAGAGATATTGCTTCATGGTTCAGCTTTCCAAGAGCTGATGATGGCTCCAGGCCAGCAAAGGTGTCATTGACATAATAGAAAGTAAGGGTTTCTCTGGAACTCTAATGGGATGCTCCGTAAAGCATAGATCAAAAATGTTATGGCTTGGATAGCACAACCCTAGTGGGGACATTGGGTGGTATTTTTCCTCCATATGTTATTAAGAAAACAACCAAAAATCTATGTGCAGAGTCATAATTTCACATTCTAAAAGTAGGATTATTAATGAAAATTATATTTGGTGGATAACCATTTGAAAAAGATAACAGTGTTCTGGTTGCCAAAATGACTTGGAAAGTCACCATTTAGGGAGGTCCCATAAAAAAACGCATCTGCCTTAAGAGCTGTGAGTCTGCAGCCTGGCTCCAGAATCTAGGCTCTTACCACTCTGCCATGCTACCTAAAATGTGCAATGTTTTCCAACATGAATTTAAATTATGGAAATGAAATACTTTTATACAAAATTAACTACATAGATCAATATAATCATATTATTAATAAGTAAAAATGAAATAAAAAATATTAACATCTGAGAAGAACACCTCATATACATTCTAATTCTCAAAATAACACTGGGACAGGGTATTACATATCTAATTTAGAATAAGAATATTTAGGTTCAAGAGATTATGGCTTCACAGTTAATTGTCAGTTGGCTATGAAGTCCTTGCTGAATATATCTTTGAGTGTCTGTGTAAGCACCTGGTGTATTACGAACAGTATGATCTGCCTGTCAGCTCCGTTTGGAGAGTGATGATGGAAGTTACACTTTAACTTGAAGTTCAAGGATTGGGCTTCCAGCATTGAAACCTGAAAATACCTCTACGTCATTAAGTGTTCATTCTTGGTTCATGACTGTTCAATGAACTGAATCACCATAATATACAGTCTTTAGTAGCAATAGGTAGTACAACCACCTTTCATTTGGTAATATCAGAACAATCCTGTGGTTTTGGGTCAGAAGAGCAGGATAAGGATCCGAATGCTGTTTCTTGGATGTGTGATTCTAAGGCCGTCTCTTGGGGCAATGGGTCTTGCATTTCTCTACTTTATTATTAGGTTACTGGTATCTACATCCCAGACAGATCTGTGGGGATCAATCCACTCACATAATGTATTAACATATGATGGAAATGCTAAACACTATACAAATATTTGTTTAAAAATCTTTATGATTAAAACAAAAGAATGTCAGCTGCAGACTGAAAGACAAGTTTAGAAAATCCAGCAAATGGATTTAAAAAAAACCATTAGCCTCATTTAAACAAAATGTGAAATGAAACAGACCACAAAATGACAAGATTTAATGAGCTTATTATCAGTAAAACAATTGAATATAATGCAAATTAATTACCTGTAAAATTATATTAAAGAGCCTAAATGACTTACTAGGCAATGATTTTGCATAGTACAATAATATTTTACTCTCTGCAACTACTAAAAACATTGCTTCCTATATACTCAAATCAAGGAGTACACTTTCTCTAATATCACGTTTGTCAATTTAAAGTTCTAGAACTTTACTATAAAATGATTTGCAATCAACATCAGTACAACCCAAATTGAGGGACATTTTACAGATTAATAGCCTATGCTGTTCAAAAATGTAAAGAACCAGAAATAGAAGGGAAATAAGCTGTAGAGTCATGACAACTGAATGCAATGCAATTGCATGCATTGGATTGGATCCTGGACTAGAAAAATTGGTAGACATAATGGGGTAACAGATGCCATTAGAATAATGGCTATAGACTAAATTACGGTAATATATCAAGGTGAAATTTCCTGATTTTGATAGTTCTATTGTGGTTGTATAAGATAATATAATTTTCTTAGGGTCTACTCCAGGACCTACTTAAGGGTAAATGGGCATGACGTCTCAAAGTTACTCTCAAAATGGCTCAGAAAATTTATACACACATGCATGCATATGTGCATAAATATGAGAGAGAGTAAGAGAGCAATAAAGCAACATGATCAAATTAAACTAATTGGTGAATCTCGGTAAATGGCATATGGAAGTCTCTTATAACTTTTTGTAAATTGGAATATTATATCAAAAAAAATCTAAATACTTTTTTGTGCAGATTTAAATTAAGATGGATAATCTTTGCAGTCTACTTAAGAACCAAGATTACTTAAAGAAAGACAGTTTCACTTAAAAATGCACTTCTTGATTGTTTAAACAATCATCCAGTTCGAATAAACCATAAATCTCATACCTTCCTTTAACATTATGTGAAACTATGAAATAAACATTTTAACTAAAAATGAAATTAATGATACATTTAGAATATGCTATTTAATTTCATCACCCCCACTACAAATTCCATGATCCTTGGTAAATATTACAGATCAAGTTACCTTGGGTTTACTTTAGTACTTCCTGTTGAGGCTTGTAGCAGGAGAGAGCCTCCAAAATACCAGGACTTTTATTCATTAGAGGGTAAAAAGTACCAGTGATGTGGGTTATATGGAGTGTGTTGACTTTTAGATGGATTTAAAGTATGCAAAAGAAAGCCTTCCCTGGAATAATTTTTTTTTAATTTTAATATCATAGTTATTTAACAAAAGCTTGCTGATGGATTTATTTATTTATTTTTGGCTGGGGTAAAATAGAAAATCTGACATTTTACGTTTACTTTCCCTTTTTAAAAGCAAGCTTTCTGAAAATAAGAATGAATGAGATTTTGGGAAACAGATATAAAACATTTTCCCTTCAGAGCCTAAAGAATAATTTCCTCTGTGTTATAATTTGCTTGACTGAAATTCTGTTACAATAGTTCTGTCATTACAATTCTCTCCTTCCTCACAGCCGTCACTGTTCAGATGAAAGCCTGGGAAGGTCTGTGCACAAGTTTGTGTCCAAAGTCAACCCAAGAGACCCCGAGGTGTAATTGCAATGGACTAGGTTAATGCCTCTTTTTTAGGGTTTGCAAATGATGCCAATTTTCTAGTATTGCTTCCTTTCACAAAATTAAAACTTTTCAGCAAAGTTAAGCAAGTTTCTTGTTTTGAAGTGATTTGATTTCTGGAGCTTTGAAGCTCCAAAAGCTCTGCAGAAGACATTAAGTACAAGCTCTCAATAAAGGAAAATCTTGGAATGCAAGAGGAGTGGGCTGGATGCTAAGGAACCTTCATCACAATTTTGGCTCTGCTCCTAACCATCTTGACAGCCTTTTGTGAGTCACTTTAGCTCTACGGAGCTCAGCTTTCCAAGTTATAAAATATGTTCAATGGCCCCTTCCAGCCTCAGATGTTTAGTGATTGTAACTCTCAACAGTCATGGATTTTCATGACACAGCCACAGAGCAAAAATGTCACAGTCAAACTGTGTTTATTTACACTTTATCAACTGTAGAGTGAAGCCAAAAAGGCCTTCAATACTCACATTTTAATATCATTTTAATTTGTGCTGTTAATGAACACTTTTACAGCTCTATTTTAAACTGTTGCAAACATACCCATAAAATTGTGTTTGCTTCACATTTTGAAAACTCCACTGCACTTCCCAAGCAAATAGGCATTTATGCAAACAAATAGCCTAACACGTGTCTAACTGCCTGTTTCAAAGCAATTACTATTTGTCAACACAAATGTCCACTTGAGTAGTGCAAAGAAAATGCTCGCAGAAAGTTTGGCAGGCTCTTGTTCTCTGCTTCAATTCTATCAGTATTCTTTTCAATACCACATTAGGATCAAATTTCCAGAAATTCAAGGAAGAAAATGTAGAAGATGAGGCTAACTTTCTTGCCACTGAAGAGACCATACTCACTATTTTATTAAGTTTTCCTAATGTTTGTCAACCACCCAAAATATAGTTTTATGCTCATCTAGGTATTTTGCTCTTATTCAGTTTTGTCTTAAGTAAAAATACATTTACTTGGGGATTTTTGATACAACATTTTTGGTTATAATGGCCTGTAGTAGTCACTTGTATTTTCCAAGAAGAATGCCACCTTTTTTCCTGTGTCACTGTGCATGTTTACAGAATTACACAAAACCTCCACAAAGGATTACAATACAAACACCTTTATCTCTGCCAGATATATAATATTTATGAAGGATTTGTATAGGGTGCTATGAGTGAATCAATGACTGCTGTAGAAATGAAGTTTATGGTGAGCTAGATAATGCAGAGTTAGCTTAGCTAATGGGAATGGGTATAAAGGATTCCAGGAAGGGGAAGCAGCTTATACACAGGTTCTAAAGTTGGAATAAAGAGAGCACATGAAAAAGTTCGATGTGCAAAAATCCTGAGACTAAAGGGAAAAGTAGCTAACATGAAGCTAGAGATATAGACACATGTTGCATTGACTAAAACTGCTTTCCAATGAGTAAGCAACCAAATAATAAATAAATAAATAAATAAATAAATAAATAAATAAATAAATAAAAAGGTAAGTGTATCTTATCTTTGAACATCCTTTCTATCAGGAATAGGGCCCACAATAACTTCTTTAGTGGATGATGGCTTTTGGTAGTAGTTCCTTGAACAACAGCTGCTCCTTCCTGGTCACTAAAGCTCACAGAATAGGTGGCTCCCACAGAGTGCCTCAGCCAGCAGTTACTATAAAAGTTGCTGGTCCATCTTTTTTCAAAGAGACCTGGGACCCTTAGTGACACAATCCTGTCTTTCAGCACCATGAATAGAGGCAGCTGTCATATGTCCTAGCTGTGCCCTCTAGCGGCAGCTGGAATGTTACCCAGTTCTTTGAAAAGGGTAATTAAAATACCTCTCAGTATTTGAAGTCAGTGAGTTTAGGGACATACTAGGAGAGGAAAGTCTTCCCCAACAACCTGTTCTCTCAGTTTGCCTATGATGCCTTCTATCCACAGTGCTCAAGGTAAAACAAACTACTAATAATGAGTAAGCCATTTTAAGCTACATTAAAAGAGGGTTGAGGGAATTTCTGAGCTTTGATATATACAAATTTTCATTCAACTTCTCTATTGTGACTTACAGCATCTCCAGTCATTTTGAGGTTATGTCTGCCTTATTCTCTCTATGACCTATTTCATCTTATGATATTTGTGTGAATACCCTTCTTTGATTTAATGGAACTGTTTACTTAAGACTTGGCTCCTTTTGTTACCAAGGGATATTTTTTCTTTTAACCCCAGGAGCACCACTCAGTTTTATGTCTGATTAACTTTTCTTAACAGAATCTAAATCCAGAGGCCATCTTTTTGCTTATTTATGAGATCTCCCTGGCTAAACATCTTTTTTCATCAGCACATGTCTCTTTAGTATGAGATTTCACACACCATGCTTTAAGAACCTGGGAGTTGAAGAAAAGGGTGATGCAAGACCAAAGCAAAATCTAGCCCAGGCTTGTGGACAGCAGCAGCATCTGATTCCAAATCTGACAGTAACGGGTTAAGAGGTCTGCAGAGGGCAGAGTATAGTAATCCAGCGCTAGGAATCTTGCAAGGGAGAAACAGAAGGTCAAGGAATGTTATCTTCTTAGGGAAGAGCTTTTAAAAAGAATTCTCAAGGGAATAGTTTTGTTCTAGAAATAGTGGTGGTTGATGTTCTCAGTGTATGAGTTATGTCTTCCCTGAGCTATGGCTAGAACCCATTGTAGTACAGGCGTGGTGACTCACACCTGTAATCCCAGTACTTTGGGATGCCAAGACAGGCGAATCACTTGAGACCAGGAGTTCGAGACCAACCTGGGCAACATGGCAAAACACTGTCTCTACTAAAAATACAAAAGTTAGCCGGGTGTGATGGCGGGTGCCTGTAGTCCCAGCTACCCAGGAGGTTGATGCATGAGGATGGCTTGAACCTGGGAGGTGGGTGGAGGTTGCAGTCAGCTGAGATCCTGCCACTGCACTCCGGCCTGGGCAACAGAGTGAAAGTCTGTCTCAAAAAAAAAAAAAAAAAAAAAAAAAAAAAAAAAAAAAAAAAAAAAAAATCCATTGTAGGGCCTGGTACTCTAAGTTGGATGTGTTTTTACCACTTTTTGTTCTGGCCAAGGCATGATTCACCAAAAATATTTATTTACTTAATGTAAAAAATTCTTTATGTAATTCAAACTCCAGCATCACCCACCTTTATTGAAAGGGTGAGAGGTCCATTCTATCTACTAGATTTTATTTTTTCTTAGATAATGCCACAATAGAACACTGGATTTGCTCTGCTTCAGAGAGTTGGAGATTTCCAGGACTTCTACAGGAGTGTAGAGAGGCTCTATTTCCAGGATTTTACCTTTTTTTTCTATTTCTGAGTTGACTGCCATTGGCCACTCAGCGCCTGGGAAGCTCTGAGCACTGTCCATGCACAATACTCTGATCAGGAAAAGACACTAGAAGAGTTTTTGAATCAATCTAAGACCTAAATGACACAGGAATGTTATTCCTTGGCAACTAATCTCCATTACTTAATTTATATAATGCTTCCTTCTAACAAAAGGCTTCCAGATGAAACTCTGGATAATCAGAGGGTGTTAATGTAGGCATATTGTATCAAAAATATCAAAGTCATTATTTCCTTAGGAATTTGGACTTCTATTGGATAAGCTGTGTTATTGCTACAAAGTATGTTTTTATACACCACAGTTGTATATGAGAACATCTGTAAGTATGTTATGAATACCAATGTCTAATAGGTACAAATGTCTTACCTATACTACTCTGAAAATATGGCTGGAAGGTAAGTCAATCCTTCCTCGTTTGTTTCATTCTAGACAGAGTTGCACTTGACTTTAAGAAGCTAAAAATTTGTCTATGACCATTCATATAATAGCCTTGTTATGGAAAAATCATTTATATTGACCACTAATTCAGATAGAAAGAAGCAATTTCTACATATAGAACATTTCTCTCTTCCTGAAAGGCATGTGGATTTACTGACAAACTCGAATCGTTTTATGGGTAATACAAAAGTGATGCTGAAGTGTCTGTTTTAGCAAAGAAATAGTCTTTCAATATGTTATTTTAAATGTTTTGTTCATTATTATGACCATGTACCCATGGGTCCTTAGATGAGATACTCCTTATAACTTTTAAAATAATGTAATATAAAATATGAGCTATTTTTTTTTCTGGGTTATTGTCTCTTGGTTAGTGGTGAATCAGTTAGTGGTGAGGAAATGTGAAGGCCTAGGATACCACTCTGTACTACTGTAGACTTTATAAGGACTGTACCCTTGGGCTACATGAAACATAATTTTTTTTAATTTTTCTTTTTTTAAAAAAATTATACTTTAAGTTCTGGGATACATGTGCAGAGCATGCAGGTTTGTTACATAGGTATACACTTGCCATGGTGGTTTGCTGTACTCATCAACCCGTTATCTACATTAAGTATTTCTCCTAATGCTATCCCTCCCCTAGCCTCCAACTTCCCGACAGGCCCCAGTGTATAATATGCCCCTCCCTGTGTCCATGTGTTTTCATTGTTCAACTCCCACTTATGAGCGATGTTTGGTGTGGTGTTTGGTTTTCTGTTCCTGTGTTAGTTTGCTGAGAATGATGGTTTCCAGCTTCATCCATGTCCCTGCAAAGGACGTGAACTCATCCTTTTTTATAGCTGCATAGTATGCCATGGTGTGTATGTTCCATATTTTCTTTATCCAGTCTATCATTGATGGGCATTTCTGTTGGTTCCAAGTCTTTGCTATTGTGAATAGTGCTGCAATAAACATATGCATGCATGTGTCTTTGTAGTAGAATGATTTATACTCCATTGGATATATATACACACCCAATAATGGGATTGCTGGATCAAATAGTATTTCTGGTTCTAGATCCTTGAGGAATCGCCACACTGTCTTCCACAATGGTTGAACTAATTTACACTCCCACCAACACTGTAAAAGCATTTCTATTTCTCCACATCCTCTCCAGCATCTGTTGTTTCCTGACTTTTAAAATTTTTATTGTGGTTTTTAATTTGCATTTCTCCAATGACCAGTGATAAGCCTTTTTTTTTTTTTTTTTACATGTTTGTCGGCCACATAAATGTCTTCTTTTGAGAAGTGTCTGTTCATATCCTTTGCCCACTTTTTGGTGGAGTTGTTTTTTTCTTGTAAATTTGTTTAAGTTATTTGTAGATTCTGGATATTAGCCCTTTGTCAGATGGATGTATTTCATTTTTTTCCTACCATTCTGTAGGTTGCCTGTTCACTCTGATGATAGTTTCTTTTACGGTGCAGAAGCACTTTAGTTTAATTAGATCCCATTTGTCAATTTTGGCTTTTGTTGCCTTTGCTTTTAGTGCTTTAGTCATGAAGTCTTTGCCCATGCCTATGTCCTGAATGGTATTGCCTAAGTATTCTAGGGTTTTTATGGTTTTAGATCTTAGTTTAAGTCTTTAATCAAATTTTGAGTTAATTTTTGTATAAGGTATAAGGAACAGGTCCAGTTTCAGTTTTCTCCATATGACTAGCCGGTTTTCCCAACACCATTTATTAAATAGGAAATCCTTTCCCCATTGCTTGTTTTGGTCAGGTTTGTCAAAGATCAGATGGTTGTAGATGTGTGGCATTATTTCTGAGGCCTCTGTTCTGTTCCATTGGTTTATATAACTGTTTTGGTACCAGTACCATGCTATTTTGGAGACTGTATCCTTGTAGTATAGTTTGAAGTCAGGTAGCAGGATGTCTCCAGCTTTGTTCTTATTGCTTAGGATTGTCTTGGCTATAGGGGCTCTTTCTTGGTTCTATATGAAATTTAATGTAGTTTTTTTCTAATTCTATGAAGAAAGTCAATGGTAGCTTGATGGGGATAGCACTGAATCTATAAATTACTTAGGGCAGTATGGCCATTTTTACGATCTTGATTCTTCCTATCCATAAGCATGGAATGATTTTTCCATTTATTTTGTCCTCTCTTATTTCCGTGAGCAGTGGTTTGTTATGATTTCCTCAGCATTTGCTGAGGAATGTTTTACTTTCAATTATGTGGTCAGTTTTAGAATAAGTGTGATATGGTGCTGAGAAGAATGTTTATTCTGTTGATTTGAGGTAGAGAGTTCTGTAAATGCTTATTAGGTCCTCTTGGTCCAGAGTTGAGTTCAAGCCCTGAATATCCTTTTAATTTTCTGTCTCTTTGATCTGTCTAATATTGATAGTGGGGTGTTAAAGTCTCCCACTTTTGTGTGGCAGTCTAAGTCTCTTTGTAGTTCTCCTTGAAGAGGTCCTTCACATCCCTTATAAGTTGTATTTCTAGGTATTTTATTCTCTTTATAGCAATTGTGAATGGGAGTTCATTCATGATTTGGCTCTCTATTATTGGTGTATAAGAATGCTCGTGATTTTTGCACATTGATTTTGTATCCTGATACTTTGCTGAAGTTGCTTATCAGTTTTAGGAGATTTTGGGCTGAGACCATGGGATTTTCTAAATATACAATCATGTCATCTGCAAACAGAGACAATTTGACTTCCTCTCTTCCTATTTGAGTTTTCTTTATTTCTTTCTCTTGCCTGATCGCCCTGGCCAGAACTTCCAAAACTATGTTGAATAGGAGTGGTGAGAGAGGACATCCTTGTCTTGTGCTGGTTTTCAAAGGGAATGCTTCCAGCTTTTGCCCATTCAGTATGACATTGATTGTGGGTTTGTCATAAATAGTTCTTATTATTTTGAGATATGTTCCATCAATACCTAGTTTATTGAGAATTTCTAGCATGAAGGGGTGTTGAGTTTTATTGAAGGCCTTGTGCATCTATTGAGATAATCATGTGGTTTTTGTCATTGGTTACGTTTATATAATGTATTATGTTTATTGATTTGTGTATGTTGAACCAGCCTTGCATGCCAGGGATGAAGTCAACTTGATCATGGTGGATAAGCTTTGGATGTACTGCTGGATTCAGTTTGCCAGTATTTTATTGGGGATTTTTGCATCGATGTTCATCAGGGATATTGGCCTAAAATTTTCTTTTTTTATTGTGTCTCTCCCAGGTTTTGGTATCAGGATGATGCTGGCCTCATAAAATGAGTTAAATGCCCCAAACTTTTTTGGGGGCATTTTAATTGAGGCTCTTTTTCTATTGTTTGGAATCATTTCAGAAGGAATGGTACCAGCTCCTGTTCGTACCTCGGTAGAATTCGGCTGCTAATCCATCTGGTTCTGTGTTGGTAGGCTATTAATTACTGCCTCAATTTCAGAACTCGTTATTGGTCTATTCAGGGATTCAATTTCTTCCTTGTTTAGTCTTGGGAGGGTGTATGTGTCCAGGAATTTATCCTTTTTTTCTAGATCTTCTAGTTTATTTGTGTAGAGGTGTTTATAGTATTCTCTAATGGTAGTTTGTATTTCTATGGGACCAGTGGTGATATCCCCTTTATCATTTTTTTACTGTATCTATTTGATTTTTCTCTCTTTTCTTCTTTATTTATCTGCCTAGTCATGTGTTTTGTTGATCTTTTCAAAAAACAACTCCTGGATTTATTGATTTTTTTTTGTTTTTGAAGGATTTTTCATGTCTCTATCTCCTTCAGTTCTTCTCTGCTCTTAGTTATTTCTTGTCTTCTGCTAGTTTTTGAATTTGTTTGCTCTTGCTTCTCTAGTTTGTCTAATTGTGATGTCAGGGTGTTGATTTTAGATCTTTCCTGCTTTCTCCTGTGGGCATTTAGTGCTATAAATTTCCCTCTACACACTGCTTTAGCTGTATCCCAGAGATTGTGGTATGTTATGTCTTTGTTCTCACTGGTTTCAAATAACTTATTTATTTCTTCCTTAATTTCATTATTTACCCAGTCGTCATTCAGGAGCAGGTTGTTCAGTTTCCATGTAGTTGTGCAGTTTTGAGTGAGTTTCTTAAATCTTGAGTTCTAATTTGTTTGCACTGTGGCCTGAGAGACTGTTATGATTTCTGTTCTTTTGCATTTGCTGAGGAGTGTTTTACTTTCAATTATGTGATCAATTCTAGAATAAGTGTGATGTGGTGCTAAGAAGAAGGTATATTCTGTTGATTTGGGGTGGAGAGTTCTGTAAATGCCTATTAGGTCCTCTTAGTCCAGAGCTGAGTTCAAATACTGAATATCCTTGTTAATTTTCTGTCTCCTTGATCTGTCTAATATTGATAGTGCGGTGTTAAAGTCTCCCACATTTGTGTGGAAGTCTAAGTCTCTTTGTAGGTCTCTAAGAATTTGCTTTATGAATCTGGGTGCTCCTGTATTGGGTGCATATATATTTAGGATATTTAGCTCTTCTTGTTGCATTGATGCCTTTACCATTATATAATGCCCTTCTTTGTCTTTTTTCGTCTTTATTTGAAGTCTGTTTTCTCAGAGACTAGGATTGCAACCCCTACCTTTTTGTTTTTGCTTTCCATTTGCTTGGTAAATATTCCTCTATCCCTTTATTTTGAGCCCGTGTGTGTCTTTGCATGTCAGATGGGTCTCCTGAGTACAGCAGACTGATAAATCTTGACTCTTTCCAATTTGCCAGTCTGTGTCTTTTAATTGGGGCATTAAGCCCATTTACATTTAAAGTTAGTATTGTTATGTATGAATTTGATCATGTCATTATGATGCTAGCTGGTTATTTTGCCCATTAGTTGATGCAGTTTCTTCATAGTGTCAATGGCCTTTACAATATGGTATGTTTTTGCAATGGCTGTTACTGGTTTTTCTTTTCCATATTTAGTGCTTCCTTCAGGAACTCTTGTAAGGTAGGCCTGGTGGTGACAAAATTTCTCAGCATTTGCTTGTCTGTAAAGGATTTTTATTTCTCCTTCACTTATGAAGCTTAGTTTGGCTGGATATGAAATTCTGGGTTGAAAATTATTTTCTTTAAGAATGTTAAATATTGACCCCCAGTCTCTTGTGTCTTGCAGGGTTTCTGCAGAGAGATCCACTGTTAGTCTGATGGGCTTCCCTTTGTGGGTAACTCGACCTTTCTCTCTGGCTGCCCTTAACATTTTCTCCTTCATTTCAACCTTGGTGAATCTGACAATTATGTGTCTTGGGGTTGCTCTTCTCAAGAAGTACCTTTGTGACATTCTCTGTATTTCGTGGATTTGAATGTTGACCTGTCTTGCTAGGTTGGGGAAGTTCTTCTGGATAATATCCTGAAGAGTGTTTTCCAACTTGGTTTCATTCTCCCTGTCACTTTCAGGTACACCAATCAAAGGTAGGTTTGGTTTTTTCACATGTTCCCATATTTCTTGGAGGCTTTGTTCATTCCTTTTCGTTCTTTATTCTCTAATCTTGTCTTCATACTTTATTTCATTAAGTTGATCTTCAGTCTCTGATATCCTTTCTTCCACTTGATTGAATCGGCTACTGATACTTGTGTATGTTTCACGAAGTTCTCATGCTGTGTTTTTCAGCTCCATCAGGTCATTTATGTTCTTCTCTAAACTGGTTATTCTAGTTAGCAATTCATCCAACCTTTTTTCAAGGTTCTTAGCTTCCTTGCATTGAGTTACAATATGTTCCTTTAGCTTGTGGGAGTTTATTATTACCTACCTTCTGAAGTCTACTTCAGTCCATTTGTCAAACTCATTCTCCGTCCAGTTTTGTTCCCTTGCTGGCGAGGAATTGTCATCCTTTGGAGGAGAAGAGGCATTCTGGATTTTGGAATTTCAGCCTTTTGCACTGGTTTTTCCTCATCTTTGTGGATTTATCTACCTTTGGTCTTTGACGTCGGTGACCTTCAGATGGGGTTTCTTTGTGGATGTCCTTTTTGTTGAGGTTGATGCTATTCCTTTCTGTTAGTTTTCCTTCTAACAGTCAGGCCCCCTCTGCTGCAGGTCTGCTGGAGTTTGCTGGAGGTCCACTCCAGACACTGTTTGCCTGGGTATCACCAGTGGATGCTGCAGAACAGCAAAGATTGCTGCCTGTTCCTTCCTCTGGAAGCTTTGTTCCAGAGGGACACCTGCCAGATGCCAGCTGGAGCTCTCCTGTATGAGGTGTCTGTGAACCCCTGCTCGGGGGTATCTCCCAGTCAGGAGGTACAGGGGTGAGGGACCCACTTGAGGAGGCATTCTGTCCCTTAGCAGAGCTTGAGCACTATGCTGGGAGATCCACCGCCCTCTTCAGAGCCAGCAGGCAGGAATATTTAAGTCTGTTGAAGCTGTGCCCACAGCCACCACTTCCCTCAGGTGCTCTGTCTCAAAGTCTGTCGAAGCTGTGCCCACAGCCACCACTTCCCTCAGGTGTTCTGTCTCAGGAAGATGGGAGTTTTATCTATAAGCCCCTGACTGGGGCTGTTGCCTTTCTTTCAGAGATGCCCTGCCCAGAGAGAAGGAATCTAGAGAGGCACATTGGCTACAGTAGCTTTGCTGAGCTGTGGTGGGCTTCACCCAGTCCGAACTTCCCAGCAGCTTTGTTTACGCTGTGAGGGGAAAATCGCCTACTCAAGCCTCAGTAATGGTGGATGCTCCTCCCCCCACCAAGCTCAAGCATCCCAGGTAGACTTCAGACTGCTGTGCTGGCAGCGAGAATTTCAAGCCAGTGGATCATAGCTTGCTGGGCTCCTTTGGGGGTGGGATCAACTGAGCAAGACCACTTGGGTCCCTGGCTTCATCCCCCTTTCCAGGGGAGTGAACGGTTTAATCTCACTGGAGTTCCAGGCGCCAGTGGGGTATGAAAAAAAACTCCTGCAGCTAGCTCTTTGTCTGCCCAAATGGCTACCTAGTTCTTTGCTTGAAATCCAGGGCCCTGGTGGTGTAGGCACCCAAGGGAATCTCCTGGTCTGCAGATTGCAAAGACTATGGGAAAAGTGTAGAGTGCACCATCCTTCAAGGCACATTCTCTCACAGCTTCCTTTGACTAAGGGAGGGAGTTCCCCGACCCCTGGTGCTTCCTGGGTGAGGCAACACCCTGTCCTGCTTCTGATTGCCTTCCATGGGCTGCACACACTGTCTTAACCATTCCCAATGAGATGATCTGGGCACCTCAGCTGGAAATGCAGAAGTCATCTACCTTTTGCATTGATCTCGCCTGCGAGCTGCAGGCTGGACAGCTGGTCCTGTTTGGTCATCTTGCCAGCCACCTATTTTTCTCTTTTTTCTTTCTTTAAAATAACCTTAGCATACTGTACCTTTTTTCTTTATAAAAACTTTTGATTATTGTGTAATAACCTTAGGTTAAAACACAAACACACTATAAAGCTGTACAAAATATTTTCTTTCTTTCCATCCTTATTCTATAAACTTTTTCTATTTTTAAAATTTTTATTTTGTAGTTTTTGCTTTTTAAACATTTTTGTTAAAAATGAAGACACAAGCGCACATATTAGCCTAGTCTACACAGGGTCAGCATCATCAAGATATCATTAGGTGATAGAAATTTTTCAGCTCCATTATAATCTCATGGAACCACCATTGTATATACAGTCCATCTTTGTCTGAACATCAACAGGCAGTGTGTGACTGTACCTCTAAAGATGACCACAGAGTTGTCAGAATTATGCTAATTCCCACTTCAGTTTGTTTGGACTATTTGAGCTGATGTAATGTTTCCAGTCAGAAGACAAGAATAGAATAGCAGTGCACATTCTGAAAGCCTTATTTTTCTTTCTCCTTGAGGGTTTCATAACCTAACTTGGCATAATAGATCTCATATGTTGTGCTCAAACTGCATATAACGCTATATTTATGCCTTATATTTGTAGCCCCTATATTTATACCTTAGTATAAAACAAATGAAGGAAATAAATGCATATCCTCTTCTCTGATTTTTACCCAGAATTATATAGATAGCTTCACATTGTTTGGTTGGCAAGAAGAATAAATACAGGCATGTATTTATCCCCATGACATGCACTACATACAAATGTTTTAGTTTTGTCTTCACAAAAACCCAATGAGTTAGGTATTGTCTCAGTTTTTTTAATTGGATAAAATGTGGCTCTAAGGGGTAAACAGTGATGAAGTAGCAGAATTTGCATTTAGATCTGTGATCTCTGACTGCAAAGCCCATTCTCTTAGTTCCTATGTAATACAGGCTGGAGCCTACTGGCTTAAGAGAGAGCCATGAAGCTCCTTTCCTGCTTTTCCATTGTTAATGCAGCTCTGCGGTACCTGAAGTACTGCTCTGCATGAAGGAAATGATGTACCTCTTTGTTGCTTGTTTTTTTTTCCCTTTAAATTTATTTATTTATTCTCAGCTTTATTGATATGTAATTGACCAATAAAATTGTGTATACTTAGTCTTATAATGTGATGTTTTGATTTATGCATACACTGTGAAATGATTACCACAACCAAGCTAATTAAAATATCCATTACCTCACATAGTTACCATTTTTGTGTGTGTATAAAGTGAGAACTTTGCTACTCTCTTAGGAAATTTCAAGTATAGAATATATTGTTAATAACTGTAGTCACCATGTTGTACATTAGAACTCCAGAACTTATTCATCATATAATCAAACGTTTGTATCCTTTAACCAACATCTTTCAATTTCCTCCATTCCCCAGCCTCTGGCAAATACCAGTCTACTCTGTTTCTGAGTTCCACTTATTTGGATTCCACATACAAGTGAGATCATGCAGTATTTGTTTCTCTTATCTGGCTTATTTTACTTAGCACAATGTCTTCTACATTTGTTGCCACAAATGACAGGATTTCCTTCTTTCTTAAGGCTGAATAATTTTCTCATCCATTATGCATATTTCTCATTCATTATACAACTCATATCTTCTTTTTCCATTCATCCCTTGATGGATCCTTAGGTCCCTATCTTGGCAATTATGAATAACTCTGCAATGAACATAAAATGCAGATTTTTTGAGACCCTGATTTCATTTTCTTTGGATATAAACTCAGAAGTGGGATTGCTGAATCAAATGGTAGTTCTATTTGTAGCTTTTTGCGGAATCTCCATATTGTTTTCCATAATCTGTCTACCATCTTATAATCTCATCCACAGTGTACAACTGTTCCCTTTCTCCACATCATCATCAGCACTGATTATTGTTTGACCTTTTCATAATAGTTATGCTGACAGGTGTGAGGTGATATATCACCGTTGTTTTGATTTACAGGAAGGAATGTATTTTTGATGTATTTAAACACTAACTTCTTTCCTCTGGCTTATGTAAAATGCAGGCACTTTGGGTATTATCAATAAAATACAGGCTCTAAATTTGTAAGAAAGGAATCTCTGAGTGCCATGTGTTCCCCGAAAATGTTGTTAATTAACATTCACTATTAAAATAGATGTAACTAAGAATATGAACCATACAGGAAATTTATTAAGTGCTTACTCTATGCTAGAGTGTATCTTTTGCCAAGATACACATGGCATAAAATAGAAAGAATGTCCCTCAAAGATTCTTAAGACTATAGTCTTGGGAAACTAAACTCTTGAGATAATTGTATGAAAAAGAGTCTAACACATCTATAAATAGCTGCCTACCTTTCTCTAAACTAGTTAAAAAAGGGTCTAGTGAAAACATGGGCACCATGTAATCCACCTAGTAAGATTCAGAGTGCCTGAGATAGAGAACATTCTAAAATTTTTGCAGAGAGAAAAATAAAGCAAAACAAATTAAAAGATGAAGGAATACTATATCCATGTAAGTCTATGGTCAATAAAGACACTTTTAGGTATGGACAACTCATTTTATCCTATATGAACTTCTTTTAAAGTAATCATACAAATATATACACCCAGAAAAATGAAAATTCAACAAGAGAGAGATGAGTGGGATATCTTAAACAACAATGAACAAAGAAAACAATGGAATCAAGGCTAAAATAGTAATTGTGTAACCTGGCTATGAAACAATGTAATAATTAAGGATCTATCACACAAAACATATATAAAATGTAAAAATATGGCATATTCATAATATAGAATTCTATCTATACTTAAGTTTAAAGTAAAGGTGATGTGTATTGTAAATGTTTAGTTAATAAAATACAGGTCATATATCTGAATATGCTAGCAGAGATGTTTCTCTAAGGTATTTTGTTAATTGCAAAATATGATACCATGTATGTAAGATATTTATATATGAAAAAGAGTGAAAATAGGAACAATATATACCAAAATTCGAACAAGTTTTACCTTTGTGGTGGGGGGGATGGGATTGCAAGGGATCAGGGGTTGATGATGAAGAAAATATTTTACATTTTATTTTATAAAATTCCTATAATGTTTAATGCTTTAATAAGCATAAATTAAATTTATTTTATGTAAATATTTTAAAATAAAATAAAATATTTTATGTCAAGTAAAATTTCATTATTAAAATGACTTTTAAAAATAAAGGATATATGCTGTGGAATAGGAAGAAGTAACTTACCAGTAATTATCTTGGAAAAACGCTATTTGAGTTTCCATATCTCTTCAGCAAGCTGAAGACTTCGGTATTGACCTCAGAGTTAGTGAGTGTGTGCACGTGTGTGGTTTAAATGTAATGCAATGCCATATGTAAAGTGCTAATTACAATGTCAGGGATACAGTGTGCTCTTAACCAAGAGTAGTCAATATTATGCAACATGTATTCAACATAGGTAGCCATAAACCACTAAAATGAAGTTGTAATTATACAGCAATGCTAGTTTGTTGGTTACTTATTCACTGATGAGCAATGTTGCTTAAGCAATAGTTTTTTCTTAATATTTTTGTTTGTGTTCATACATTTGGTGAAACAAATATAAAATTTTCAAAGCAATCTTGAGATTATTTATATTGAATACTAATAGATCAACAGTAAAATATGCAGGTTGGTAAAAGTTAAAAGACATCTCATTTCTCATTTATAAAAAGAGGTATACAAATGTTTGGAGACACTTCTAGTTGAAGATTGTTTATATAAGGAAGTAAACATTTTGTCACGTAAGGCCAGAATAGTTGAAGTGGGAGTGAAGTCGAGAAGTGGTTTTTCCCCCCAAAATGGTGTCTTTCAACAATGTTTTAAAAGATAACATATTGACATTATTACTATAAACCTGTTATGAGATGATATTAGAACAAGCAGTGTGTAATTATGGTCCCAAGACATGTAGAGGAGGAGCTAGAGCAAAGTGTGGCAACTCATTTTTTTTTTTTTTTTTTTTTTTTTGAGACGGAGTCTCGCTCTGTCGTCCAGGCTGGAGTGCAGTGGTGCGATCTCGGCTCACTGCAAGCTCTGCCTCCCGGGTTCACGCCATTCTCCTGCCTCAGCCTCCCTAGTAGCTGGGACTACAGGCACCCGCTACCACGTCCTGCCAATTTTTTTTGTATTTTCAGTAGAGATGAGGTTTCACTGTGTTAGCCAGGATGGTCTTGATCTCCTGACCTCGTGATCTGCCCGCCTCGGCCTCCCAAAGTGCTGGGATTACAGGCGTGAGCCACCGCGCCCGGCCAAAGTGTGGCAACTCTTCATGTGCTCACACTTCCACCATCCGATGGTAGTTTTTTTGCTTTAGCCCCAAACTCAGGTTCTGTCCCAGGTATGCTCTTTTGATATTAGATCTAAACTTGGTCTTTGTTTAAGACTGAAGAAAATGACCCTTGTCTTTGCTCCTATTTTTATATAGTCTCAAAAGAATCCTACATTTTTAAATGCATACACTTATGTTAAGAATCTTTATGTCTCAATGTTCCTAAAACAATGAGACGCATAAAATTTGTGCACACTGTATCATTGAACTAGAGAGCAAGCTCCCTTGGAGTGGGCATTGGCCACTTTTGACAGGGAAAACTATACTCAGGAAGTGTATTTGGTGTTTTCATTATAATATAGAAAATGTTTATAGAAAAAATTTCATGTGCTTTGCCTTTTTGAAATTGGGTTAATTAGAAGTTGTCAGGGTTTTTTTTTTTTTTTTGTAATCATCTTTATGCCATAGTCCTTACCACTTCTGATGATCAACCTGGCTCCTCTTCTGCCTGTCCTCAAAGTGCTAACATTTTAAAAGGTATCCTTAGCATACTTCTTTATTACTACATGTTACTTGCACAATACCATCTACTCATAATACAAAATCAACATCACCATCCCTCTCATGTCTCCAGACCTTCAGATCCTTGTTCCCAATTTCCTAGTGGATGGCATCACCAGAATGACTTCCCACAGGCACTTAAACTCCTAATATTTCTATGAGATTTAATTTTATTTTCCAGCCAACTTGTTACTACTGTTTTCCTTACGGATGCAAGCAAACTTTCTCAACCTTTTCATGTTTTTATTTAGCCAAGAATCATCAAGCTGAGTTAATCCTACCTCTGAATTATCTCTTAGATCCGTCATTTCTTCCTCATTTTCTCTGCTACTGCTTTGGTTCAGGTTCACTTCTTTTTCAAATGAAGGATTGGCAATTAGTTATTTAACTAGTCTCCCTTCCTTCAAGGTCTCTCTCTATTAAACCACCCTTCAATGTCTACTTAGCGATTCTTCCAAAGCCAGGATGACCTACTTAAAAACAAAACAAAATGAAATGTAGTGACTCCCTATCTCCTGTAAGATTAAGTTTAAATGCCTTAGCAGCACCTTTACAATTTGGCCCTAGCCTATCTTCCACACGTTTTTGGCAAGTTCTTCTATTTCTCCTCTAAAGTAATGCTCCCTAGGGTTCAGCAGTAAGAAGCTATTTTCTTTTTTTCCACTTTCTTTATTGACAGGTGAAAATTGTATATAATTATGGTGTACAGTATAAGGCTATGAGATATGTATACATAGTGGAATGGCTAAATCAAGCTATTTACCATATGCATTATCTCACATATTTTTTGTATGTGGTGAGAATGCTTAAAATCTGTTTTAGCATGGTATCACTTATATGTGGAGTGTAAAAAAGTTGAACTCATAAAAACAGTAAAATGTGGATACCAGAGACTGGGGGTGGGGTTGGGTGGAGTAGAAAGATGTTTGTCTATGAATATAAAATTTTAGTTAGAAAATAACAAGTTATTTTTTGTTCTTACATTTGACGTGTCCTTTCTCTGCTCTGTGCTTTTGCACTGTCTGCTTTTTTTTCCCCTCCGCGAGACAGAGTCTTGCGCTGTTGCCAAGCTGGAGTGCAGTGGCGTGATCTAGGCCCATTGCAACTTCCGTTTCCCGGATTCAAGCGATTCTCCTGCCTCTGCCTCCCTGGTAGCTGGGACTATAGGTGCGTGCCACCACGCCCAGCTAATTTTTTTTTTTTTTTTTGTATTTTTAGTAGAGACGGGTTTCACTATGTTGGCCAGGATGATCTCGATTTCTTGACCTCTTGATCCTCCCGCCTCCGCCTCCCAGAGTGCTGGGATTACAGGCGTGAGCTACCATCCCGGCCCTGTTCTTTATTCTTGGGAGAACTCCTCTGGCCCATGCACTAGCTGTTCGACTACCAAGCCTCTTTTATCTGCTACATCTAAGGATCATCTCTTTTGTTATACCTTCTCTACCTTTCAACTTTGACGATGACTGCTGGAATGTTACACATAGTGCTGGTGGCATCACACTGTGATGGCTTAATTGATGCCTGCAGTAGACTATAAACTTCTTGAGAGCCAGGACCATGTGCCATTTATGTTTGCATTTCTTTATTCCACTCAATATTCATGTAGTCTCACTATACAGCTATTTTGTAAATAAAACAAAAGCAATTGGAGTTGTTAGTATTGAACAGCTCTGGGGACTTTGCTAAGGAACCTTCCTGGTTTTTCCAGATTTACATTCTCTTTTAGACATTGCCCTACTCCCTTCCTAATCTAAGTAAAAAGCAAGGACTGAGGGAATAGGAATATTTAAGACAGTGTTAATGATGATTACAGCTGAAACCTGCTTTGATTCTTTACCCACACTGAGATGTTCCGGAGAGGCTTCCTGACAGCACCACTTGAAGCCGTTCCCATTATATCACTGAAGGCAAATAATTCATTGCATTTGGAAGCTAAGCTATTTAATAGCTAAATTTATGCTCATCCTTTGTTAACTTGAGTTCAACCACTTACTTTACTTGCCATATTTTTTAGATAGTCACAGCAGCACTTTCAAAAATATATGCTTGCTTTCTTTCCTTTTCAGCATTTCAATTCATGTTTGTTTAGAGTTCAATATATATCGATGCTATCCTTAATATAAATTTAAAAAAATATTTTATTGTGGTATACGCACTTAATGTGAGTTCTACCCTCTTACAATTTTAAACTGTAAAATACAGTACTGGCTGTAAGTACAATGTTGTACAGCAGATCTCTAGAATTTATTTCAACCTGATTAAAACTTTATGCTCATTTTCTCCCCATTGTCTTCTCCCCGCTTTCCCCCACAGCATGCTTTGTTTTGAATTGTTTGCTTTAAGTTTGTGGTTATATTGAAGGGAGATTTTCTTTCAAGAATGCTTTATACTTTTAAATCCAATTACAAATTAATAATTTACATAAAATATTATGTAGTGAGATTCAGAGGTAAAAATATCTGGTGACAACAGCTAGGGCTACTAATATTGAACAGTGTTCCAGGTACTGTCCTTAGTAATTTAAATGGAGTGCCCTATTTAATCCTCATGACAGCCCTGTGAAGAAGATTGATATTATTCTTCTATTCCCTAGAAGAGAGAAACAGTGAAACTTAAACAAGTTAAGTAACTTGCCCACATCACACAGCTGTTAAAAGATCAGAGCCTGGACTGGGATTCAGGCAGTCTGACTCCAGAGTGCATGCTCATAATTACTACAGCTGTGGATAACATAATTTAGAACTAAACAATTTCTATTCTACCTGAAAATCAGAGGTTTGTTTGCCTGTCAGAGGAGTCTTAGCATCTTTTTGAATAGATTGATTCTTCCTTCTTGAAACCATATTCACTACTTCCACGCTTTCCTTTCATTCCCCTTATGCTACTGGTAAATTGAACTGTAAATCCCTCTTCTACTCCTTCTTTGGGATAATTTCATTACTGCTTCATTAGCCAGTGCATCATAAAAGCACCTCAGGATAGCCCTGTGCTTATGCTGAGATACAAGTACTAAGTCACTGCCAAATGCATGCCTGTATTTATTCTTTTTGCCACACAAACAATGGGAAACTGTCTAGATAATTCCCGGCAAAAACAAGAGAAGAGGATACACATGTATTTGTTTTATACTGAGGCATAAATGTAGGAACTGTGATAAGGGCAATGCCTATGTAACTAGGCAAGTGCAGATTCAGATGTTTAATCAATTAGATTTTATTAAACCACACACACTCTCCCAAATCCAAAGGTATGTATTATTTTTACTGATTAATGTTAGTTTTAAATTTTACATTATAGCTACTCTGTGTTATAGAAAAATAGTATCTTTTGCAATGCAGTACCTTCAGAAAATTAGTGGGAAAGCTGTAGTTGTTTTTATTAGTTTTATAATCGTAATGAAAAATACTAACTCTGGAACTGCTAGGGATTATACTTTTGATGTGAGAGTAAATATTTTTTTCCTTAATGGAGTGGCTTTATTGTCAGGATAGATTGGAAATTTAATGCTTTTTTTCTTAAGAAAACTTATATATTCCTATACATAATCCTCTTCTCTCAAGGAATATTTTTCCTCTCAACTTTATCCTATTAGAAATTAATATTTAATTCTTATTAAAAATTACTTGTGCTAAAGCAACCATTTTGCTGTTATTAGTCATTTCTACTATTTGAATGTGGTCCATTTCTGGGATAATATTTTGGTATGAAGAAAATCTGTAAACAGGAAAGAGTTTGGGTACATAGGGGAAAGAAGAGATACCAAAGCAAGGGTTGAGCAAAAGTGAAGGGGAAGTACTTAAAACTAAAAAAACGTTGGCAGCAAAGATAACCTTATCTCAATTTCCTATATTTTCCTCAAGACCAGTAATGGCCATCTGATAGCCATATTTGACTCCACATCAGGGTGTTTGCTTTTTGTGGGTAGCTGACACTTTAAAAAGACTGACTCCATACACGAGTCTAGTCCGTGTTTCTCTTAGATGTGACCTTGCCCCCACAATAATCCAGAGTCTGATTCTCCATTAGTCAGTGTTATCTATTCTTCCTTCATCTCTGCACACAATGACCCTCTGCATCTTTCCATGAAGCCATTGCCATTGCCTCGGGGATCACAGCAGATGCAACTGTACTCAGGCTAGCAGCCTGAAAGAGTTGACAGTTTTTTGGTTACCTACCCAAAGTTTCAGTTTTGACTTTTCAGGCTGCTGTCACGGAATATGAACACATGATGAAGTTGCCTGTTATCTCAGATGCAATGAATTTTCATGGAGACAAACTTTCAAGGTTTTTAAGCTCAGCATTATTAGGAAGATTACAGCTTCAGCTGGTATTCTTTCTGTGATAAGAATAGTCCAACTACACTCACATTACCTCAATTTGAAGAGGGCAAAGAGGAGACAACTTCCTGACTTGAAAAGAAGGATTACAAGATCTAAGAGCTTTTGTTCTAGTTTAGATGACCAAGGTTCTCTGCATCCATGTCCCTGGGGGAGCCCGTTCCCCCTGCCCCCCTCCCCCACATTCCAAGCACTTGTCTGTGTAATCCTGGGAAAAACTTCTCCCAGGCAAGATCTCCATATGTGTTATTTGGCTTCTTTCTCTAATTATCTTCAAACATCAGCTTGGTATTCACAATAATAGCTACATTTATTGAGCCCTCTCCAAATGCTAGTCACTGTTCTAAAGGTTTTACCTGTTTTAACTCATTCAATCCTCACAAACTTACGAAGTAGATATCATATTGCCTACATTTTCCAGATTCAGAAAACAGAGGCAGAGGGAAGTTAAGTAACTTGACCAAGGGCACACAGGTTGGCAGTGTCAGAGCTGGGAGGGAATTCCAGGGAGTCTGGCTCTAAAATTTATGGTCTTGCTCCCCAGAGATTGAGAACACATCCTTTCAGCAACAAGTGGTTGACTAAAATGCTATTTTCAGGTCACATTTGTATCCTAACATGAGTCCCACACAGCTAAGTCTAGGGAAGTGTCTCTGGAACACAGCTATAATTCCTAATGGGCCTAAAAAGCTTTCCAGAAATGACCATTCATTTTAAGAACAGTTTGGAAGGAGACTGGAGGGTCCAATGAAGCTGCCGAGGTTCTCCCTGGTTCTCCAGGGACATGGCAATATAAGTTTATTGTGGAATGTGGCTTTTTAATGGGTGGCTGGGGACTCCATTCAACAGCCGTACCTTAAAACAGCAAGTCCGCATATTGAGTGGTTTACTGGTATTGGCTATTTTAGTTCCTGTGGGTCTTTAGTTATGTTAGCTCCTGTCCTTGATTCTTCCACATCAGGATAAGAAGTTACTGCTTTAACTATAGGCCAATGTGGTCATTGTGGTCACTAGTTCTTCTGTATCTCTGTGCAGTTTGAGATACAATTCTTTCCTAAGAAATAATCTTGGAGTCCTAGGAGAACAGTGTCTGCATGTGATTCTTATAATCCACCCTGAAGTGACTTCTCAGTCATTGACCTCATGTTCTTAGTTTCTGTAGACTTGACAATTACTAAAAGTCCCTTTTCTAGACCACATGATAAGCCCTGCAAGGTAAAAAATTGTCTTATTCTATATATTCCTTGCTTATTATAGGTGGTAGTAAACATTGTTTTGGTCAGTTAAAATATACTGGAGTCCCTTAGCAAAACTAACTTTTCTAATATGACTGTAATATGGATAACTAAATAGTCTAAAGGGTATCAGTTGACATATGTCTGAGAATCACAGTTTGTATTTATTTCTTCTAAAAAATGGGATACATGTGCAGAATATGCAGGTTTGTTACCTAAGTATACATTTGCCATGGTGTTTTGCTGCACCTATTGACCCGTTCTCTAAGTTCCCTCCCCACACCTCTCCACCCTTCAACAGGCTCTGGTGTGTGCTGTCTTCCTCTCTGTGTCCAGAGAATCATACAGTTTTAAAGCTTAGGGTAATTTTGAAATAGAAAAAGAACATAATGATTTATAAAATTTGATTTCAAAAGTTTGGATTTTTGTGCTAAGAAGTAATTAGTGTGGTTTATATTTGAATTCACTTTGCTTTATTCATGCTGGGTGGCCTTTTCTTCCATTAACCAGTGGTTTTATATAATTTTTAGGTCATATTTAGAGTTTTTCCACCCACATCTCCCTTCTTCCATTGTTATACAAAAATAGAAGTATTTTATCACATATTAATAAATATTGGCCAGATGCTGATGGTGCTTTTAAAATGTAATTATTTAATTCTGAGACTCTGGGAGAGGGGGCTTGAATCTGTGCTTTGGGTGTTCTTCTCAGATGCGGTGCTTTTAAAAAAAAAAGTGTAATTATTTAATTCTGAGACTCAGAGAAGGCTTGAATTTATGCTTTCGGTGTTATTCTCAGATGCAGAGATGTAAATGCCATTTTTCTGTTCTGTTTTCAGGTCACATGTGCCAATTTAACGAATGGTGGAAAGTCAGAACTTCTGAAATCAGGAAGCAGCAAATCCACACTAAAGCATATATGGACAGAAAGCGGCAAAGACTTGTCTATCAGCCGACTCTTGTCACAGACTTTTCGTGGCAAAGAGAATGATACAGATTTGGACCTGAGATATGACACCCCAGAACCTTATTCTGAGCAAGACCTCTGGGACTGGCTGAGGAACTCCACAGACCTTCAAGAACCTCGACCCAGGGCCAAGAGAAGGCCCATTGTTAAAACGGGCAAGTTTAAGAAAATGTTTGGATGGGGCGATTTTCATTCCAACATCAAAACAGTGAAGCTGAACCTGTTGATAACTGGGAAAATTGTAGATCACGGCAATGGAACATTTAGTGTTTATTTCAGGCATAATTCAACTGGTCAAGGGAATGTATCTGTCAGCTTGGTACCCCCTACAAAAATTGTGGAATTTGACTTGGCACAACAAACTGTGATTGATGCCAAAGATTCCAAGTCTTTCAATTGTCGCATTGAATATGAAAAGGTTGACAAGGCTACCAAGAACACACTCTGCAATTATGACCCTTCAAAAACCTGTTACCAGGAGCAGACCCAAAGTCATGTATCCTGGCTCTGCTCCAAGCCCTTTAAGGTGATCTGTATTTACATTTCCTTTTATAGTACAGATTATAAACTGGTACAGAAAGTGTGCCCTGACTACAACTACCACAGTGACACACCTTACTTTCCCTCGGGATGAAGGTGAACATGGGGGTGAGACTAAAGCCTGAGGAATTAAAGGTCATATGACAGGGCTGATACCTCAAAGAAGAAGGTCATATCTGTTGCCTGGAATGTGTCTACACTGCTGCTGTTGTCAACTGGCTGCAAATACACTAGTGGAAAACAATCTGATGTAATTTCTGCCCAGTCAGCTTCATCCCTCAGTATAATTGTAAATCATCACAGGTTTTGAAGTCACACCTGAAGACATGCTCTCACATATAGAGGTACACAAACACACTGTCATGCACATTTCAGCTTGCATCTGTCGTGATTCCTGTTGAGAGGGCTTTCATTGTCT
Organism: Chlorocebus sabaeus; assembly: GCF_047675955.1. Lineage (NCBI taxonomy): Eukaryota > Metazoa > Chordata > Mammalia > Primates > Cercopithecidae > Chlorocebus > Chlorocebus sabaeus. The sequence continues at coordinate 53,220,003 of NC_132924.1, read as the reverse complement.
GACTCATAATGGTTCAGGGATCAACTATCATCAAACAGAAGGATTAACTAGACGGAGAATGTTTCTAACACTCGCTGTTATGGAAATCTCTTTTAAAGTCTTGAGTACATGCTAATCAATAATCCCCACTCATGCATTCCTACTGCTTGGAGTAGCTGTACTGGTAAATACTACTGTAGGAGTATCTGCTTGTTAAAATGGAAAAATGTGTCTTTAGAGCTCAGTATTCTTTATTTTACAAACACAACAAAATGTAGTAACTTTTTTCCAGCATACAGTAGGCACATTCAAGGTGGTCCAAGATGGCTCTTTTTTCTATGAAAGGGGCCTGTTCTCAGTAAAGATGGGCAAACATTTGGAATTTACATGTGGGCAGACATTGGTATAACAACTTTCATCACCAATCATTGGACTTTTGTGAAGTTGAGACCAGCTAAAACTGCTTAAAATAAGTTCTGATCATTATATAAGAAGGGAAATGCCTGGCAGACACCATGTAAGTTATAAGTGTCTGTCTTATCTTTACTACACATATTGTAACAAATTCAATATCCTAGTCTTCATTTGTATGAATGGTTTGTATTGTACATAGTTTAACCAAGTGTTATTTGAGCTGCTTATTAATATTAACTTGTACTTGTCTCTCTGCTTGTTATTGGTTAAGAAAAAAGGATATGAGGAATTCATTTTATCAATGTAGCTGTGAACTCCATTAAAAAGACAAACTTAATGTACAGAGCATTTATTCAGATCAAGTATTGTTGAAAGCTATACATATACAACATTACAGTCTGTCTGTATTTAGATATTTTATTTCTGGACAAAATGAAATGTACATAAAAATAAAACACTTAAAGTTGAGTTTCAATATGTACTTGTGTAAGATGGTGATTTAAATGGTTCTGACAAGAAGAATGTGCTGGAATACAGTCATGGCTTTGCATCTCTAAATTTGTACAGAACTATCTAAACTGCTGTTAGTTGCCTAGTCAAAACAACTTAAGAGTTTCAATCTGAAGCCTGGGGAATTTGTGGCACATAGAATCGCACACATTTTTGGTTTGCTGTCATGCTATTCAAGAATACCAAAACTCAGTGAACATAAGGATATAATTGAGGTCTCCTAAATTAATTATATGTAGTTGAATTATTTCCTGACCAGTCTTTATTTAGCAGAAGAAAAGAAGTGAAGGCATTCTTTTTGCTTTAAAAGAGTCAAGATGCCTGAAGATTGTGGCTGAATTTTCCTGATTATACTGTAATGACTCAACTCAACTGAAGAAATTGTGATAACATTGGAGGGCTTCAATGCTCAATTTACCTATAGCAGATTGGAGATACACACACACACACACACACACACACACACACACACATATATATATATAATGCATTGTTTATGGACATTAACTTTATTTTCAAAAATAATTGCTATACACAATCTCAGCAAAATAACCAGATGAAGAAATATGTGAGGTGACCAATTTCTAAAGCCACGAGTTGGGAATCGGAACTTGAAGTGTTTCAGAAGTTAACAAAAGACGTCAAATTAAGAACACAAATTCATTATCTTCCCCTCATGGTACTTAGAAATAAGTCCGTTTTCATATAGAAAATAATAGAAGTACAGCAAGAGAAACAAAACCAGAGTTCTAAAGTGAGAACTCAATAGCCAATTTGATTAACGAGAGTCAACTGCAAATCGAACACCCATTACTCTGTTAAATGTCCATTTCTTGAAATGCTGCAAAATATCTAGATGACCATTTATATCAATATATTAATTAATTTACCATGGAATTTAGAAGCTACTGTCAGAACAGCATCTCTGGCACAACAGGCAATAAGAGCTTAATGAGTCCTGGTTGCTGAATATACTTGTCATAGATAAATCTTGTCATTCTGGAGTTTATTTATCAAAAGTCATCACTTAGGAATTAGTTGGCTCTTAGCAAACAGAGTAAGTGAGAAAGGAAAAAAATATATATTTTTAAAGGATGATTTGATTAGTGGACTATGACTCTCATTGTATGGTCTGATCTGCCATTTTGTAATCCAAAATTCAAAGTGAGATAAAAATGTGCTTCAGTCTCCAACCCTCTATATTGCATTCTAACCTCCCAATGAAATGTAGCTTATACAGTTTTATAAACACAGAACACAGTTAACTAACATTCATAGACTGAAATGTTTTACTGATATTTTCTTTAGAAGAAAAACAATAAGAAAAGATGTAGCAAACTTCCAACAAGCATTTTGATTTTAAAAAAATCCAAACCTTCAGGACCCTTATTCTGGGCTGGTAGACACTCATCTGGAACTTTTATATCAACAACACCTCTATCTGTAATAGAGAAAAATTATTATGATATAGAACTTTGATTCAAAGAAATGTATTTGCACCCACTATATTCTTCCTTTCTTAGACACAGAAATGGGTGAAGGAAGATGATCAATATCAAGATCAAAGGCTCAGAGGAAAACTGTTAGATCCACTTGTTGTTTAAACACACTGGTTAAGTTTTAACTGTGTTAGAAAATGCTTTTGTTATTTGGAAAAAAAATAAACTTTAAGCAACACTAAGAAAATAACATTCTCTAGAATCTTAAATGTTATTTCATGCCTTTGTTGAAGTACAGAAAAAAAACCTTCCAGGTGGAAATGGTTAGTATCTGATGCAAACCATGGGTTTGTCATCTCCTATTGTTCATTTCAAAAACAATTTAGTAAAATCAAAATTATTATAAAGTAATGATTGTTGTAGCTTCTTGCCTTATGGAAGAAAAATGATATAAATTATTGGTTTATCTATTTATGAAACAAAAACAATGAATTGTCATGTTGTGTTCTCAGTTGGGCATGGGAGAATTTCTCTGAACAGGTGGAAGGGCATCCCTGGCACACAGTAAAGTTCTGGAAGTGATCACTTTGCAAGTAATTGAGATACTTGTTAAATTTAAAAGTGTGGACTGGGAATCTTCAGGTTCTTACATTTCAGCAATAAATTGTAAGCCATATTTTTGCACAGAATAGATTAAAAAATCATGAGAAGCCTGAGAAAGTGTTTTCTTTTCACTTTTTTTCCCACTGCTTTATATGTAAGAAGCAGCCTAACCAATAAACAGCTCTTTGGAATAGCAATGTCCATCTCCACCATCAGCTTTGAATGCCCAGTTTTAGCCTGAAACAAATTCTAATGGCTGTATTTAAAAACCATTGGAAGACTTGGTTGATCTACCAGTTTTAGACATTTATTTACCTGTTCAACTGTCAATCTATTTATATTACATTTATTTCATTTACATTTTTCAAATAAAATGCAAGTTAGTATATGGATTCAAAAATTGAAAAATAAATAATTTGCATAAAAATTATGACCATTTATCGAATCTCTAGATGACAAAAATTGAGTATAGGCTGAATCAAATCCTGAAAAACTTACTGCAAGGTCTGGGTTTTCTCAGGAGTCCCATGCATGTAACAGAATGATTGCGGGGGTTGGGTACATAAGACAAATGGTCTAAAATTGCAGTGTATCATTAAGTTTTATATGCAATGATAGCGAATATTTTACTTAACAAATTTATAATTTGTTTACTAGGATGGGAAAGACAGAAACCTCCTAATAAAAGCTTTACTTAGGATTTGCTCCGTGAGCAAGGTCTAGAGAAACAGCCTTAAGTTAGGGGAGTACTAGTGCCAAGCAGTTAGCCAGGTGTCCAAAAGTACTTTTATAATTCTGCATCAGTGATAACATGCCTTTTATCACTGATAGTTTGCAAGATCACTGTAAAGCTCCCAGATATGATGACTGTGGAAGACTTAGAGACTTGTGGCTGGAGTAGTTGTTGCCATCAGAGGCCAGGTGTTGTTACCCAAAATTCCAGCTACTGAATTAGAAGACATACAGCTCTGTTCACATGCTCACCAAAAAGTCTCTGGCTTTTTATTTCCTGATCTTAGAGTTCAAAGGGACAAATAGAATGCAATTCTTCTACTCAAACACAAGAGTAAACTTGGCCGTTGTTATTGTGATAATTTAAAGAAATAATGTAAGAAGTTGTTAGAATTCAGCTATTGCTGAATAAATGCTTTTTTTTTTTTTTGAGATGGAGTCTTGTTCTGTCTCCCAGCATGGGGTGCAGTGGCGTGATCTCGGCTCACTGCAACCTCCACCTCCCAGGTTCAAGCGATTCTTCTGCCTCAGCCTCCCAAGTAACTGGGATTACAGGCGTGCACCACCACACATCCGGCTAATTTTTGTATTTTTAGCAGACATGGGGTTTCACCATCTTGGCTGGGCTGGTCTTGAACTCCTGACCTCATGATCCACCTGCCTTGGCCTCCCAAAATAGGTATTTTTTTAAATAAAAAATCTACCATTGTTTCTATTACTGCTAAAATTTACCATGTCAATTTTCGGAAGTCCAGTTTTATTACCAAAATCAATTTGTTTTGCATTTCATAGCAATTTTTGATAGAAAGCATGGCCAAGTGACATTGCCTAAGCAGGTTAAAAATATTTCACAAGCTTTGTAAGAGAGGAAAACAATTGCTATTCTCTTTTACTAACCACCTAACCCAAAAGAGAAAGGCGACAAGTCCATGATAATGGCTAATATTTGTTGAACACATAAGGGTGGACCATTTACTGTGCTAATCTGTTTCTACCTATTCCCTCACTTAAGCATCATGATTCTGTAAGGAAGATGCTCTCATACCTGTATTACAAGAGGAGACTGATGCTTAGAAACATGAAGTAACCTGCCTGAAGTAGCACAGCTCTTAAGCGATAAATCAAGGAGTCAAAACCCACCTCTAGACTCCAGACACTGACTTTTTAAACTGTTACTCCTCTTTGTTACTCTATTTTCAAATCGAATTGAGGACACTTCTACACAAAATTAGCACATTTAATGTAAACATAGCATGGTATCATTATATTGAAAAGAGATGAATAATTCATTTAACTCATTTATTTTTCTTCAGCTTTTCGCTATTTCTCTTATTTGCTCACGTCCCCCTCATAATCCTGTGGCAAATTCCAGCCCTGGTGTCTCTCAGGCAGAAACCAGCTATGCAATGTAGTTGCCTCTGCCAATACACTGCTGTGGTAGCTAGCATTGTTCTCCAAACTACCTTTTATAAAATCGTTTTTGATTTAGGGCCAGAGTTGTTTCTGAGCTTGATACATATGAAAGTTGAAGGTCAGGGATAAATGGAGCTATAATGTAATTCAGAATTACCCAAGATTCCTTCACAGGAATCTCATTTCAGGGAAATACTGCTGCATGCTTAGGAAACTTTCAGCAACGTGACTTAAGTTGTCCTCAAAAATGACTCAGGTAATTTTAATGTGGCCTTTTTTCAACTTTTTAAATTTCGTATCATAGTGAGTCTTTCTGCCCTTCCGCGACAGGCTTTGAATTGGGTATTCTCACAGCGTCGAAACAAAACACATGAGGGTATTTTCTGTAAAAAGCTTAAGTGAGTTGAGGATCCTTGAAAAGGTTGTTCAAATCCTCTCTTCTGATATGTTTCATTTTCCTTGCTTTCAAGGTTTTATTCTTACACACACACACACACACACACCCCAAAAATGGTAGCAACTTGTTTACTTTACTGTCTCAAGTTTCTTAGAAACCTAGCTCTATACACAAAAACAGGAATTGGAATACACTGAATGCTTTTGGCTGCTGTGCCCTGGTGCTCTGATTGTGACAGTGATACTTACAGTCACTTATTTTTTTTTAAGTTACTCATGTTTTGCTCATGTATAAAATTAACATTCTTTAAGAGAACCGTAAGTGTGAGGGCAACTTATACTCCATTATGTTAAGTAGAATCATGTTCAAATTCTAGCAAGTTATAAATAATCTATGAACTCAATGTATGAACTTTCTGTTATTAACTGAACCTGGTCACCTTTTCATTTTTCTCCCAATTTTAGAAAAAAGTGAATTTTATTAAAATGACACATGGTCACGTCTAAACTATTTCACTCTCTATAAATTCCAAAACACTACAAGTTTAGTTGAGCTTAAAATGATCTTCGATTTCTTTGGTTCACAGGATTTTTGTTTGTTTTCATCAGGTATTTGTGAGGTATTATTCATGCAGTTACTTTTATTGGGGCCTTTTGCAGTATGTGCCCCCAAAATCCCCATACACACATTTACCTATTTGTACCATGTGGGCTTCCCTCAACTTCGGCAACTACAGCTTTCCACATTCAGGCCTTTGCTATAGCAGAGCCAAAAAACAAATAAGAAAATTGGAAATTCTTGGCAAATTTATTTCGAAAATTTGGCAGAGCTAATGATCTTGACATAAAAAGTTTTTCTGTTTATTGCTTTGTTTTCTTTCCACTTGAATTATGTATATCAAAAGGAATGCCTTGAAGCACAAGGATATAAATTCTACATCATATCTAATAGAGTTTCTTGGAAAAAGTTAAGGTCATGCAGAGCCAGTTCCTCCTCACTCACTCCACCAACTCAAAATAGGTGTTCTGTATTCACACACCGTGAGGAAAAGGAATTCACTAGTTGGAGGCAAGATTATAAATGCTGGGGTGGCCCTGGGAAAGAGCCTTGACCTCTTGGGGCTTTGGGATCTGACACCGGGGGTATACTTCCTCCCGGAATGGAATATGGGGAAACAGCAAGTCTTGCAGCAGAGTTGAGATGACTGTATGGAGTAGCTAGGCCATTGGGAAAGGAGTGTCAAAGTCTCATAAGAGCAGCAGGAAGTTTTCTGTTGTAGCAGAGTGGCATAAACTTGATGGAGCCCAGAGTACCAAAGAGGCCTTGAGATTGGAACAACAAGTATTTAGGAGTCATCTACCAGACCTGACTGCTGCTGGCTAGATGGGATGTGAGTTTCTGGGAGGCCAGTGTGGGCTCATAGTGATTGATAATTGGGTGCTAGCTTCTGCCAACACCATGGCATTATATATGCTGTGTGAAAGTTGTATGCAACCTTTGGAACAGGTTCGAATAATCTCTAGATAGATTGAAAATGACTTCGATTGGCTGAAATTTTGTGTGTTCTACATCTGATAGAATTTGGGTTTAAGACAAAAAGTTAAGCTACAGAAAGGTAAAATTACTTTTTCTACAGTTGATTATGTGACTAATTAACATCAACTAGATGTCATTTTATTCATTTGATGGAATTTGATGGTATATATTTTGGAAAAAGTAGAATGGTAGCACACTGTGAAACAGGTTTTAATATAGAGACACCTATATTGAAGGACAAGGTAGTCTATTAAAATGTAGAGAGGATTTTGCAACCTTTATGATGCTTCCCATCCAATAGAAATTCAACATTTTAATATTGGCTTAAATAATTTTCATAAATAATGGTTTTAGATTCAAAGGACAATTACAGAAGCATGAAGGAGATGGGTTGAGTGTAAATATGTTTGCAAATCACACCTTCGACATTCTTTCCCCCTTCCCCTTCTGGAATGGAATATTTATACTTTGTGGATAAGTGTAGAAATTAGTTTCAAACACTGACATACTGAAAGGAACAGAAGACTTTTTACACTTTGTGGATAAGTGTAGAACTTGGTTTCAAATGCTGACATACTGAAAGAAACAGACGTTTTAGGAAATCTTACATACCTGTGCTATGGAGATGCATTTCACTGGGAATAGGACTCAACCTAACTCATCAGCTACACATCTAACACTCTTCTGTTATACCAAATTATACTTTGTCTACTCTCTCTGAGAGGTCCTACTTGTATAATTGTAAAACCATGTTTCTATATTAGGGTCATTGTCTATACATATGTCCCGAATTCCTAAATTTCCACAGACATAGTAAAATTTCCATTGTCTGGTAAATTTCTATTGCCTGGTAAATTTTGTTTTCTTTGGATCACAGGACTTTTGTTTTGTTTTCTTCAGGTATTTATGAGGTTTTCCTCACAAATATACATTGCCATAGTAAATTTCCATTTCTTGGGTCTCTGAAATAGGACATGAAGGAGGCCAAGAAGGAGACAGAACTAAGCCATTTGTGTAACTTTCTATCTTAGCATTCATGTATTCATTTGACATAGTTACTGAATGTCTACATGTGTCATGTGCCAGTTTAGGTACTAAGTATACAGTAGTGAACAATATAGACAAAGTCCTTGCCTGACTTAATGGAGCTTAGAATCCAGTAAGACAAGACAGCAGTCACTAAATAAACACTTAGTACATCTGGTGGTAGAGAGTGTCATGAAGACAAAAGAGAGGTATGATGTAGGGGTTTATTAGTTTCTTTTTAATTGATGGTTTGGAAAGGTGGCTTTTCTATTCCATGGTAACATTTGAAGGAAGTGAGGGAGCTAGTCATAAGGATATCTAGTACAAAAGCATTCCAAAAAACAGAGCATAGCAATTCTAAGTGTCTGAGACAGGGACTCACTTGATGTGGTTTTGCTGAAAGGCAAAAGGACCAGAGTAGCTGGAGCAGAGTGAACACTGGAGAGAATCTTAGAAAATTAGCTAAGAAAGGGAGCAGAATGTTGGCTTTACTTATAAATGTAAAATAAATCTTCAGAATTAGTGCTATTACCTGCCTTACCTTTATGGACCACTCTGCACTGTGGAAAATGGATTGTAAGTGGAAAGGGTGGCTGCAGTGAGGCAAGATGTGAAGCTAGCATAATAACAGAGGAGAGATCATGACAGTTTATATTTACACCACTGTGGTAGCAGTGTGGGTGAGGAATGATTAGATTCTCCATATAGGACAAAAGTGGAGCCTAGGATTTACTGGCTGAATTGGTTATGATGTGTGAAAGATTGAGTTAATGATGCCTTATTTATTTTTTATATTCAGGTTACAAATAAAGATAGATGCTTTATAAAAGCAAACATACGAAAATCTGCTTTGACATTAGTAGAAAGTTACAGATGTGCATGCCCTCTCTGATCTCTATTCTATTACACTTGATCTGTCTCTTTGGAATCCACAGAAGGGAAAAACTAATTTTATATTTTGAATACTCTATATCTTCTTTAGGACCATTCTGACAATCACTTAATTGCTCTTAGAAACATTATGAGATTTACACAGTTATTTTCTTTTGATGCCACTATTTAAAAATATATGAAGAACTCATTCAACAAGTGTAAAACTTGCTTTATAATGATCCATTGTTGAAAATTTGAGAGAAAATTTACTATTAAGTAAATTGAAAGGGATAAGTAAATAAAAAAATAGAACATGTAAATTTATGTTCCATTTTAAACCATCATTTCTTATTCATATCTAAGTAGATCTACATATAACCTGCCAATAGGGCAGAGCTTCTGAATTTGACTTTTATGGAGACCATGAAACTCCCCAAATTGTGCATATATTCCTTTTTCTTGGAAGAGACATTCTATTTTCCAACATATTTACGAAAGGGTTTTTATTTTTTATTTTATTTATTTATTTATTTATTTATTTATTTATTTATTATTATTATACTTTGAGTTCTAGGGTACATGTGCATAACGTGCAGGTTTGTTACATATGTATACTTGTGCCATGTTGGTGTGCTGCACCCATCAACTCGTCAGCACGCATCAACTCGTCATTTACATCAGGTATAACTCCCAATGCAATCCCTCCCCCCTCCCCCCTCCCCATGATAGGCCCCGGTGTGTGATGTTCCCCTTCCCGAGTCCAAGTGATCTCATTGTTCAGTTCCCACCTATGAGTGAGAACCTGCGGTGTTTGGTTTTCTGTTCTTGTGATAGTTTGCTAAGAATGATGGTTTCCAGCTGCATCCATGTCCCTACAAAGGACACGAACTCATCCTTTTTTATGGCTGCATAGTATTCCATGGTGTGTATGTGCCACATTTTCTTAATCCAGTCTGTCACTGATGGACATTTGGGTTGATTCCAAGTCTTTGCTATTGTGAATAGTGCCACAATAAACATACGTGTGCATGTGTCTTTATAGCAGCATGATTTATAATCCTTTGGGTATATACCCAGTAATGGGATGGCTGGGTCATATGGTACATCTAGTTCTAGATCCTTGAGGAATCGCCATACTGTTTTCCATAATGGTTGAACTAGTTTACAATCCTACCAACAGTGTAAAAGTGTTCCTATTTCTCCACACCCTCTCCAGCACCTGTTGTTTCCTGACTTTTTAATGATTGCCATTCTAACTGGTGTGAGATGGTATCTCATTGTGGTTTTGATTTGCATTTCTCTGATGGCCAGTGATGATGAGCATTTTTTCATGTGTGTGTTGGCTGTATGAATGTCTACAGCCATCTGATCTTTGATAAACCTGAGAGAAACAAGAAATGGGGAAAGGATTCCCTATTTAATAAATGGTGCTGGGAAAATTGGCTAGCCATAAGTAGAAAGCTGAAACTGGATCCTTTCCTTACTCCTTATACGAAATTAATTATATTTATCATGATACAGAAATTGTTTTTACCTCCTACAATGTGGAATTTCTTTTAAAATATTAGTTTGATGTTCTCAGCACCTATTATGATGTCTAGAGCATTGTAGGGGCTCAATAATTTCTTATTACATAATTTTTTAAAAAATATATGACTGCAATAAAGAGCCTAATATTTAAAATATTATTTGATCTCTTCAAATACTTCTAATACTAACAGTGAGAAATCAGTAACATGCAGAAAAAGACAAATATATTTTGGGTAGGGTAAAACTAAGCAGTGGTTGAAAAGTGGAATATTAAGAAGAAATTATAACCATGCATTAGGCTTGCCAGTTAAACCTGTCATGTATCATAAACTACTCGTAAACCCGGGAGGCGGAGCTTGCAGTGAGCTGAGATCCGGCCACTGCACTCCAGCCTGGGTGACAGAGCGAGACTCCGTCTCAAAAAAAAAAAAAAAAAAAACTACTTGTTTTATGTGAAAATCAATATGTTCTCTAAAATATATCTTCCTATGCAATTTATTCACTTAAAATTTTAAAATTACTAAAAATAATAGTTTACCTGGTTTTCATAGCATTAAAGATGTCTATATTTATTTCACACATTATGCCCTACTAATGTCAAAAATATGCTATGTGCACATTCTTTTTCTTGCAAATAGGCAAATTTCTTTTCTCACATAAAGGTTTGAATAAGTTAATGGTAAAAAGATTTTTTTAAGTACACTAAAAAATTAATCAACACTAATCCATGCTTATATGCCTATACTATAGGCATCTAGGCATCTACATATATAGGCAGATGCTAGAAGTGAATAGTCACCTTGAGGAAGAGAAAGACCCTCAAATCACAACTGTAGCTATGTCAAACCTCCGCCATTGTTTTGAGTTCTTGCTTAAATATTTAATCATGACCCCATAATTCAAAGTAAGGGTATAACTGAAAAGTGAGTGCATTTTTAAATGTTAGTATTCAAATGCTACTGTATAATGTTAATATATGTAGGTCATCAGAGTTAAATATTTAATGTACATTATCTGAAATAAAATATTCATATCATCTTCAAATATAAATAAATGAGTTCTTAAATTTCTTTATATAGTTTTACCAACAAAAAATAAAATATATACTCAAAGATACATAAGCATATTTCCTAGACTACTAAAAAGTTAGTACCAAAATTTCTGTTTAATTATGTCCAAAAATTAAGACCAAAATGAAAGCATAAAAGGAGCACCCAGTTTGGAATCAGACTCAATGTATACTCTCTTAACCTCTATGAATTTCAGTTTCACCATCAGTAAAACATGAGCGATTGCATCTATAGCTCTCACAGGTTTACCCCCAGGATTGAAATAGAGAATATTTAAAGTGCCTAGGATAGTAATTGGGACCTAATGTGCATTCAATAAATGTTTCTACCATTTCCATTTAGTTATCAAATTGGAAACTGATCACTCATGTATGCTATGTAAGTACCTCTGTAGGACACTTGCAGAGGGTAGAGGAATAAAATAAATGCATGTGTCATTGAGGCTACTGATGAGAATATACCAACTCATTTTGCCTATCAGTCCTGGCATTTGATTTTTATCCTGTCTCATCTAAATCAAACCTTTAAAAAGAAGTTGCAATTGGTTTATTTTATAAAAGAGATGATCCTTTCTAGATTAACATACATCATCCATTCCTAGCTCCAAAGACATGAAACTCAGGCAAAGGTCACATTTCATTGATTAACACAGAAAAGGA